>NC_142542.1:7170000-7835000 GCF_056151865.1 Erythranthe guttata | reverse complement strand
ATTTTGTCTCTTATAGTTTTTAAATAAAACTCCTCAAAACAATTTCAAAAGTGTATCTTTCTTTCAAACATGATTTGACTGTTACAGTAAAAACATATTTTCAATAAAACAATAACAACAATCACTTTCAAATTATTCTTCTGAAATATATTTTTCAAAAAAAATATACATAATTAACTATCACAGTGTTTTACTATTTTTTGTCTCCAAAGATTAGTTGGTTTAGAAATTAGACCATATATTGTCTGCATTAGAGCAACTCCAACCCACAAATATCAAAATGAATTATCAATATTTATTTGATATTTTATATTTTAATTTGATACCTAACTAAATTTATTTGCTCCAACCATAGATATCAAATAGTTGATAATTAAAAATAAGTAATGTGATTATATATTTTAATTAACACATGTCATTTTCTAATTGGCTATTTAGGTGGTTAAGTTGTGTAACTCCCAATTGGCATTATTTCTTCCGGATGTATTTTTACATCCCAAAAATTAAAATATCAAAATAGAAACCCATTTGATAACTCCATTGGAGTGGAAAATTTCTAACTTGAATTATCAAAATAGTAGTTAATGGTTTTGATAACCCATTAAAATGAGAGCTAATGATTTATTAAATGCAATCTTTTTTTTTTTTTGATGAATAAATTAAATGCAATCTAAGTATTTGCAGGGCAACATGTTCATTTTTATACTGAACTCCACCTAATTCTCACATGATTCAGGGTATCCCATATCGAATATTCTACCAATAAGATATTGACTAGTAGACTTGTTGCCAGACCATAGCATACTCCAAAATCAAAATACACAACTTTTGACTAGAATAACAAATCCCTCGTATTTTATTCATATTTTAATATTTTGATGTACAATATTGTATTATTTTTCATTACACATTGATCAAATGCACGGATATTATTAATTGAATAAATAAAATATAAACTAAGTATAAAAAATGAAATGAAATCATCTATTACGAGAGGATCTAGGTGAACTTATGAGTGCTTATCACAACCTGAACGGAGGGTTTATATTATACTATACCGGGTGATATACACTGGGTAGATCTTTACCATTTATATACGCATAAACACACACACCCACATTGGTGTGTGTAGATCAACGGTAAAAAAAAACACCCAATGTAACCTTCACCGGGTGTAACATAGAAATAACCCTGAACGGAGTAGGTGAAGATTAAAGGAGCTATTTAACACAAATCCCTCCTTCAATTTCGATAGAATAATAAATCCAAAAAATTCAATATTTGAGATAACCATTGCATAACAAAATATCAAATTTGACCTATTGAATTGTCATGAAAAATCAATTAAAATATTGTTAGATATGCAAAACACCAAAATTTAGGATCATATTATAATCTCTCCCTAAATAACCTCTCATATCAATTAATGTTACTTCCATTTTTTAATTTTCGATATACTTTTTTTTTTAATTTTGTTGCAAAAATTAATAATTGGTTTTTGTTTAGGGGTAACATGATAGGAGCCGCCGCCAAATTTCTCTCAAAATGAGAGGCGTTTTTTCTCTGTATGTAGAGGCTTTTTCTGATCAATAGATTGGTGTGCAGCGATGATTTTCCTAGTTTGGAATTGTCGGGGACTTGGGGGAACCCGTACAGTCCGATCACTCGAAGATCTCATTCGGGCTCATAACCCTCATCTCATTTTCTTATTAGAAACTAAAATGTCTGCTAAGAAATTTGAATTTATTAAGATGAAAGTTAATATGTTTGGTTTTGCGGTGGATGCAAGAGGTCGGTCGGGTGGATTAGCGTTGCTATGGATTAAAGATTTTAATGTTGTTCTACAGAGTTTCTCGAAAAATCACATTGACGTTAACATATGTGATAATGAGTTGGAGCCGAAGTGGAGGTTCACACGTTTTTACGGTGATCCAATTGAACAAGACCGACACTGCTCTTGGAATCTTATCCGAAATCTATCGATGGTGTCTGAATTACCGTGGCTTTGTGCAGGCGATTTTAATGCTATATTGTCAGCTTCGGAAAAAAAGGGTGGTTCGGAGGCTGGATTCAGAGCGCTATATCAGCTTTCGGGGAATGTTTACATGAGTCAGGTTTGAGGGATCTCGGTTTTGTCGGATACCCTTTCACCTGGTCCAATAATAGAGCCCCACCAAACTTTGTGGAAGAACGACTAGATAGGGCTTGCAGCTCTGATGAATGGAAAGCGATATTCCCACAATTTCGGGTAGACCATCTGGATACCTTTCAATCTGATCATCGGCCTATTCGTATTTGCCTGTACCAGAGAAATTCTATTAGGAAAAGTCGAAATAGAGTTTGACGCAGAACGGAAGCACGGTAAAGAATTAATTTCTACGAATTAATCCTATAGAACAAAATAACATTCGGAATCCACCGAAAACTCTGGTATCCACCAGATAATAGAGAAAACTCTAAAGATTTTATTAAAATTCGAAAAATTTCTAAAATAAAGTCCTAAGGCAGCTATTTATACTAAAAAACTGAAAACCCTAATTAAAATAAGAAAATACTAAAAATTACCAAAAACGGCAAAAAAGTTAGAGTCTGATTCTAGTAGATCTCGTAAGTTTGGGAACAACCCAATTTACGGAATCCTAATCCGATTTTTTTACGATTTGATATTAATTTTCTAAAACTTACCTAAAATAGCAAAAACGAACTTTTAGGAGTCTAAACGACGTTGGATTGCTGAAATTAGACGTGATTCATGAGCTTTGCTCATGAGTTTTGTTCCTTGCGCCGTTTCACTTGAGATAGAGTTCGTTTCGTACTCAAATACAGTTTGAGTTTTTCGAAAACCCTTACTTTTCCATAATTTCTTTCGATATTTCCACCAATGTCCATTAATAACTCTTCTCCGAATTAAATAGTTATTTTGCAACTCGAATCCAATTTGACGTCCCTTATCAATCTCCTCTTCTTCAAAAGAGCTCGACCTCGAGCTATGATCAAAATATAGCGATGCATATTTCTTTGCAAACAACTTCAAGTGCTCCACCAATATTTCCGGCACGAAAATCTCGCTTACAAAATCTTCTTCCAAACGAGGCGTTGGTAAAATTGGCTTCTTAATAGAAAATCCCAATGGCTCCACCAATTTCTCTGGTACAAGAACTTCACAGCAAACACTATCTACAATTAGATCACATACCTCAACGCAATCCACTTGTACCTTCTCTTCTCGTGCACCTTCCTCTTCTTGAACAAATTCTACAACTTCAAACTCTTCCTCAAATTTACTTTTAACACCCTCATTAAACTCATCGACTTCTTCTTCAAGCTTGCTAACATTGTCTTCTACCCCATTGTCGCTCTCTTCAACTTTGTTGATGCTCGCTTCAAACTCGTTGTCTGTCCCTTCAACTTCGTCGATGTTCACTTTGATTTCGTTAATGTCATCGCTAATAATAGCTACGCTACTTTTAAGTTTTACGATAATTTCCTCTTCAACTTCGTCAACTCCTACGTCATGATCCTCCACCAAATTTGGAGGTTGAATAACGAGCGAAGTATCTTGTGCCTCCTTAACTTTGACAACAAGTGGAACATCTTCAGTTTTTCTAGAAGCACTATTTCGCTCATAATATTCTGCACTCCATGCTAACTCTTGAGCCTCTTCAAGGGTGTAGAATATACGCCACCCCATCCTAAGACGTATTGAAATATTCAAACCTGCCACGTACCGTGAAATTTCCGTACTTTCGGATTCTTGAAGGTTATTTAAGTTTGCTAGTCTCTCAAACTCAGCAGTATACTTGTTAACAGATCTACTCCCTTGCGAACAATTACAATATAGTTGAAATAGACGTTGCTCATAACCTAAGGGTAAAAAACGATCCATCAACATTCTTCTCATCCTCCTCCATGATTGGATTGGAAATTTTTCTTGTCTAGCTCTCTTCCTCTGTATATCATCCCACCATGCGGCTGCACAACCCTTTAACTCACACCTAACCAATTTTACCATCTTATTCGGCAAAATATCCATCAATTCAAAATAATTTTCGACTTCTGACACCCAATCGATAAAATCCTCAACTTCAAGAAAATTTCCACTAAAAGAAGGAATTTCAGCTCTTACCCGATATTTATCACGATCTTTTTGCCTCCTTATAGGCGGGTTTTCTTCAAAATAAGAGTTGCCGCTCACCTTTGAGTAGTCATCATACCTTGATTGAAGTTGAACAGGTCCATGATAATTGTGTCTAACATATGCACCTCGGGCTACACCGTCGGCAATCATCGTGTTAGATTCAGTTCTTCTGTTGTTGTCAAGGGCAAATCCCTCACGCACCAACCGCAGATTTTGCAGTTTCTCAACCCCGCGGTCATCGCCAACGTAGTTGTTGTCTCCATGTTTCGCACCTTTCGCCATCTAACCAGGAAAAACCTCGCTACTAATGCCAACTGACGCAGAACGGAAGCACGGTAAAGAATTAATTTCTACGAATTAATCCTATAGAACAAAATAACATTCGGAATCCACCGAAAACTCTGGTATCCACCAGATAATAGAGAAAACTCTAAAGATTTTATTAAAATTCGAAAAATTTCTAAAATAAAGTCCTAAGGCAGCTATTCATACTAAAAAACTGAAAACCCTAATTAAAATAAGAAAATACTAAAAATTACCAAAAACGGCAAAAACGAGTTAGAGTCTGATTCTAGTAGATCTCGTAAGTTTGGGAACAACCCAATTTACGGAATCCTAATCCGATTTTTTTACGATTTGATATTAATTTTCTAAAACTTACCTAAAATAGCAAAAACGAACTTTTAGGAGTCTAAACGACGTTGGATTGCTGAAATTAGACGTGATTCATGAGCTTTGCTCATGAGTTTTGTTCCTTGCGCCGTTTCACTTGAGATAGAGTTCGTTTCGTACTCAAATACAGTTTGAGTTTTTCGAAAACCCTTACTTTTCCATAATTTCTTTCGATATTTCCACCAATGTCCATTAATAACTCTTCTCCGAATTAAATAGTTATTTTGCAACTCGAATCCAATTTGACGTCCCTTATCAATCTCCTCTTCTTCAAAAGAGCTCGACCTCGAGCTATGATCAAAATATAGCGATGCATATTTCTTTGCAAACAACTTCAAGTGCTCCACCAATATTTCCGGCACGAAAATCTCGCTTACAAAATCTTCTTCCAAACGAGGCGTTGGTAAAATTGGCTTCTTAATAGAAAATCCCAATGGCTCCACCAATTTCTCTGGTACAAGAACTTCACAGCAAACACTATCTACAATTAGATCACATACCTCAACGCAATCCACTTGTACCTTCTCTTCTCGTGCACCTTCCTCTTCTTGAACAAATTCTACAACTTCAAACTCTTCCTCAAATTTACTTTTAACACCCTCATTAAACTCATCGACTTCTTCTTCAAGCTTGCTAACATTGTCTTCTACCCCATTGTCGCTCTCTTCAACTTTGTTGATGCTCGCTTCAAACTCGTTGTCTGTCCCTTCAACTTCGTCGATGTTCACTTTGATTTCGTTAATGTCATCGCTAATAATAGCTACGCTACTTTTAAGTTTTACGATAATTTCCTCTTCAACTTCGTCAACTCCTACGTCATGATCCTCCACCAAATTTGGAGGTTGAATAACGAGCGAAGTATCTTGTGCCTCCTTAACTTTGACAACAAGTGGAACATCTTCAGTTTTTCTAGAAGCACTATTTCGCTCATAATATTCTGCACTCCATGCTAACTCTTGAGCCTCTTCAAGGGTGTAGAATATACGCCACCCCATCCTAAGACGTATTGAAATATTCAAACCTGCCACGTACCGTGAAATTTCCGTACTTTCGGATTCTTGAAGGTTATTTAAGTTTGCTAGTCTCTCAAACTCAGCAGTATACTTGTTAACAGATCTACTCCCTTGCGAACAATTACGATATAGTTGAAATAGACGTTGCTCATAACCTAAGGGTAAAAAACGATCCATCAACATTCTTCTCATCCTCCTCCATGATTGGATTGGAAATTTTTCTTGTCTAGCTCTCTTCCTCTGTATATCATCCCACCATGCGGCTGCACAACCCTTTAACTCACACCTAACCAATTTTACCATCTTATTCGGCAAAATATCCATCAATTCAAAATAATTTTCGACTTCTGACACCCAATCGATAAAATCCTCAACTTCAAGAAAATTTCCACTAAAAGAAGGAATTTCAGCTCTTACCCGATATTTATCACGATCTTTTTGCCTCCTTATAGGCGGGTTTTCTTCAAAATAAGAGTTGCCGCTCACCTTTGAGTAGTCATCATACCTTGATTGAAGTTGAACAGGTCCATGATAATTGTGTCTAACATATGCACCTCGGGCTACACCGTCGGCAATCATCGTGTTAGATTCAGTTCTTCTGTTGTTGTCAAGGGCAAATCCCTCACGCACCAACCGCAGATTTTGCAGTTTCTCAACCCCGCGGTCATCGCCAACGTAGTTGTTGTCTCCATGTTTCGCACCTTTCGCCATCTAACCAGGAAAAACCTCGCTACTGATGCCAACTGACGCAGAACGGAAGCACGGTAAAGAATTAATTTCTACGAATTAATCCTATAGAACAAAATAACATTCGGAATCCACCGAAAACTCTGGTATCCACCAGATAATAGAGAAAACTCTAAAGATTTTATTAAAATTCGAAAAATTTCTAAAATAAAGTCCTAAGGCAGCTATTCATACTAAAAAACTGAAAACCCTAATTAAAATAAGAAAATACTAAAAATTACCAAAAACGGCAAAAACGAGTTAGAGTCTGATTCTAGTAGATCTCGTAATTTTGGGAACAACCCAATTTACGGAATCCTAATCCGATTTTTTTACGATTTGATATTAATTTTCTAAAACTTACCTAAAATAGCAAAAACGAACTTTTAGGAGTCTAAACGACGTTGGATTGCTGAAATTAGACGTGATTCATGAGCTTTGCTCATGAGTTTTGTTCCTTGCGCCGTTTCACTTGAGATAGAGTTCGTTTCGTACTCAAATACAGTTTGAGTTTTTCGAAAACCCTTACTTTTCCATAATTTCTTTCGATATTTCCACCAATGTCCATCAATAACTCTTCTCCGAATTAAATAGTTATTTTGCAACTCGAATCCAATTTGACGTCCCTTATCAATCTCCTCTTCTTCAAAAGAGCTCGACCTCGAGCTATGATCAAAATATAGCGATGCATATTTCTTTGCAAACAACTTCAAGTGCTCCACCAATATTTCCGGCACGAAAATCTCGCTTACAAAATCTTCTTCCAAACGAGGCGTTGGTAAAATTGGCTTCTTAATAGAAAATCCCAATGGCTCCACCAATTTCTCTGGTACAAGAACTTCACAGCAAACACTATCTACAATTAGATCACATACCTCAACGCAATCCACTTGTACCTTCTCTTCTCGTGCACCTTCCTCTTCTTGAACAAATTCTACAACTTCAAACTCTTCCTCAAATTTACTTTTAACACCCTCATTAAACTCATCGACTTCTTCTTCAAGCTTGCTAACATTGTCTTCTACCCCATTGTCGCTCTCTTCAACTTTGTTGATGCTCGCTTCAAACTCGTTGTCTGTCCCTTCAACTTCGTCGATGTTCACTTTGATTTCGTTAATGTCATCGCTAATAATAGCTACGCTACTTTTAAGTTTTACGATAATTTCCTCTTCAACTTCGTCAACTCCTACGTCATGATCCTCCACCAAATTTGGAGGTTGAATAACGAGCGAAGTATCTTGTGCCTCCTTAACTTTGACAACAAGTGGAACATCTTCAGTTTTTCTAGAAGCACTATTTCGCTCATAATATTCTGCACTCCATGCTAACTCTTGAGCCTCTTCAAGGGTGTAGAATATACGCCACCCCATCCTAAGACGTATTGAAATATTCAAACCTGCCACGTACCGTGAAATTTCCGTACTTTCGGATTCTTGAAGGTTATTTAAGTTTGCTAGTCTCTCAAACTCAGCAGTATACTTGTTAACAGATCTACTCCCTTGCGAACAATTACGATATAGTTGAAATAGACGTTGCTCATAACCTAAGGGTAAAAAACGATCCATCAACATTCTTCTCATCCTCCTCCATGATTGGATTGGAAATTTTTCTTGTCTAGCTCTCTTCCTCTGTATATCATCCCACCATGCGGCTGCACAACCCTTTAACTCACACCTAACCAATTTTACCATCTTATTCGGCAAAATATCCATCAATTCAAAATAATTTTCGACTTCTGACACCCAATCGATAAAATCCTCAACTTCAAGAAAATTTCCACTAAAAGAAGGAATTTCAGCTCTTACCCGATATTTATCACGATCTTTTTGCCTCTTTATAGGCGGGTTTTCTTCAAAATAAGAGTTGCCGCTCACCTTTGAGTAGTCATCATACCTTGATTGAAGTTGAACAGGTCCATGATAATTGTGTCTAACATATGCACCTCGGGCTACACCGTCGGCAATCATCGTGTTAGATTCAGTTCTTCTGTTGTTGTCAAGGGCAAATCCCTCACGCACCAACCGCAGATTTTGCAGTTTCTCAACCCCGCGGTCATCGCCAACGTAGTTGTTGTCTCCATGTTTCGCACCTTTCGCCATCTAACCAGGAAAAACCTCGCTACTGATGCCAACTGACGCAGAACGGAAGCACAGTAAAGAATTAATTTCTACGAATTAATCCTATAGAATAAAATAACATTCGGAATCCACCGAAAACTCTGGAATCCACCAGATAATAGAGAAAACTCTAAAGATTTTATTAAAATTCGAAAAATTTCTAAAATAAAGTCCTAAGGCAGCTATTTATACTAAAAAACCGAAAACCCTAATTAAAATAAGAAAATACTAAAAATTACCAAAAACGAGTTAGAGTCTGATTCTAGTAGATCTCGTAATTTTGGGAACAACCCAATTTACGGAATCCTAATCCGATTTTTTTACGATTTGATATTAATTTTCTAAACCTTACCTAAAATAGCAAAAACGAACTTTTAGGAGTCTAAACGACGTTGGATTGCTGAAATTAGACGTGATTCATGAGCTTTGCTCATGAGTTTTGTTCCTTGCGCCGTTTCACTTGAGATAGAGTTCGTTTCGTACTCAAATACAATTTGAGTTTTTCGAAAACCCTTACTTTTCCATAATTTCTTTCGATATTTCCACCAATTCCCATTAATAACTCTTCTCCGAATTACATAGTTATTTTGCAACTCGAATCCAATTTGACGTCCCTTATCAGAGTTTTTCGATTCGAGGCCATGTGGTTAAAAAATAGGGAGTGCGAGAAGGTTTTGGAAGATAGTTGGGGCTGTCACAATTCACTACAAGAAAATATAGCTTCTGTCAAACAGGTTTAAGACAATGGAGCTCAACCTCATTCGGAGGTGTTAAAAAACGTATAGCAAAGCTCAACGAGAATATTGCGCAGCTCAAAAAGGAAGATCGAACTGAAGACACTCATAGAACTATTTGTAAACTTTCATCTGATTTGAATGATCTTTTCGATAAGGAAGAGATGATGTGGCGACAACGGGCGAAGATGCATTGGATACAAGAGGGAGACAAAAATACCAAGTTTTTTCACTCTAAAGCTTCTAGCCGTCGAAGGATTAACACTATTCTGGGTCTTCGAGATGAGTCGGGGAACTGGTGCGAAAAGGATAATGAGATAGAAAATATTATTTCGAGCTATTTCCGTGACATATTTACATCAACAAATCCTTCTAGTAATGAGTTGGATGAAGTGATTAATGAAATCGAATCACGAGTGGGACAAGAGATAAACGATATGCTCCAAGCTGAATATACAGAGGAAGACATTAAAACCGCACTGAAGAGCATGCAACCGCTAAAATCGCCGGGACCAGATGGATTGCCAGCCCTATTTTTTCAAAAATTCTGGAGGATTGTGGGAAAGGATGTGACTAAGTGGGTGCTTAATATACTCAATCATGGAGGGTCCCCTGGGTGCTACAATCATACACATATAGTACTCATTCCGAAGTGCCAAAATCCGGAAAACATGACTCAATTTCGCCCTGTAAGCTTGAGTAATGTGGTATACAAATTAATATCGTGAATCGATTGAAACCAGTGATGAATGATGTGATATCGGAAGCCCAGTCAGCTTTTGTTCCTGCTAGACTAATATCGGACAATATTCTTATCGCGTACGAGGTCATGAACTATATAAAACGGAGTTCGGCAGAACACATGGCAGTCAAATTAGATATGAGCAAGGCATATGATCAAATTGAATGGAGTTTCCTTCGTCTGGTGATGCTTAAATTGGGTTTTGTGGCACAATTTGTTGAGCTGATAATGAAATGTGTGACTTCGGTTACGTACTCATTCGTTCTGAATGGTGGAGTTTTTGGTGGCCTTACTCCAGAACGAGGACTCCGCCAAGGGGATCCTCTATCGCCTTATTTATTTCTTTTTTGTGCGGAGGCTTTGAGCGCCTTGTTTAGAACGGAGGAAAGATCCGGAAACATACGGGGACTCTCGGTATGCAATGGGGCCCCACATATATCGCATCTTATGTTTGCCGATGATACTATTGTTTTTTGAAATGCAAACAAGTACTCAGCTAGAAGTATCCGAGGCATTTTGCAGGCTTACGAAAATGCTTCTGGACAAGTGGTTAATTACCAAAAGTCTAGTATTGTTTTTAGCAAAACTTCCAAGAGGAGCTCTATCGATGACGTCAACGAAGTTCTTCCGATGGAGGTAGTCGAGAAACATGAGAAGTATTTGGGGCTTCCTTCTGTTATCGGTAAATCAAAACGGATGGTTTTTTCGAATATTCGGGACAAAGTCTGCCAAAAATTGCAAGGGTGGAAAGATAAATGGCTATCAAAGGGAGGTAAAGAGATTCTTATAAAGACGGTTTTACAAGCTATTCCGGCATATGCTATGGGCTGCTTCAAACTTCCATTATACTTTACCAAGGACATTGAAAGATTGATGTCAAAATTCTGGTGGGAGGATACCAAAGAAAAGGGAATACATTGGATAAGGTGGAGTGAAATGTGTAAAAGCAAAACAGATGGCGAATTGGGCTTCCGGGATCTTGAGTCTTTTAATTTGGCACTTCTTGCAAAACAATTATGGCGGCTAATCGAGAAACCAAATAGTCTTCTTGGTCGGATATACAAAGCTCGTTATTTCCCGACTTCAGGGGTTTTGGGTGCTAAACTCGGTCCTAATCCATCTTTCACGTGGAGGTGCATATTGAGTACTAAGAATATAGTGGAGGGTGGTCTTAGATGGAGGGTGGGAAACGGAGCATCGATCGCTTTATGGACTGATAGGTGGATTCCCAGGGAGACAACTTTTAAACTTATTACGCCTCGAGGAGATTTGCCGATGGATATGCGAGTTAAAGAACTGATGGTAGAGGGTGCAAATCATTGGAATGAAGAGCTGGTTCGACAACTTTTCTTTGAAGATGATTCGAGGATTATTCTGTCAATTCCGTTAGGTCAGTCCTGCAACGAAGACAAGCTCGTATGGCATTACGAGCGTAACGGACGGTTCTATGTTCGTAGTGCATATTATTTAACAACCCTTTTCGAAGTCGATGGCAGCAGATCTTCTACTAGCCACTCGTACGCTGGTACAACAAACGCGTGGAAATGGGTGTGGTCGATGGATTTTCCAAATAAGATCAAAATATTTGTGTGGAGAGCATGTAAATATCTATTACCCACCCGAGCTAATTTGAGTAGGAGGAAGATAACGGCGGAGGTTAATTGTGTTCGATGCGGAGGAGAGGTCGAAGACCTTCGACATTGTTTGGTTACGTGTGCATTTGCAAGGCAAGTATGGGCTTTGAGCAATATCCCATGGTCAATACACAGGTGGAATGGATTTGAATTGATGGATTGGTTCATGCATATGCGAAAATCGGCAGATCGAATAGTCCTCGAGAACTGTGTGGTGATATGTTGGGCACTTTGGTATTATCGTAATAGAACCTTTTTTGAAGGCGATTCGGTCGAACCTATGGATGTCGTCTCTTTTGCGCTAAACTTTGTAAACCAAGTTCGTCATCCCTTTGCCACAGTACTTAGTCTTAGGAACCCGAGTTGTATTGAGGAGGTGAAATGGCAGCCACCACCAATGGGTTTTATTAAGATCAATTTCGATGCGGCTATTAATTCGAAGGATGGAAAGATTGGACTTGGAATCATTGCTCGAAATCATGCTGGGGTTTGTATGGGATGGAAGTCTATTTGTGTCCGGCAAGCACTCGACCCTACTTCGGCGGAAGCAAAAGCAGCTATCGTTGCAGTTGAATTCGCTCGTGATCACACATGGAGAAGGATAGTCATTGAAGGAGACTCTAGCTTGGTCATTAAGGCAATAAATGAAGTTGAGGAAGATTGTTCAGCGTATGGAACTTTAGTGGCCGACATTCATGTCCTTGCTGCGGTTTTCGGGACATTCTCAGCTCAACATGTTAGAAGGACTGGTAATCGTGTTGCACATGCACTAGCTAAGCTCTCTATATGTGAGTCATATTGTGGTGATTCTTTGCCTATTAATGTCCAAAATATTGTTGGTCATGAGTTAATTTGATGAAATGAAATTATGTTTTACTCTCAAAAAAAAAAAAAAAAAAAATATGATAGGAGCCCCTCAACACAAACAAAATTTGAAGTGGATGACACCCTCAAATAAAATATTTTAACTAAATTCTTAGTTCAAAATAAAATTTGACACACATCATTTTATTTTTGTTTAACCCGAAAATACCCTTAATATAAATAAAGGTTAAATACAAAAATACCCCTGTACTATGGACTTTGTATCATATACCCCCTGTATAAATTCTGAAATCTAACGAAAATACCCCTGTTAAAGCCTACAAATATAAGTGTTTGATTGAGCCATTTTCCAATATATTTTTTAACATTTTCGGTCAATTTTACTTGAGAAATTTTGGTATTTTTATTTTTTCTACAAAACATCTAATTGCTTAGATTTTCTTTTATTTTCTGACTAAAACCTTTTTATTTTTGTCGTTTTGAATTTCTTCATTTTTTTCTTAAATGTCTTTCGGTAGTTCAAATTCTGAACAATCATAGGATTGCAAAGATGTTTGTAATCTTATGATATTTGAACTACCGGAAGACATTTAACAAAAAAAATAAGAAACTCAAAATGACAAAAATACAAGGTTTTATTCAGAAAATTAAAATAATTTAAGTAACTAGATGTTTTGGAGAAAAAAAATATAAATATCAAAATTTCATAAGTAAAATGGACTGAAAATGGTAAAGAATATAGTGGAAAAATGACTCAAACAAACCCTTATGTATATATATGCTTTAGCAGGGGTATTTTCGTCATATTTTGTTAAAAATGTAACAACAGGGAGGTTTTTGTATTTATGTGTAGTACATGGGGGTATATGATACAAAGTTCATAGTATAGGGGTGTTTTTGTATTTAACCTAAAGGATTATGTTTATCTCTTATTCCTCTCATTTTCTCTTCTCACGCTCTTTCTTTTTCCAGCCGCCACACCCCAACCTTTTGTCTCTTGTTTTCAACCGTTCCACCTCTCTCTCTCATTTTCTCATATTTTTGCCGTCCAACCCATCCCATTCTCTCTCTCTCTTGCAAATCGATGGGGGGCTACCCGAAGATGTCGGCGCCGCCGAGATCTGAAAATTCTGAGGACCCACTCCAGATCCGCCGCGGAGCAGTAGAAAGGGATGAAGGGGGCGATGCGGAGATCTGAAGATTTCGAGGTGCTTGGAAACCTCGACGATGATGCGGTGAAGGGGGCGAGTGTAGAAGGGGCAGCGGAGGTGTCGATGTCTATGGCGATGGCGTGGTGGTCGTGGTTATAGAGGTGATGATTATGGTGGAGATGGTCGTGTGAGGTTAGATTGATGGTGGGAGGCGATTGCCTAACCTAGAATTTTTTTACGACGCGGGTTTGGTGGATAGGAGTTGGCGGCGGCTGCGAATTGTTGGCTGCTAGGGTTTGACGACGGCTGAGAATTTGTTTTGATGCTAGGGTTTGGAATACTACGCCGTAGTAAACCATAGTACACCGTAAACCATGATATATCATAGTACACTGTAGTATACCATAGTCTACTACAATATTAATAACATGAAAAATAAAAATATATAAAATAATATGTAAATTGAATTAAAAATATGAAAAACAACTTTTTTTTTCTCCATATTATATAGAAAAATGGGATTTTTTTTATGTTTTATAATAGTGTAAAAATACTAAAATGAAGAAAGAGAAAATAAAAAGAAAGAAAAATGTGTTTTCTGTAAAAATGAAATAAAATATTAGATGGAAAAAATAAAATATTGTAGACAAAAATAATGATAAATGCAATTTGAATTTTACTTAATGCATATTTCGAGGGGGGGGTGGGGGGGGGGTTGGTATTTTTGGAATTAATTTTATGAGAATGTGCTTGTAGCAAATGTTTAGTTAAAGTTGTTATTTAGTTCTAAATCTAATAAGTTTTGTCAATAGAGACGTATATCTTAAGGGCCCCCTTTTTTTTTTTTTTTTTTTTTTTAAAACAACAGATTTACCAAAAAGTAAAATGCAAAAAAATTGAAATCCACAATCCTTGGAAGCAAGAGTTTGTTTCTATTAACTAAAATGAATAATTATTTGAAATTATCGAACCATTATGAAATTAACGTAATCCACTTTAAATATTAATGTCGATATTGGATTTAATAAATGAAATATCAAAATCCACTATGCACAAATAGTTGATTTTATAAATGCAAATGGCGACCACTCTACAAAAGAAGCTGAATACTGTTGGGAATCATGCACGTGTACGCAACGGAAAACAAAAATTTTATGCGATTGAAACAAATTTAAAACACATAAAGACATGCCCGATAATTGAAATCAATTAATTGCGTACCTTTGCGCTTCCAGCGAAAATAAAAACAAGATACATGCTTATTTATTTAAACAAATTTAAATCAATTAACATGCTCGCGTTTAAATCAAATAACATGCTCGAACATACAAATCAATGTCATGTAATCACATAAAATCATACAAGAACGAACATACATATTAGATTTAAACGTAAACGAATCAAGAACAATGAATCGTGAGTTTACCTCTTGAAGCGTGAGGTAGGAGCGCTAAGCAAGACGCGATTGCTACGGAAACCAATCCGTACAATCCGGGGCAGCAGCGGCGAGACGGCCACGGCGGCGCGTGTAACTCACGCGCGGTCTTCGGGCGGCGCATGGGGTTGCGTGCGGCTTCGGCTCGTGTGCTGCTCCTCGATTCTTCGATCTTCGATCTTCCTCCTCTCGGATTTCACCTCGTATACTTCGATCTACTAAACACGTGGCACTAGACACGTAATAGTTAGAAAAACGGAAGAAAAAGAGAAGGAAATAACTACCAATGGTAACCGGCCAAGAGATGGCCGATTCCGGCAGGGTTCCGGCGACGGCGCCGGTGGTGGCCGCGGGAGAGTGGCCGAGAGAGAGAATGGGAGCGGCTAGGGTTAGGGTTTTGTGTTGTCTTGTGTGTAAGACCTATAAATCTTGTATTTATAGTGTCTTGCATAAAACCCTAGCGGACTTAAGTTGGACCGGGCCCAACAACTTAAGTTCGTTAGTACTTTTACTTGCTCGTCTCTCTCAATTCAATGATCGGAAAATTGTAGCAATTACATTTTCGAAATCATTGTAATGTCCTCGTCATTACGAGTGCCAACTCTCGATTTTCAACTTTCCAAAAGTGGAAACCCTAATTCAGTGCACTTTCTAAATTTGGAAACTTCCCGATTTAGAAAGTTCACTAATATGTTTGCCTATTCTTTTCCTTTTCTTATTCTCATTCATAATTCCAAATTACGAATGTTGGACCCAATCATATTGACTTCCAATCATGCAAAGATAAACTATTTTATCTCTGACCGTTTATTCAAAGATCTCATGTGCACGAGCAGTGTGACCCTCGATGGTTCAGGTGTAAGCTAGCCGTGGGCCCACAACCCTTTGTGGTCAAAACTCGTCCCTTAGAGTTACGATTAAGATGAAGCTCGTTTCACCTTAATCACCCAACGAATCAAGATTGGCGTCTAGCAACTACGCGTCATGATTCCCTAGATACAAATGAAGTGCCTGCAAGAACCTTCAGATATAGTTAACGTATAGTACGGTCCCTTCGATACATATGTCCCGATTGAACTAGAGGCATTGGTTCGTCGAGACCCCTTTATATGTTCAATGACGGTGCGATCGTTCTAAGTGTTGTAATCGTTACGTGCATGACTTAGAGAATCGAATTCTCTAATCATCACTTAGTCAGCTCTGACCAGAGACTTAGAATGATTACAAACTTTCAGAACACACAGGACATCCAAGACTATTCTAGCGATCGAATCCCCGAATACAATGCACAGACCTCCCACTAGATTTCGGACTGCACGAACACTGGCCCTTGGGATGGTCCTCGGTGGAACTCAGGGACAAGTCACGATACAGCTGGTCCTCTAGTGAAGTCACGGTGATGTCTAGGTCATAAGGACTAATGGTGTACAACTATACCATAGATATCTCTACTCGATTATTGTGAACCACTTAGAGATTTCTAGGGTGAGGGAGTTCAGTGAACTCGTCAACTTACGAGCACCCACTTATGCATGCCGATATCACAATACCGTTTACTGTTGAGATGCAGTACACATACACTAAGTGCTAGTCTCTTAATGGGAAATGCCGATATCCTCATTGGTGGCGTAACCCTTCGACTAGGAACACGTTTAACAGTTATAATACTAAAGTAAATATCTCACGATCCTAACGATCATTTACTCGTACTTGTAATAAGTGTAAGGACTACATCTATGCTTGTGACAAAGGGACAAAGATATAGAATGCCAAGGTGTTTCATCATTAATACGAATAAATGTTCGTTTATTACAATAATAAATACGAAAGACCACAACCACATGTTGGCTTGTTGGTCACCTACTCTAACAAATACATGGCAGTGACTGAGGCCATAAAAGAAGCTATGAGGATGGTTGGAATTGTTCATGAATTGGGGATTGAGCATGAGAATGTGAATGTGTTTTGTGACAACCAAAGTACAATTCATTTAACCAAACATCAAGTGTTTCATAAGAGGTAAACACATTGATGTGAGATTGCACTTTGTGAGAGACATTGTCTCTAAAGAACAGATAAATGTGGAGAAGGTTCATACATATGAGAATGCTGCTGATATGCTAAAAAAATCCTTACTTGTTTCAAAGTTCAAGCATTTTATGGACTTGGTGAGCTGCTGCAAGCAGGCTAACTTGGTTATAAGCTATGTGGATCGAAGCTAGCTTGGTAAGAAGCTATGGTGCAGAAATAAGATGAGCCTATGTGGAGTATGAATGAGTCAAGGTAGAGAATTGTTATTTTATGACTCATATCCACGTGTACCTGCCAAATGAATACTTGAGTTATATCATCAGTTATATATGTGGACTGAACCATCAAATGATCTGATCTGATAGAAGTAGTACGAAGAAATCTAAAAATATTTAATTTGTAGCACAATGTAATCTTTAATATTTATAAGGTAGATTGCAGTATCAACTAATTAAGTAAAAAAGAAAGCCATGTGAATTGTGAAATGGGTGTTGTGCTGAAACTGACAGCGAATGTGAAGATTCGGATTATAAATCAGCATCTTCCTCGTTTATTGCAAATCCCGCACGTGCCACCTCACACGTGGGCCCCACCCTACTTCCCCCGCCCCTCTAATACAAATTACAGCTCTCTTCCGTCTTCACTCTCTCTCTCTAAATTACAGCTAATCTTTCTCTCTCTAGAAAACCTTTCATATTTTCGCCGGCAAGTCTAATTGGTCGATTAAGTCAAATAAAAAAAGAAAAGAATAAAATATTTCATAAAATACATTGCCCCTCTTTTTCATATATCCTCTGTTTTTCCTTCTGTCTCTTTCTTCTATCTTTCTTCTTCCCATCCATGTAATAATGTATGTATCTATCGGACCTGAAATTTAGGGCGTAGCTTTTGAATACCACAGAGGAAATTCCATAGGATTTGTGGATACTGACATTCGAATCGAAATGTGGTCCTCTGATTCATTTGATGCGCTTTTATTCGCCGCCAGCAGAGCTTGCTGTAGTTCTATGGCCTATTTTATTCAGATACAGGTACTCCTTTTTTTTTTTTTTCTATTCTCTCTATTTTGTTTGAAGTATATATGGAAAAAAAAATGATGAATATGGATTCATTTAGAAAAAAAGCAAAACTCTGGTGGTGTTTCGGATCGGAATAAAATTATTTGTTCACTGATTTGAGTTAAACACTAGTGGCAGTTGTACTGATTGAACTGTTACGCGGTGCTCAATTTAAGTGGGATTTTTGGTGTTCTTTTGAGAGAATGTAGTTTATAATTTTGTTTTTCTTTTGGTAATTCCAATTTGATGGCAAACATATTTTGATGCTGTTTGTTTGTTGGATCTGACTAGTATCTGATTTTACATTAACCCATGAAATCAAGCAAATATTGTTAATTATTTATATATGGACACTCGTCGGATGCTTGATGATTTAGATAACCGAGTGGTGTTTTGGTTTGAGGGAAATGAACAATTTGCAGTTACTTGATTTGAGTTTATATTAAGTTACAAGACATATCTACGTATTGTTACTGAAGATTTCCTGCCTCTCTGGATGTAGCTTATGCAGTAGACCAGTTCCAAGATAATCTAACAGAAAAATTCTCGGTTGCGATTGTTAATTTTATTACTTTAGATCTCTTCAGATCTGCTTCTGCATGAGCAATTCTGGAATAAGTTAAAAAACTTTTTTTTCCATGTTGCAGGGTTTTTGCATTTGCTTACTGCTCGCCCTTGGCTGGGCTTTGGCTTCTTATGTCAGGTATTGGAGTATGATGGTCTAAAGTCCTGATTAAGTGCTAATACCATACACTCGTCACTCCATACTTTAGCTCTCATTATTATACTCATCATTTATAAAATTACCGACGATTTTTTTTTGGTCCCAGGAATAAAGAGATAAGACGGATGAAGGAAAGCGTAAAAAGGGGCCATCACTTTGCTTTTCTTTGTCATGATATCAATGAGCTCGAGCATTCTAATCAGGTCAATTTGCCGAGGGTTTCAGTTGTAATGCCTTTGAAGGGGTTCGGCGAACACAATCTACACAACTGGCGAAGTCAGGTGAACTATTCTTAAAGTTTTTAATGCTCATCCAGGATCGATGGTTAAATATAATCCATTGCCGTTTTCATGTAATGCCATGTATTTGAAACTTTGGTAGATCCAATCAGTAATGAACTGCTCTAGCCTGATATAACAACGTTTTGAAAGTAAACATACTTGCAACTAAAGAAATATAGCTAGTAACCGAAACAAACTCATATTTTATATGGTTAATTGCCTCTGTTTATCTTTTTCAGTTTTCTGTTAGTTATGATTGAAAAAACAGGATTGTTGTTTTCGATTGTAGTTACTTTTAGCATATTGATTTCCCTTTTCAGTTTTTTGGAATTTGTAACTCTAATGCCCCGCATCATTACGCGAACAGGAAACAGTAGATAAATATTGGTGTTGATTATGGGTGTTATTTATGGATGCTGCAGATTACATCTTTATATGGTGGTCCCCTGGAATTTATTTTTGTGGTTGAAAGTACAGAAGACCCTGCATATCATGCGGTCTCCAGATTGCTAAAAGAATATAAGGTCTTGTTTCCTCCCATCATGTACATATACATTGAAAGCTGTAAGCTTGTATTCTCTACTGTTCACATGGCTGCATTCACTAATTATGCATATCAATGCAATCTATGCGTATGTACACAATGTAGTCATCATATTTTCTTGTTTAGGATTGGAAATTCAAGTTCAAGGATTTAACTTTGGTCAAATTCTTAAAATTCCTGTGCTAACTGTGACAAAACGTTTTTTTCGTAATTTTGCTGTTCTTGAAATTCAGTGATTACGTATGCTTGGATATGATTCGAGGTTGAAAGTGAAGAATCTTAGCTTGGATAAATTTAGAATTTGTTAAAGCTGAAACAAATGATGTTAAGACTTATCTAATCTTATCCATCAATGGAGGAAATAAGAACTTTGCAATTTAAGATGCAATTCAAATATTTGATAGAAGTTGCTTGCATGAAAGAGAAATGATATAATGGCAGTGGAGAATGAGGGATATTGCTCTCTGCATCATAATCCATTATGCTTGGGATTTTTAATTATTGTTTATGGTTTACGAGGCCATATTGATAATATTTGAATTTTTGATATACAATGTTCTCTAAAGAATGTTCATTATTATTTAACTTTGCACTTACTTTTCTACCTGCTACTGATGTATTTACCCTTTTGTCTCCATCTTACTTTCCCGCTAAATTTGAAGTATAAGCTGTATCACGAATAATGCTGCTATATCGCTAAGTTTATTTGTTTATTCATTAGAAAACTTCAGTTAATTTTTCTCATGTGTGCATATAATCGTGCAGGATGATGTTGAAGCTATAGTTGTAGTCGCTGGTCTGTCAACAACCTGTAGTCAGAAGATTCACAATCAGTTGGTATAGAATACTTTCAGTGGTTTAGATGGATTTGTTTTCTGTAAATTTATTTTTCTTTTTCTTCATAACCGTGAAACATCTATAATCTAATAAGCTCTAAAAAATGAGACATATCACACCATCATAAGATTATCTTTTCTGGAAGTTGCATTTTGACATTTGAAACGAGCGTGCATTTTATATGGCTACAATATTCTTATGTAGGTTTCATAATTTTTAGAAATGCTAAAATACAAAATCCTTCCGGAAAAAAAGTAAGTAGACAAAAAAATAAAAAATAAAATGGAGCTCAATTGTTACAGTTCTACTGTTTGAGCTTCACTGTTTGCACATTACCTTTAGCAATCTCTATATAAAAGAAGCAATTGGACATTGTCTTTCACTTATTCAATTTTCTCATTATTGCTATTTCACATTCTGCTTAGGCATTGCATTTAACGTATAGCATTTAAAATTTGCAGGTGGGGGTAAATAAAATGCAGAAAGATACTAAGTATGTGTTATTTCTAGATGATGATGTTAGTCTGCATCCTGGCTCAATTGGAGCTCTCACCACTGAAATGGAAAAGAACCCAGATGTAAGCTATATATAAACTTTTACATCATTACTTAATATACTGTTTTAGTTCTTGTCATGACTCTTGAGTCTTGACTAATGCTCTAAAATCTCTATTATATGTTTGTTATTAATAATTCTTGGCTCTTTGCCCGTTAAACTGTGCAGATATTTATTCAAACTGGATATCCTCTTGATTTACCCTCTGGAAGTTTAGGAAGTTACTGCATATACGAATATCACATGGTATGTTAGCAATTCTCATTGATAGCTTCCTGTTCGCAATTTTTATCCCACATGGAAAGAAAATAAATACTTATTGTTTCAACAAGGACTGAGGTTTTAGATTTTATTTTTGCTTGGTGGGGGCTGGGGGATGAAAATAGCAAGTTTGATGGGCATGTTGGTGAAATAGTCATGTAGTTACAAGGTCCAGTGTCATAACAGTTTCTGCCTGAACGGTCTACCTATACTTGTAAATATTGGAATATGTTGCAATTAGAAGGTTCTCACAAGGAAGTTTGTTGTTCCATAACTTTCTTGACAATTAAAAATAGTATGAGCTATGTTTGTTATTCGTTTATTCATTTTCCTTTAAATAGTAAATATGGACTGTCATTCCGTACATTGTAAGAGTTGAAGTTTCTTACATCTTGAAATGTAGTGCATTTTCTATTTGTCATCTGTAGAAATTAATCAAATAATGGAAATGACAATCCTCAATAGCTTTAGGAGATTTCTGTCCAATTTGGTATTCCAGAATCTGGTTTTGTTTAAACCTATTGCAACTTTAATCACTGGCCTTCTTTTTTACAATGTAGCCTTGTTCTATGGGGTTTGCCACCGGTGGAAAGACATTCTTTTTGTGGGGAGGATGCATGATGGTAAGCATTTTATGTGTAGTTAGAATATCCGATGTGTGTTACGTTTTGAAGAACTTTATATGAATTAATTTTTCTAAATTGCAGATGCATGCAGATGATTTTAGAACAGATCGTCACGGTCTCGTTTCAGGACTTCGAGATGGAGGCTATTCAGATGACATGACTCTTGCAGCTATTGCGAGTAACATACTTTCTTTCTCTCTTGATCCTAGATACTTATGTTTAGTTTGTGTCATCGATAGACTAGACCTTTTATACAAACTATACTGAATATCACGGAGTTGAGCTACATAGTATACTGTCCATCTTTTACTACATTCTTGAAGGAGTTAAATGTGCAGTTAATAAATTATTTTAAACATTTATTTTTTGACATTTTACTTTTTGGCATTGAATGGAATGCATTTTGTATATGGCTGATTCTGTTATTCTTTACAGAGGCCAATGAGAGACTCATAACATCGCCTCCGGTTGCCGTTTTCCCCCATCCACTTGCAAGTGATCTTAGCTTTGGCAGGTGTCCCTCAATGTTTTGAAACATGATCTCAAATAAGAAATGGTCATTTAGTTTTTTCCAAAGAAAGAAAAAAGGGATCCCGTTGGAATTGGTTTTCCAGCTTTAATAGATCCAATTTTGTGTCTGTAGGTACTGGAATTATTTGAGGAAGCAAACATTTGTCTTGGAGTCTTATACAACAAAATTCAACTGGCTTATGAATCGGGCATTATTCTCTTTCCACTGTTACGCGTCATGGGGATTTGTGGCTCCATATATAATGGCTGGGGTACATGTCGCTGCAGCACTGAGACTTTACTTTAAGGGGTACTCATTTGGTGAAGCAACTTTGCCATGTACTGGTAAGTGTATCAGTTCTCTGTATATATGAATAAAAGGTGTATACAAATTTAGTTTGCAGGATCTTATTGCAGAATAATTAATTGTGTATCTGGTCGAATTTAAAAATGAAGCACCTTACAATTTTGTGTCTATTTAATTTGTATCAGGGTTGCGGTTTGTTGGTGGCCTTGCGACATGTACAGTTATCGAACTTCTTTCCATGTGGAACTTGACAAGAATAGAAGTCCAGCTTTGCAATTTGTTGTCCCCAGAGGCTCCTCCATTATCACTTGCATCATATAACTGGTGTCTCGTAAGTCCATTTTCTCTTTCCTAATTTTTGAGCTATTTTCTATAGACAATAATTGATGTTTAATAAGTATAGAGAAGACTACATCAAGACAGATTTGAATCAACTGTTTGGTACTTTCCTCGGGGGGACCAAAATTCAAACATGCATTTTTATTCTTGTCTAAGTTATCGGCCTTTAACATGTCCTTCCGTACATTTGAAAATAATTACTTGATTTCCAATGGAGCAGGTATTCATTGCTATGGTGGTTGACAATTTTCTATATCCTGTATCTGCAATACGATCACATTTGTCTCAATCCATCAATTGGTCAGGCATCCGATATCATTTGAAGGATGGGAAGGTGCACAAGGTATTGCTTTTCGAGACCACTTTTCAGTACACAATCACATCTCGCTTAGTATGCAAATTATAGCAACTCATTTATCAATTAGAGTTGTGATTTTCCTTTTGTAAAGGCATTGCTTGGAATAAGATGGTGCTGACAATAAGTAGTATTCCAATATGTAGTTGTTTGTAGTATATGAATGGATCATAACAATAGAAACAAAGCTTTGATAGATACTGGAACGACTGTTTTTATTTAAAGTAAAAAGACTTTTGGCTTTAAGAGAATCGAGAGAGCCGAATTTTGTAACAACTGAACTTACGTTTTTCTGTGCAGATCGAACGAAGCAAGGATAAGGGACCTAAGTTCACGGATTTAGGAGGAAAGCATTTGTATGGGAAGAAAGGAGGTTCAAACAATTATTCTTTCCTTCTGTCTTTGTCCAGAAGTTTTGCACAATGGTGGCAACCCAAGAAATACGATGTATAGACCCGATTGTGATTCTTTATTCTCCTGGTTTTCGAATGAAAAAAATTACAAGAAACCCAGGAGCATTTGGTTGATTTTTTTTAGATTAGTTGAATTAATTGATTCTTCAGAATTGGGTTTTTTTTTTTTTTTTTTTTAATTTTATTTGAGCTGATTCTTGTAATTGTATTCAGGTTGTGTAATCTTGTGAGATTATTTATTGATTCAAACACCGAATAGTGTAAGACAAGATTTACAATTTGTATTTTTTTATTGGGAACGATGTTGTGATTTTGTGATGCATTATTCCTTTTTCTTGAATGTTTTTGACATGGAACAAAGTTTTCAGGCCATTTGAACTGCAGCCGAAGAATATTTACGAAATGCTCGGTTGGTCAACCAAAAATTCATCCTTCAAAACAGCATTGCAGATTCCGTTCCTTCTGCAATCACTTTCCGGTTTAAAAAGTATCCTTCAAGTATTGGTTACTCGTATTTCGTTGATTGTTTTAGTTATAAACCTTCACAATAATATAAATGTTTTGTATGTTGATATTGTTGGTTTATAATTGGCAATATGTTTAAATAATTGATTATGAATTGCACTTACTTGGAAACATAAATTAGACTCGAAATGTGAAAATGACAAATTGACCGAGACTTGCTTAAACAATGTCCTTAAGACAATATTTTTGCGTTGTCTACGATGCAACAAGCTTTTCCTAGTAGTCTCGTAAGATATGACAGTCTGGTACTTCGATATTTGCACAATTAGAAGCCAACAACAAACTTGAAAAGTATGGACGAAATTGTGACAGAGAGTTAGGAGAAGTAGTGTGTCTGAGATACCTCAAAATCGCATGCTGAATTGACCAGATTAAGGCCTCGTTTGATAGAATTAAGTACTGAATGTTGAATGCTGAATAAATATTTGAATGACCAAGAGTTGTGTCTGAATGTTGAATGCTGAACAACTAAGTTCATTTGATAACTGAATGTCAGTCAAGTCTGAATACTATTATTTTCCTATTATACCCTTATGTTGTATAAGTTGAAACATTAGTTGTTAATTAAATTTGATTAACATATATGAATAAACACAATTTTTTAATATGATGTACTTAATTAATAAAATATAAAATTTTGGTAGATATTAAACATTTGAATATAAAGTAATATATATTAAATATTTAGCATAAATAAAATATAAATTTTAAATTCAAACAACTAATGAAAATAACCCTTACAAAGAAAAGTAGCTAAAGCATAGAAATACATTAAAATCGAAATTAACATAAAAATTTAATTTGGTAAAATGAACAAATTTTTTATAATAAATCCTTGAAAAAAATGTTGAACATGCAAGTGCATTTACAAACAAAATATACTCGAATAAAATTAGACGTATAACTACAATCCTTATAATTATTGCATCATACTATTTTAATGGAAGCACATACCCATAAATTCAAGTTTGATATTAAAGTTTTTAATTAAAAATATGAAATATTAAGTGTTATAGTACATTAGGAACTGAACCAAGACATACAATTTAATATAATATATTTAGAATGGAAAAATAAAAGATATGTAATAGTGGTGCAGTGGCGGGTGCAATATAAAATCTCCATAGGGATATACTCGTCCAAAATCCATTCAGTTTTGCCTCTGGATGAATAAGTCACAATTTCTTTTCTGAATCAATAAGCGCTAAACCACCCCATTCAGCTATCAACACCAAACACGCTTAATATGCTGGGCACTGACCGAGTAAGTAATTGTTGCCAATCAGCGCTTATTCAGTGCTATCAAACATGCCCTTAGTCTTTATTTATAGTTTCAGAAGTCTCTTCCTAGCAAGACACATTGATGGGAGAAGTGTATGTTCATTCATCAGATAAGTCTCTTCAGTTTAAGATACACATCTCTCTAATTTGAAAAAAATGCATTGGTTTAAAAAGAGTTCCTACAATTTTCACTGGCTTAATTAAAATTCCAACAAGTATGATATCATAGATCATTTTGCCATCAACATGTCGCAGAGCTTCGGTGGATGAAAATAGGGAGGAAATTAAAGGATGGAGAAAAATGAAGCGCAATAATGACGGCAACAAACCAGGATAGAATGGAAAAGAAATCGCTCGTATGGAAGAAGAAATCGCTCGTATGGAAGAAGGGCTGTCATGACTCGGTTTTATAGGACTACCGACCATTTTTTTTATCAATGCATTTCAACCAACCTATGCATAGTTGTTTTTTTTTTTTTTTGGCCAAAATGTTTTTATTCCATTAAATACTTGTGAAAGTACAAGGGGGCCTCGTTAAAAACCTTATGGGCCTACACAAGGAAAAGAGTACGCCTACAATCGGAACGGAATAAAAACTGGACAATCAAAGTCCTATACAATCGATTACAAAAAAGCCCAAAAAACGGGTTAAAAAAGAAATAAACAAAAATTACTATGTCTAATATGGAAAATCTTTGGAAATTGCTCAAGAACCCCATGTATGGATGAAAGTACAAATATGCATAAGAACCATGTGTAAGTTGATATTCCTGCTCACCAATACAAAAATTGCAATTCGACCCCTTATTAAATTGAGAAACCCACATGTCATCATTGGTACAAATCAACTTAGGGGCGGAAATTAGCAATCCCCAACCTATCACTGATCAAAACAGCCCGAACCTCCACTGGAAGACTAATTTCGGTAAAATATTCTTGACTTGATTGGTGATTATACGCCCAATTAGCTAATCGATCCGCCACCGTATTCTTTTGACGAACTACGTGCTTGAATTGAAAAGAAGAATCCACTTCCTGCAAGCAAAGCCGAAGAATATATTCTAACTCCCATGTAACGACCTTGGTTTTAATTGCATTAATAGCCAACAACGAGTCACTCTCCACCGTAACATGAAGGATCCTGTTAGTTTAATATGGGGGCCCAAATGTCTGATCGGGCCCAAGCCATATGACCCACCTGGCGGCCCATTTCCAAGGAGTCGGCCCATCCTCACTTAAGCCCATGCAGCTTGTAATCTTGACCGTTGGATGACGGGACTCGATCTGGACCGTTCATCCCTCACTTATATACTCTCTCCCTCCCCTGCTAAGTCTCAAACCCTAATCTCTCTTCTCTCTCTCTATCCGCCGTTGCCTCTCTTCTTTCCTTTCTTCTTCGATCTGCTCTCCGAGATCCATGGCAAGAATCAAGTCTTCAATGATTCTTGCCTTCGATATCTCGTCTCTGAGCCTATATATTCTTGGCATATTGAGAGATGAGGGATACGAGTGATACTACCCTTCTTTCTTCCTTCTGGTTTTCGATTCCTCTGTTGTGAGCAACTCGAAATCTTCGTGAGTGAGGGAAAATCTGATTTGGGTTTTATACACTGTGGGAAACCGTATCCTTTGTGGGTTGGGTTGGGACCGAGACTGTGAGGGTATTTTGGCTGCGAGGCTTGTGAGGAAGGGAACCTGACACCGGAAGTGGAGCTGCCGCCGACTGGGCCTTGGACGTGGACTCGGGATCGGAGGACTGAGCCGTAGCCGTTGTCTACCCCTTCTCAATACAGATCTGGGATCTGTCAAGATTTGTTCATTTCTTTGTTCTCCTTTTTATTTTATTTAATTATATAGATATTATCTGTATCCCTAATTCCCTACTCCCATAGGTATTTCAATTCTTGTATCATTTGTTAATCTTTCTTATGGTCTGTAATTTAATCGCTATTTGAACGACCACCCAACAGTGGTACCAGAGCATCGTCAAGTTGGGTGGTGCTCGTTCAAATAGGGCGTACGGAAATCCAACCGGATTCCGCTCAGGTATTGTACCCTAAACCCCCTATGGTTGGGATTTAATTTTCTGCTGTGATTGGTACTGCCTTAACTTTTTCGATTCTGTGGACTGTGAGCCACTTTGTGTGATTCGTGGTGTGTGTGCCACACTGTGTGGTTTCTGTTGTGGTCTGTGTGCCACTCTTATTTCTGTGTGAATCTTGTTCTTCCGCTGCATATATAATCTGCTCACTTATATATATAAATATTAAAGGGTGGTATAACTTGGATGCTCGACCTCACTTGACCGGACCGCAAGTGCCCTGGAATCCTGTGAGGGAGGGTCTCCAAGATTACCTATCCTTGTTGCATATGCGTCTATCCCAATTTTGGTCTATAGTGAAAAATTGGTCTAATATCTTGCTTTGTGCTGAAATTACTATGTCTGCTATGTCTGCTTATACTATGGCACCTTTCGATGGTAAGGGTGATTTTTCTATTTGGAAACAGAAAATGAAAGGTGTGCTAATTCAACAAAGATGCTATGTGGCTCTTGATAAATCTTATGCTGCTGACACTAGTGCTGCTAAGAAAACAGAACTTGATGAACTTGCTTACTCTGCCATTATATTGAATCTTTCTGACTCTGTGATTAGAAAGGTAGGTATGCATGATTCTGCTAAAGGTCTTTGGGATAAATTAGATGAGCTGTACACTGAAACTTATCTGCCCTCAAAACTATTTTTACTCGAAAAATTTTTTAGATTCAAATTGGATCTAACCAAAAATATTGATGAGAACATAGATCAGTTTACCAGATTAGTTCAGGATATTAAACTGATGGGAGACAAAAGTATTGATAACTATACTCCCATTGTTTTGTTAAATGCAATCCCTGATTCTTACAATGATTTGAAATCTGCTATTAAGTATGGCAGGGATAATATTTCTCTTGACACTGTCATAAACGGTTTAAAGAGCAAAGAACTGGATTTGAGAGTTAACAAAAGCAATAAAAGTTTTGGTGAGGTGAACTTTGTGAGAGGAAGGCAACAAAACCGTTTTTCAAATAAGCCTTCCTCCATTAACCAAAATGTTTTTCAAAATAGTTCTCATCAAAACAATTTTCAAAAGAAAAAGGGCAGGGGCAGGAGTAAGTCGAAAACTCGTGTTAGTAATCGTAAGTGCTATAATTGTGGTGAACCTGGTCATTATGCTCAGAACTGTACTAAGCCTAATAAGCACTCTAATGATCAACATGCTAATCATGTTTCTGATAATAATCTTGGTGATGTGTTTATGGTTGGTGAACATGCTTGTGTGAATTCTGTGCTATCATCTCTTGGTGAAAATGATTGGCTTTTAGATTCTGCATGCTCACATCATATGACTCCTATGAAACATGTTTTCTCACAATATGAATCATTGAATAATTGCAATGTGACTATGGCTGATGGCACAAAACGCCAAGTTCATGGAATTGGAACTGTTTGCTTAAAGTTTGAAACTGGTTATGTGTTAACTTTGCAAAATGTGCGGCATGTTCCTAATTTGAGTGAAAATCTGATTTCATGTGCTATCTTAGAAGATGATGGGTTTCATGGTGGTTGGGGTAATGGTTGCATGAAAATTATGAGGGGTAATCTGCTATGTTTTAAGGCCATGAGAATGCAAAATATGTATGTATCTCATTCTGAATCATCTGCTTCTGTGAATGCTGTCCAAAGTGATCATTCTATTATGTGGCATAATAGACTAGGTCATATTAGTAATAAAGGCCTCAGCATTCTGCATAACAATCACTATTTTGGCAATGATAAAGTGTCTGAGGTTACTATGTGTGACTCTTGCATCGTTGGAAAGCAAACTCGTGTTTCTTTTCAACCAACCCCTTCCCCCAATCCCTCTAAATGTTCTGATATTCTTGAGTATGTGCATGCTGATGTGTGGGGTCCTGCCAGTGTTCCGACACATGGTGGGAACCGTTACTTTCTGTCCATAATTGATGATTTCTCTCGTAAGGTGTTTATCTTCCTGTTAAAACAAAAATCTGATGTTGTTGATAAGTTCAAAACATGGAAAGTTTATATTGAGAACCAAACAGGAAAACGGATAAAAGCCCTTAGGAAAGATAACAGTACAAAATTTTGTAATCAAGAAATGGATGCTATGTGCTCTGAATCTGGTATTAAAAGGCACAAAACTGTCCCTTACTCCCCTCAGCAAAACGGGGTGGTTGAACGTATGAATCGAACTCTTTTAGAGAGGGTTCGAGCCATGCTCGCCACTTCGGGTTTACCAACCATGTTTTGGGGTGAGGCTGTTTTGACTGCCACCTATTTGATTAATAGATCTCCCTCTGTGCCTTTAAATGGTGATTTGCCTGAATGTGTTTGGTCGGGTAAAAAGGTTGATTTGTCCAACTTACGTGTTTTTGGTTGTGCTGCATTCATGCATCATAAAAGTGATAAGCTTGAACCCCGTTCTGTGAAATGTGTTTTCTTGGGTTATCCTGAAGGGGTTAAAGGTTATAGACTTTGGGTTAAAGGGGAACATGGCTATAAAACTGCCATTAGTCGTGATGTGATTTTTAATGAATCTGTTTTTCCTTGTCTCGTTGTGCATAATACTGTTAATTCAGAGGCTGCTCCAAATGAGGTGGAGTTGCCTACTGTTAAATCTGAAAATCTGCCTGATATTGAATCTGAAATACTTGAAAGTTTGCATGACCAAAATGTTGAACATGACTTGCCTAATGTGGATAACTTGTTTGATTATCAACTTGCTAGAGATCGACCTAGACGTGAAAATGCTAGGCCTCCACAACGTTTTGATAGCTTTCATCTTGCTTCTCATGTTTTCAACGTGTTTGAATCTATAGATAGCAATGAACCTAAAACTGTTAGGGATGCTCTAAAATCTGATAAATCAGCTGAATGGTTAAATGCTATGAAAGAAGAAATGAACTCTTTGCATGTTAATCAAACTTGGACTCTTGTTCCTAAACCTGCTAATTGTTCTTTGGTAGACTGCAAATGGTTGTTTAAGGTTAAGGATGAGGTAGACTCCATTAGGTATAAGGCTCGTCTTGTTGCTAAAGGTTTCACGCAAAAGGAAGGTATAGATTATACTGAAATTTTTGCCCCCGTTGTTAAATTTACCACTGTTCGTATTATGCTTGCATTAGTTGCGCATTTTAATTGGGAATTGAAACAAATGGATGTAAAAACTGCTTTCTTGCATGGTGAGTTAGATGAGCATATTTACATGAAACAGCCCGAGGGCTTCGTAGATGCTAAAAGGCCTGAATATGTGTGTTTGCTGAAAAAATCTTTATATGACTTGAAACAACCACCTAGGCAATGGAATAAGAAATTCGATTCTTGCATGCTTTCATTGAAGTTTAAGAAAAGTGATTATGACCCTTGTTTTTACTTCAAAGATACTCTCTCTGTGCCTATTTTCTTGTTGATCTATGTTGATGATATGCTCATAATCAGCCCTTGTGTGAAATCTGTTGATCATGTGAAAATGTGTCTAAGTGAACAATTTCACATGAAATACTTGGGAGATGCTAAGAAAATTTTGGGCATGAATATTGATCGAAATCGTGATAATAATCTGCTGTTCTTGAATCAAATTTCTTATGTGAAAAAGATATTAGAAAAATTTGCCATGACGAATGCTAAAACCACAAACGTGCCTTTAGCTGCCCATTTCCAGTTAAGTAAGGATCAGTCCCCCAAGACTGAAACTGAAATTGACTCTATGCAAAATATTCCTTATGCCAATGCGATAGGTTCTGTGATGTACTTGATGGTAAGCACTCGTCCTGATATAGCTTATGCGGTAAGTTGTTTGAGTCGTTATATGTCGAATCCAGGTATGTCGCATTGGGAAGCTTTGAAATGGCTTCTTCGTTATTTGAAACATTCTTTGCATATTGGCCTAAATTTTTCTAAGTCTGAAACTGAAATTGAATTAATTGGCTATGTTGACTCCAACTTTGCGAATGATAGAGACAATAGGAAATCCTCAACTTCTTACGTTTTCACTTTGTGTGGATCATGCATTAGTTGGAAATCGCAACTGCAGAATATTGTAGCCCTATCTACAACCGAGGCTGAATACATTGCTGCCACCGAGGCAATAAAAGAAGCTATATGGCTTAAAGGCATTCTACGCGAAATTGGTTTTCTTAAAAAGGATGTCACTGTTTTCTCGGATAGCCAATCGGGAATTCAATTATGTAAAAACCCTGTTTTCCACGATCGTACTAAACACATTGAGATTAAGTACCATTTTATTCGTAATATTGTGGAACAGGGTATTATCAAGCTGGAAAAAATCCCATCACAATTTAATCCAGCAGACATGGGTACTAAGTGTCTTCCACTCGAGAAGTTTCGCTCATGCTTGAAAAGCTTGAGCCTAATCTCTCAATCTTGATCCCTATATGTACTAGCTGGGCTGGCTTTGTGACTGCCCCCTAATCTCTGTGATTATTTAATCTTTGTGATTATTATTGTACTATACTGACTTTGTGTTTTTTGAGTGCAGGAAAATTAAAACGGCAATGATGACCTCCCATCCCAAATTTGTCCCGATGGCCCATTCCCAGGTGGAGAATGTTAGTTTAATATGGGGGCCCAAATGTCTGATCGGGCCCAAGCCATATGACCAACCTGGCGGCCCATTTCCAAGGAGTCGGCCCATCCTCACTTAAGCCCATGCAGCTTGTAATCTTGACCGTTGGATGACGGGACTCGATCTGGACCGTTCATCCCTCACTTATATACTCTCTCCCTCCCCTGCTAAGTCTCAAACCCTAATCTCTCTTCTCTCTCTCTATCCGCCGTTGCCTCTCTTCTTTCATTTCTTCTTCGATCTGCTCTCCGAGATCCATGGCAAGAATCAAGTCTTCGATATCTCGTCTGTGAGCCTATATATTCTTGGCATATTGAGAGATGAGGGATACGAGTGATACTACCCTTCTTTCTTCCTTCTGGTTTTCGATTCCTCTGTTGTGAGCAACTCGAAATCTTCGTGAGTGAGGGAAAATCTGATTTGGGTTTTATACACTGTGGGAAACCGTATCCTTTGTGGGTTGGGTTGGGACCGAGACTGTGAGGGTATTTTGGCTGCGAGGCTTGTGAGGAAGGGAACCTGACACCGGAAGTGGAGCTGCCGCCGACTGGGCCTTGGACGTGGACTCGGGATCGGAGGACTGAGCCGTAGCCGTTGTCTACCCCTTCTCAATACAGATCTGGGATCTGCCAAGATTTGTTCATTTCTTTGTTCTCCTTTTTATTTTATTTAATTATATAGATATTATCTGTATCCCTAATTCCCTACTCCCATAGGTATTTCAATTCTTGTATCATTTGTTAATCTTTCTTATGGTCTGTAATTTAATCGCTATTTGAACGACCACCCAACAGATCCCCATGTGCCTACACATTCTTAATCCATAAACTATAGCCAAAAATTCTGCAGAGTTGTTCGTGCCATGCCCGGAAAACGAAGAATATCCAGCAACAATATTCCCCCTCGAATCTCTAATAATACCGCCTCCTGAACTCATCCCACCTTTTGTCGAGCCATCTGTATTAAGCGTATACTTTCCTGCTGGAGGAAATTCCCATTTGTGCCATCCCCCCGTTTATGAGGTGGCTGCACCACCGGAAGACCAGCGGCTTGAATACGAAGGCTTTGAATCTTGGTAGAAGATTGCCTGGGACGATGCAAAGCCACCAAGTTCTGCGTGTGATAGTAAACCTTACGAATAATTTCAGCACTTGACATATCCCCATCAGCATATACCACCCGGCACCGAGCATTCCAAAGTTCACGGATAATGTGACATACTACCGAATTCCTAATCATCGCATAAAGAGAGAGATCGGATGGCCGCGGGACCCAAACGCACAAAGCATGTTTGGGCGACTCAAACCGATCTTGGACTTGGAAAAGGGAGCCGAAGTGCTTCCAAACCCGTACCGCAGTCTCTGAGTGCAAAAATAGGTGAGCAATATCTTCCGGGCAAGGCGATTGGCAGCAAACACATCTTGAAGCTAATGGAATACCCCGAGAAATTATTCGTTGATCAACCGGCAATACATGATGAATTAACTTCCATAAAAATCCACTAGTTCGATGAGGTAAGTAAGGCTGCCAAATACGAGTTGTCCACGAGACGCGCAAACGTGGCATATTAATATAACGCCAATATTCCTTACTCGAAAATTCACCAGATTGAGTGAGGGTAAAAATCAAACGATCCGGTTTATTCATCTCTAAAGTAATCTTCTTCATCTTCTCATGCAATTCTTGTGGTATAATTTGCAGCAGATCCACAAATTGGGGCCAGGCTTCCGCAATTGTTAAGTTATTATCGCTTGGTAAAGGTCCGACTAACACCTCTCCTAGCCAATTATCTGTCCAAAATTTAATAGCACCACGGCCCACCAACCATTGAGTACAGTCCGCTAAGCTCTCCGCATGGCTACAAATCGACATCCATAATGGAGAGGCGGATCTCCTTGTAATATGAACTCGTTTATCACAATACTTCGCCCGAGCAAATTTGGACCATAATGAGACATAATTGACCAGATTTAGTCTTTATTTATTGTTTCAGAAGTCTCTTCCTAGCAAGACACATTGATGGGATTGCGCTGATGTAAGTTTCATTATCAAGACGAGAACGATTTCTCACGTTTTGTATTTTATGAGATTTTATTTGGATCATGTTAAGAAATTGCATTGAATATTATTGTCCTAATCTTACCGTCAAACCGATAGTAAGATTATTGTTCTTACTACTAGGACGACTACTTTTTTTAATCATAATTTTGCACACAAATTTGGAATGCACCGATTCAAGTTTCATTAGAAAGACGTGGCCATTTTCTACAACTTTCATGCTTTGATTTGTGTTTTTTTAGATTGTATTTGGACAGGATCGAAAACCGTATTCAATACTATTGTCCTGATCTTACTCGATTCAACATTAAGTTTACATATTTTTACTCTCTTTTCTTTTGATCATACCTAGGGCATACGAACTGTGACTACACTGATGCAAGATTCGGTAGAAAGACGTGATACAATCTCCTGGTAAAAGAAGCAATGATATTGCTGTAGATGAAACTTCAAGTTATGTTTTTCCTAAAAAAGAAAACCCACTCCTACAATAGTTCCTAATTAATACATTAACTTCTCTACAATAACTACCCATAATCTAATAATAACTACTAAACAAAAGATAAGTAAATAAATAATAATATTTAATTAAACTTCTCTCGTGCGTATCATTCTAGCCATCTGTTAAATATCGTGGGTTGGGTTTTGGCTTGCGAGAGCTACGCCGAATCGTATCATTCTCCTCCCCTTCAAAACGAACCTTGTCCCCAAGGTTGAGATGGGGAAATTGCTTGGCTAGAACTATGAATGGCTTCCAAGTAGCTTCTTCACTTGGCAAGAATTTCCATTGTACCAACACCTGCCGCTCACGACCACCCTTGCCCACCACCGTTCGAGTGTCTAAGATTTTATCCGGTTCAACTTGTGGAGAACCATCTGGGTTGTATGGCGGCAATGTGGGTACGGCTGCAGCTTGGTTTCCCATCTTACGCCGCAATAATGACACTTGGAACACCGGATATATTCGAGAATCGACCGGTAACTCTAGTCGATACGCCACACGTCCCACCCGCTCGATCACTTTGAACGGACCATAGAAACGACTAGCAAGCTTTTGATAAATTCGTTTAAATACTGAGTGTTGCCGATAAGGCTGGAGTCGCAAATACACCCAATCTCCCACTTCAAAGTTTTCCTCGCGGCCATGTTTATTGGCGATCTGTTTCATTCTATTCCTTGCGGCTGCCAAGTTCTCCTTAAGCTCCTTCAACAACTCATCTCTCGAATGAAGTGCATAATCTACCTCCTGCACCACAACCATCCCTGGTATATATTGGATTAACGGCGGCGGAGGTCTCCCATAAACAGCTTCTAAAGGCGACACCCCAATAGATTGGTGAAATGAGGAATTATACCAAAATTCAGCCCATGCTAAGAAGTCTTCCCAAAGTCGCGGTTTAAGACACACGAAGCATCGTAAGTATTGCTCGAGACATCGATTCACCACTTCCGTTTGCCCGTCTGTCTTGGAGTGATATGCCGAGCTTGTCTTCAGCTTCATGCCTTGCAAGCGAAACAATTCCTTCCAAAATTGGCTCAAAAAAACTTGTCCCTGTCGGAAACAATGGACATTGGCAAGCCGTGTAACTTTACCACCCCACGAATAAATATGTTAGCCACATCTTTAGCCGTGAAAGGGTGAGCCAAGGTTAAGAAATGAGCATATTTTGACAATCGGTCCACAGCGACCAAAATTGTATCTTTTCCACGCGATCTCGGCAAACCCTTGATGAAATCCATGCTAATATCTGACCAAATTAACTCGGGAACGGGTAAAGGTTCCAATAACCCAGATGGTTTACGCAAATCGTCCTTGTTCCGCTGGCACATGTCGCACTCTCGAATAAAGCTCTTGACATCGCTGCGCAATTGCCAATAAAATAATTGTGAAATCCACTTAATGGTTTTTAGAACACCCGCATGGCCTGTTGAGGGAGAACAATGGAACTCCCGCAATAATTTCTCGCAAAGGAGCAACACTTCAGGCACCACTACTCGCCCTTTGAACCACACACATCCATTGCGCCACTCATGCCCCTTGGAACTGAGTGGATCTGCCTTCAATTTTTGTTGCAACTCTTTAAGTTGCGGATCTCCGTGAGTTGCTCGATTGATTTCGTTCCAAATATCCCAATTTGGTAGCGTGATTGCCCGCAATTCACCCTCCGTCTCTTGATCAACCTCGGACATGTTGAGGTTCTCGTCGTCTAGTTGTTCACGGCGAGATAGGGCATCGGCTGCCCCGTTCTCTTTTCCGGGCTTGTATACTATCTCGAAATAAAATCCCAAAAGCTTGGCTATCCATTTCTGTTGTTCCGGGGTTGTGATTCTTAGCTCGAGCAAACAACGTATGCTTTTATGGTCGGTGCATATTTGAAACCGTCGCCCAAGTAAATAAGGTCGCCAACTCCGGACCGCTTCTAGGATTGCTAACATTTCTTTCTCATAAGTCGACCATGCTCGTTTTTTCTCGCTGATTCCCTTGCTAAGGAATGCTATTGGACGCCTTTCGGACTCAAGATTGCACCAATACCATTCCTCGATGCATCTGTCTCAATAACAAAATTTTCGGCGAAATTCGGTAAAGCCTCTACAGGTGTGGTCGTCATGGAAAATTTCAGAACAACGAAAGCCTTCTCTGCTGCCTCATACCACACGAATTGCCCTTTTTTAAGGAGACTAGTAGTGTCTAATAATATAACCGAGAGATATGGTTTTGTGAGATATGGTTTTGGGTGCATCAAGTCACCTACGAAGAGTAATTTGACCTTTAAATGCCCTTGATAACTTACAATCCTTTCAATTTCTTATATGGACGTTTTTGTTGGAATCAAATTAATGAGAGTAAGTACCAAATAAAAACTTACATATTAATAGGCAAATTTCAAAAACATGAATTCTTAAAATTGGCGTGAGATAATTTGTGTTTTCTAAATATTATGAATATCTAAAAATTCATTATTGTCATTAATTTATATTAATAGAATTATTTTTTTTTATTTTTATTTTGATAAATATTCATTGAATTACTTAGTTGCCCTTAAAATCCTATATCCAAATGCTATTTATTGAGGGCAATTTTGAACCTACAAAAAAGGGAAGAAACTCCTATCAATTCATATTTTTATAAGTAGTATAGATATAGATTAGTCAGTGGTAGCGCTAGACACGGCCACAGGCCGGTTTTGGGCCCGGAACCGGCCCGTTGACGGCCCAAACCGGCCCGTTGACCGAGTGAACCGGCCCGGACCCGTGAACCGGCCCGTCCTACCCGGGACGGTCCCGGTTCTGAGAAATGGTGAACCGTGAACCGCCGGGCCAGCCCGGCTGTTCACCCGGATTTAAAAAAAAAAAAAAATGCAAATAACGGCTAGTGAACCGGCCCGAACCAGCCCGGGTGAACCGGGCGTTATTTACTTTTTTTTGAATTTTTTTCCCTCCCCCCCCCCCCCCCCAATTTTTCCTATAAATACCCTCACACCCCAACCCAATTCCCCCCCCCCCCCCAATTTTATTTCCTTTTCCTTTTTCTATTTAAAAGTACTTCTTTTAATTTACTTATTGATAAAATATTTCAAAAAATCATTTTAAATTCGCAATCTTTAAAATTTTGAATTTAAAATTAAGTTCAAGTCTTTTCATTTATTTCCTTTTCCTTTTTCTATTTAAAAGTAATTCTTTTAATTTACTTATTCATAAAATATTTCAAAAAAAAAAAAAAAAATTCAAAATTTCCGGGCCGACCCGGAACCGGCCCGGATAGACCCGCTGAACCGCCCCGAACCGGCGGGCCGACCCGGCCCGCTGAACCGCCCATACTACGGGCCGGTTCCGGAAAATGTGAACCGTGAACCGGTTTGAACCGGCCCGAACCGGCCCGTGGCCGTGTCTAGGTAGCGCTATCGTTCCATAGTTCTGCATGAATATACGGTAATAATCCGTTAACCCCAAAAATCCACGCAACTCTCTTACTGTAGCTGGTTTCGGCCACTCCACCATGGCTTGCACTTTTTGTTGGTCCACACGAACTCCATCTCGAGATATCCAGTGGCCTGGATACTCAACTTGTCGCTGCCCAAAGCAGCACTTACTCGATTGGACATAAAATTGTCCCTTCCTCAATATTCCAAAGGTCGTATGCAAATGATTCAAGTGGTCGTCCAAATTGCTACTGTAAATCAATATATCGTCAAAAAAACGAGTATAAATCGCCGCAAGTATGGTCGAAATATTTCATTCATGGCCCCTTGGAATGTAGATGGTGAATTACACAATCCGAATGGCATCACCAAATATTCATAGTGCCCATTGTGTGCCCGAAATGCGGTCTTGTGGATGTCGTCAGGGTGAACGCAATTTGATGATATCCAGCCCGAAGATCTATTTTGCTAAAAAATCCGCACCATGTAGTTCATCCAACATATCGTCAACCGTTGGAATTGGAAATCTGTCTTTGACAGTGACTTCGTTTAATTTTCTGTAATCTGTACAAAAACGCCAAGATCCATCTTTCTTTCGTTCTAATAAAAGTGGCGACGAGAACGGACTATTACTATGCCGAATCAGCCCCGACTTGAGTAATTCCACTATCTGCTTCTCTATTTCATTTTTTTGAAAGTGAGCGTATCTATACGATGGAACGTTCACTACTATTGATTCGTCGGTAAGAGGGATACGGTGGTCGAACTCTCTCGGTGGTGGTAATGTTTTTGGTTTCTCCTGTACATCAGCAAATTCCTCCAGAATTTATTGTATGGCTTTGTTTTCTGCAGGTTTAATTGATTTTGGTTCATATTGGTGAATCCTTGTGAGCCCAAATAGTTCTCCACCTTCTTCCCAATCTGCCAAAATTGAATTCACGTCAATCTACTCAATTTCTTTCCTAGTACGTCCCTTAATGTGGTGTTCTCGATCCCCTTTGTAGAACCACATCGATCTAGCACGATAATCTGTTAGAACAGACCCGGGGGACTCTAGCCAAGGCAAGCCGAGTACGGCTTCCTAGCCAATAATCAGAAGAGAAAATATAGTCGTTTCAAATGCATATCCTTGAAGCTCCATAGGTACCTTTACAAACTTCTCACAGCATTCTAACTTTTCCCCATTGGCAACCTTGACAAGAAATGGTCGAATTGACAACTTTTCCTCAACAAGTCGTGGATTAATGAAATTCAAACTGGACCCACTATCGATCAACATCTCTACCCTTTCTTCCCTAACAAACCCGCTAGGCGCATCGTAGGGGCCCCGGTTTCTTCCCCCAATGCGTTTAATGAAATCTGGGGTTCGTCTTTTTCATTTTTCTCCATTTCAATCAATAATGCTTGTGCGCGTTTACATCAATGCCCCAGAACATATTTCTCGTCGCAGTTGTAGCATAAATTTTTTTCTCTCTGTTGTTGCAACTCATCCCACGGTATTCGTCGTGTCTTTCCTGTCAGCGGCGGTCGAGTAGAATTACTTGTCGTTGGCGCCGCTCTCCCTTCTAGGCGATTACCCGAATTCCATTTTCATGTTGAATGTAATTGTTCGTCTTTTCTCTTGGCCAATTCGATAGCAGTTTGCAAATCCTTTGGTTTAAATAGCGGAACATCACTTGCTATTTCTTCTGGTAGGCCAGCCATAAAGGCCTCCATAAGTGCCTCATCTCCCCACTCCGGCAAACAATTCATAAGGCGTTCGAATTCTCCTTAGAATTCACAAAATTGTCCGACGACATATTGACTCATTTGGATCTTCATAGTGACTCATTTCAACGATCTCGATTTGCTCGTTCGAACCACTGCCAGCATTGATTTGCATCCCCTTCTAGATTAAATGACGCTAAAGTAACCTTTCTTGTATCGTGGATTTTGTTGGCCAAAAAAAATTGTTTTGCCCGACTGAGCCAAACCCTCGGTTCCTCCCGTGCAAACCTTGGAATATCCATTCGTATTTGATTCCTCCGCCTGTCCCTAAATTTGTGACCCCTCTGTCCCGACGCTCGACTTCTCACTGAGCCGTTGGAAGCGTGACTCCCCTCGCTATCTTCCCCTTCGATCGACGTGTTCGTCGGCGAACGGCTGTTCCGCCTGCCCCAAGGATTACGCAGATTGCGTTGTTCTCGCCCTTTCTCCATTAACTGTTGCATCGATGTCTTTATTTATTGGATGGAATTCTCCAACAATTCCAATCTTTCTCTGTTAGTTGCCATCGTTCAAGCCGGTATTGATGTTATCGCAACGTGGCTCTGATACCAATTGATACAATCTCCTGGTAAAGAAGCAATGATATTGCTGTAGATGAAACTTCAAGTTACGATTTTCCTAAAAAAGAAAACCCACTCTTACAATAGTTCCCAATTAATATATTAACTTCTCTACAATAACTATCCATTATCTAATAGTAACTACTAAACAAAAGATAAGTAAATAAATAATAATATATAATTAAACTTCTCTCGTACATATCATTCTAGCCATCTGTTAAATAGGTTGGGTTGGGTTTTGGCTTGCGAAAGCTACGCCGAATCGTATCAAGACGAGAACAAGTTTTATATACCATTTTCATATTTTGTATTTTCGTAGATTTTATTTAGATAGAATTAGACATGACCACGGTTCGATTCGGTTCCGGTCGCGATTCCAAAAAGGCCAGTTCTGGTTCTGATTTAAGGGGAACAGGAACCAAACCGAATATTTTCGGTTCTTTACGATTCGGTTCCAAAAGGTTCTCGATTCGGTTACCGGTTTTAATCGGTAGAACCGACTGGTTCTTAATAATTCTATTATTATTATTATTATTATTATTATTATTATTATTATTATTATTATTATTATTATTATTATTATTATTATTATTATTATTATTATTATTATTATTATTATTATTATTATTATTATTATTATTATTATTATTATTCTTATTATTATTATTATTATTATTATTATTATTATTATTATTATTATTATTATTATTATTATTATTATTATTATTATTATTATTATTATTATTATTATTATTATTATTATTATTATTATATTATTATTATTATTATTATCATTATTATTATTATTATTATTATTATTATTATTATTATTATTATTATTATTATTATTATTATTATTATTATTATTATTATTATTATTATTATTATTATTATTATTATTATTATTATTATTATTATTATTATTATTATTATTATTATTACTACTATTATTATTTTTTTTTGTTACTATTATTATTATTATTATTGTATTATTTTGTTTTTGTTATATGTTTTTTTTTTTGGGTTATGTAACCCTTTCATCCAATTTACTTTTGGTTAATGTCTATTATTTTTGTACGTAGACACTTCAAATTTTATATCCCAATTAACTAGGTTACATGTTTTGAACTGGTAACTATTACATTTACATATATAGCATGACGATTTTTTTGTGGTGCAATAAAAAGAAAAACAAATATTTTACTACCAATTGTGAACTTATTATGAGAAAAACCATTAAACAGAAGGTCTTTCGATCCATGTGTGTGCTCCAGGGCCGGTCCTGGGTGATTGGAGGCCCTGGGCAAGACTTAAAATCGAGGCCTTGAATTCCGATTTTTTTTTTTAAATGTACATATGTGTGTGTATATATATAATATATATGTGTGTGTGTGCGTGTGTGTAAGATATGGATGTATTAAATAAAAATGGGTATTAGAAAAAAGTTTTTTAATTTAACAAAAATAATTTAATTTTGTGAAATAAAAACACATACAGTAGAACCTCGATAAATTAATACCCGATAAATTAATAACTTCGCTTAAATAATAAATTTTCCCGGTCCCGACTCGGGGACAACGTGTTAAACATAATAATTCGCTAAATTTATAAGATAATACACATTCGAAAATTTTAAGAAGGCCCATATAATATATAAATTAATAATGCATAAAAATAATTCTTAAATTACATGGTACAGTACATATTTTATACATCTATGAATTCTTAATGCAATATAATTTAATTGTCGTTTGTTTCTTTTTGAAGTTCACATTACCATCAATCTCGTCCCTAACTTTGCTTAACATGGTTAGAACTTTCGACATAGTCTTGTCATAGCTCTACATATATTGTTCTATAACATTGCTGCTTTAAAGAGCTTTTGTTCGTGAAACGGGCTCTATAGTGCATTGAAATAATGGTAAATGAATAATATACACTTAAAAAAATTAAAAAAATATATATTTATTGAAAATAATAATAATAATAATTTCATAAATTAATAAATTATTAATTAATGTATAAAATAATAATTATTAATTTATCGATAAGTTAATATTTCGCTAAATTAATGGAATTTTGATGGTCCCAACTGTATTAATTTATAGAGGTTTAACTGTATATCATAGAAAAAACAACTAAGTTTAAACTTAGAAACTAACAATAGAGAAATATATAGGAGTGCAAGAAAAATTAAATTAGAGTAAAACAATGTACATGAGAGAGAAATGGTAAGAGGACAAAAGAGATTGGGTGAAAAAAAAATAGAGAGAGATAAAGGACAAGATGGATTGGGTCAAAAAAATTAATGTAGAAAGTGAGGGTTAAAAAGTTAAGAGATGAAGATAATAGGGGTTGAAAAAAGAAAAAATAAAAATAATTATAAAATAACTAGCATTTTCCCCCGTGCGATGCACGGGATAGCATTTCAAATGAAAATGATAATTAGTTTAATACATGATAATTACCATTATAATAAAATTTATTAGTGATATCAAAAACAACATCAACATTTATACGGATTTAATAATATAAACTCGTTAAAAAAAACTATAAAATCTTAAATGTCAATCTTAAATAAATGAAGCATATTTTTTATTAGAAAAATAGGCTGGAAAATAATAATAATAATAATAATAATAATAATAATTAAAAAAAATATAGATGTAGTTGATTATAATTGTGCTAGCCGAGATTTGGTGTTAAAATAATTAGAAAAAAAATAGCTGCAAAATAGGAGATAAAATAAATATATTTACACATAAATTAATTTATTTTTACAAATATGCCATTAGGGTTTCTTAGGTTACCCTAGCGTTTCTTTCTTTTATATATAAGATAACAAAAATATATATTTTTTGGGCCCCATTGAAAAGTGGGCCCTGGGCCTGGGCCCTGCTCGCCCTGGGCCAGGGCCGGCCCTGGTGTGCTCGTTGCCTCCATCTCTTAATATTTCTTTAAGAGTCATATAAATATTTTTCATAAATATTTAAAAATGAAGTCAGTAAGGTGAGATTTAAGATTGAAAATTAATTAAAAAGCTCTTTTGTAGCCAACATGTTTGATTTGCAAGGTGGTAACTTTTTTCTTTCTTTATTCATTTATATGTAATTTTCTTAGTCTATCCCTAACATTAACGAACCACACAAACGAAAAAATGGATGGATGGTTCAATTTATATATATATTAAATATTAACTTGGGTAGTTCAATTTTTCTTCAAAATCTGCGAGATTACTACTGCCGATAATAAAAATTCAAACCCCATTCTTATATGATTAGGTAATAATAGACATTATTTTCTTATTTTTACTTAAGTTCTAAGGAGGAGAGAGTTCTAAAACAAGTAAAAGTTATCAAAATCGGAACAAAATTTTACAGTATGTTTCTTTCCTATTAATTATTTTTTTCTCTTCTTCACCACACAGACACAGTTATGATTTATCTCTTATTTTTGAAAATTATTTAGAGGTGTTTTTTACGTAAATATTTACTTTAATGTGAAAAAAACTACATGTAAACGGGTTCGGAGCGGGTGCGGATTTTGTATATACCCGCCCCGCAGACCCTCCTGTACCCGCCCCATATATATATATATATATATATATATATATATATATATATATATATATATATATATATATATATTATTTATTATAATATCATTAAGGATATTCAATTTTTTTTATTTTTTTTCTTACTTCTTTGTTCAGCTTTATGGGTTTTTTGGCGGGACGGGTACCCGCGAGTTTCCTACAGGGCCGGTGCGGATTGGTAAAATTTATACCCGTTGCAGGGCGAGACGCGTGTAGGTTGAACGGGTTTTTTAACGGGGTGGGGGCGAGGAATGCAAAACCCGCCCCAAACCCGACGCATGTCCATCCCCAGGGGCGTGTCCACCCAAGGGCTAGGGTGGACTCAAGCCCCCCCTCACTTCCAAAATTTTCTCCCATATATATATATATATATATATATATATATATATATATATATATATATATATATATATATATACCCTATTATTTTTTTAGCCTACCCAATTATATTATTTAAGTCCACTTATTCAAAGCCCCTCTCGCCTTGCTTGCCCTCATCTTCTATTTCCCAACTTCGTTCTCGTATCTTAAAAAAGAAAAAAAAACTTTCTCTCGGCGGCGACATCTTTTCTCTCATATTAATTTTTAGATTGAATATCAATATGAAGTCGATTGTGTAAATTTGATAATCGACTTGATATTCTCATATTTTCATCGTATTTAGCTTTTGCGATTCGATTTGGTATATTATCTTCTGAAAGTGGAGAGAAAAATTTCATATCAAATTTTTATCTTAAATTTCTTTTATAGTAATTTGTTTTTGGGCGCTGCCCCCGGAACCCCCGATGTGTTTAAGCCCCTTCACAAAAGATCTGGCCTCACCATTGGCCATCCCTATCTTCCATGATTCAATAATATTTTGTAATGCAAATAAATCAACAGCAACATGTATCAAAAAAATATTGCAAAGCTATGAAGTAACATCCGGCGAGATGGTGAATCTTCAGAAGTTGACTATTGATTTTAGTAAATCAACAACCACTACAAAAAATAATTTGTTGAGCGACAACAACAATTTTTACATGGTTAGGCCAAAAATGCTGTCTCTATACTTATCACTAACATGGTGTCACTATTTCTCTATAGTGACGATAAAAAAGAAGACAGGCTATTTTCACTCTTAAAATATCTTATTTTATCACCAAATTAAATATATTTTCTATTTTATCCATTTCTTCCTCTTTCAACCATATTCATAATAAATTCATAAACTGTCCACCACCAAACTAATTAGAATATTAAAAAAAAAAAAAAAAAACTCCACAATTTTCCACTAGAATCTTTACCATAAAATCCTACCTTGTCCACCTTAAGTGGACGATACCTTCTTCAGAACAAAACAACCAAATGTAAAAAAAAGCAGGAATATACGTTCTTGTGGAAATAAATTAACAGCTCGTGTAGAAATAAATTAAAAAAAAAAAAAAAACACATACAAGAAATTTTAGATATTGTTGTTTTCAGTGGATCAAAATTTGAAAAATGGGTTGCATTTCATTCAGCGCAATCTGTCTAGAAACTGATTCAAATTGGACGATTACTCAAACCTTGTTTATTCTTTTATATTTAATTTCCTTGGAAATAATCAACCATCTTCTACCTATATAAAATTATAGTTCACAATTTTTTTATGCAAAAATGGATGAAATACTCTGTTGCATTACCGCAAGTTACATAATATGCTGGTCATATGATATGGAAATTTAAATATCTTGTAATAAATATTTCATTGAAAAAAATGAAAAACAAAATTAGAATAGAGGAGGATGAAACAAATATAAGGAAGTGATGGATTAGAAATTTACAACGTATTTATGATAGTTATATAAATTTGATGGTGAATTGAGATAATTTAGATGTGGAAATAGCAACAGTCTAAAAATTGATTAAGTGACAGCGAAAAGAACTATTAGTGACAAAAAAAATGTCACTAAAGAGATTTTTCATGACGCTTTCCATAGTCACAATAAGTCTTTCCAGCTACCTTAACTGCATGAATATATGACCCTCTAAAGCATCCTAGAAAATAGTATTGTCACTTGAATATATATTAGACACATTGTTTCTCCATGGAAGATAATTTTATGAACAAGAGATAATTTGTTACAAAATAAAATTCTTCTTGGAAGATAATTTGTTGTTCCGTAGGAATGTTTGAATCATAATTCATACTAATTGTAAACTACAAAATTTAATGGTGAAGTGGACATTATTACCTTCACAACCCCGAGCAATTCTTCCTTATAATAGGATGGCACCAGTCTATTGCTTCCTAGCTAAGTGAACAATAGCTCCAAACCCTAGCAGTTAGTTGTACCAATAAAGTGAGATAAACTGTTTGTTTATTTTTAGTAATCTCATCTCTCTCTCTCCTTTTTTTTTTTCTCTCCTTTTTTTTTTTTTTTTTTATGTTTCTAAGTTGTGTCAACTTACAATAACAAATTGCAAAATACGATTAAAAACATACAAACTGTAATTTGTAGTAGCAAAAATAAATAGCAAAATAAATATAATACGGAACCACCTAACATATGTCTGAAATATTATTTTACAAATATTTTTTCACAACAACAGAATATGGAACTAATGATAATTTGCTCAAACATCAGTACTTCAAGATTTTTTCCCTCGAACAGTATAAAATATTTTTAAAAGATAAAATATGAAATAAAAGATGATATAACAAGCCAACAAACCATTTTTGTCTAGGAATAATCAGTACATTAAATACAAAATATTGTAAGATACAAATCAGTAGATACAAGCAGTGTTGCAATATAGTGTTGCAATATAACTGATTCTGGCTGGGGTGATGTCATAACGAAAATAATCTTGACGTCCTACTTGTTAGAATCCCACGGATTCTAATTATAGGAGAATTAATGAAACTTGTGCCACAAGTTTGCATATACCGTGAGCTAAAGAAGGGAAGAGTCCTTGTAGCTTTTAATTCTTTTAATTTGTCATTAATTGATTTATAATAGGAATTATTCTTCTAAAGAGTTTCCTTGTATTGAAAATATTATTTCCTACGTGATTAAGAGTTTCCTAACCCTAATGGACTCTATTTTCCTTGTAGGATTCTTATCACCTGTGGATGTATAAATACAGTAGAACGGCGCCTCATACTGCACGCTTTTTGTTGCAGAGAAAAATCATATTTTTCTGCTCTTTTTTTTTTTTTTGCTGCGCATGGAACGTCTTTGATCGAGAAAAAATATACAGAGAAAATATACTTGGCTCTCGTTTTTATAGTTCCATCATGATACGTGATTTTCATAGAAAATATATCGGCTTCAAGGCTTTGTGGTGAAGACACCAAGATTCAAGGAGTATCACAAGTTTGCTTCTTCTATACAAAAAGAAGATCGGTTCTTCGGGAGAGGGGCTTAAACAAATCTCGGGAGGAGATCGATCCGCCGACTGAGGGATTCGGCGTTGAAGGGAGTTCAACCGTGCGGAGCAAGGGACGTGCTGCAAATTGAAGATTTATAATTCAGCGTAGTATACAAGAACGGCGTCAACAAAGAGGGAGTCTTTGTATTTTAATTAAGTCCTATTATTGTATTCGTAAAACTAAAAATTAGTAAATTTTATTTGCAGATCCCCGTGGATGTAGGTTACAATTGTATCCGAACCACATTAAAATTTGTGTCTCGTTTATTTCTGTTTTTACGAACTGCTTCACGAACTGTTGCAACACTTCACGCAACAGTAACGAAAAACTGAATCTGACACAAACAATTTATATCTGCACGAAATAAATTCTAACATTGGCATCAAGAGCCTGTCACTAGATATACTTAGTGAGATTTTGGGATTTAATTATTTTTTATTTTTTTTTGTGCAGACATGAATAATCATCCTGAATGCGCATTCCTACCACCTCTCTTGGGTGAATTAAACTACTCTGTTTGAAAAATAAGAATGAAGATGTTCATCAAATCTATTGATGAATGGGCCTGGCGCGCGATTCTAATTGGTTGGACACCTCCTACCTCAATGAACGAGTCACACAAAATCATTCAAACGCCAAAAGAGAAGTGGAGTGATGAAGTACGTATAGCAGATTATAATTCTAAGGCAACCAATGCTATCCTGAGTTGTATTGATGACGATCAATCCAAACTGATATCAATGTGCAAATTAGCAAAGGAGGCATGGGATGTTCTACAAGAGGCCTACGAAGGAACTACTCGGATAAGCGATTGCAAAGAGACTGTCGCTGAAACTATTACAACAGTTGGACAGACAGTTCAGACAGAACTTAGGTATGATAAGTTGCACTCAATACCTGATAAAAGATTAACTCCGTTAAATCTTGCAAGTGATGATGGGGATTTAGAAAAAAACAGCGATGATGACGAGGTAACCTTGAAAGAATTAATGACGTGCTATGAAAGGATGTACGAAAAATTTCTTCAGGTATGCGAGTCGAATAAATTCTTAGAAAAAGAGAAGCTTGTTCTAATTCAGGAAAACAAAGTGTTGAAGGTAAGAATTTCTACTCTTGAACAAAATGCTATTTCTGCTAGTAGAAAAACAGATAGTTTGAAGGCTAAATTTGCTAAAACCCAAGATTCTATTTCAAAATTAAATACATGTAGGGTAAATTTGAATGAAATTTTGAGAACAAATCAGCCGAACTATGGCCATCTAGGTAGTGGGGGTAATAAATTATCTGATGATGCTTTGAAACAGAAAGAATATCCAATAGGAAAAATCAATATTGTTAAACAATCCACTGTTTCACAGACTGTTGCGTCAAAACAGTCATCTCAAAGAAAACGTTTTGTGCCTATCTGTCATTTTTGTCATGTTCCTGGTCATATACGACCCAGGTGTTTTAAGTACTTGAAAATGGTTAAAAGAATAATGGCCCGCTCACCACTTTCTGCTAAAATTGATCACACTTTTGTGTCGTCCCAAAAACCCAAGATAAAAGTTGATTTAGTGAATAAAACTCAACAAAAAATCTGGGTAAAGAAGTCTGATCTTAATTGTTTATCTGCCATTACTTCTTTAAACTCATGTGATGATAGTACTAACTGTTCCAACAGTTCTGGTGACAAAGCTAGTTTGGGGAATAAAAAACTTGGTAATCTGAATTGTGATAATTTGTATGCGAAAAATAAGTTTATGAATCCAATTCAGCATTCGAGAACTAAGCTGACTGATATTTGTCATTGTTTCATAAGGGGCTTGGTTGAAAAGGGGGTTGTCTCAATTGATTATGCTTCAACGGACAATGAATTAACTGATGCTTTTGCAAAAACCCTTGATGCACAGAGATTTGATTCCTTGCGAAAATCGCTTGGAATTTATGTTGTTTAATCTGATGCAGTTGCATGAACTGTTGCAACAGTCTGTGTGTCCAGACTTGCAACTTTTAGTAGTAGGACACGTCATATGTTTTTGCATCTCATATAGGACCTACATTAAGCATACTGCATCTGATTGAGACAAATGTGTATTTGATGCTTCGTGTATTTCTAAACTTTGTAGGGGTAGAACTTCACCAATTCCCAAAATGATTACTTAAAAGGCTCCAACTTATTTATTTCTCTGGAATAGTCTTATCATGGTTGGATGTTTTTAGAGGGAAAAGCTGCCTCGTTTAATGAGTGAAAGCTACTCTTGAACTACTGTTACTAATATATATATCTACAACCATTTGGTTAGTGAATAGTTCGAAGCCTTTTTGAGTCGAGTCAGTAAATCACGTGGCCAAAAGCTCGCTACAAGGCTCAATTAGAAAGCCCAGGGGACTACACCTTGCACGCCCAATATAAATTATATATATGGTCAGTGAATAGTTCGAAGCCTAGTTGAGTTGAGCCAGTAAACCACTTGACCGAACACTCACTACAAGGCTCAATTAGAAAGCCCAGGGAACTACATATTGCACGACCACTATAATCTCGTTCCATTTAATTGCTCTGATTTTGATGGGAAAAAGCTACCATTAGACGTGTGTGCTCGCTACCTAATAAGAGCATCTTTGTGTTTGACTTGTGATTATTAAGTTTATTGGTTGCATTGGCAGTCGGATTTCTGGGGATTGCGCTTATCGTGAATGTGAAGATAAATCCCATATGTTTTGTTTGTCCATGCAGTATCATATTCACATATGTCTCTTCACTCATGTTTATTTCTCATGTTTACTTCTTGTCTTGCATTAGGCATTATTTAAAAAACAATTAAAAAAAAAGACGGGATTTTTGTTTATGTGCTGGTTAAATTTGATTTTTGTTGCAACCGGATCTATTGGGCCTACTACTCACATTTCCACGTTTCGTATGAAGTTTGGCAAAGTGTGTAGTCTTTGTTATTTAATGTTGGATTTTATATCATTATCCTTTGATTTTCGCATTGCAATAATCGTATGGTATTGAGTTGTACGTTCGTGACTTTGTGTGCACGTTATGTATGGTGATTCTTCTCACTTACTTTCAAGATTCTCTCTTCGTTTGATCTTTTTGTTAAGTGTTTGAACAGATTGCTCGACACATCAAGATCATTAGTCCATGTTAATTTATCTATGCATGGTGATTTCCCATAAAGGGGAGAAAAGAACAGTAACGATGGCATGAACACATGGGGAGTTCCGACAACTGTTGCTACAGTGCATCTATCAGTTGCTGGAACAGTACATGAATGCAGGGGAAGTTCAGACAACTGCTGAGACAGTGCATCAGACAGCTGTTGGAATAATTCAGAAATTCATGAGGAATTCATTTAGCTATTGGCACAGTTGACGAGTATTGTGAAGGGAAGTTGATTCTACTACTGCATATCTTTTTTGTGGGAAGTTGATTATGTTACTGCATATCCTTTTGTTCCCTGCTTATTTGAACCATTTTGAGTATTTTCCTCTCTAGATTATTTTTGCTAAGAGCTCATACAGTTCGATGAACTGTTATATTTGCAGATGTTATTGTGAATTTGCTAACTAATGTTCATACAGGTACCATATATTTAGGGGGAGTAAATTGTTTTGACCAATCAATGCCAAAGGGGGAGAGTGTTAGAATCTCGATGGAATTCTAAGTCCACAACACCAAGTGGAATTCTATGGAGATGTGTATTAATATGAGGAACATATTTTCCTTAGTTATCGAATTAGATAATTTGAGAAGAAATAATTTATCTCTCCATATTAATCACGTGAATGTGTATCTCCAAAGTAGAAGAAATTTCACATTTTTAATATTGTGTTTATTGTCATTAATTGGTTTAGGTCTTCACAAGAATATAAAAGAATGAGCTAATGCTGATGTTATTTGCTGAGTCTTTTATCACGTGGATGATTTACCACGTCGCCCTCCACCAACCTCCAAGTTTACCAAGCCAAGTAAGCAAAGGGGAAGAATGAATGCATTTACAAGAGGAGTTTCCTAAGGATCATTCACAGGGGGACATACACATGCAGGGGGAGCTGACTTTGTTGCGAACCACCTGCCGAAGCCACTACTGTGGGAACAGTTGCTGAAACTGTGGCACTTACTATTACAGTAGTTGATGCCACTCTTGTTGTTGAAAGAGTTGATGATGATCTTTAGTTTTATTTGCATCCGTCTAATCATCTGATTGTTTTATTTTCAGGTTTTTTATCAACAGGAGAAAATGATTATAATCAATAAACGACAAAGGGGGAGATTGTAAGAATCCCATGGATTCTAATTATACGAGAATTAATGAAACTTGTGCCACAAGTTTGCATATACCGTGAGCTAAAGAAGGGAAGAGTCCTTGTAGCTTTTAATTCTTTTAATTTGTCATTAATTGATTTATAATAGGAATTATTCTTCTAAAGAGTTTCCTTGTATTGAAAATATTATTTCCTACGTGATTAAGAGTTTCCTAACCCTAATGGACTCTATTTTCCTTGTAGGATTCTTATCACCTGTAGATGTATAAATACAGTAGAACGGCGCCTCATACTGCACGTTTTTTGTTGGAGAGAAAAATCATGTTTTTCTGCTCTTTTTTTTTGCTGCGCATGGAACGTCTTTGATCGAGAGAAAATATACAGAGAAAATATTCTTGGCTCTCGTTTTTATAGTTCCATCGTGATACGTGATTTTCATAGAAAATATATCGGCTTCAAGGCTTTGTGGTGAAGACACCAAGATTCAAGGAGTATCACAAGTTTGCTTCTTCTATACGAAAAGAAGATCGGTTCTTCGGGAGAGGGGCTTAAACAGTTCTCGGGAGGAGATCGATCCGCCGACTGAGGGATTCGGCGTTGAAGGGAGTTCAATCGTGCGGAGCAAGGGACGTGCTGAAAATTGAAGATTTATAATTCAGCGTAGTATACAAGAACGACGTCAACTAAGAGGGAGTCTTTGTATTTTGATTAAGTCCTATTATTGTATTCGTAAAACTTAAAATTAGTAAATTTTATTTGCAGGTCCTGTGGATGTAGGGTATAATTGTATCCGAACCACATTGAAATTTGTGTCTCGTTTATTTCTGTCTGTTGCAACACTTCACACAACAGTAACGAAAAACTGAATCGAACACAAACAATTTATATCTGCACGAAATAAATTCTAACACTACTGAATTCACAACTTCCAAACGTCCTCGAGGATCTTCTAGAAACTTGATGGTGTTAGTAGCATCAACCGCTAATGAATCTCTTGTTTGTTTTCTACTGGCTTATAGTTGTAGTGATGGTAAAACGCAAGTCCAACCAAAAAAGCTTCCAATTATAATATGCACAAATTTGCATCAATGCATATTACAATATCAAAATGCATCATAGAATCCCTATAGCAAAATACAATGTTCGAAGTTGCAACAATAAGATGCAAAAAATACAATTACTGTTGCAATATGCAATACATTATGAAACGGCAAAATACAAATGAAAAAAAAGCCACACACAAAAAAAAAGCCACACACACATTAACTTTAATATGAGTTTAGAAAAGGAACCAAAAAAATATTTGATAACCTTCTATAGTTATTCCCAAAAAAGTAAAAAAAAAAACTAATATTAGTTTGCAATAACGAGCTGCAGATTAAAATATACAGAAGTACCAAAGTCAATTAAGGAAATGGAAAATGAAAACGGCAATCAAATAAAATGTAAGGGACAACCAACAAACTTGAAGTTGCAGACAACAACATAAAAAAAATATAAACTGCAACAACAACAACAACAACACCAGCAACAACAACAACAACAACAACAACAACAACAACAAAATAGTGGCAACAACAACCAAGTAAAAGTATGCAAATAACCATATCCAAATGCAATTGTCAACAGCAAACTGCAAAATGAAAATAATCCACAACGACAACAAGTAATTTTTAACAAGTATTTTGTTATGATAGATGAAACCATTTGTTACAACACTAAACTGCAAATATTACAGTAAAGTGCAACTTATACTATGATAACAACAAAGTGGAAATGAAATATAATATAAAGCAAAAAAACGCATCATGTAAGAAAAATCCAAAATAAACAACAAAGTGCAAATAATAATATGCTAACAGTTACATATAAATAAATAACAACAAAGTGCAAAATATACTATGCTAAAAACAATACATAGTAGGTTTGTAAAATTGATATGCAACCAAAGTGTAATGAAACATACCATCACGACAGCAATATACAGTTTCAAAATCACGACATAACTAACAACAATACATAGCAGGTTTGCAAAATTGATATGCCACCAAAGTGTAATGAAATATACAATATACAATATACGTTACAACAACAAGTGCAAAATACACAATAAACATCAAAGTGAAAAATACACATAAAAACATCAAAATAAAAAACAAACAAAAAAGACATTTGCAGAAAACAAAATTATTACCTGGGGTCGTAGACTCCAAATCTCTATATTTCACTTCATTCATAAAAAAAATCATTGGATTTCGTCATTGAATCGCGATTTAAAAAAAAAGGGCTAAATACAGTTTGCACCCTTAAAGTATAGGGCTGGTAACACTTACCCCCTTAAAGTTACAAATGTAACACTTACCCCCCTCATTAATGAATTTAATGATAAAACTTTGACTTTGAATTATGTGACATTTTTTCTTCCCAAATTATTCTTCTAGCTATTATATTAATGCATATATAATAATATATTTTCAATAATATTTCAAAAACTAAATTTTATAAAATGTAATATTTTTAAAAAAATATTTTGATTTATGTTTAAGTTCACATTTTAATCACTATGGACCCTAATATAAATAAAAATCTCAATATTTTTAAAAAAATATTTAAAATACGTTAAACATTTGCAAGAAAAAAAATAATTTCAAGACTTAAACGTTTTTTTTATAATAATTATTGATTTGAAAATTTATTTCAGTTACTTAAATATAAATTTCAATAAAAAAATATTTAAATATTTAGATGTTTAAATTATAATTTCTTATTAACTTTTGAATACATTTTGTGATTCTCAAAGTAAAAAGTCAGATGATTATATTAGAGTCATATACACATTAATATAACTATATAAACTATAAAATCATTATTAAAATTCGAATAATTGTTAACTTTTATTAGCTATAAATGAACACAAGGTAAAACAAAAATGAAACTAAAATTCAATTTTTTTGATTCGTAAATTTACAATATTGAAATAATAAAATTAAGTTTTTGCAATGTTGCCGAATTTTTTATTATTACATATTCATTATTTATATAATAGCTAGAAGGATAATTTGGGAAGAAAAAATGCCACATCATTCAAAGTCAAAGTTTTACCTTTAAATTCATTAATGAGGGGGGTAAGTGTTACATTTGTAACTTTAAGGGGGTAAGTGTTACCACCCCTATACTTTAAGGGTGCAAACTGTATTTAGCTCAAAAAAAAAAATACAAGAAAAATGCAATATATAACAAATTACCTGTACGTTTTCAATTTTGCACCATCTTCTCGGTTTCCAGACCTACAAACTCTCCATCGATCTCAGCAATATGGGGCTATGATTATAGAGTTTGGGTTGAACGAAATGGGTGAGAGTTTTTGCATGTTTAAATTTGACGAGATTTGCAGAGTTTTTCCTGCTGTGTCGGTTTGCAGATTTACAACATTCCCATCGATCTGAGAATTAGTGGGATAGGGTGCGTGAAAGAAACGAGAGGAGAGATTTTGCACTTTCAATCTCACGGTTTGAGATTTTTTTGCCTTAATTTTAGCTATAACCTGATTTGGTGGATAATTATATTTAGGAAGAGAATTTTCCTATTTTGCGTTGGAAAGGGCAAATCAGCCAAAAATATTAGTAGGGGGTTTTAGCAAAATAAGACTTATGACTTGGACTAGGACCTATATAATCTTAGAATGAAGGGTCTAGAGAAAATTACCCCTTAAATTACATCATAAGGAGTATTTTATAAAAAATATACGGATATAAGTTTATTTGTGAAATTATTTCCGGTCTGAACAAATATGTGCAATTAAGTCATCCAAGTGGGGTCGGGTCCGGGTCCAGGTCCAACTTTAAGGGGACCCGAAACCGACCCCGTGATGAGGTGGGTCCAGGTCCGGGTCGGGTCCACTCGGGTCCTCCCAGGTTCGGGTTCAACCCGGATTTTTAAATTTTTTTTGTCAATAATAAAATACAATAAGGAAAAAAAACAATTGAAGCTTGAAAGTACTTCAGCTTTATTTTAAATTGAAAATTACAATATATATATATATATATATATATATATATATATATATATATATATATATATATATATATATATATATATATATATATATATATATATATATATATATATATATATATATATATATATATATATATATATATATTAAATTTTATTATTTTTAATGATACAATTCAATTAAAAAGAATATTACTTAAGTTATAAATAGTTCATTTGATTAATACGTCAATGTCAATAGCTGAGCTTAATCAATTTAAATCCTTGAATAAAGCTTAAGGATTGAAAGAACTTAAGCTTAACCAATTCTTGATTAAAAGATTTATTATTACAATTTTTAAGAATTATATTTACTATTTTTATAATAAAATTCAATTAAAAAGATACTATACTTTAATTATAAATAGTCAATTCGATTAATATGTTCTTGTCAATACTATCTTCCTTTAAATTATTATTAAACTAATTGTTAAAAAAAAAAATCACATCATAATATTTTCATTACAATCATCATATGTAGTTTTATTTTTAATGTAGGAAAATTAATTGGGATGAGTTATAATCTATTTTTGTTAAAATGAACATCATCTGTATTTTTGTTATAAATACTCTTGTCAATAGTTGCTCTATGATAAAATAATCAATAATTTTAATATGTTCTTATGAATAATTGAGTTTAATCGATTTAATTGAAATGATAAATAATCTAATTTTTTTTAAATGAACATCTTATTTTATTTTTTTCATTCCAATTTTCACACTATCGATTTTAATAACATAAGTTTGTATTAAGTCGTGCATTTGTTCATATATTGAATTGATTCAATACTTTATTTTTTTTTAATACTGGAAATTATATTGAATATAGTAATTAATAATAAATGCCTGCAACTTGGAAGTATTGAACCGCAATTGCTTATAATTTTTAAAACCTATTATATTACATTTGTTAATAATTTAATTAAAATTATTTAATAGTAATGCATATGAGAATTAATAATTGTTTTAACATTATTTTTATATCAATTAAATCATTTTAATATATACATTTATTGATAGATAATTGTCAAAAATCTTCTTTGGCCCAGTGGTTATTACTATCAAAAACCGTAATTCTCTATATTTTAGACTTTAAAAAAACCAAATTCAAACTTTCTTTTAAATTACACAGGTTGAACTGTAATTCTTTATATTTTTTTAAAATTAAATATATATATGCATTTTGTATTAGTGGAGATTTTCAATATTAATAATAGTGAATATGACAACTAATAATTTAGTAAACATTAATTATACAATTATTATAATCATTTTACATTGTATTCATATTTATATGTTTATAGTTAGGAATATTGCAGTAAGTTGTTTTCCCCGAATTGTTAGTACTTCACGAAACCACTCGGGTGACCCAGGTTCAACCCCCAAACCATTCATTTTTGTGATATTTGAACATTTAATTCGGATGGACCTGTCGGGTCTCGGTTCCACAAAAAGCCATGCAAACTCGGGTATGAGTCCGGGGCAAGGCGGGTCGAGTCCGGGCCCAACCCAGCCCGTAACCGTGTCTAGGTTTTATGCAATCCGCTCTTAATAAAAATCTCATATATAGGGGTGGCATTGGTAAGGATACCGAAGTTTTTGACCATTACTGTGTATCAATCGTAATTTATGGTATTGAAAAGTTTTGTACCATTATCGTACCGAAACATTCGGTATACTGTTGTTTGGTATACGATTATTTTTGGTACGATACTGTGATATATGGTATTCTACCATTATCTTACATTTAGCTAAAATTTGATTAAAAAAATCTTGTCAATTTTACGCGCAACTAAATTTTCGTAATATATAAATTCATATTATTTTAATGTCTTCATACATTTATGGGTAAATAACACTTTACCTCCATGTGATTTCAACTTGGTGCACTTTACCCCCTATCATATCAATTTAGGCATTTTACCTACCTGTGGTTTGCACAATGTAGCGGCTGTCAGTTTAGCTTTTAAGGGTTAACATGAAATGGTTAAATATCTAATATACCCTTCTATTTTTTTACAATTTACATGTCAAAACAACAACCCTCTTTATCCAAGTTAATTGCACACAACCCCCTCTGTAATGTTTAATTGTCGTATAAGGTCCCCTGTTAAAAAATATTAGCAATTACCCCCCCATTCACGCCCCCCCCCCCCCCCCCCCCCCCCCACCCCCCGATATTTCATTTCTTTAGCCCACCGCCCCTTGAGCGCGATAAATCCGTTGACTTGAACGAAAATGACCAAACTACCCCTAATTAAATGTACAAATAAATAACAAATATAATTAAAGCATTAATAAAGAAAAATAAAAATAAAATTAAAAGAACTCATTATGTTCCACGTGGCCCCTTCCCTTCACACCAAAAAGTTAAAAAAAAAATACATAGTTGAGAGAAGTCTGTCTTCCTTGTTCTTCCTCTGCAATTTGCATCTTCATCTCTGCCGACTTGCCATCTACATCTCTCCTCTGCCATGCTGCATCACAGCCACATATCTTCATCTCATTAGCTCGCGGGGAAAGAGAAGATGAACATAATTGCATTGATGGTTTCGATTGGTTTTGGAGAAGAGGAGTTTTTAAAAATGTTCAGGACTAAATTGAAAATTTTATAAACTTCATTTTGGGGCTTATGACTCGAGGTAAATCTGTAATTTTTGAATTTTCTAATTCAAAAGGTGTAAAAACACCAATTTATGGTCAACAAAACACTCAACCAAGTCATTTTCGAACGAGTGAAATGAACACTCCATTAACCTTTAACGGCTAGACTGATGGCCGCTACATTGTGCAAACCACATGGGGTAAAAGGCCTAAATTGATATGACAGGGGGTTAAGTGCAATAAGTTGAAACTACAAGCGGGCTAAAGTGCTATTTATCCTACATTTATTGAGCCAAACATTACAACGAATTTTACGACGTCGCATAGCGCAAATTTATTCATATATGTTTGGTTATTGTTAAAATTAATATTATATATATATATATATATATATATATATATATATATATATATATATATATATATATATATATATATATATATATATATATATATATATATATATATATATATATATATATAGAGAGAGAGAGAGAGAGAGAGAGAGAGAGAGATTTACTTTGAAAAAAAATCAGAAAACTTACATGTAATAAAATAAAGTGTTAGAATTTTTTTTTTAAATAAAGTTATAAATATTATAGTACAGAAAATAAAGGAAAAAAATAAAATAAAATTAGAAAATATACTATGATAGTAATTATGGTACGATACGGTATCAACATAGTATTGGGAATGCAATACTATTACCGTACCAATCATTTGCGGTACGATACCAATACCGTACTGAATCAAATGGTAACCGCTACTTTGGGTGAACTTGACATAGACCCACAAAGCGCAATTTCACTACAAATAGGTCCCACCATTTCAAATAAACTCACAAAAACATGAATTCTCAAAATAGCCCTATATATTTCTATTTGAGATACCAACCCACCCCAATCCATCCCATGCCCACCAAGCCGGCCCGGCCCAACCCAATCAGGAATTTATTTTATTTTTTTTTGAATATTTTATTTAATTTTAATTATTTTTTTCGACGGCAGTTCATCGGAGCTTCAGTTAGCTCACTCAACATTAGGTAAGTTTAAACAATCTATTTTGTTTTTCTTTTATCTTGATTTTTTCCTTCCAGTTTTTTTTCGGTGGCGGGCGTTGGAGCTATGGTTAGGTGACTCAACATTAGTAAACATTCTTTTCTTTTTTGTCTTTTTGTTTTTGTCTTTTTTTTTTTTCCGGTTCATGGTCGTCGGAGCTCTGGTAATTTACTTCAACATTAGGTAACTTTAACATTAGTTGATATCTTGTTTTTTTATTCTTTTCTTTTTTTATCTCCGGCGACGGGTCGTCGGTTCTCTGATTAATTAACTGACTCAGCATTAGTTAACTTAAACATTAGGTAACTTAGCTTCAACATTAGTTGACTTTCGAATTTTTCTTTTCCTCTGATGACGGATCATCGGAGCTACGATTAGCTGACTTCAACACTAAAACAGTCGGGTATCAACTAATCAGAGCCCTAAATACCCGCCGCAGAACAGAAGAGTTACAAGAAAGAAAAAAAATTGGATGTCAGTTAATGCAAATAAAAAGTCCACTAATGAGAACTCAACTAATGCATAGTGAGCTAATCAGACCTCCAACGTCCCGTTGCTGGAAAAAATAAAAAGTTACAAGAAAAAAGTTGGACGTCAACTAATGTTAAAGTGAGCTAATATAAGTTAACTAATCAGAGCTTCGATTATCCTCCGCCAGAGAGAAAAAATTAAATAGAAAAAAGGATAAAAGAAAAAAAAATAGAATGTCAACTAATGTTGAAATTAACTAATGATGAGTCAGCTAACCGAAGCTCTAATGACCCGCCGCTGGAAAAATAACTAAAACAAAAAAAAAAATATAAAAGAAAAGAAAATGTAATGCCAACTAATTTTTAAGTTAACTAATATTGACTCAACTAATGCAAATTAACTAATCAGATCTCCGATTACCGACCGCCAGAAGAAAAAAATATTAAACAAAAAAAAGGAAAAAAAAAAAGAAAAAACAATGGTCTATCAACGAACTGAAGTTAACTAATGTTGAATCAGCTAACTAGAGCTCCAGTGACCTATCGCCGGAAAAAAAAAAATTAAAAAAAAATGATTGTCAACTAATTGAAGTTAACAAATGTTGAGTCAGCTAACCGGAGCTCCGACCATCCAGGCAACCGCCTTAAAAACATAAATAAATTATTTTTAATAATAATTAAATAATAATAATAAAAAGTAATAGTAATAAAAATAAATAGGGGTAATATGTTATGAGCCCCTCAAATCAAACTTAATTTGAACTAAATGGCAAGTCTAATTCCAATCTTTTAATTAAATCCATAATTTGAAATAATATATGACCGACATTCCTAACTTTTTTTTAATCCCTATCTTGTCATTGTACTTTAAATCTTATAACTTGCATATATTCATGTTTCTCAACTCAGATTTTTTTCTCTTCTTCAATCTTCTCTCTCGCCTTTTCTCTGTCCCCCCTCTCTCTCTCGCTTTCTTTATCTCAAGCTCTTTATTTCTCTCTTTTTCTCTTACCTCTTTATCTCGCTTCTCCATTAAGCACAACGGTCGGCGACGGAGGAAGTGGGGGTGGTGGCGGCGGTCGGGTGTTGTATGGTAGAGGGAACAAGTTTTCTTATTTTTTATTAAAAATTTGTTAATTTTCTTCATTTTTTGTATAGATTTGTTATTAAAAGAATATTTTGACTAGTTGCATATGTTTTTATTGATCTTTTAAGAGTATTATATTGGTAAGGATCTGATTTGCTACTTTATGCGACTTGTTACAGGCCATTGAGAACATTCAAAGGGCAACGATTGTGTGGCGGCATACGTTAGTGTTCAAAATTGCAGATCTAGATTTTTCAAATGTAGGTAGGTGACTACTGGTGCGGCAGCTGCAGCTGTTGAATGCTAGGGTTTGACTGTGGCTGCGTTGACTACTATGAGTTGTTGGCGGCTGTTTTTGGAATAGTTCACAGTAGTATATCATAGTACACCGTAGTATACCATAGTACACCGTAGTATACTATAAGTTGATGTACTGTATATGAACAGCAAGACGATGTCCGGTAAAGTAAAACTCAAGTTTTAAATGCCTACAAGTATAATAATGACTACGGTGACTATAGATAACCACACTTATTGCTAGAAGATAAAAAACAAATTTAAAACTGAAAAATAATTAAATTGAATTAAAAAAAAATGAAATAATAACATTTTTCTTTTCAAATTTTCAATGTTACTAGGAAATAAAGCAAAAAATAAAGTTTTTTTTATAATAGTGTATAAAATGCTAAAATGACGAAGGGAAAAAAAAAAGACAAACTTGTATTCTGTAAAAAAATTTTAAAAATGTTAGATGGAAAAATGAAAAAAATTAAATGTAGAAAAGAAAAAATGATAAATGCAGTTTGAATTTACTTAAGGTAAATTTTGAATTTTGTAGTGAAGGGGCATTTTTGGAATAATTTTAATGAATGATGTGAATCAAATATTTAGTTGAACTTCTCATTTAATTCTAATAAGTTTTTTTTCACGAGGGATTTATATCTTAAGACCCCAAATGAATAAAGTAAAACAAACTCTAATTAGAGTTTGAAAGAGGTAAAATGGGTTTAATGAAACTATTTGTGTTTATGTCAAATGAAACTTTGAATTAATGGGTTTATGTTAAAAATATAAAAAGTCTTGGGCCTACCGCTCGTTAAGTAGGTTGGTAAGGGGCCTATCTCAAATAAACGCTATATATATAAAATACATATATTATTGGTTTTGGCCCAAATATGTGATGGGCTTGAAGCCCAATTATTACCTTATCCATACACCACCATGAGAAGCCCAAGAAGGGGTAAGTGATCCCAGGTCCGATGTGAACCCATTCGTCGGATTTCATTGGTTAATCCCGACTGTTCAATGATTCACATAAATACCTTTCTCCTCTCTCTCTCTCCTCACTTCTCTATTTCCTAAAAACCCTAATCTCTCATTCTCTCCATCGTTTTGGTTCTATCTTCTTCCTCTCTTGTACTGCCTTGACTCTGTCATAACTGGAGGTCAAATACCATGGTATATGGCTGACTTTCAGTCTCCAGTACAGCCTTCACCGGCTATATTTGACTTGTGTCTCTATATATATTGGCATGGAGGCTGGAAGAGGATAAGAATGAGATCCAAACCTATACTTTACCTAATTAATCATTCAGTTTCTCTATTGTGAGCTCTACAAAAGGGATTTTGATGAGTGTGTAAGCTTGAGTGCTTTATCTGTTCTTTCCTTCGTGGATTTTTGGGTGAAATTAGGGCTTGAGAGAATTATGAGAAGATCTGTTGTTCGAGTTGGTACTGTGGTGGTGTATGGTGTAATTCCTCTGTGGAATCTATGTTGTAAAACAGTGGAAGACTGAGCTGATTTAGTCATATATTATTTTTCATCTTCCTCTATATACTGTTTTTCATTTCTGCATTTATATTCTTCTGTATAGTATTTCCTATAGTAATCAATACTGATAAGGAGATACTATATGTATCTAAGTGATATGGGGCTGAGTAGAAAACCAACAGTGATATCAGAGCTATGGCTATAACTTAGATCTACTCAAAGCGGAGTATCAAAACCTAACTTGGTTTTGTCAAAGTAACACCTCGTAAAACCTCTTTTATTTTTATTTTTTATGTATTAGACCTGTGGAGTTTGGAGCTCTGTGTGCCAATTGAGTTGGCCCTCTGTGGCGTGGTGGCTGATAAGAACCCTGTATAACTTGTTACGAGACCCAAATACCTTACGCGGATTCAAAATCGAAACATCCAAAAACAAAGATTCAAAAGGGTGGAACCGCGACCCATTGCTTATAAAGAAGCAAAAACCTTGGTATGCGAAGACGCCACAATTGATTGTGAAAGATCGATTGATAGGTCGGGGTGAACACAAACAGAATCCTCCGATATGTTTGAAAATTTCTTGAAGAACAATAGAGAATAATCTCAATTCATTAATCAAAATGCGTTCCATGAATAAGCCAAACTGGCAACCTATTTATAAGAACTAAAAAGACTCATTTTTCACAACGAAAAGGACTCATACCTAAATTATAATAACGAAACCTATAAATAAGAAATTCCTAACCGTAAAGAACTATAAAATAATGAAAACATAATAAATACTAAAAATAAATAACCTTATTTAATAATGTATAAACTCCAAACATCAAGTCGACGACACGAACACTCTTCATAACTCGAGTAAACACTTGGTTGTGTACGCGTGTTGACTTCAAGCTCGATTTTAGACCTCTTTCACTCGGAATCTCTTTCGGATCAAAACAACAAAGTTTTAGATCTTTAAGTTGGTAAAACTGCCAGAAATAGGCGAGAATCTCAGATGCATGGAATTCGACTTGTCCAACGAACCTCTTCCCTTTCTTCCAATTCCTCAAAAAAGACTCTTTAAAGTCCTAATTCAAGACTTTATTCTTAATTCCAACACGAACGGCTCCATTAATCTCATTATCTTTCTCTTCTTCCAATTCTTCATCTTGGAGCTTGTTAGGGTCGTATCAGTGGCCCTGTGTGGCATTACTCGACCTTACTTGATCTTTCCCTTATATCTGCTTTTCTTCCGCATATATATATATATATATATATATATATATATATATATATATATATATATATATATATATATATATATTATTCTCTGTTGTTTTAACCGAAATTGCCTTCATGCCAAAACCCTTTTCATGTCCGGACCACTTTAGTGTCGCAAGAATCTCGAGGGGGGTTTTGGGTGATTTTGGGATTATCTGGTTATTCTTGTATGTTTTTTCCTTGTATGTGTGAATCACAATTGCTGCCAAAAAAACTGAATTAGGAAAGCATGATAATCCTAAGAATCTGTGGGATAAACTGCTAGAGCTTTATACTTAAACCACCTTGCCCTCCATAATGTTTTTGATAGAAAACTTTTCAGACTCAAAATGGATCTAAACAAGGACCTTGATGAGAACCTTGAAATTTTTACAAAACTGGTTCAGGATATTAAGCTAACTGGAGATAAAAAATATTGATGATTACACTCCTATTGTTTTGTTAAATGTTATTCCTGATACTTACACTGATGTTAAATCTGCCATCAAGTATGGTAGAGATAAGGTTTTTTTGGACACTATGATTAATGGTTTAAAGAGTAAAGAATTGGATTTAAAAAACTACCAAAGGTAACAAATCTTTTGATGAAATCAACTTTGTGATAGGGAATTCTAAAATCAGTTTCAAAATCATTTTCAAAATCATTTTCAAAACAAGGCTTCCTCTAGTAACAAAAACCAGTCTTTAAAGAAACCCACAAAAACAAGGGGTGGAATAAGTTTAAAGCAAAATGCATAAAGTGCTATAACTGTGATAAAAATGGCCACTATGCTAATGAGTGTTCTGAATCTAAGATAGACATAACTAATGAACAAGCTAATGTTGTTACTGATAATCTTGGTGATGTATTTATGATTGGTGATGTATTGCATGTCTATGTGATTTTGCGATCTCCTCTTTGTGTGACGATGATTGGATTTTTGACTCTGCATGAACCCATCATATGACACCAAATAGACATTTGTTTTCTTCTTATGTGAAACTTGAAAATTGCAATGTGTTTATGGCTGATAACATTGAAAGAACTGTAGTGGGAATTGGAACAATATGCCTGAAATTTGAAACTGGTTTTGAGTTAACTCTTAAAAATGTTAGGTATGTTCCTAAGCTTAGCAGTAACCTGTTATTTGTAGCTATCTTAGAAGATAGTAGTATGCATGGTATTTGGGGAGATGGTTGTCAAAGAATCATGATGCGTGATAAATTTGCTCTCAAAGTTGTAAGAATGCAAAACCTCAATGTGTATTCTGTTGAACCTATGTTTCATGCTAACTCTTAGAATCATGACATGTCTATTCTATGGCATAAAAGATTGGGTCATATAAGTGGTAAAGGTCTGGAAATTCTGCATAAGAATACTTATCTTAGTGATGATTGTGTGTCAAATTTGTCTATATGTGACTCATGCATTCTAGGAAAACAGACTAAGGTTAAATTTCCTATTTCTCCATTCCTCAAAGCTTCTCAATGTTCTGACATACTTGAATATGTGCATGTTGATGTTGTTAGAGTAGGTGGCCAACAAGCCAACTTGTGGCTGTGGTATTTCCATTTATTCTTGTAATAAATAACCATTTTCCGTATTAATGATAAAACACCTTGGCATTCTATATCTTTGTCCCTTGTTCTAAACATTCATATAGTCCTTACAGTTATTACAAGTACTTGTAATTGATCTTTTAGGATCGTGAAATATTTACTTAAGTATTATAACTGTAAAATGTGATCCTAGTCGAAGAGGTACGCCACCAATGAGGATATCGGCCTTTCCCATTAAGAGACTAGCACTTAGTGTATGTGTACTGCGTCTTATCAGTAAACGCTATTGTAATATCGGCATGCATAAGTTGGTGCTGGTAAGTTGACGAGTTCAGTGAACTCCATCACCCTAGAAATCTGTAAGTGGTTCCCAATAATCGAGTAGAGATATCTATGGTATAGTTGTACAACATTAGTCCTTATGACCTAGACATCACCGTGACTTCACTAGAGGACCAGTTGTATCGTCACCTGTCCCTGAGTTCCACCAAGGACCGCCCCAAGGGCCAGTGTTCGTGTAGTCCGAGATCTAGTGAGAGGTTTGTGCATTGTAGTAGGGGATTCGATCGCTAGAATAGTCTTGGATGTCATGTGTGTTCTCATAGTTTGTAATCTTTAAGTCTCTGGCCAGAGCTGACTAAGTGATGATTAGAGAATTCGATTCTCTAAGTCATGCACGTACGGATTACAACACTTAGAACGATCGCACAGTTATTGAACTACTAAGGAGGTCTCGATGAACAAATGCCTCTAGTTCAATCGGCACATATCAATCGAAGGGATCGTATTGTACGTTAACTATATCAAAAGGTTCTTGCAGGCACTTCATTTGTATCTAGGAAATCATGATGCGTAGTTGCTAGACGCCAATCTTGATTCCTTGGGTGATTAAGTTGAAACGAGCTTCATCTTAATCGTAACTCTAGGGACGAGTTTAAACCACAAAGAGTAGTGGACCAACGGCTAGCTTACACCTGAACCATCGAGGGTCACACTGCTCGTGCACTCGAGATCTTTGAATAAACGGTCAAGGATAAAAATGTTTAATCTTTGCATGATTGGAAGTCAATGTGATTGAGTCCAACATTCGTAATTTAGAATTATGAATGAGAATAAGAAAAGGAAAAGAATAGGCGAACATCTTAGTGAATTATCTAAATTGGGAAGTTTCCAAATTTAGAAGGTCAACTGAATTACGGTTTCCACTTTTAGAAATTGGAAATCGAGAATCATCACTCTTAATGACGAGGACATTTCAATGATTTCGAAAATGTTATCATTATAATTTTCCGATCATTGAGTTTGTGAGAAACGAGCGAGTAAAGACTAACGAACTTAAGTTGTTGGGCCTGGTCCAACTAAAGCTCGTTAAGCTTTTATACAAGACACTATAAATACATGATTTATAGGTCTTGCACAACACAACACAACACACAAGAGAAAAATCCTAGCCGCTATCTGACAACCCTCACCGTCGCCGGAATCAACCCTCGCCCTCGCCGTCGCCGTCGCCGAAATCAGCCTCACGCGCCGATTAATATTGGTATTATATTTCCTTTGTCTTTTTCTTCCGTCTATTCTGACTTTTGCATGTCGAGTGCCACGTATTTAGTAAATCTCAGTATACGATGTGAAATCCGAGAGGAGGAAGATCAAGGAGTCGAATTGATGAGAAGCCGTCTCCGAAGCACAGCCGCACGCGCCCCCACGCGCTACCCAAAGACCGCGCGTGGATCTCACGCGCCGCCGTTGTTGAGCGCGTCCGCCGCTGTTGCACCGCCGTTGCTCCTCCCGACTGCACGGATTGGTTTCCGTGGCAGTTTGCTTCGATCCGAGAGTTTCCCTCACGCTTCAAGAGGTATTTTTCGGATCCGATTTTTATTAGGTATTAATTTAAGTAGATTAAATTATATGTTTATATTCGCAGTGTAAATATCATGAATTTCTATATGTAATTGTTTGTATGAATTCATGATTTACTGCGAGCATGCTATGTGATTTATTATCGAATTAATTATATGCATGTTGTTTTTAATTTCGCTCGAAGCGTTAAGGTACGTAATTAATTGCTTAATACGAATCGAGCATGTGTTTATGTGAATTAAATTGTTTATTTAATGTAAAAAATTTGTTTTCCGCTGCGTACATGTGCCTGATTCCCAACAGTGGTATCAGAGCTCGTTGTGCAATTAATTGCGTTTTTATATGCTATGCTTAATTTTGATGCATGTTCGATTTATTAAAATTGTGATCGTTGTATTATTTAATTGGGTGTTTTCAAAAGTTTAAAATATTTTGGAAATATTGTTTAGAATTTTCCAGCATTAAAATTGTTTGAAATTGGAAAATCGGATCTGAGATTAAATAAAAATTGTCGATTTTTAATTTGTTCGGATCGAACTGGTCGAACCGGTCGGTTCGATGGTTCTATTCGATCCAACAGACCGAATCGACGTGGATTCTGGTCAGTCAGACCGGTTCTCTGTCTGACTGACCCGACCCACTGATTTGGGTCAGCTGGACTGGTCAAAACCGGATCGTTTCGGTCCGAACCGGTCAGATCGGTCGGGCTGAACCGGTTCACTGAAAATAAAAAAAAAATAATAAATAAAAAACAAAAAAATTAGATTTCTAAAATGAGACTTAAAATAAATTGGTTTTAATTGTTGGAAAATTATTTTCAATTAAACCCAATTAGATAATCGGTTCAGCAATCGTCTATTTTAATAAATAGGTGTTAGATTAATTAATTAATTTAAATTGTTAAATTGATCTTAATTAATCGAACACGCATATAATATTGATTATACTTCAACTTAATTACTAACACCTCAACATTATTTGATTGATTTATGCTAATTGAGGTCCTATAATTATTTTGAAACCTGATAATTAATTAATATAATTAATTATATGGTTAGGTCGTATGTTCCTCTTAGGACAATATGCGTTTCCATATACCTTTAGAGAACATAGATGTAGAAATCACATTAACCAATCCAAACCTTCTAATGAGATAAAATTGTTTTCTAAAAATCCCTCATTCTTAATTTAATTAAGAATTATTTCAAGTTATAAAGAAAAACCAATCTGTTGAATTTTTCTTTCCTTCTGCCAACGATTGAATTATGTGTAGCCCTTGCAATAGTGCAGTAAGCCGTGTTAGCGGGGAGTGCTATTGTAAGGTAAGTTGTAATTCAATTGACATAACGTGGTCGGCTAGATTAACTAGGGACTACATTAGTTTGGTATAATTAAGTTCTATGAGCATCTTTGATTGGTAGGTTAGACTTGACACATGAAGATTTTGAATTCACGAGATTACCTTAGGTCATTATCAAGTGTGAGGAAAATTACTTTAGGGTCATATAAAGGATATGATTGATTGTGATCTACCATTGGGAAAACATAATCGGGCTAGATTAACTACGTGTTATATTTGTCTATTGGACCTAAAGCCCATAAAATAAAATTCTGTTTTCTCGTTTGTCTACTAGAGGGAAGTGGAACTCGATAAAATTAGTGGGAGAAAAATTAAATAACAAAAGTCCAAATATTTAATTGTAAAATCATTTAATACGAATCTCTAATAATCCTCTCTCTAACCTCTTAGATAATCATGTCTAAGAATCCCATAATGTCAATCATCGACAGTAAACTCAATGGCCCTAATTACCTAGACTGGCTACGTGGTCTTAAACTTGTGCTAACCGTTGAGGGGCGTCTCTATGTCCTTAATGAGAGACTTCCTGCCACTATACCCGACACTGCGACCGATGCTAAAAAGGAAACTTTTGAAGCATGGAAGAAAGACGACACTCATGCTAGGTGCTACATGATAGCCGCCATGGATCCCGCGCTTGCGAGGAAATATGAGTCTCACTTACATGCTTTCGACATCAAGGCTCATCTCGATGGCATGTGTAGTGAGAATATTAGGGCGTCAAGGTACGCTGCTACAAAGGAGTTGACCACTGCGAGACTGCTCGAAGGGGCTTCGGTTCACGAGCATTGTCTCAAGATGATCACTCTCTTTGAAAGGCTAGTGAACCTTGACGTCACCCTCCCTTCCGAGCTCTCGTTGGATTTGATCATGATGTCCTTTCATAGTTCTTATGAATCATTCATAGTGAACTTTAACATGAACAAACTTGATCATCCATTGGATGAGTTAATGAGCATGTTAGTCAGTTTCGAGTCTACCATTAAGAAAGAGAAATATGTTCTTGTTGCTGCAACTTCTGGAAAGAAGAGCTCTTCCCAAAAGAAGAGAAAGAAAAGAGTTCCCTTCCCAAATAGCAAGTTTGAAGTGGGTGAAGGCAGTGGGGGCCCTAAAGCGAAAGTCAGCAAGCAGGCTGATGATGCTTGCCATCACTGTGTAAAGAAAGGGCATTGGCGCCGCAACTGCAAGGCTTACCTAAAGAAGAAACGTTCTGGAAAGGTTACGTATTTCATTGACGTAAATTTGTCTGTCAATTCTTCTTCTTGGGTATTAGATACGGGCTGTGGCTCACACATATGTAATGATTTGCAGCTAATGATAAGAAGTAGAAACCTTAGAGCGGGTGAGACCTATCTAAGGTTGGGGAGTGGAGCAAGAATTCTTGCGGAAGCCATTGGGACTATTTACTTAAATGTTTTGGAGTCTAGTGTTCCTATTGTTTTGAACGATTGTTTATTTGTTCTGTCTCTCTCATTAGAAACCTTATATTTATTCATGTTTTGGATATTGAAGGTTTTACTTTTTTTTTTGGACATTCGATTTGCATTATACGAAAGAATTAAAATATGATTTGCAAGGGACGACTATTAAACAACTTATATGAACTAAATCCAAGTGAAATACCTATTAATGTTATATCAGCAAAACGTAAGGAGATTGATCAAAACCCCGCACAACTTTGGCATGCTGGATTAGGTCATGTCTCTTTAAGAAGAATGAACGATTTTGTTGGTGAAGAATTGTTCACTTTGGACGAGGTGAAATCACTACAAACTTGTCAATCCTGCCTTAAAAGGAAAATGACCAAGTCACCATACAAAGGGAAAATGGAGCAGGCCGAAGGTCTTTTGGATTTGATCCATACAGACGTATGTGGTCCACTAAGTATTAGTGCGAATGGTGGATACAACTACTTCGCTACCTTTACCAACGATTACCCTAGGTATGGGTACGTGTACTAGATGAAGTACAAGTCCGAAACATTTGTAAAGTTCAAAGATTTTAGACACAAAGTAGAGAAGAAACTCGGACGAAGTATTAAGAAACTACGATCCGATCGTGGTGGAGAATACTTGAGCATCGAGTTCATTGACTATCTAAAAGAGAATGGAATACAATCTCAATGGACTCCACCTGAAACTCCTCAACTAAATGGAGTTTCCGAGCGTGGGAATAGAACCTTGTTAGACATGGTTTGATCTATGATGGGGTTCACCAACTTACCGGCATACTTGTGGGGTCACGCTCTTTGCACTGCCGCGTATTTGCTGAATAGAGTTAACATCAAAGCAGTTAAATCCACACCATAGGAACTTTGGCATTCCTGGAAGCCCAACATCAAACATATTAGGATATGGGGCTGTCCCGCTTATGTGAAGCTACTAATGGGAGATAAGTTGGATAGTAAATCCGACTTATGCTACTTTGTGGGGTATCCCGGGGACTCAATGGGATACAAATTCTATTATTTCAGAGAAGGAAAAACGTTTGTTTTGGGAAATGCCACCTTTCTAGAAAGAGAATTTCTATCCCATAGAAAAGGCAGCATGATAAAACTTGAAGTAGTTCAAGAACCGCAAAGTGAAGTTCAAGCACAAGAACAAGTAAAAGAGCCAATACAACAATCAACTAATAAACCTCTTGAACCTTCAGTACGTAGATCCGAAAGAGTTCGGAAAATGCCTGATATGTTATTCCTCCTCGAAAATGATGAAGATCATGTTGAACTTGGATGAGATCCAATAACATACAATGAGGCCGTATCGGATGAGAACATGGGACATTGGCTAAATGCTATAAAATCCGAAATGGACTCTATGTACTCCAACAAGGTGTGGACCTTGGTAGATCCACCTAAGGAAATAGTTCCCATAGGCTGCAAGTGGATCTATAAGAAGAAAATTGGAGTGGATGGAAATGTATCGACCTATAAAGCTAGATTGGTGGCGAAAGGATATACCCAAAGGAAAGGTGTTGACTATTAGGAAACCTTTTCACCAGTTGCAATGCTGAAGTCCAATAGGATTTTGCTGGCCATAGCTGCGTGGTACGACTACGAGATATGGCAAAAGGATGTGAAGACCATTTTCCTCGATAGAGACATTGAGGAAGAAATTTAGATGGCGCAGCCAGGAGACTTCATATCTTCTGGAAGTGAGCAAAAAGTTTGCAAACTCCAGCGATCCATTTATCGATTGAAACAAGCATCCCGTAGTTGGAACATGAGGTTCGACTCAACTATCAAAGATTTTGATTTTGAGAAGAACCCAGAGGAACCTTCTGTATACAAAAAAGGTTAGTGGGAGGGAAATGATATTTTTGGTGCTTTATGTCGATGACATTCTACTCATTGGGAATGACGTAGGAATGTTGCAATAGGAAAAAACTTGGTTGTCCACACGTTTCTCAATGAAGGGAGAATCATCTTACGTATTAGGAATACGCATCTATAGAGATAGAGCAAGAAAGAAGCTTGGATTATCCCAAAGCATGTACATAGACACCATTATGAAACGGTTTAGCATGGAAGAATCCAAGAAATGATTCTTGCCAATGTCCCATGGGGTTCGTCTCTCGAAATCTATGTGTCCGTAAATACCTAGCGAAATCGAGGAGATGAAAAGGACGCCTTATGCTTCTGCCATAGGAAGCATTATGTATGGCATGCTATGTACCAGATAAGGAAGAGTTCCAAGCAAGACACAACGGCCGATTCCACTATCGAAGCTGAATATATTGCATCGTCCGAAGCTGCAAAAGAAGTGACTTGGATAAGGAAATTCATCCAAGAGTTGGGTGTCATTCCTAATGCTAATGATGCAGTACCGTTGTACTGTGATAACACCAGAGCCGTGGCTCATGCTAAGGAGCCGAGATCTCAACAGAAGTCGAAGCATATTCTGAGAAAGCATCATGTGATCCGAGAGATCATTGATAGAGGTGAAGTCAAAGTAGAATGAGTCACCTCGGAAGAGAACGTTGCAGACCCCTTCACGAAGCCGTTACCAAGGTCGGTCCATGAGAAAAATCAAGAGTCGATGGGATTACGATTTATGGGTAGTTGGGTTTAGGTCAAGTGGGAGATTGTTATAGTAAGTGACCAAGAAGCCAACTTGTGGTTGTGGTCTTTCCATTTATTCTTGTAATAAATAATCGTTTTTCGTATTAATGGTAAAACACATTGGCATTCTATATCTTTGTCCCTTGTTCTAAACATAGATATAGTCCTTACAGTTATTACAAGTACTTGTAATTGATCTTTTAGGATCGTGAAATATTTACTTAAGTATTATAACTGTTGAACGTGTTTCTAGTCGAAGGGTTACGCCACCAATGAGGATATCGGCCTTTCCCAATAAGAGACTAGCACTTAGTGTATGTGTACTGCGTCTCATCGGTAAACGGTATTGTGATATCGGCATGCATAAGTTGGTGCTAGTAAGTTGACGAGTTCAGTGAACTCCTTCACCCTAGAAATCTCTAAGTGGTTCCCAATAATTGAGTAGAGATGTCTATGGTATAGTTGTACAACATTAGTCCTTATGATCTAGACATCACCGTGACTTCACTAGAGGACCAGCTGTATCGTGACCTGTCCCTGAGTTCCACCGAGGACCGCCCAAAGGGCCAGTGTTCGTGTAGTCCGAAATCTAGCGGGAGGTTTGTGCATTGTATTCGGGGATTCGATCGCTAGAATAGTCTTGGATGTCCTGTGTGTTCTCATAGTTTGTAATCTTTAAGTCTCTGGCCAGAGCTGACTAAGTGACGATTAGAGAATTAGATTCTCTAAGTCATGCACGTACCGATTACAACACTTAGAACGATCGCACAATTATTAAACTACTACGGAGGTTTCGATGAACCAATGCCTCTAGTTCAATCATGACATATGAATCAAACGGATCGTACTGTACATTAACTATATCAAAAGGCTCTTGCAGGCACTTCATTTATATCTAGGGAATCATGACGCGTAGTTGCTAGACGCCAATCTTGATTCCTTGGGTGATTTAGTTGAAACGTGCTTCATCTTAATCGTAACTCTAGGGACGAGTTTAAACCACAAAGGGTTATGGACCCACGGCTAGCTTACACCTGAACCATCGAGGGTCACACTGCTCGTGCACTCGAGATCTTTGCATAAACGGTCAAGGATAAAAATTTTTAATCTTTGCATGATTGGAAGTTAATGTGATTGAGTCCAACGATCGTAATTTGGAATTATGAATGAGAATAATAAAATGAAAAGAATAGATGAACATCTTAGTGAACTTTCTAAAGTGGCAAGTTTCCAAATTTAGAAGGTCCACTGAATTAGGGTTTCCACTTTTAGAAATTGGCAATCGAGAATTGGCACTCTTAATGACGAGGACGTTTCAATCGAAAAATGTAATCGTTACAATTTTCTGATCGTTGAGTTGTGAGAAACGAGCGAGTAAAGACTAACGAACTTAAGTTGTTGGGCCCGGTCCAACTTAAGCCCGTTAGGGATTTTATACAAGACACTATAAATACATGATTTATAGGTCTTGCACAACACAACACAACACACAAGAGAAAAACCCTAGCCGCTTTCTCACAGTCCTCGGTCGATTCTCCCCCTCCGTCGCCGTCGCCGGAATCGGCCTCACGCGTCGATTACTATTGGTAGAATCTTTCCTTTGTCTTTTTCTTCCGCCTATTCTGACTTTTGCGTGTCTAGTGCCACGTATTTAGTACGTCTCAGTATACGTGGTGAAATCGGAGAGGAGGGAGATCAAGGAGTCGAATTGACGAGAAGCCATCACCGAAGCACCGCCGCACGCGCCCCCACGCGCTGCCCGAAGACCGCGCGTGGATCTCACGCGCCGTCGTAGTTGAGCGCGTCCGCCGCCGTTGCTCGTCCCGACTGCACGGATTTGTTTCCGTGGCAGTTTTCTTCGATCCGAGAGTTTCCCTCACGCTTCAAGAGGTATTTTTCGGATCCGATTTTTATTAGGTGTTAATTTAATTAGATTAAATTATATGTTTATATGCGCAGTATGAATTTCGTGAATTGCTCTATGTAATTGTTTGTAAGAATTCATGATTTACTATGAGCATGCTATATGATTTATTATCGAATTAATTATACGCACGTTGTTTTTAATTTCATTGGAAGCGTTAAGGTACGTAATTAATTGCTTAATACGAATCGAGCATGTGTTTATGTGAATTCAATTGTTTATTTCATGTAAAAAAATTGTTTTCCGCTGCGTACACATGTCTGATACCAACAGGTGTTTGGGGCCTTGCCCCAGTTCATTCTCATGGTGGTAAGGTATTTCTTGTATGTGGTTGATGATTTTTACAAAAAAGTATTTGTGTTTTTACTCAAGAATAAATCTGATGTGTATGGTAGATTTGAAAACTGGAAAGCCTTGATTGAAATCCAGACTGGAAAGAAAATTAAGACCTTGAGAACTGATAATAGAACTGAATTTTGTAATGTTGTATTTGATACTATGTGTTATGATTCTGGTTTTAAAAGTGACAAAACTGTGGTTTATACACCCCAACATAATGGAATTGCTGAAAGAATGAATAGAACCTTACTTGATAGAGTTAGGTCCATGTTAACTTCTTCTAGTTTGAAAAAAATCTTTTTGGTGTGAAGCTGTTCTTACAGGTGATTTTTGGATAAATAGGTCCCCGATGTGCATTTGAATGGTGAATTGGCTGAAATTAAGTGGCGGGGAAAACCTGTTGATTTATCAAATCTAATAGCTTTTTGTTGTTCTGTGTTTTTTGTTCAAAAACTTGACCCTAGATCTATTAAATGTGTTTTCTTAGGATACCTTGAAGGGGTTAAGGGTTATAGATGTTGGTTGTATAGTGATCAGGGTTTTAAAACTATGATTAGTAGGAGTATTATGTTCAATGAAAATGACTTTTCTTGCCTATTTGTTTCTAATGTTATTTATTCTGATCCTATTTTTAATGAGGTGGGGATTCCACCTGTCAATTCTATTCAAACTGAAACTGTTAATTATGAAGATGAAATTTATAATAATCAGGTGCCTGAAAATAATGTATTTGATCAAAATGCTAATATAGATGTGGCCCGTGTGAACGATCCTGATGATTATCAACTTGTACGGAGAGAAATAGGAGAAACATTGTTAGGCCTCATCATTTGAATGATTATCAACTTGCTTCTCATGTGTTTAATGTGTTCGAATCTTTAGATAGTAATGAACCTATGTCTTATAGGGAAGCTTTGAAGTCTAATGAATATGTTGCTTCGTTAAATTCTATGAATGATGAGATGAAGTCTCTATATGTTAATTATACTTGGATTCGCGTGCCTAAACCTTCAGCATGCTCATTAGTTGACTGTAAGTGGTTATCTAAGGTTAAACATGAATCTGATTCTGTTAGATACAAAGTTAGGCTAGTGGATAAGGGGTTTACCCAAAAAGAGGGTATTGATTATACTGATGTTGTGAAATTTACCACTATCAGAATTATGCTTGTTTTAAATGCTCATTTTGATTGGGAATTAAAACAAATGGATGTGAAAACTGCATTTCTGCATGGCGAATTAGATAAGCAAATATATATGAGTCAGCCTGAGGTTTTTATTGATAAAACACCCTGATTATGTGTGTTTGTTAAAGAAATCTCTTTATGGTTTGAAATAGTCTCCTAGGCAATGGAACAAGAAATTTGATGCATGAATGATCTTTAAGGTTTAAAAGAAGCTCTTATAACCCCTGTTTATATTTTAAAGAATCTGCTCATATTCCTGTGTTCTTGTCTATCTATGTGGATGACATGCTTCTTCCTAGTCCTTGCATTCAAAGTGTTAATCATGTGATTAAATACCTTAGTGATAAGTTTGATATGAAATTTCTTGGTGATGCTAAAAGGATGCTTGGCATGGATATAACCAGAGATAGAACATGTTGTACTTTATTTTTTAATCAATCCTCTTATCATGAAAAAATCCTTGATAAATATTTTATGCTATCTACCAAACATGTATATGTGTTTGATGGTTAGTACCAGACCTGATATTGCATATTATGTGAGTTCCTTGAGTAGATATATGTCAAACCCTGGTTTGCCTCATTAGAAGGCATTAAAATGGCTGCTTAGATATTTAAAAGGTACAGTAAATACTGGCAAACTGTTTTCTTAGTGTAAATCTGAGATTGAACTATGTGACTATGTGGACTCAAATTTTGCTAATGATTGGGATAATAGAAAATCTTCAACCTCTTATGTGTTTACCTTGAATGGTGCTTGTGTTAGTTGGAAATCTCAACTCCAAAATATTGTTGCTCTCTCCACTACTGAATCAGAGTACAATGCTGCTACTGAAGCTATAAAAGAAGCTATTTGGCTTAATGGTCTGTTATTGAAAATTGATGTTCTTAACACTAAAGTTGTTGTATTTTCTGATAGTCAATATGGCATCCAACTATGCAAAAACCTTGTTTTTCATGACGTAACTAAACACATAGATGTTAAGTTCCGTTTCATTTGTGACATTAATGAACAAGGGATTATTGATCTTGAAAAAATCCTATTTGTGTTGAATCCAGCAGACACGGGGACTAAGTGTCTGCCTACTGAAAAATTATGTACTTGTTTGAAAAACTTGAACATTTCTTCCCAAAATTAACCTGATCTGTGCTTGTTTATATGTGGTCTTTGTGACTGTATTTCTTTGCTTTCTCAGTGATTTCTATTATAATCAATTTTGTGTGAATGGATCCTGCTTTCTATGTGATTGCATTACTGCATTTTGTGTAAATGTATGTAAACTGTGTGAATTGCTTTCTCAGTGACTGCAAAAATGATATACTTGTATAAACCGTGTGTTTTTCTTGTATGTCAAAAATCAGCAAATGATGACTTCCAAAATTTGTAGAATTTTCATTAATGATACACATTTACTCCAGGGTGCAAAATTGTTGGTTTTTAGCTCAAATATGTGAAGGGCCAGAAGCCCAATTATTACCTTATCCATACACTATCATGAGAAGCCTAGTAAGGGGTAAGTGAGCCCAGGTCTCATATGAACCTGATCCATCTGCTGGATTTCAGTGGTTAATTCTGACCGTTCATTGCTTCACATAAATACATTTCTCTTCTCTCTCTCCTCACTTCTCTCTTTCTTGAAAACCCTGATCTCTTATTCTCTCTGTTGTTTCGCTTCTGTCTTCTTCATCCATTGTACTGCCTTGACTCTATCATAACTGGAGGTCAAATTCCATGGTACATGGCAGACTTTGACTCTCCAGTGCAGCTTGCACCCGCTATATTTGACTTGTGTTTCTATATATATTGGCATTGAGGCTGGAAGAGGATAAGAATGAAATCAAACCCATACTTCACCTAAAATCTTTAGTTTCTCAATGGTGAGCTCTGAAAGGGGGTTTTAGTGAGTGTGTAAGGATGAGTGTTTGATATGTTCTTTTCTTTGTGGATTTCTGGGTGAATTTAGGGTTTGAGAGGAGTGTGAGAAGTTATGTTCTTCGAGTTGGTACTCAGGTGGTGTATGGTGTAATTCCTGTGGAATATCTGGTGTGAAACAGTTGGAAGACTGAGCTCATACTATTCATATATTATTTTTCATCTTCTTCTATATTTTGTTTTTCATTTCTGCACTTACATTCTTATGTATAGTATTTTCTACAATAATCAATACTGATAAGGAGATACTATATGTATCTAAGTGATATGGAGCTGAGTAAATACCCATCTGGATTTAAGCAATTGACATTGAACTATAAAAAGTGGTTGGCGAAAAGTCCCAAGTCAAACTGGGAGAAAAATAGTGATTTATTATTTTTTTTTTTTTTTTTTTTTTATTTTCTATTATTTTATTAACAATGGATTTTGCGGTGGTTGAATTATGAGTGGTAAACGAGTCGAGCCGACTCGTGAGCTCGATGACTCGGCTTGAAAAAAGCTCGAACTCGAACTTGAGTTTTTCGAGCTCGCAAGCTCGAGCCAGTTTGTAGTTGTTCATGAGCGCACGAACCGGCTCACGAGCCTTATTTATTATTACTTTATTTTATTTTATTTTATATATTATTTTTTAGTTAAATAATGTATAATAATATAAAAATATTATAATAATAAATATAAATATTAAAAAAATATATAATTACAATTTGTTGTTTATTTTGTAATTTTTAATAATAACAAAATAATAATTAAAAATATTCAAAAAAATGAGTTTGGCTCGAGCTCGAGCCTGCCAAAAGAGGCGACAGTTAAATTAATGTGTCTGAATGTTACATTACTGTTGGAGATAGTAATTTAGCAGCCAAAATAGTAATTATTAACTAAAATAAATTCTTTTAAGAAAAAACAAGTTTTTAAAAAAAAGGCGGTTGACCTCTCGGAAAAAAAAAATTCAGAAAAAAAAAGTTTTCAAAAATAAATAAAAAAATAAATAAAAAAAGTCAACGCTGGAGACTGCGGTCAACAGCGGTTCACCTGCCGGAAAAAAAATTCAGAAAAAAAAAAAAAAAAAAAAAAAAAAACATCACCGGAGACCTGTGGTGGCAGATCAAAATTGGTTAATTGGTGAAATTGAGGTGTAAATCATGAAATTAGAGTTAAATTAGGGTTTCAATGGATTTCGAGTAATTTTTGTCTATATATAAAAAAATGTTTTTCTTATTTGCAAATAAGTTTGAATGAACTGGATTTATTTGGAAAACAGAAAAATTGAATATCTTTTTTTTTTTAATTAAGTTTCCTTGTCATGGCCCTATTTGCCATTTTCCCTTAAAAAATATATATTGATACTAATTAAGCGGCAATTGTTTACTTTGAAAAAAATAAAATAAAAATACGGTTAAATTCAATTTACACTCTTAATGTATACCCTGTAACACTTACCCTCTAAAGTATCATTTGTAACATTTACCCCCTCAAACTCAATTCAATTTGTATTTGAAATTTTAATACCTTAAAATTTCCATTTTTTATTTAAAATGATAACTAAAAGAATAATAAAATTATTCGACTAAAAATATCTGTTGAAAAATGCAATACTTTAAAATTTAAAAATATTTAGAGCCTAGTTGGCTAAACTTATAAGCTCATAAAAACATCATATAAGATGTTTAAGAGCTTATAAGCCGTTAAAAAATATTTGGTAAAAAAATTAGAAAAAAATCTTAGTTTTTTTCAAAAAATAAGCTATTAGGGACTTATAAAATGGTTTTTAGAAAGTACATTCACCCCACCTTTTTTCTTTAACATCTTATTTGTTTCTTTACTAGAACACTCAAAATACAAAATTACCCTCAAATACATTATTATATTACATGAATACTTATAACATTTATATTTTCTCAAAACAACGTATTCTTGTTATCAACATTAAAAATTAGTTAAAATATAATTATGATAATAATAGTAAAAAAAAAATATTCACTATTTATATTTTATATGTATATAAAAATACCCAAATATTCTTATTATCTCATTAATAAACTATATTTCTTTTATCTATAAAAAAATTATATTTCTTTTATAACCTTTATTTATATTAATATATTAATGGGACAAAAAACTAAAACTTTCACGAACCTGTTTCATTAAAATATTCTACTACACTTCGTTTCATTTTAAAACTAGTCAAATATCATATAAACATACATAAAAAAAATTATTTAGTTTATTTAATATATAATTTAACATTATTATTTTTATTTTAAAAAATAATTTGGAAATACTATAATAATATTTTAGGAACAAAAGTATTTGAGTCAAATAAGTCTAACAATTATAATGGTGTCATCTTTTTTTTTTTTTTTGTCATTATAGCAATAAACAGACCTTTTATTTCCAAACACCTGAACAACTTATAAAAACTAAAAATAACTTATAAGCTACATATCCAAACACCTTAAAAATAATTTTTAAAATAAGATATAACAGATTATCAACACCTAAAACATCTTATCAGATGTAGGAGCTTATAAGATGTTTTAAATAACTTTAGCCAAACGGGCTCAAAATAACATCTAGTTGTTATTGGACCAATTAATCGAATATATTCATATCGATAAATTTTAAAAAACCAATACGTAAATAATAGTAATCTTAAGTATTTAAATTTATTTTAGCTCATTAATTTCTTAAAATATATTTTCATTCATTATTATTATTATAATATATATATATACATATATATATATATATATATATATATATATATATATATATATATATATATATATATATATATATATATATATATATATATATATATATATATATATATATATATATATATATATATATATATATGTAATACTTTTTATTTTATTTTTCCAATAATTTAATCTTCGTTACTTTCCAATTTTTATGATCCAATAATTATTAGATTATTATGTTTTAATTTTAAAATATAAAATATTTAATGTTGAGGGCGTAAGTGCTAAAATTGATAGTTTAAGGTAGTAAGTGTTACATATGCTATATTTTAGGGGTGCAAAGTACATTTAGCCCATAAAAATAAGCGGTCATTACAAATAAACCCATCAATGAGTACTTATTCATAAAGAAATTCAGACAAAAAACTCATTTACAAATAGTCCACACATGGTCCTGATTTTTGTAAAAGACTAAAATAGCCCCTCATACTTTAATATACTTTTTTTTTGCCGCTGGATTCCGGCGTTGACCGGCGGTCAACGTCGGTCTCCGGCGTTGACTTTTCTTTTCTTTTCTGTATTTTTTACGCCGGTTTTCGGCGATGACTTTTTCGATATATTTTTTTTTTCGCCTTTCTGTAACATCTTTTTTTTCGTTTAAAACATCAATATTTCTGTGATTGATAGTAATATTAACTATATTACAGTTAAACATAGTAAAATTCACTATACTACAGTTTAACACACTAATATTGCTATATTAATCTCTAGCACATCAATATTAACACAACAAACTCATTATTATTGTGTAATAGAGTAATATTACTATGTTGACCGTTCAACAAATATAAACATAATAAAAAGCCAAAAGAATTAATATTATTGTGAGTGACAGTAATATTACTATAACAATAGTAATATTACCGTCAACCACAGTAAACAATAATAGACAGTAATATTTTTACGTTACTCCGTGAATAACTCAAACAAACAAAAAAATCCAAACAAAATAATAATATTGATGTGGTTGACAGCAATATTACTATAACAACAGTAATATTACCGTCAACCACAGTAATATTATTGTGTTTACAGTAATATTACAAATATATATAGTAATCTTATTACGTTACCCCTTGAATAACTCAAACAAATCAAAAAACCCAAAAAAATAATAATATTAATGAGGTTGACAGTAATATTATTGTGTTTACAGTTATTTTACTGTCAACTACAGTAATATAATTACGTTGACTTGTCAACAAATCAAACAAAATAAAAAAAATAACAAAAAATAAAAAATAATAATATTACGTTAATTTACTGTCCACGGCAGAACAATTACATAAATGTATTTTCAACGGCAGTACAATTACGTTAATGTAATGTCATTGACAGTATAATTACGTTAATTTACTGTCAGTCACAGCACAATTACGGTCAACCGGCGGACGTAAAAAAAAAAAAAAACAAAATGTCATCGCCTGAATCGGGCGGCGGAAAAAAACAAACCAGTAAAAAGAAAAAAAAAATCGAAAAGTCAACGCCGGAATCTGGCGGCAAAAAAAATTTGTTTGAAAAAAAAAGTTAAAATTGAATTTTTGTGGTAAAAAAATAGGTATAAAGGGTTGAGGGTAATATTGACATATACATGAATATTTCCTATATTTATAAAAAATATTAGGGTGTTTCTACCATGAGATCCTGTGTTCTAAACTTTTATGAGGTACCCCTTCAAATTGCGACACGTGTCCCAGCAAAAAAAACCTATTTTTTCTCCATTTATGTATTGTCGCAAATACCCTTTTTACAATTATTATTTTAAAAAAATCAGCAATTATAAATTATTAATGAAATGTCAATTTTACCCTCTCTATTTTAATGCAATTTTAAATATATATTTATTGCTGAATTAAAATTTATACCGTCAATTCTATCATTATTCGTAAAAATCATTAAACCACCCATCCAAAATTGCATCAACTTGAATTCGAACTCGTGACCATCTGAAAACACACAAGAATACTTACCATTAAGACACAACACATAATTGACAATAATCGAACAATATGGATATATATCACAAAGCTACAATTTATAATGGTTATAAAACTTATATAAATAATGTTAAATAAATTATTAATTCTCATATAATTATTATTATTATTATATATTAAAAATATCCCATACTAACAAATCTTTATATAATATAATTTAAAATTCTAAGGAAATGTTGTTCAACTCGTGTAATTTAAAAATGAGTTTCGAAAGAATTTGAAGTTTGAATTGAATAGTAAATTGGAAGATTTAATTAAATCGTAATATTTGAATCAATTAAACTCATGTGTTTTCAATTCAAAAACAATATTCAAAGACTTGATCGATTAAGCTCAACTCATTTCAATTCGTAGACAACATTCAAATATTTGAATCGGTTAAACTCAATAATTTACAATAGCGTATTAATCAATGTGTGTATAGTTAAAGTTTAGTAACCATTTTTTATTGAGTTTTATCATAAAAAATAATAAAATTTAATTCGTAAAAATAGTAAGATTTAATCGGTTCATGGTTAGATTAAATCTTAAGATTTACGATCTGATTCTTACGATTTTACGAATTAAATTATTATTTTGTTGTTAAAATTGAATTAAAAGGATAGTAGACTTTAATTATAAATAGTTAACTCGATTAATACGTTCTTGTCAGTGGTTGAACTTAATCGATTCAAATTTTTGAATAATATTTACAAATTAAAAGGATTTGCGCTTAATTGATTCAAATCATACGCTTTAATTAATCTTATGATTTGATTCTTGCGTAATTTAGGAATTATTTTTTTATGATAAAATTGAATTAAAAATGTATTACACTTTAATTAATAATAGTTAATTTGATTAAGACGTGCTTGTCAATAGTTGAGCGCGCTAATGAATCGATTCAAATATTTGAATAATTTTTACGAATTGAAAGGACTTGAGCTTAATTGGTTCAAATATTACGCTTTGATAAAATATAATGATTTACGATTAGGGTCTTACATGTGTTAGAAATTAAATTTAATATTTTTTTATGACAAAATTGAATTAAAAAGATATTAGACATTACTTATAAATAGTTAAATCAATTATGTAACATGTTATGTCAATAGTTAAGCAACCGATTAAAATATTTGAATAATGTTTACTAATTGAAAGGATCTGTACTTCATCGATTCAAATCTTACTAGTTGATTAAATTAAATATTAAAAGAATTTTACAATATAGTATTTGTAGTATATAATTTTATTTTAAAGTAAGAAAACTACTAATTGGAATGAGTTATAATTTTTTCTTCTTCTAAATAAACATATTATTTTATTTTTTATTTGGATTTGTCACACTATCGATTAAATTAAGTTATGCATTTTTTATATTTAACTGAGCATTCTTTACATTTTTAAATGGTGGAGTTTATTAATACTTCTAATATTATATAATTAATGATAGATGTTTGGCGTATTGAACTGCAATTCTTTATATTTTTCAAACTTTATTTTATTAAATTTGTTAATAATTTATTTAATAAGATTTAATAATAATGAATGTTGCAATTAATATTTGAATTAACAGTATCTATACAATTATGGTTAAATATATCATAATAAGTTAATGTGCTTGGATTGTTAGGAGTGATAAATGTATTAAGAGGTCACAAGTTCTATTCCTAATGAATGCATTTTTTTCGATTATTTATCAAATAAAACTCGGTCACAATGAATTTAAATTATTATTTAATATAGTAGGGGGTAAATTAGACAATTCAATGTTAATCAATTTTATATTAATTTAATAAAAAAATAATCGAAGGATAATTTGGTAAAGTACTTCATTTTTTAGAACATAAGCCATGTTATTTTCCTAGGGTCCAGATTTAATCTTAGAAAATTAATGGTGATTAATGCATATCTCAAGTAAGTTTAGAACATGGGTGGTCTCACCCTAGAAAGATCCTAAATATTAAAGGAATCGGCTTATTGGTGAAAGGAATATATCCCCTAAATCTAAAATAATAAAGATTCTTGGTTATGACATAGTTACAAAATATATATATATATATATATATATATATATATATATATATATATATATATATATATATATATATATATATATATATATATGTTTTTATTTATCAGTTGCAAATTGAAAAAACAAAATCATGGAACGTGACAAAAAGATTAAAAAAATGAATATAGCATTGGCCATGAGAGAGCATGCACATTGGACACACTCATGATCAGGATAATGTACAGAGAAAAGTATGGAGACAGGGTTTAAGCATTCACGAGACCGAGGTATCTTTTTAAGGACACGTTGCTCCAGAAAGTATATTTTGACTTGTTTTCTTTTTTGGAAAAAATAAAGCGCTCTCTCTCTCTCTATTCTATTCCTGTTTCTGATTGGAGCACTCAAATATCCACCTTTTGCATTTTCCGAGCGAGAAAGAGAAAACAAAAACTAGTGCATGCATTCATTAATTTTGTTTCATCATTCATTTTTTATTTTGGTTTTTCAAATAATAATTTTTAAGGTGTCTTACTGTCGAAATGCTCAAATTTCAGAGGTGAATTATCATTTAGTCGTAAACTTATACGACTCCCGTTACTTAACATGTCAACTTAGATCTTCGATTTATATTTAATTTAGTAACAGCTAGTTGTATTTTCATTACATATATACATATAGATTATGTGTGTATATATTCAAAATGTGGATCATATATATATATATATATATATATATATATATATATATATATATATATATATATATATATATATATATATATATATATATATATATATATATATATATATATATATATATATATATTCTCCTGCCGAAGTACTATATTAGATATTGCATGCAATTTGCTACATATCCTGGGTGCTAATACTGAAAGATTCAGATCAGGACATTCATATTTTCGCATTTTGACGTAAGTCCCTCGGGCAACTTACTAGGAGATCTTAGACTGAAGATAGTTATTTTAGACCGAAAATACATTATTCGCCTCCAATTCATCCGTACTCATAACAACATGCACTCCCAAAAATGGTATTTATGCCCATACCTACTAGTCCTCTCTCGTCGACCGTTTAATTTCCGCCAACAATATCATTGGAAATATGTTATTTCATTATATTAATCGACTATGATGAAGCATAGCCGATTAAGGAACTGGTTACTAAAAATAAAATAAAAACACCCAACTACATAAAAACAAATATCAACATTTTTTGACAAAATTAATAATATACATAAATTGTAATTGATTTATACAAATCGGAATCAATACACAAGAATTCAAAAACAAATTATAAAATGAAATCGAGTAACCTTAATTGACTACCAAAATAGTCAATTAAAACTTCAATCAACTATTTGAGCATAGTCGATTAACTTAATCGACTATGACGAAACATATTAACGGTCCAGTCTGCGCGAATTTCTCTACCCGCGCCGTCCTCTGCCCGATGAACCAAAAAACCCTAGATATGCCTCCTCATCGCAGCCACACTGCTGCCACACCACACCATCACCATCCCCACTTTGATATTCTGACGATTTCTTTTATTACAAATAAACAAACGCACCTCCCATCAAAATCACCTCCCATCAAAATCCGATTTCGACAATAAATCGACGAAAAGACAACTTCCTCGCACTCATTCCAGCAACACACAGCGAAAAAACCATCTATAAGATAAGGAGAAGGAGAAAGAGCGCCATTCTAGCGGCGCCGACGACTCTTGTTCTTCGCCTCCGGATCGAGAGAGAAAAAAACAGAGATTTGAGTGGAAAATTGAAAAGAGAAAAAAAATATTAGAAAAAAGAGAGAGGAGAGGCGTGAAAAGAAGAAGAGAGAAATAATAAATGAGATTAGAGTTCTTCAAGGATATATATTAGACAATTAAGATTTGTTAGGAGATTAGTTTAAAGGGGAATGAGTTTTCTCTAATTACTTTGGAAAGAAGGATTTCTATTAACTATATTTCTTAGATAATGGGATCTTGCTAATTTTTCATATTAATTAAAACACGTATATCTTGTCGCTTCTTTAATTATTAATATGATTGGAAATTGCAAAGACATAGATGATAGCAATATTGTTTTGGGAGGTAATATTCGCGGTAACAAAATTACGAATGTCGTTTTAAAAAATCCACTCTCTATCTTTCTTTCTCTCTCTACAATTTTAGCTTTTATATTAGAAATCATTCCAAAACTCATGTTATTGTAGCTATTTGCAAAAAAAAATGAGTGCATCGAATGAGGATCGAGATACGGAATCCAATGAGGTAAAATTTGTTCGTTTTTGTTCTTTAAATCGCGAAAAAGCGACCCACGACCAATTTGGACGCCGAAAAATACGTTTCACGCCCAAACTGGGCGGAAAAAAGCTCGATTCACGCCCGGTTTGGGCGCGGAAAAATACTTCCCGCGCCCAGTTTGGGCGCGAGTGCTGACTGTGTTTTTATAAAAAAAATATACTTGTGTTGCAACAAGGAATCGAACCCGAGATGTTGCAGTAGAAACTGCTTGCTTGCCTAACCAAATAGGCTACTGCCATCTTGATAACAAATTCTTATTTAAATATAATTATTTATTTCATTATACTGGGCAAAAAATTAATAAATACGCGTTGCTACAAAGACTTGAACTCGGGCCTATTGTTAATTAGACAAAAGGCCTGACCGACTAGGCTATAGCATGTTTGTCATCTACTACTTTTTTAAATATACTTATTCATTTCAGTTATACTGGGCCAAAAAAAATTTTGAACCGGACGACCGGTCCAGAACCAACGTCTGGACCGAACGCCCGAATTAATTTTCCACGCCCAAATTGGGCGTGGGAAAGCTGTTTCCACACCTAAACTAGGCGTGGAAACAACTTTCCCACGCCCATTTTGGGCGTGGAAAATTCGAAAACCCAACACTAAAAATAGCCATAAATCGCGATTTTTAGGGGATTTTCACATGATTAACCACAAATTCAATATATAAAACTAATTTAGATGATTAATTACCTTTCAAATTGACGAGATTTTCGGATTTGGGAGGATTTGTGAGAGAGGTTGAGGGTTTTTGTGAATTTTGGGGCTTTTGGGGATTTTGGGGTTTCGGTGGAATTGAGGATTTTTAGAGAGAAAGAGAAGACTATTGTGAACAACATTCGTAATTTTGCTGCCGCGTAAATCATTTCAGTATTGTTTTTGTATGGACATATTTAAAAATATAAAATTTAGGATAAATTACGCCCACGCCTAAGATAAAGTCAAATAACAAAACCCATCATTTATCGTATAATTACAACCACACCTCTCAATTATGAATCGTCTTACACGTCCACTCATACCGTGTCAAATTTAATGATAATCTTCTAGATTATGTGGTCTAGTTTGCACATGTTTTATATTTTTGGGGTGTGCTTGCAATTACCCAAAAACCTCAGTGGGGTGGGCCCACTTTTTATCCTAAAATTTATACAGGAATGTACACTAGCAGAGCTAAGATTCTATGTTCGGTCCCCAAATGCATTAATTATCTTAGAGTGCGTTTGAATGTAGGGATTTGGAGGGGGATTTGATTTGGGAAAGGGATTTGAAATGACACCAAGTTTGGAGTCATTTGAAATCCATCACAATTGCTCAAAAAACAACTAAAAATGATGGGTGTTGATTTGAAATTCCTTGTCAAATCGCTCATTCCAAACAAGTCCAAGGGATTTGTTATTATGGATTTGAAATCTCTCCCCCAAATCCCTCCATCCACATGCGGCCTTACAAAATTATTGCTTAAAACGTTTTCATTACTTACTGATAGATAGTTTCGTGGATTTTTTTTTTGGCCAAAACATTTTTATTCCATTAAATACTTGTGAAAGTACAAGGGGGCCTTGTTAAAAACCTTATGGGCCTACACAAGGAAAAGAGAACCCATACAATCGGAATGGAATAAAAACGGGACAATCAAAGTCCTATACAATCGATTACAAAAAAGCCCAAAAAATGGGTTAAAAAAGAAATAAACAAAATTTACTATGCCTAATAAAGAAAATCTTCGGAAATTGCTCAAGGACCCCATGTGTGGATCAAAGTGCAAATACGCACAAGAACCATGTGTAAGTTGATATTCCTGCTCACCAATACAAAAAATTTCAATTCGATCCCTTATTAAATTGAGAAACCGACATGTCATCATAGGTCCAAATCAACTTAGGGGCGGAAATTAGCAATCCCCAACCTATCACTGATCAAAGCAGCCCGAACCTCCACTGGAAGACTAATTTCGGTAAAATATTCTTCACTTGATTGGTGATTGTACACCCAATTAGCTAATCGATCCGCCACCGTATTCTTTTGACAAACTAGGTGCTTGAATTGAAAAGAAGAATCCACATCCTGCAAACAAAGCCGAAGAATATATTCTAACTCCCATGTAACGACCTTGGTTTTAATTGCATTAATAGCCAACAACGAGTCACTCTCCACCATAAAATGAAGGATCCCCATGTGCCTACACATTCTTAAGCCATACACTATAGCCAAACATTCCGCAGAGTTGTTTGTGCCATGCCCGAAAAACGAATAATATACATCAACAATATTACCCCTCGAATCTCTAATAATACCAAATCCTGAACTCATCCCACCTTTTGCCGAACCATCTGTATTAAGCGTATACTTTCCTGCCGGAGGACATTCTCATTTGTGCCATGCCCCCCGTTTATGAGGAGGCTGCACCACTGGAAGGCCAGCGGCTTGAATACGAAGGCTTTGAATCTTGGTAGAAGATTGTCTGGGACGATGCAAAGCCACCAAGTTCTGCGTATGGTAGTAAACCTTACGAATAATTTCAGCACTTGACATATCCCCATCATCATATACCACCCGGCATCGAGCATTCCAAAATTCACCAAAAATGTGACATACCACCGAATTCCTAATAATCGCATAAAGAGAGAGATCGGATGGCCGCGGGACCCAAACGCACAAAGCATGTTTGGGCGACTCAAACCGATCTTGGACATGGAAAAGGGAGCCGAAGTGCTTCCAAACCCGTACCGCAATCTCTGAGTGCAAAAAGAGGTGAGCAATATCTTCCGAACAAGGCGATTGGCAACAAATACATCTTGAAGCCAATGGAATACCCCGAGAAATTATTCGTCGATCAACCGGCAATGCATGATGAATTAACTTCCATAAAAATCCACTAGTTCGATGAGGTAAGTAAGGCTGCCAAATACGAGTTGTCCACGAGACGCGCAAACGTGGCATATTAATATGACGCCAATATTCCTTACTCGAAAATTCACCAGATTGAGTGAGGGTAAAAATCAAACGATCCGGTTTCTTCATCTCTAAAGTAATTTTCTTCATCTTTTCATGCCATTCTTGTGATATAATTTGCAGCATGTCCGCAAATTGGGGCCAGGCTTCCGCAATTGTCAAGTTATTATCTCTTGGTAAAGGTCCGACTAACACCTCTTCTAACCAATTATTTGTCCAAAATTTAATAGCACTACGGCCCACCAACCATTGAGAACATTCCATTAAGCTCTCCGCATGGCTACAAATCGACATCCATAATGGAGAGACGGATCTCCTTTTAATATGAACTCGTTTATCACAATACTTCGCCAGAGCAAATTTGGACCATAATGAGGAATTTCGCAGCACCTTCCAGAATATATAGTTTACCATGTAAGCACCGCATGACTTGTTTGAGATCTCGAATACCCAAACCCCCTTCGTCAATAGGGTTACAAACCGTTTCCCACCTCACCCACTGGGTCCGCGATTCTCCACCACAGCTCCACAAGAAGGAAGACATAAGTTGTTCTAGACGAACAAGAACATAGGCCGGGACTTTGGAGCACGCTAGCGAATAAATCGGGATGCTTGCCATAACTGATTTAATCAACGTTAGTGATAGGGCCCAGTTTGTCAACCTAGCCATTTGTAATGGGCCCGGGTGCGAAAAAGGATAGCCCGCATAGGGGTTGGGCCAAGTTGGACGAATCTCGGGACAACTAAGCCCAAATCGACCTATCGAGCAAAGCTCAGCCCATAAGATGGCGTATGGTTTTCTCTCTAACACGCTCAAACAAGGCCCAGAGGAATTGAACGTGGGCGAGAAAACATGGCCCAAGCAAGTTAAGAGGGCGCGATTTCAGCATGAGAATGAGAGGGAGAGGCAATCAGATCTTCTATATAAGGCCCAAGATCAAGACCAAGGAGGAGAGACGGGAGTAATGGACGAAATTTGTCCCCTTAATTGCCGGGAACAATTAGCTTATAAAGACCTTTGTAATCATCGTCGAAGGACACGGAGATACAACAGTAAAAAAAGACATAGAGAGAAAATAATAAAAAAGATCAATAAAGATTTTTATCGTAATAGAATTTTTACCGGAAGATTCATAACTAGGGTCCCGGTGGAGAATTCTTGAAGGTGCGAACTTTCGACACCTTCAAGTGGCGCCGTCTGTGGGAAGATTAGCGAGTCAGAGCTAGGGCGTGAGTAATATCATGAAGGGAGAAGGCATCACGAAACGGTTAGAAACCGAATTGGGGACTAAAACTCCTCCCACCAAGAATTTGAGGGATATCATGGATGTATCCCCACAGGAGATCCTCCCGAATAAAACATCTATAGGCGAAATGTCCGATCGGAACAATCCGAATAACAAGGAGGCCCATGGGGACAAAACCAAAGAAACCACTCAAAGTCTCATGGATCTGTTAGATCAGCAAATCGCTTTGGGTGTAGAACAACGAAGACTAGCAATACACAAAGAAGAAGTCCACAAGCTCGAAGGCGAACTAAAGGAGGCTCGAGAGAACGAAAAGAAAGAAGCGTCGGCCGCAGAAAGAAGCGCGAGAGAAGAAGAATATTTGTCGATCCAGATCGCTGCTCAGAAGGAGAGCATCCGAAAGCTTGAACAGGAACGCGAGAATGGTGTCCTTCAAATGGAAGATATGAAGAAAGAGCTCGCCCAGTTACGAGAACGACGAATGCATACCCAGGGAGAGCCTCCATCTGGCGTGCCACGAGAAGAGCGAACACACGTAGATCGTTCGGAGGGAAGAGGAGATAGCTTCAGTTCCGTGGAGCAAGAAGATGCGACTAAAGAAAGAAGAAATGCTAGGGAGGTAAGGCAACACCACATTAATCGACCGATTGATATCATAGAGGCCGGGCCGTTCGCATGGAATATCTTGCAAGATCCACTGCCATCCACATTCACCCCTGTGGGTTTTTTTTATGATGGAATAGGCGATCCTTTGGATCACCTGTACCGATTCAAAAGTATAGCAACACTGCACTTGTATACGGATGGAATACGATGCCGCGTATTCACTACCACGCTAATAAAGAATGCTCAACTTTGGTTCAACAGCCTGCCTAGAGGGTCCTCTTTTGAAGATTTTAGCACAAAATTCCTGCGCAACTTCTCAAGTTCAAAGAAACAGCAGAAAACCGCAATGGCTTTATTCAGACTTAGGCAAAGAGAATGAGAAGATTTGCGCGAATACGTGAAGCGTTTTTCCGCAGAGAAGTTAGAAATCCCCGTGACACCTCCCGAAATCCTCGTTAGCGCATTCATCCAGGGATTGCAAGATGGCGATTTCTTCCGATCACTAGCCAAAAGAAACGCCTCAACCTTCGCAGAATTGTTGGAACGTGCAGAGAAATACATCAATTTAGAAGAATGTCGCCGGATGAAAGAGGGAGAACGTTCCAGAGATACGGGAAATAGCGACAAGCGCATCGTGCGGGCTCCACACAAGGGCAACGAACAATTTCGAAGTAATGTTCGTTCGTTAATGGAAATACAAGAAGAACAACCGGAGGCACATTACCCCCCTAGCGCGAGAAGTCACAACCAGTTCCCTACATCAGGAGGACCCAGATTCAAAATAGGAGATCCCCGGTTCGACAGGTATACGGAGCTCGCTTTACCCAAATCTGTTATTCTCGAGCGTATAGCCAAACACCCAAAACTACGATGGCCAAGGGGGCATAGCGAACCACCAAGGGGAACAGCAGTCGCGAGTGGATATTGTCACTTCCATAATGATTATGGTCATGAGACCAATGAGTGCTTCACCTTACGGGATGAATTAGAAAGGTTGGTGCGATTAGGGGCCCTGTCAGAATATGTCATGGAAGAAAGTTCTAAAGGAAGAAGGGACAGCGAGAAAAGGCGAAGAGATGAAGAGGATGAAGTAGAACCAATAGTAAAACGGGGGTTCATCAGTATGATCATTGGCGGCCCGACAGACGGAGATTCAAACCGAGCGCGACGTTACCGCCTTCAAACCATCAAGAAAGCCGAGGTAAACCAAATTAGCGTTAAGGCTGAAGCTCATCCCATTATTTCCTTCGGACCTCACGATTGCTGCGCCCTAGACACGCCGCACGCAGACGCACTGGTGATAACCTCCAACGTCGCTGGTTATGATGTCTCGAGGATCTTCGTGGATAATGGTAGCTCGGTGAATGTTCTATTTCATGATTGTCTGTCTACAGCGCATGGACCTCGAAGTGGACGTCGCCCCAGTATCCACAATGTTATATGGTTTTAATGGAGGGTCAGTTCGTCCGTTGGGCCAAGTGAAGCTTACGGTGTCTCTAGGAACGGCCCCGCTCGTGAAAATTAAAACAGTTAATTTTATGGTGGTAGATGCGCCCGAATCCTCATATAATATGATCTTCGGGAGGCCCATGATTAATACCTTCCGGGCGATACCTTCAACATACCACATGAAGCTAAAATTTCCTGTAGGGAGTGAAGTCGGAGAGGTCATTGGAGACCAAACGAGCTCACGGTCGTGTTACGTAGAATCGATTCGTCAAGAGGAAAAGAGCAAAAGAGTCAGAGAATCGCAAGGCGGAACCATAGATGGGAAGAAAGTACGAACCAACACAGCGGAGGCAACGCCGATCCACACTAGCACCAGCGAAGAACTTATAGAGGTCAAAGTCATACCCGATCGCCCAGAATGCGTCACGCGGATAGGGTCTAGTCTAGATGGAGAAATGAAGGAGCAGCTGATTGGTTTGTTGCGAGACAATTCGGACGTGTTCGCATGGAAATCGGAAGACCTCACTGGAATAGACCCAAGCATCATGGTCCATAAGCTACACATCAACACGAAGGTCCGACCAGTGAAGCAAAAGAAGAGGCATTTCGGAGCCATCAAAGATGCTATCATCAAGGAGGAAGTGGACAAACTCCTACAAATCGGACACATACGCGAAATCCAATTCCCCGAATGGCTTTCAAACGCTGTTCTAGTAGCTAAACCAGGCGGTAAATGGCGTATGTGCATAGATTTTCGCGACCTCAACGCCGCATGTCCTAAAGATCACTATCCACTACCCAGGATAGATCAGCTGGTAGATGCTACGGCAGGATGTGAATTACTGAGCATGATGGACGCATCGCAAGGGTATCATCAAGTCAGACTAGACGTCATAGACCAACCCAAGGTTAGTTTTATCACATCGGGAGGCACATACTGTTATCAAGTTATGCCGTTTGGTTTAAAAAATGCGGGTGCGACATATCAGAGGCTAGTAGACAAGGTGTTCGCTAAGCAATTAGGGCGAAATCTAGAGGTATATGTGGATGATATGCTAGTAAAAAGTCGCGAGGCCACATCACACATAGCTGACCTCGCGGAGACCTTCTTGACTCTTCGAAGATATGGCATGAAGTTGAACCCTGCTAAATGCTCTTTCGGAGTCTGCACCGGAAAATTCCTGGGATATATGGTCACTAAACAGGGCATAGAGGTCAACCCGGAGAAAGTGAAAGCGATCACAACAATGACTGCGCCAAGGACAATCAAAGGAGTACAAACGCTGGCGGGGAAAGTCGTAGCACTCAGTCGGTTTGTGTCACGGCTCGCCGAACACAGGTTTCCTATTTTTCGAGCATTACGAAAGGGGAAAGAGTTCGCCTGGACGAAGGAATGTCAAACCTCCTTCGAAAATCTGAAGCAAGTCCTTTCGAAACTCCCTTCGCTATCCCCCCCCAGAAGAAGGAGAAACCCTCTGCATGTACTTAGCTGCAGGGGATGAGTCCATCAGCTCAGTATTGTTCAGAGAAAAAGATAAAAAACAGTTGCCCGTGTATTACGTAAGTAAAATCTTGCAAGGCGCCGAACTTCGCTATCCCGAAGTCGAAAAGGTCGGCCTGGCACTCATAACAACAGCAAGGCGATTAAGACCATACTTCCTATCCCATACTATAATAGTAAGGACCAGCTATCCTCTACGACAGACATTAGGGAACGCCGAAGCATCGGGGCGCATGGTCAAATGGGCCGTGGAATTAGGCCAGTACAATGTCGAATACGAGCCCCGGACCGCAATAAAAGGGCAGGCACTGGTAGATTTTCTGCAAGAAACTACGCGCATTGAGAACTCGCAGCCATGGGAGGTATATGTGGACGGATCTTCCACAAATCAAGGCGCCGGAGCAGGTGTGTTGCTTATAAAACCCAACAAAGAAGAATTCCACTTTGCTATAAAATTCAATGTAAGAGCATCAAATAACGAAGCCGAATATGAGGCCTTGGCGCAAGGACTGGAGATAGCACAAAAAATGGGAATAAAAAAGCCAAAGTCCACTCCGACTCTCAATTAGTGGTACAACAACTGGCGGGTGAATACGAGACCAAGGATGTACGGATGGAAGCATATGTGAAAGTTATCAAGACATTGGTCGAAGGCTTTGAAGAGTGCGAAATCATCCAGATCCCGCGAGAATCAAACTCACAAGCTGATTTCTTGTCCAAAATTGGCAGTTCATCCGTGGATTGCAGCGAGCGGAATATAACCATATTATCAACTTGCGGACGGTTTTTTGAAAGTAATAGCGAAAAACTTGTTGCAAGAGTGGAAGATCAGGAAGATTGGCGAACACCAATCATTACTTACCTTAAAGGCAATACAATCTCAGATCGACGCACGCGAGAACGAATAGAATACAAGGCCCGGCATTTTTATTTAATAGGCGAAACGTTGTTTAAGAGATTATACTCGCATGTAGACGCAAGGTGTCTAGGAAGCAGCGAAGCTGAATACGTGCTGAAAGAAGTACATGAAGGATGGTGTAGCAACCATGAAGGAGCAAGAACAATAGTACAAAAGCTGTTAAGGGCAGGATACTACTGGCCTACAATGAAGATGGAAGCCACGCAATATGTAAGACGATGCCCTAATTGTCAAGCACATGCCATAGTAGCACGTCAGCCAGGCGAACCTATGAAAATCGTATCGTCACCATGCCCTTTCGCGCAATGGGGGATCGATCTGGTGGGCCCCTTTACAATGGCGGTTCGCAGAAAGAGGTACATTATCGTAGCTGTAGACTATTTTACAAAATGGGTGGAGGCCGAGGCGTTATCGCGAATCACTGAAGATGAGGTAATGAAATTTATTTGGAAAAATATTTGTTGCCGGTTCGGAGTCCCCAGAATTATTATATCGGATAATGGCACACAGTTCAACGGTAAAAAGATAACGGGATGGTGCACAGAGATGAAGGTCGCCCAACGTTTCACATCCGTGGCACACCCACAAGCAAACGGGCAAGTCGAAGTAATCAACAGAATCTTGGTGGACGGTATAAAGAAACGCATGGAAAAGGCAGGCGGTGGTTGGGTAGAAGAATTAGACTCGGTTCTATGGTCTTATCGGACATCACCTAAAAGGGCTACCGGAGAAACACCCTTCAGCTTGGTTTATGGGATGGAAGCGATCGTGCCGGCCAAGATAGGCCTGGAATCATTAAGGGTTCGCGAATATGATGACAAGGAGAATGAAGAAATGATGCGAGAACACTTAGATCTTTGCTACGAGAAAAGAGAAGCAGCAGACTTGAAGATGAGAGATAGCAAAAATCGCATTAAAGTCAGCTACGACCGAAAAGTCAACCCGAGAAATTTTCAAGTAGGCGATCTCGTATTACGGCGCGCCGATGCACTGAAACCCACGGGCAAGTTAGAGGCTAATTGGGAAGGTCCCTACACAATAACGAAGGTCGCAGCGGGTGGCGCCTACGAGTTACAAGATCGAAAAGGCAAAAAAATACCAAGAACATGGAATGTATGCCACCTTAGGAAGTTCTACGCATAGCAGATCGCGACGACACGTTAGCAAAAAACAAAAAAAAAAAAAAAAAAAAGTTGTAATTCTCTTCAATAAGTGGATCTTTTCGCACATGGGTCTCGGCCCCGTGGTTTTTCCTTTCACTTCGGGAGGTTTCCACGTAAAAAAAATCTTGCGTCTTGTCTCTCTTTTATTATTATTTTATTTTTATCATAAAAAAAAAAAAAAAAAAAAGAAAAAGAAAAAGGAAAAGGGGAGAAGGAAAGGGTTGGAAGATCCCCATGGCTATGGCCTAAAAGGTAGTCGCGAACATATAGAAAGGGTTGGAAGATCCCCGTGGCTATGGCCCAAAAGGTAGTCGCGAACATATAGAAAGGGTTGGAAGATCCCCGTGGCTATGGCCCAAAAGGTAGTCCCGAACATATAGAAAGGGTTGGAAGATCCCCGTGGCTATGGCCCAAAAGGTAGTCGCGAACATATAGAAAGGGTTGGAAGATCCCCGTGGCTATGGCCCAAAAGGTAGTCGCGAACATATAGAAAAGGGTTGGAAGATCCCCGGGGCCTCGGCCCGAAAGGTAGTCGCGGTAATGCAAAGAGCTCCAAAAAAAAAAAAAAAAAATTTTTTCCTAATGATGAAGCTCGAAAAAAAAAAAAAGGGAAGAAAGTCATAAGATCGTAAAGATGATATATCCCCAAGACCACAGCAAGGAGACAAGCTCGCGAAACGATCCCTGAGAACCTGGAAAGATCAACCAGTTCGTGCGCGCTGACCCAGCAACATACAAAATAACAAGCCATACCAACAGAAACAAATTGCAAGGTATGAAAACAGATCCCATAAAATAGCAAAAATAGCATAAATAGTATTAGTTTAGAACAGCGAGCACAAAAATCACAAAGGGAACATAGAAACTCCCACATATTTTAAGAAAAACTATCCCTAATCTATGCGGGTGAACCTTCGGCGAAATCATCTGGAGTCGCATCACCTTCATCATCAGCAGCGTTATAGGCATCAACGGCGTTTCCCAGAGCGTCCTCTTCAGTATCTCTTCTGACAGCCGCCGTCGTCGAAGGACCAGCCTGGTCGGAAGGGCGAGGACATAGTTGGTTCGCAACGGACGAAAAGATTGGCACCCACCAAGCTAAGTTCGCGGGCTCGGAAGGATCCCCTCCCCAACCGGGAATGTTCTGGCTGGCTTTCTTTGACATCTCCTTTTCGTCTAGCTTCAGCGAGAACCCCGCAGCATCGATCTCTGTTTGTGCAATCCGAATCCCTTCTGACCAGAAGAACTTGGAAACAGGAAGAGCCCTCCGGAAGAAAAGCATGGGTTTCCAAAGTCTTGCCAGAAAAGCCCCCACAAACTCGTCCCTAAATCGCTCTCCAAGGGGGGTATGAAGGAACTCCATCCGACCCACACGGCGACCTTCTTCATATCGCAGGGAGCTGTTGTCCATGGCTTTGGATAGTTGGCTAAGGGTATGCTTATGCTCCTCCTCCATCAAAGCCATCTTATCTTTGAGCGAGTCGACCTCCACGCGCAAGCTGCTCATGTCCTCCTCCAACCTTTCATTTCGTTTCTCCACCAGTTGTTTCTCGTCACTTAGCTGCTTGCGATCCTTCTTCAACCGGTTATACGCCTCGCGGAGGGTATCACTCCGCTGAGAAGGGCAGGTGGCCCACAATGTTTGCAACTGTACAAGAACTAGAAGTATGAGGACGTAATCCTTCAAAAAAAAAAAAAAAAAAAAAAAAAAAAAAAAAAAAAATGGCCGACAGACCTTGGCCAACTGGTAATTAGAACGGTCAATGCGGTGGTCCAGACTCATCTTGCCCCATAACTCGCGATCTCTGGGGGTCGTCTGCTCACGAAATATCTTGCCGATCTCCGCACCATCCTTGCATTCAGCGAAGCTAAAGCCCTCTCTCACAGGAGTCAAGCCTAATTGGGCCTGCACCCCAGCACCCGCACTTGAGCTCAAGTCGATAATGTTTGGGGAATGATGGTCAGAAGAGGTGCGAACCCTTTTGCGCGACGAAGAACCCGTTGCGATCTCTTTCTTCTTACGTTTCTCCGAGATGTCCATCTCAGCGACAACATCAACATTATCAGGCAATATCGGTTGCGAGGAGGAATGTTGGACCAGATCGCCAATATGGGTGGGAACCACCGGATTCAGCTCGCCCTCGGGAAAGATATCAAATGAACTGTCTTCGCTGTAGAAGAGTTTGTTGAACTCCATTCCTAAAAAAAAAAAAAAAAAAAAAACGGGGGGGTCAGAGTTAATGGAAAACACATCGATACGCGCTGATAAAGGCATATAAGGAGAATGAAGCTATACTTATGTTGTGATAAGGAGTGGCGGTCGAGCTGAGCCATCTCAGGCCAAAATGTGTTAAGATGCGCGAATTCCGAGTTAATTTTTCCACATGAAACCAACCTGGGCGAACTAGATCTAGGAAGTTCCTCAAAGTAGAATCCATACGAGGTTTGTCAAAAGGAGGAGTTTCATTGATCATTCGAGTAGGAAAAGGAAACGGGGTAGAGGAAGAAATATAAACATAGTATCGATCCCAATAATGCACCTTATTGGGATACTTGTCCATAAACTTGGTACCAGCACGGGCGGCCAAATAAAACATATAGGGGGAATATTTCTTCGCAATAAAACAAGCGAACAAGCGATCAGCAGTCGGCTCTATTTTTTGCCACGCCAGAACACAATAGAAGACCGACATAAAGCGAATAGAATTGGGGTGGAATTGATTAATGGGAATACCGTACTTCTCAGAAACTGCGACGAAGAACGGATGGAGGGGAAGAGCGAGACCAGCATAGAATTGGCCTAAGTGAAAGGTGACACTGTTAGGAGGAGGAGAATGAGGTCGCTCGTTCTCGCGAGGAGTCGCAATAGAAAAGCCTGAAGGAAGGCCCACGTCGCGCATAAACAGTTCTATATGGCGAAGTGTCACGAGGGAACTCTCTGAAATTCCCGCTTCCCCTGATTGGACCTTTTTCCTAACCTTTTGAGTCACCGGCCGAGGCTCAAGGTTTATAAGGGGGCGAGATGTGTCAGAAAGTGTGTCGGAAGAGGAGTCAGATGAGGAAGAACTAGAAGACGAAGATGACCCTATGACTAGAGAAGGATCCTCATTTGGAGGCAAGTTATGCTCGGCGGAAGAAGGGGGACGAAGAGATGACGATGAAGGATCAAAAGCCATGACACGATGACTCAAGAAATTACAAAGCAGAGAGGAAGTTTTTATAGACGTATTAAAGAATAAAGAAAATGAGGTAGAGAACGAAGAAGTACCTGATGCCTTAGAAAGAAAAGGAGGCTAAGGGATGCGCGAGGCTGGTTCTCACGATGAGCGAACTGGAATAAAAAAGGGGCGAGTAGCAAAAAGGCGAGACGGAATAGTAAGTTTGGTAAAAGAAGTGGATGAAATGGAAGAGGAGGTATATATAGGGAGGGGGAAAAGGTAAGGTGAAACGATCCTGCAAAGGGACCGTCGGATCAAACGGTGATGGAAGGCGGAGATTAAGACACGAGGTCCGGGTAGCTGTAACAGGCGGAAAATCTTGAACAGGTGTCTCGTCACGGTTGGGCGGCGACAGCTATCGAAAAGACGAGAAGATGATACGTTCCCCACGTGCGAAGAACGCGGGACTCGAGACGCACGGCAATAATGAAAAGCATTGGGAAGGGGCGCGTGTTCACAGAAATAAATACGTGGTGGAAAAAAGCTCGCACGATTAACGGTGTGAAGTTCGCGAATATGTTTCCAATTTTCTACGGTTCCCTCTCTCATTTCTATGTTTTAGTCCGCTCCAAGCATATTCTCTAGCGAACTATCTTTAGGTTCACTAGAGAATAGGGGGGACTAGATGATAGGGCCCAGTTTGTCAACCTAGCCATTTGTAATGGGCCCGGGTGCGAAAAGGATAGCCCGCATAGGGGTTGGGCCAAGTGGGACGAATCTCGGGACAACTAAGCCCAAATCGACCTATCGAGCAAAGCTCAGCCCATAAGATGGCGTATGGTTTTCTCTCTAACACGCTCAAACAAGGCCCAGAGGAATTGAACGTGGGCGAGAAAACATGGCCCAAGCAAGTTAAGAGGGCGCTATTTCAGCATGAGAATGAGAGGGAGAGGCAATCAGATCTTCTATATAAGGCCCAAGATCAAGACCAAGGAGGAGAGACGGGAGTAATGGACGAAATCTGTCCCCTTAATTGCCGGGAACAATTAGCTTATAAAGACCTTTGTAATCATCGTCGAAGGACACGGAGATACAACAGTAAAAAAAGACATAGAGAGAAAATAATAAAAAAGATCAATAAAGATTTTTATCGTAATAGAATTTTTACCGGAAGATTCATAACTAGGGTCCCGGTGGAGAATTCTTGAAGGTGCGAACTTTCGACACCTTCAGTTAGTTTGCCCACAAATGAGAGAAGTTTACCGTGCCACCCCTGAAGTTTACCACGAACTTTTTGTACTAAATATTCGAAGTATTCAGCCTTGGTACAACCAGAATAAATTGGTATGCCAAGATATCGAAAGGGCAGGGATTTACTTCGAAAGCCTGTCAATTGTTTAATAGACTAACCCACAGATTCAGCCCAGTTACCCACATGCATGTGGCTTTTAGACCCATTCACCAATTTCCTTGAAGAGCGTTCGTAAGATTTTAAAACCTCCATAAGAGCTTGCATAGATTGTTGCCCTCCGTTCGAGAAAATAAGTATGGCGTCCACATACAAAAGATGAGAAACCACCACTTCATTTCGGCCAACCTTGAATGGAATAATTTGTTTCGCCACCATTTTCCGATTAAGATTGATGGTCAAACTTTGTTGTGCCAAGATGAATAAAATAGGAGAGAGGGGATCGCCTTGCCTAACCCAACGAGAAGATTTGAAGTTTCCGGTCAGAAGTCCGTTGATGTTAAAAGAATAAAAGATGTTGCAAATATTTCGATAAATCAAATCACATGATTTATGGGAGAAACCAAACGAGCGCATGGCCTTCAAGAGAAACCTCCACTCCAATCAGTCATAAGCCTTCGCCATATCCAGTTTAATAATGATATTCCCCCCGGAACACTTTCGATCAATATCTCTCGTCAACTCTTGCGCCATAACAATGTGAGTAGTCATATCCCTTCACTGTACAAATCCAGCTTCCTCCTCAGAGATAATAAAAGGAAGAATCTTGCCTAATCGGTTCGCTAGAATTTTAGAAACAATTTTTCCCGAGAAATTACCCAAACTAATGGGTCTGAAATCGCTCATACTCCTTCCATTATCGACTTTTGGCAACACAACAATTGTGGATAGATACATTTTCTTCAGTAAATAACCCCCGCGAAAGAAATCAACAATAAAATTTGCCAGCTCATCTTTAATAATCTCCCAACATGCTATATAAAAGTGCCATGTGAATCCGTCATTGTCGGGAGAACTAGATGCCTTCAGTCCCTTAATAGCTTCGAGAATTTCTTCTAGATCCGGAACTGTGCAAAAAAAATCATTCAAGGAGTTACTCACCACAGTAGTAACCTCATGGAATAAAGTCTCGTCCATATGATAGTCCGACGCCTTGAAAAGATTAGCGAAAAAAGATTCGGCTATAACACCTATTTCGTTAGGATCAGTAGTAATGGATCCATCATCTCTCTTAATTTGAATGGCCTAACACTTGCGCCGATCTTTGATGCACGCATGATAAAGAGCGGTGTTGCGATCCCCATCCTTGTCCCATGCAATGCGAGCCTTGGCACTTAACATCTCCGCTTCCCACTCTTCGAGACGATTAAGATGTTTCTTAGTCTCCACAACCTGCCCCGAAATCACGTCATTCCAGATCTGTTGAAGATCGTTTTCAAGTGCTTTAATTGTTTGTTGAAAAGCTTTGATATTACTTTGTAGGTCACCAAACACTTCCCAATTCCACCGCTTAAGAACACGCCTGACACTATGCAATTTCTGCTGAAAAATATACGACGGAGACCCAAATACAGGAATAGTCCACGCCTTCTTGAATGTCTCTAGAAAAGATCTATGATCTACCCACATACGTTGAAAAATAAATCTGGTTCGAACCGAATCCAGGGGCAACTTAAAACTCACACATAAAGGCGCGTGCTCGGACAAAGTGCGCTCCAAATGAAAGACCTTCAAATTTGGAAAAGAAAGGTGAAACGAGGGACTGACCTGGATCCGATCAAGACGCGTCCAAATCCTCGCAGGTCCCGTCCTATTATTGCTCCAAGGGACCTGTTAACTCGATCTGTAGGTGGTACGTAATACCTACTAGAAGGAGGAATTATTTTTCTCTCCTTATTGCCAGCTTTCCCATTTGCGGGGACTTCACTATCTGATTTAGGGGACATAGAAATCCCTGCTTCGTCATCATGTTCACCCTCTGAATGGTACATAGCGAGCTCATAATTCTCCTCACCAAGGAGCTGTAGAGCTTCAAAATGGTTATCCACTTCAACATTATCAGTCCTCACTGCATGAGTACTTTGTAGAGCTTGGAAATTGTCAACGTTCTCCGGCATGGTGTTTTCAGTCTCCTTGGATTCTTCATGGTTTGACGACTGATCTCCTACTCCAACCATAGGTAGGTTCGATGCGGCATCTACACCAGGTTTGTGGCTTTCAGCCAAAGGTGTATAATTAGGGTTTGTGCGTTCTTCCTGGGGTTGTTTAGATGGGTTCCCCTTCTCAGAAACGTTTAACGTTACAGTCGTATGTTTATGACCAACGGAAAATTAGAGAACTTTTGCGGCTCAGAATGGATACCATCGGTACCAACGACTGTATCATCTTCTACTACAACGGGAACGGTCTCAGCTGCACCCCGACGGAGCATATGTCGAGGCTGTCACACCGGGTTTGTCTTTGCTATAGGGGGTTTTGTCACTCCTTGTTTCTTTCGACACGCTCCTACTAAGTGCCCCAATAATCCACTATGAGCACAATATATGTGATTGCCCTCATAGTCTACCTTCTGCCACCACCCATCATCCTTCGATACGCTGATAAAAATCGACTCCGACAAATGTTGAGACACATTAACCTCAATACACACCCGGGTGTAATGAGTGTGCGTGAATGCGAGAGTTCTGTCATCTACTCGTAAAACATTACCGAGCGCCGCTCCAATTCTTTCCAACGACGAGACATTGAAATATGGGAGCGGCAGTTTCGGTAAACGAACCCAAACCGCTACTTTGCTACTATCTTTACCAATAGTAAATTCCGGCGTCCAACGAAACAATTGGAACATACAATTATTGATGTTGTTAGAGTTGCGGTAGAGTGCTAACTTCGCATCTTGGATAGAGCCCACATGAATGGTGATTTGTCGGGGATCCAAGAACCCAATTGCAGGCTCGGACGTCAAGTTCCACTCCGAGTTGATGTGGGATCTGATATCTTGTAAACTTGGACGACCAGCAGAGAATTTCATGATCAATGTGTTATCGACTTGACGATTTAATTGATCTATTTCAATAAGCGAGAAAAACACCGTAGGGGCGTGTTCGACGGAGGCTGTGGGACGAGGCGCTAGGGCAACGGGGAGTCGGGGACGAGGCGAGGAGGAGATGTCGTGTATTTGGCCGCGAGCATCGCTGCGAACGAAGGACGGCCAGTAGTTGGGGGCGGGGATTGCTGCCGCGACGGACCACCAGGTGGATCCGATGGCTGCATGCCGCCGGTAAAACAGGAGGAAGATGTACGACACTCAAGCTAGGGTTTAGGAGAGAGAACAGTTTTAAATATAACTTGCATCATATGAACATATATATGAACATCTACATAGTATAGATATTCAACATTCAACATGGGCAAATAGCAAATAGGCCCATGACAATGGCACTTAATTAAAAGAGGTACATCCAACTTTTTTTTCTTTCAAATAAATCCAGTTCATTCCAACTTATTTGCAAATAAGGAAAATCCTTTTATATATATCAAAATTACCCTCAATTCATTGAAACCCAATTCAACTCCAATTTCAGGATTTACACCCCAATTTTAACCCTAATTTCAATTTTGACCCGCCCCAACCGGAGATCGGCGGTCTCCGGCGTTGACTTTTTTTATTTTTTATATATTTTTTTTTTCTTAAATTACTGTCTGCAGCGGTTATTTAACCGTTGGAGACAGTAATTTAACTGTTAATTGATTTTTTTTAAATGTTTTAATTAATATTTATGTATTCGTTGTTAAATTACTATCTCCAGCAGTTATTTAACTATCGGAGACAGTAATTTAACTTTCAGTTAACTTTTTTATTCTAAAAAAAAAAATTAATTAATATTACGGTATTCGTTGCTAAATTACTATCTCTAGCAGTTATTTAACTGTTGGAAACAGTAATTTAACTATTAATTGACTTTTTTTTTTTTTTCTTAAAAAACATTATTTTAATTAATATTACTATCTTGGCTGCTAAATTACTGTCTCCAACAGCAATTTAACTGTCTTAGACAATAATATTAAAAATATTACTGTTCGGAGAAATAATATTCGTAATATTACTGTCCCAAACCGTAATATTACTGTCAGAGACAACAATTTAGTAGCCAAGACAGTTATATTAAATAAAATATTTGTTTCTAAGAAAAAAAAAATCGAAAAAAAAGTCAACGTCGGAGACCGGCGGTCAACGATGGTTGACTGGCCGGAAAAAAATTTCAGGAAAAAAAAGTTTTCAAAAAAAAAAAAAGTCAACATCTAAGGCCAGCGGTCAACGCCTAAATCTGGCCGGAAAAAAATTCAGAAAAAAAATTGGGGGTTAATATGATACATTTGTTTAAATACGGGGTCAATGTGTAATATTAAAGAAGTTAGAGCATAATGAATGGAATTGATAAGAATTATATTATGGAGGATATTTAGAATAAAGACATGAGAATGGATTTAATTAAAATTTTTTTTTTTTTTTGTGGACCAATGTACATTTAAGTCCCATGTGAGGGGTTTTTTTTGCCATTCGCCCTTTTAAATATAATATAATATATATATATATATATATATATATATATATATATATATATATATATATATATATATATATATATATATATATATATATATATATATACTTGGAAGTTGCATCATACAAAAATGATTGATATAAAAATTCCTAATTACTAGAGTCAACCGGCTAAATATGGAAGTGCACTAATATCATGTTGTGAAATTCATGTATAAATTATTAATGACCACAAAAGGCACAATATGAATATTATCTCTAAGTATTATGGTGTATTTGTGCATAAGTCCTCGACAATCCATTTTTATTATTCTAGGTTTATGAGTTATATATCTTCTGTCAATAAGCTCATCCCTTTAACATGTATTATGAATAAAGGAAAAATTAATGTATATGATAAAATTATCCCCAACCATTTACACCAATTCTTAATTGTGACCCCAATTTAATAAATGTTGACCACAAAAATTCAATTTTAACTTTTTTTTCCAAACTTTTTTTTTTTCTGAAATTATTTTTTTACTGCCGGTTTCCGGCGTTGACTTTTCGATTTCTTTTTTATTTCTTTTTCCGCCGCCGGTTTCCGGTGTTGACTTTTTTTACTAAATTTTTTTTTTCCGAAAATTTGTATCCATTTTTTTACCCGCGCCGCTAAACGTTGACCGTAATTGTGTTGTCATTAACAGTAATTATACAGTCACTGACAATACATTAATGTAATTATACTGTCGTTGACAGTACATTTATGTGATTGTACTTAGACACGACCACGGGCCGGTTTTGGGCCCGGAACCGGTCCGAACCGGCCCGTTGACCGAGTGAACCGGCCCGGACCCGTGAACCGGCCCGTCCTACCCGGGACGGGCCCGGTTTCGAGAAATGGTGAGCCGTGAACCGCCGGGCCGGCCCGGCGGTTCACCAAGATTTAAAAACAAAAAATAAATAAATAAATAAATAAATAAATAAATAAAAGCAAATAACGGCTAGTGAACCGGCCCGAACTGGCCCGGGTGAACCGGCCGTTATTTACTCTTTTTTTTAATTCCCCCCTCCCCCCCCCCCCCCCCCCCCCCCCCCATTTTTTCCTATAAATACCCCCACACCCCAACCCAATTTTTTTTTCCTTTTCTTTTTTCTATTTAAAAGTACTTCTTTTAATTTACTTATTCATAAAATATTTCAAAAAAAAAATATTCAAAATTTCCGGGCCGACCCGGAACCGGCCCGAACCGGCGGGCCGACCCGGCCCGCTGAACCGCCCGTACTACGGGCCGGTTCCGGTTCCGGAAAATGTGAACCGTGAACCGGTTTGAACCGGCCCGAACCGGCCCGTGGCCGTGTCTAATTGTACTGTCGTTGACAATACAATTAGACTCATCGACAAATTTTTTTTTTTTTTTCCTTCCATTTATTTTTCTTTTGATTTGTTTACGAGTCAACGTAATTATATATTACTATCGTTGACAGTAGAATAATTGTAAACACAATAATATTACTGTCAACCACATCAATATTATTATTTGTTCGGGTTTTTCGTTTTGTTTGAGTTGTTGACGGAGTAATGTGATAATATTATTGTCTACTATTGTAATATTACTGTAAACACAATAATATTACTGTCAACCACATCAATATTAATTCTTTTAGCTTTTTATTATGTTTACCTTTATTGAAAGGTCAACATCTTAATATTACTCTATAACACAATAATAATGACTTTTGTTGCGTTAATATTATTGTGTTAGATATTAATATAGCAATATTACTATGTTAAACTGTAGTATAGTTAATATTACTGTGTTTAACAGTAATATAGTAAATATTACTGTCAACCACAGCAAAATTGTTATTTGAACGAGGGCAAAAAGATGTTAAAGAAAAAAAATCGAAAAAGTAAACGCGGGAGACCGGCATAAAATTCAGGAAGGAAAATAAAATTCAATGGCGTTGACGGACGAAATTGTACTCAAAACTGTGTTATGGGTCAAAATTGAAAAAAATGTGAAATTTGGGGTCAAATTAATGTTAATTAAAGGATGAAATTGGAGCATATTCAAATGCGGGGGCTATTTTAGTCTTTTACAAACCTCTAGACAATGTGTGGACTTTTTTGTAAAAGAGTTTTTTGTCTGGACTCCTTTATGAATAAGTCTCAATTGATTGACTTATTTGTAAAGTGCCCAAGTATTATAGGTTGTAGTCTCTTTTTTCGTAAAGTGTCCATCAATGGGTACTTATTCATAAAGGAGTCCAGACAAAAAACTCTTTTACAAAAAACTCCACACATTGTCCAAAGGTTTGTAAAAGATTAAAATAACCACTCACATTTAAATATGCTCCAATTTCATCATTTAATTTAATTTAACCTCAATTTCACCCCAAATTTAACAAATTATTCAATTTTGATTTAAAACACAATTTTGAGTACAATTTCGTCCATCCCGCCGTTGACCGCCGGTCTCCGGCGTCGATTTTTTTACTTTATTTTTTTCCTAATTTTGTCGCCGGTTTCCAGCGTTGACTTTTTCAATTTTGTTTTTCTTTTTTTCTTTAACATCTTTTCGTTGGATGTGTGGATTTTTTTGTAAAGTAGTTTTTTGTCTGGACTCCTTTATGAATATTTCTCAATTGATTGACTTATTTGCAAAGTGCCCAAGTATTATAGGTTTTAGTCTCTTTTTTCGTAAAGTGTCCATCAATGGGTACTTATTCATAAAGGAGTCCAGACAAAAAACTCTTTTACAAAAAACTCCACACATTGTCCATAGGTTTGTAAAAAATTAAAATATCCCCTCACATTTAAATATGCTCCAATTTCATCAGTTAATTTAATTTAGGGCTAAATACAGTTTGCACCCTTAAAGTATAGGGGCGGTAACACTTACCCCTTTAAACTTACAAATGTAACACTTACCCCCTCATTAATGAATTTAAAGGTAAAACTTTGACTTTGAATGATGTGGCATTTTTTCTCCCCAAATTGTCCTTCTAGCCATTATATAAATAATGAATATGTAATAATAAAAAAATCGACAACTTTGCAAAAACTTAATTTTATTATTTCAATATTGTAAATTTGCTAATGAAAAAAATTGAATTTTAGTTTCATTTTTGTATTACCTTGTGTTCATTTGTAGCTAATAAAAAATTAATAATTATTCGAATTTTAATTATGATTTTATAGTTTGTATAGTTATTTTATGCGTATATGACTCTAATGTAATCATCCCATTTTTTACTTTGAGAATCACAAAATGTATTCAAAATTTAATAAGAAATTACAATTTATACGTCTAAGTATTTTTTTATTGAAATTTATATTTAAGTAACTGAAATAAATTTCCAAATCAATAATTATTATAAAAAATATTGGACGTTTAAGTCTTGAAAATATTTTTTTTCTTTCAAATGTTTAACGTATTTTATATATTTTTTTAAATAATTGAGATTTTTATTTATAGTAGGGTCTATAGTAATTAAAATGTGAAGTTAAACATAAATAAAAATATTTTTTTAATAATTATTATATTTTATAAAATTTAGTTTTTGAAATATTATTGAAAATATATTATTGTATATGCATCAATATTATAGTTAGAATGACAATTTGGGAAGAAAAAATGCCACATCATTCAAAGTCAAAGTTTTATCATTAAATCATTAATGAGGGGGGTAAGTGTTACATTTGTAACTTTAAGGGGGTAAGTGTTACCAACCCTATACTTTAAGGGTGCAAACTGTATTTAGCCCTTTAATTTAACCTCAATTTCACCCCAAATTTAACAAATTATTGAATTTTGATCTAAAACACAGTTTTGAGTACAATTTCTTCCGTCCCGCCCGTTGACCGCCGGTCTCCCCGTTTAAACCGTAATATTGTTGTGGTTGAAAACAATATTAACTATATTGCTGTTAAAAACAGTAATATGAACTATATTATAGTTTAACATAATAATATTGTTCTATTAATCTCTAGCACAGTAATATTAACACAACAAAAGTCATTATGATTGTGTAATATAGTAATATTAATATGTTGACCGTTCACCAAAGGTAAACATTTTAAAAAGCCAAAAGAATTAATATAATATTACCATCGTTGACAGTAATATTACTATAACGACAATAATATTACCACCAACCACAATAATATTTTTGTGTTTACAGTAATATTACAATAGTAGACAATAATATTATTACGTTAACAACTCAAACAAAACAAAAAGAACCAAAAAAAATAATAATATTGATGTGGTTGACAGTAATATTATTGTGTTTACAATTATTTTACTATCAACGACAGTAATATAATTACGTTGACTTGTCAACAAATCAAATAAAATAAATAAATAAAATGATATAATAATAATATCGTCACTGACTGTAATTGTACTGTCAACGACAACGACAGTATAATTACGTTAATGTATTGTCAGTGACAGTATAATTACTGTTAATGGCAGTACAATTACGGTCAACGTTTAGCGGCGACGTAAAAAAATGGATTAAAAAAAAAGTCTACTGTTAAGTGTATATTTTTACACTTTATCGTAACTTTTTATTTGAGCTTTTGGTGTGTTTTAACGATAATTGGTGGTTAAAAAGTTGATTTATTGTATTTTAGGTACAAATTGAAGAATTGGAAAAGTATGGGGTCAAAACTGCAATTTTGGCGAAAATATGGGTCAAAAGTGAAAATATCAAAATTCTGAAGAAACAAGGCTCGGACCCCCGTCCCAGTTTTAGGGCAAATTATGGGACCCCCGTCCCATACCCCGAAGTTGGGCAGTAAAGGGATTTTAATTGCACAAGGAAACTGCCTTCTTCCCCAAGTTCTTCACCCTATATAAGACCAAGTCAAGCACACAATTGGGGATCCATCTTTTTACGCAAATTCAAGAGCAAAGAAGATCAACGAAGATTCAAGCATAGTTTTTCTTATTTAATTAATTTATTTTATTTTATTTATCATAAGAATTACGAGTAGCTAAGTCTTTATTTCTAGGATTTTATTTGGAACCCTATGTGGGATTTATGAACCCAATTCTATGATTTTATGCAAGTTTTAATTCCGGATTATTTCTTCTTCTTGTTTTATTAAGTTCATGAAACTGGCCACTTTATGCGCTTTTATGTTATTGTTAATCGCATGAATCGGAAGATCGGGTTAATAATTAGAACTGTGGTAGAAGAGCCTTTGTGGTATTAACATAGGAATATAGTTAATCTCTTAGGTAGCCATTATTGAGATTTGTGCTTAATGCTGTGTTCTAGAATTAATTGCATAGGAATATAGTAATTGAATCTAGAGTATTAGAATCGTAATACACGCGGAAGCGGGTTATGATTATTTTAGCATCTCAGGTTAATAATCCGGGTTAATTGCTTGCATAATTGAAGGAATTGGGGGAATAATAATCACATAGGGGGAAGAATAAAATCCTAGGCTTGTTTACTCTGATTAAACCTTCGTTTTTTATTGCTTTCGTGTTCTTGTCTTTTTAATTTGCTTTTTAATATAGTTTAATTTAGTTAATCTTTTCCAAATTCGACTGTGTAGGGTGGGCTTGAAAACAATTGGTAGAATTTAGCGTCTAGGATTAGATAATTAAATATTCTCTGTGGGATCGATACTTGGACTTAAAAAATCCACTATATTACTTGTACGATACGTGCACTTGCGTGTAGGTTTTCGCCCAACAAGTTTTTGGCGCCGTTGCCGGGGATCGAACCCGGGTCACCCGCGTGACAGGCGGGAATACTTACCACTATACTATGGGTCAAAAGTCTACGCCGGAGACCGACTGTCAATACCGGAAACCGGCAGCGGAAAAAAAAACTCAAAAAATCAATGCTAAAAACCGACGACAAAAATTTAATTTTCGAAAAAAAATTTCAAAAGAAAAGTAAAAATTGGATTTTGTGTATTGGAAATACAATTAAGAATTGAGTGTAAAGGATTGAATAATTTTATTATATACATTTGTAACACCCCGCGTGTCCGATAATTTAAGTTTTCATTAATTAGCATCTATTTAGTTAACGTGATTTTATCTTTAATGTGCGTTTATTAGTTTAAGATTTTTATTTATGTGATAACCGGTGAAATTTCATACAGAATGCATTAGTTCGAAATAATTTTGGACGAATTTAAATTGATCATATTGGTTAATTATTATATTTAGAGATTAATCATACTCATTTATATTGCTAGTACTCATTTGTTAGGAGAATTTTAATTCACATATTTTCTTAAATAGAAATAGAAAATTCCTCCTATTCATCCCTCCATTTTAACCATGGTACAACACAAGACCAAAATTTTCCTTGAGTACAACCCTCCTCTAGGTGAACCCATGTGTATTAAGATTTTCCTTTTTTTTTTTGAATTTCTTTTTGAATAGTTAAATGAAATTGCAAAGAACTCCCTCTAGATAATCCCCAAGTTTGCCTAAATTGCAAAAAGACCACTCCTTAATTATTAAGCATGCAAGTCTCCCACAACTCTATAAATAGAACCAAAGCCTTCATCAATTTTCTCATATTCCCCACACATCCTAGAGATCAAAGATCAAAATTCTCTTTCTCCTCTTCTCCCAATTTTCGAAATTATAGTGTAGGAAAGCCCCAAAATCTCTCTTTCAAGAGTAAAATTCTTGGCCAAAGGAAAAGGAAAGAACACCCTTCCAATTTTCTAAGAAGATTAAGGTGAGAATTTCATATTCTTGCTACAAGTGATTCTTCACCAATATTATTTCTACTTTCACCTTCTTTGTTCTTAATGGCCGAAAATTTGGGAACTTATAGTACTTTACTTGTTTATTGTTAGATCATCTATGCATGTAAGAATCTAAGCTTTAAATGATATAATCTTGAAGAACTAAGAATAATATTGTAATTTATTTTTTTATGTATGTATATATATATACTAGACCTGCGTGATCTTAAGGAAACTTCGATCCATGGTTTTCGTAAACTTGCGTGGTCGAAGAAAGTACTTGATCCATGGTTTATTTGTAATCTATATGTGATATATATAAGTATATGTTTCTATGTTTATATATATCGACCTACGTGGTTGTAAGTGTACTCCCTCCGGGTCGAGGAAGCTTACGATCCATGGTTTATGATCTATGTGTAATAAGATAATATACGAAGATAAAAATCGAGAACAAGATTAATAAAAATGGAATTTTGTGTGATTGAATTGTTGATGGTTCGAATATTTTGGAAAGAAAATGAAATAAATAGAAATTTGGTGTTACTTGAAAGAGAACTTCAAGCCTCTTGAGAAAGAGGGTTTGAACTTTAATTAATGAAACTTGGAGATAGTAATTATAAATAACCGAATGCTTTGAGTTGCGTTGCTATATGTGTAAATATGTGATCTATATTCTTTGCTTGAGTTGTTATGTGTCTTACTTGTTTTTGTGATTTTGTGACTAAACTATGTGCCTTTGTGAAATATGCGGAAATATGTGTGCTTATGTGAAAGCTAACTTTGAATATGTGAAATGAAGAATATATACTAACTTTACTTCTTGCACGTTTTTAAAGTTGGAAAATCTTGTAAAACATAGATCGAATAAGCACGGGGTATGAGGGACCGGTACCCCAAAATGAGATGAAGAGTGTGTGGTTTGATTCCACTTATGAAACGGGTTCCAAATAAATGAAGGCTTATTGTCTATGGTTTTACTTGATTTTTCAAAGGATATCCGAACGAAAAATGTTTTCTCACACACCTAATCAAATTGCTTGAATTGAATGAAAGTATGTACTAACCTCACTTGCACGTTTTTAAAGTTGGAAAGTCTTGTAAAACATAGATCGAATAAGCACGGGGTATGAGGGACCGGTACCCCAAAAATGAGATGAAGAGTGTGTGGTTTGATTCCACTTATGAAACGGGTTCCAAATAAATGAAGGCTTATTGTCTATGGTTTTACTTGATTTTTCCAAAGGATATCCGACTAAAGAAAATAATTTTTCTTACACGTTGTATGAGCACTTGACTGAATGTATGTGCAAAAGAATGACGACTCCCTTGTGAAGGATCTCCTCTTATTCCTTATGAAATGATGAAAGGAAGGTTTATGAGGTAAATCGAAAAGTTCTAAGAGGTAAACCGAGAAGGTAAAGGTAAATCGGTAAATTTCATATGGAGGCATGGTGGATTTTGGGTGCTCTTAATATACTAATGTGGTTTTATTTGTACACTTTGCTTTTAAAGATATTCGACACCGTTTTAGGTGTTTATTATCGTTCTCTCCCGCCTATTGGAGGAACTTACAATTGATGCATAATATGTAATGTTACTTAGGAGTAAAATTACCTCTTTTGATACATGATATGGTATTTCCTCAAAAACTTATGTAACCTTAGGGCAAGTTTTCATAAAAACCTTATAAAATGCCCGTCGGCTAGTTGTGTGTTATGTTCTGTCTAGTAGTTTGATAATTCGTGTTAATTATCTCTTCCATACATTATTGCATGAAATTTTACAGCATTATAGGACTCTCTGTTAGGTTCATTTTGATGGTTCTTTTGCATTATTTGGATAACCCATGAATTAATTATGAATTGTTTCCCAACACTGCTCTGAAACAGAGTCGTTGTAGTATTTACAATAAAATACAAGGTTTTCCTCACTCAAAAGGATTTATTCCACTTGTAATGGAATCCTAACTCACTAATGTACTTTAGTATAGAATTTGATGATTTTTGAAACAGTAGGGAATTTATAAAGATTTTTCAAAGGTCACTCCCCTGCTTTAGATTTTAAACTGTACAGTTGTACCATTTTAATTATGCCTTTCAAATGGATCAAGGTATTTAAAAACTGTTTTTACTAGGTTATCTAGGCCTGTAGTAGAACATGTGGTAAAAATTTCAAGTGGTTTTAATGAGCGGTTAGAGAGTTATTAATTTGTTTGATTGATAGATCGAAACTGTCCAAAATTCTCTCACTTTGCTAAAATGGAACTTAATCTCTAGTCATGCATGCATAGTTTGTGAAATTGATTAAGTGAATGTTGTTTGGTAATATGTGGACACTCTTACTCTGATTCTAAAAGAAAAAAAAAATTGTCGGAATTTTCTATTCCCGATTTATATATTTCAAAGTCTTCCGCTATCATATTCTTAAATACTAATTAAGTATAACTAGAAAATGGGTGTCACACATACGTGGTATCAGAGCAACGATCCCCGGAAAATCTCCATATGAACTTAAAGATCTCCGAAATCCTCGAATGACGACATCAACTAAGAACTCGGGCAGGTATGTGTTTATATGTGCACATTTCTTAACTAATGAGAAGTGTTTATTTGTTTAAAGTGCTAAAATGTCGGGAGCACAAACTCGAGCTCAAAACGCCGCTAACGGTCCGAACGATCAATCTCGCACCATACAAGACCTCACCGCCCTCGTCCGAGAACAAAATGAACAAATCCAACGCCTTGTTAACCTCCAAAACCAGAACCCTCCACCTCCACCAACTCAAAATACCACACCCCAAGCCATTTACGAAAGGTTTCTAAGAATGCACCCCGCCGAATTCCATGGAAGCCCCGATCCAACCATAGCTGAAGAATGGATCAAATCCCTCGAAGTCATTTTCGACTACATGGAAATGTCCGACCGAGATCGAATCCATTGTTCTCTTTTCCTACTGAAGAAAGAAGCCCGTCATTGGTGGGAAGGTACCAAAGAAGGAATTGACCTAACGAACACTACTTGGAGCGCTTTCAAAATCTTATTCTTCGAAAAGTACTTTTCCAAAAACCTCCGAGCTCAGAAGCTAAAGGAATTTCTTGAGCTAAAGCAAGGCAACTTGTCCGTAGCCGAGTACGTAAGGCGATTCGAACAAGGATCTCTCTACGCCCCATTCATATCCCGAGACGCTGACGAAAAGGCCAACCATTTCCTTAGAGGCCTCAACCCGGTGATTCAACGAGATGTCCGCATGTCTTCCGTAACGACTTTTCGGAAAATAGTCGACAAAGCACTCGAAGCAGACCAAGCCGAGCAAGAGATTCGTCAATCTCGATCCGTTCCACCCGCCACTACTCACAAATGGAAGAGGCCTCACCCCGGACCGAGCCAAAACAAGGGAAAACGTCCAATGATTCAAAACCATGCTACGCCACCAGCCCGACCGATTTGCCCAAAATGTCGGAAACCTCACTTTGGACACTGCGTTCAAGGCACCAACAATTGTTATCGCTGTGGAAAACCAGGGCACTTGATCAGGGATTGCCCACAACCCCCACCGCAAAATCGAGCTCCCGGTCGAGTGTTCGCAATGACCAAAGATGAAGCCGAAGCCGACCCTTCGATGATAGCAGGTACAATTTACGTTTGTAACAATATCGTTTATGCTCTAGTTGATTCCGGATCGACTCACTCATTCGTCTCGAGTACCCTCGCCGCCAAATTCCCAATAACCCCTACTACATCTAGTGAATTATTCACAATTCGCTTACCGTCCGGCAATGACTTAGAATCCGACCTCTTTTTCAAAGATTTCTCAATCCAAATCCAAAAGAAGCCACTCAATTCCGACCTCATAATTCTCCCTATAGACCATTTCGAAGTAATTCTCGGAATGGATTGGTTGTCCAAATTTAAAGCCCAAATTAATTGTGCGACCAAAACCGTCTATCTTTATTTACTTCACGGCCAAACAGTGGAATTCCAAGGTTCTTACTCACCTTCACTCCAAATCCTCTCCGCCGTCAAAACACTTAAGCTTGCCCGAAAGGGGCATTGTTGTCATTTGGTCGACATAGTCGAAATCTCCGACGAAAATAAACCCGAGCCATCCCAAGTACCAACTGTTTGTGATTTTCCCGATGTCTTTCCCGAAGATCTCCCCGGTCTTCCACCTGATCGTGAAATTGAATTTGAGATCAACCTAATTCCCGGTTCAACTCCTATTTCCAAAGCACCGTACCGCATGGCCCCGTTAGAACTTAAAGAACTCAAAGAACAAATTCAAGAGCTTATTGGTAAGAAGTTCGTTCTCCCTAGCTTCTCTCCTTGAGGCGCTCCCGTCCTCTTCGTCAAAAAGAAAGACGGAACCCTCCGCCTATGTATCGACTACCGAGAGCTTAACAAAGTCACGATCAAGAATAAATATCCTCTACCGAGAATCGACGACCTTTTCGACCAACTCCAAGGCTCCACGGTGTACTCAAAGATCGATTTCCGTTCCGGCTATCACCAATTGAAAATCAAGAAAGAAGACATCCCAAAATCCGCTTTCCGAACTCGTTACGGCCATTACGAGTTTGTAGTAATGCCGTTCGGTCTAACAAACGCCCCAGCCGCTTTCATGGATCTAATGAACCGAATCTTCCGGAAGTACCTCGACCAATTTGTGATCGTCTTCATTGATGACATCTTAATCTACTCCCGAAATGATGAAGAACACGAAGAACATTTGAGGATCGTGCTCCAAACCCTCCGAGAAAACCAACTTTATGCAAAATTCTCCAAATGTGAATTTTGGTTGCGCCAAGTCCACTTCCTTGGGCACGTGATCTCGAAAGAAGGAATATCGGTTGATCCAAGCAAGATTGAAGCCGTTTGCAACTGGCCGACTCCCCAAAATGTTGGTGAAATTCGAAGTTTCCTCGGTCTCGCGGGTTACTATCGAGTATCGACGGTTCGTTCCGAACTTCTCCAAAATCGCTTCTCCACTCACTCGATTGACCCGAAAAGAAGCCAAGTACCAATGGACCGCTGAATGTGAGTCTAGCTTCCAAGAGCTCAAGAGTCGATTAACTTCCGCCCCGAATCTTGCCTTACCCGACAAAACCGGAAACTACGTAGTCTATAATGATGCTTCCAAGCATGGACTTGGAGCCGTCTTAATGCAAAATGGGAACATAATTGCCTATGCCTCTCGTCAATTGAAAGACTACGAGAAGAACTACCCGACACACGACTTGGAGCTTGCAGCCGTAGTTTTCGCCCTCAAAATTTGGAGGCACTATCTCTACGGAGAGAAGTGTTCGATTTTCACCGACCACAAAAGCCTAAAGTACTTCTTCACCCAAAAGGAACTTAACATGAGACAAAGACGATGGCTCGAATTGGTCAAAGATTACGATTGCGAAATACTTTACCACCCCGGTAAAGCTAATGTCGTGGCCGATGCTCTTAGCCGGAAGTCCATGTGCGCTTTGATCATTGAACCGCCGCTCGAGTCGACTATCAAATCCGCCCAACTCCTTGATGATCAACTTCTAAAAATCCGAGAAAGCCTATCAACCGGTCGAAATCCCAATTTCTCGATCTCCAACGGCGAAGTCTTAAAATTCCAAGGAAGAATTTGCGTTCCGGCAAACAAAGAGATAAAAGAATTAATTCTCGGCGAAGCTCACAAAACCCCCTACTCTTGCCACCCGGGTGAAAAAAAAATGTACCAAGACGTGAAGAAATTATATTGGTGGCCCGGAATGAAGAAAGACATAGCCAAGTTCGTGTCCGAATGCCTAGTTTGTCAACAAGTTAAGACGGAACACCAACGGCCCGGCGGACTTCTTCAACCCAACCTCATACCCGAATGGAAGTGGGAAAGAGTAACCATGGATTTCGTTCAAGGATTTTCCGAAAACACAAAAGGATTTATTCCACTTGTAATGGAATCCTAACTCACTAATGTACTTTAGTATAGAATTTGATGATTTTTGAAACAGTAGGGAATTTATAAAGATTTTTCAAAGGTCACTCCCCTGCTTTAGATTTTAAACTGTACAGTTGTACCATTTCAATTATTCCTTTCAAATGGCTCAAGGTATTTAAAAACTGTTTTTACTAGGTTATCTAGGCCTGTAGTAGAACATGTGGTAAAAAATTCAAGTGGTTTGCATGAGCAGTTAGAGAGTTATTAATTTGTTTGATTGATAGATCGAAACTGTCCAAAATTCTCTCACTTTGCTAAAATGAAACTTAATCTCTAGTCATGCATGCATAGTTTGTGAAATTGATTAAGTGAATCTTGTTTGGTAATATGTGGACACTCTTACTCTGATTCTAAAAGAAAAAAAAAATTGTCGGAATTTGCTATTCCCGATTTATATATTTCAAAGTATTCCGATATCATCTCCTTAAATACTAATTAAGTATAACTAGAAAATGGGTGTCACAACATTAATTTTTTCTTTAATTATAATACATAGTAAAACGATAGGCTTATTTGGGAAAAAAATATAATTTCTGAATATAAAATAATAAATATAACGTTCGAGGGTATATAGTAGAATACTGTTAAAACTTGCGTTGGATTTTATCGCCAGTTCTCAGCCGGACAGAAGCAGATTTGTCTTGTCATGCAGGTATTCACGAGGTCTACGTACTCAGCTACTTTCTTGGAGGATAATAACATACACCACATATTTTTATCTTCCCACTTTCTTATTTGAATTTTCAAATATTCTAAGATTATCTTTTATATATATATATATATATAAAATATGTATATATATGCTGGGAAATAACTTTATAAAATAAGGGGTAATTCACATGTTCAATATAATATACATGGATAATTATTCTGAGGCAGTATGAGTTGTAAAGTCGAGTTTGGTCGGGGACCGCTAAAATAAAAACCGTTTATTTTTCACTTTAAAACCACCAATATAAAAAGTACAAAATAAATCGATAATGACATTAATAACCCTTAATAAAATTAATCCCACATTTTTGTGTGTAGTGTCAATTTTCATTAAGGATAATAATATCATTACCTATTCATTATCTATTTATTTTTAATTTATTATGTTGCTGGTACTGAAGTAAGAAAGAAAGGGTATTTATTTCAGCCGCTACCATTAATATCATCTAATGCAGTTCATTTTAAATTTGTTACTATTTTAGATCATCTCAACATTTTCATTGCTATTTTTCTTAATAGTCAAACATATGTTGGGATTTCAAAGATCTGCTCTTCAATTTATCCTTACACTTTCAATTTCTCCGCTTTGAAATCTACGATCCAAACAAAGGCTTAATAAATCAAACAAATGGTAGGGTATTCTAAGCGGTTTATAAGGCTTAATTCCACTTTGCACCCTTGAAATATACCATTTTGGCACTTTGTACCCTCGAAACAAATTAATAGAACTTTACACCCTCGAAACACAATAAATCATGCATAATGCACCCCAAATGAATTTGTAAAGCTAAAAAATGTAATTTAATACTTTTAGTGATATTTTTTTAGGATGCCAAATGTCAAATATATTTTTTTATTCAACAATCATTTTTAAACTATAAAGTGTAAAAATAAAAATACATTTCATCAACATATTTAAAATTCTATTTTATTATCAAAATAAAATAATTTACGAAAAAAAAATCATTCAGCTATTCCGTTACCAAGTTATCTGAAAATCATATTTTCTTCCAAATATTTTCACCTAGTATTTTCAACCAGTTACAATAAAAGATCCATCAATAGAATTATTTAGTGATAAAAGTTTATTTTTTTTTATTTTTGTGTAAGAAAATATAGTTTTGTTTAAATAATCCGGTGTAATTTTTATTTTTTCGCACTTTGTCCGCTCGAACTTAGGTTGGAGGTTCAAGAAATTAACAATTTAATTTTTTTATCTTGCACCCCGAAAAAATCATCAAATGAAAAATGAAATTACATTTATTATTCAATTCAGGGTGCATTGTGAATGATTTATTGTGTTTTGGGGGTGCAAAATGCTATTATTATTTTTCGAATGTGCAAAGTGCCAAAATGATATATTTCAAGGGTGCAAAGTGAGATTAAGCCGGTTTATAATATGCGAGTTCATTTTGGGTTAAAAAGTCCTTCGTATTACTATTTCTACATTTTGATTTAAACCAATTTGGATTACCAAGTCTAAATTCTTAGTTCACATCAATAGTACGTATGCATGAAAAAAAAAATATATATATATATATAAAAGTATACATCCATAAAATCTCTTCCTCTTGTTTTAAATTGACCGTGGCTTTAAGCTCTGTTTGGTTTAAGGAATATATTAAGTAGAAGGATAAATTACAACTACCTTCATGATGTATGGTTAAATTACGAAAAATAATCTCCATGTTTGGATAATTACATCAACTTCTCAATTATGAATCTTCTTACATCTCCACCTTTATGGTGTCAAATTCAACATAATCATCTAGATTTCGTGGAATGTTCTCTAGTTTGAACTCGTTTTGTGAAAAAAATACAGTTTCTAATGCACCACTATCTTATATATTGAAGCAAAAAGACGCTTCTAACTTCAAAATGTGGAGCTCGAATGGGATAAAACTTGTCCAAAATTGAGAATATTCCTTATAATCTAGAAGATTCCACTAAATTTGAAACCGCAAGTGTGGACCTGTAAGAAGATTTATTGTTGATTGTAAAAAGACTATAATGACCTTAGTGAAATATAACAAAAAAACTTAATTCTATAAATTACTCTTGCAAGACAAAAAAAAATAAAATGAAAACACAATTGAAAAACGGGAGGGAAGAAAGAAGAGGACCACTTGCAGATTCGCCGCCGCGCCGTCGCCGATGAAGTCGACCCCAGCCTTGTAAAATTTCAACACATGATGGTGTCGAATTTTTCACTAAATTTCGACAATAAGTTGTTGTCGATTTTTTGAATTTTTTTCTACATTTGTGTATCGATATTTTGTTCAAAATTCGACATCAATATGTCGATTTTTAGCAATTAAAACGTCATGCTGGCATCGATTTTTTCAGAAACTGAAAAATTCGACTTTTTAATGTCGTGTTTATAGCTAAATATTGACCTGTAAACGTCGAATTTTTGTGTACGCAAAATTATTTTCGAAAAACAATCACAAAACGTAAAAAGGTACAATATTTCTTATCACATTCTGTTCTTCGACCTTAGAATCATCCATATTGATGTCTTGTGTGTCCATAATGTCCTCCCTTGCAAGTTTTAGTAAAATTTGAATGTTTTGTTTATGAGGATTTTGTTTGATGAGGGGTTTTGGAGAATATGAAAGAGTTTTTTGGAGAAAATATGTAGAATGAGTGTGAAGAAGAAGAAGAGGTTGGGTTTTGTTGGTGTAGAAGAATGGTCATGTTTTATTTTTCTTTTTGATCTTGCAATAGACACTAGGCCTTTTTTTAATTAATAATGTCAAAATTAATATTGGGGTTATATTTGTAATTTTCAGTCTTGATCTTAGTAAATTTATCTATATTTTAGTCTTGCATGATGTAAGGTCTTGTTTTTAGAAATTTTGAAATAGCAAATAGATGCAACCTTAATTTTGATCCTGATAGCAATCTAAAATATTATATAAATGTATTTTCGTAGAAAAAGTGGAAAATTTATTTTTAGAATATTTTTCCCGATCGGTCAGCCGTCGGTATTCGGCCTTGACTTTTTTTTAATTATTTTTTTTTTAACTTTTTTTATCTAATTTCTTTTTCTACTTAAATTAATGTGTTAAACACCAAAATTATTGTCTAATACAGTAAAATTACATATATTAATGCCCCATACAGTGATAAGACTAATCTTATTGTTGGAGACAACAATATTGAAGGCCAAGACGATAAAATTAATTAATACATTAATAGTACTGTGTTAACAATAATATTATTACTGTCTCAGACAGTAATATTAATGAAAAATAGTTTTTTTTTTAAATAGGTCAACGGCGCTGACCTGCCAGAAAAAAATGGGTTGTTTGAGAAAAACACGTCAATATTTCTTTTAATAGGGAGAATCCCAATAAACAAACTACTCTTTGAGAAAAACCCATACTCGTTTCTCCTTGTTTTTAATCCCCAAATTGCCCTTCTACTATCTTCTTCCCACTATTCTCACCCCAATTTTTGTTTTTCCTTGTTTTATAATTTTTTTATATTATTTTATATTTTTTTATCTTTTTTTTTAAAAAAATTTAACTTGTTTTTCGTTTATTAATTTTTTTTTCTCCATCAGGTATAGTAATCGACTATGAAGCATAGTCGATTAAGGAACTGACTACGAAAAATAACAAAACACAACTACATAAAACGAAAATCAACATTTTTTTACATAACAAATAATATACATAAATTGTAATTGATATACAAATCGGAATTAATACACTAAAATCCAAAAATGAATTAAAAAATGAAGCCACATTTATCGATTACCAAAATATATTCGATTAACACTTTAATCGACTACCAAAGCGTAGTCGATTAACTTAATTGACTACCAAAACGTAACGTAATCGATTAACCTCCGCGTACTTCCTCCGCGCGCACCGTCTTCCACCCAATCTACCGAAAAAACCTTAAATCTGCTCCTCATCGTCACCACGCCGCCGCTGCATCACAACATCATCACCCCGCTTCCATATTCTGATGGTTTTTTATTACTACATGTAAACCACAACCCGCACCACCAACCCAAACAGAACCACCACCACCAAAAAAACCAAAACAAAGCCACCCAAACCTAATTTTCTTTACGACCACTACCATATTCAAATAGAGGCAGCACAATTAAACTAAAAAAACATAATCTACCCTTCGTTAGTCATTCTACCCTTGGTACAACAACAACAACAACGCATTGATTTATCCTCCACCGTTCTCCATCACCACCGTCGCATAATCCTCTTTGTCGCGTCGTCACCATAGTCTCCAACGTGGACTTCAAAGACTCTTGGATTTGGGTTGTGGTGGTGGTGGTGGTGGTGGAGTGGTCAGATTCGGATGGGGAGAAAAAAAGAGACGAGAAAATGATTACGGTTACGAATTAAGTTATTATAATCAAATAAGGGCTCTTTTGGTTGGTGGGATAAGGGGTGATTGACAAATTAGTCACCCCTAATCCGGCATTTGGTTCGATTATTGACACAAAGCCCGTTATACAATCACCCAAATATGTGATAACTTATCCCACCTCAATAGGTGTGACAAAATTATCCAGTGAGGATAAATTCGTGAAAATACAAAAAAGCCCCCCATTCATAACATTATTACCACCTAACTGGGTATAAAATTAGAAAAACCCCTCTTCTTCAATCTCCATACCAACATAAACGCGATTAGCCCTAGCAACGGGACATGTTCTTCATGTTCTTATATACGAGCTCCTACAATCAAGGCACATCCAATTTCGGGGGTAGAAGTCGCGACTGACCACTCAATCTATCGTACTTATTTTCGAGCTTTACAGCCCCAGTCTGTCAAGGTTTTCTTCTTCTTCTTTGCTTTTGATTTATCTGTGAAGAATCAAGAATGTTTTTTTTTTTTTTTACTTTTTAGATGGCTTAAACTTGAGGTTGTCTTTTTATTTGGTGGTGTTGATTTGTTTTATTGTCTATTTTAAAGTTTGATTGCGGATTCGGGTTTGATCCAATTTCTGATTTTTTTTTTAATCTCGGTTTTTTTTTAGTTAATAAATGTGAATCATCTCTGCTGTTAGTGGTTGGTGATGTTGTGTTCAATTTTGATTGTGATGTGATCATTGTTTTCCATCAGTTTCCTTGTGATTTTTTGATAATCTAAAAATTGGCCATGTAGTAAGATAAATTTGACTCAGAAAATAAATAGATTATAATTCATAATTAATTTGGTGGCAGGGTGAAGATTTGCTTGCAACTCGTAGTGTGATATATAAACCATGTAGGGATTTCATACAATTATGTAATCTTAAAGAAGTGTATATCAAAATCTGAATACATAGCCGAATTAAATTAACACAACATGTAATTACAATAACATTAAGAGTGTACATGTTGGTTTTTAATTTTTATTGTTTATAAAAACCTAGTTTAGTAGTTATTGCATTATCCAAAATCTAACGAATATAAGTAATTTTTAAATAATGAGGGCACCACAATTTGAGTATGTATGGATCCTAGGACTTGTGTTTTGGGTTCAATGAGAATATGCACTTTGTAGCTTATTTTTCTGGAATTTGCATTATCATCAAGACTGTTGTTAATATTGTTTGTTCTATTGGCAGATATTGTACTGCAATATCAGAAATCCTCAATCACTTGGTCAGCAGCCAATTACAGATTGCAGTAATTGTAGATTTTTATTTTTTTCCCAATGTGATTACATGAGCCTAGAACTATGAAGCCTAAAAATATGTAATGTAATTGGGAATTATGGTTATTATAGATTACAGTAATTCCAGATTACAGATTACAGTTCTGGGCTTCATAGTTCATAGTTAATCATATTTCAAATCCAAAAAAAAAAAATTACAGAAATAATTAGATTTACAGTTCTAGGCTTTGGACAGGTTAAAAAGCGATTGTCCGGATTTAAGGTGATCCAAGATGATTGTACATGTCTTCATCCCGCAATAACAAAAGGTGTCTCGGTTTCCAGTTTCAAAGGCGAACGAATTGCCTTGGCCGAAGCCATGGCCCCAATTTCTCGATTTGTTGGAGACACCACTGCTCATTGTTTTGTAGCTATTGCTCTTATGATATTCACCTGGATTTTGGGCAATTTTAATTTGTAGTTGTTGCAGAAAAGGAATCACACAATGTTTTTATATGTTTTATTTTGATTACGGCATGTAAATGAAACTATATGTAAAACGGGAGTATCGCCTAGCTAACTAAGTGCAGTTTTGGAACTCTATTTAAGTTCGTTTTCGATTTAATATTGTGTGATATTGTGCTCGTGTTATTAAGAATTACTTCGAATTTTTGCACGAATTTTTTTCGTATTCCCACGACCATGAAATGTACATCTATTGAGGTGCAGGATAAGTTGAGAATGCTTTTGCTTAAACGCTTCTACGAGTCAATGAAATTAATTTGACCAAGGGCTGTTTTGTAAATTCAAGAATAATCAATCATAATCATTATAACCAAACATCAATTTAAGTTATCCCTTATTAATAATCCCTCATACCAAATAAGTTTTTTTTCCTACTAAATAGTGGTGAATAGTGCAATAATCAATAACCAATCATGTGTTTGTAATCCCATCCTACCAACCAAAAGACCCCTAAGGGTACTATTGGAAATGCAAAAATAATATTTTCGTGGAATATGAGCTAAAGAGATTTTCTCAAATTATTTTTTTGGAGGAGATTTTCCTTCCATATACTTTCTAGATTGGGGGGGGGGGGGTGGGGTGAGGGGATTTCCTAAATTCGGAAAAAGAAAATTCAAAAAGAAAAGGTCAACAGTGTCAGACCGGCGGTGGTGGTCACTATTGGTTAATTATTGAAATTAGGCCAATTTGGGGTGTAACTCACAAAATTGGAATTGAATTAGAGTTTCAAGGAGCTGAGGGTAATTTTGGTATATATGAAAGAGTTCTCTTTATTCGCAAATAAGTTTGAATGAGGTGGATATGCAAGAACAAAAAAAAAAGGATGTCCCGTTCTTAATTAAGTGTGTTTATCATGGACCTATTTATCATTTGTCTATTTATGAATTGTTTTAAGGGCTAATTTGATATAAACACCTAATAATGAAAATATGTAAGAGTAGGTCCATTCCTAAAATTCATTCTTTGTGATACCCCTAGCACTTTTTTACTGAAAATACCCTTACCTTTCATAATCAACATATATCATTATTTAGACTGCATTTAATATTTCTTTTTTTTATTATTATTTTTATTTTTTTAATAAGTTTTTTTATTAATTTTTTTTAATTTTTTTCCAGGAAATGTTTACTATTTTGAATATAACTATAGTCAACTATGGTCATATTCTTGCTTCATATTACCGGTTTTTATATTTTCAACTTAAAATTGTATATTTGCTCGATTATACAGTGTAGCTCAGTCATATTTAATAAATTATATTAAAAAAAGCTATTATTTATGAAAAAAAAATCCAATGATCATTAAAAAAAAAGCATAATTTGTCTCTTGTAATTACAAAACAACTTGTATTCCCACAATATATATATATATATATATATATATATATATATATATATATATATATATATATATATATATATATATATATATACTTCTTCGGATGCAATTGAATTTTGCACAAGAAAAATGACTGAAATCGAGAAGAGATAGAGAAATAGGGAGAAATATACTTTATCCTCAGAACTCGGCGGCGGCCGAGGACTCAACAACAACGGCTGCCCCCTCATATGTGAATCTCGCTGCTCCAGACTCGTCCATCGCCTCCCACACAATCACCGCTTCTCCGGCCACCATCCATGATCCGATTGTGTTGGTCGAGCACCGCTATGTACGTGGCAAAAGTCGTCGGGGAGCCATTGTACAATTAGACGTTTACGCCCCATTTTGGCCGGTCGAGGTGGTAGGCCTAGAGAGTGAGGTTTTTGATTGGGTGAGGTTTTTGATCTCCTCGATTATTTTTTTCTCGTCGTTACAGAAGAGTGAGAGACAGAACAAAATAGATGAAGGGGGAGCGGCGCTTGGAGGGCGGAGGGGCTGTGGGTAGAGAGAAGGGCTAGGGTTTGAATGGGGAAGAAGGGAATCGAATGAGCAGCTCATGACTTCCTTAGCCTTATTTCACAAAAATAAATGTTCATTAAGGGTAAAACTGTCACGTCACTATGCATTAGAAGAGTCTGCCGAATTAAAACTAGAATTTTAATTTGGGTAAATAGCACTTAAACCCCTTGTGGTTTGGGTATTTTGCACATGACCCCCTTATGGTATGAATTTAGGCACATAACCCCCTTATGGTTTTGACATTTTGCACATGACCCCCTTATGGTATGAAATTAGGCACATAACCCCCTTGTGGTTTTGAAATTTTGCACATAACCCCCTAATGATATGAAATTAGCACATAACCCCATTTAATAGAAAACTGGAAAAGACTCAATTACCCCTATCAAGTCAAAAGTTATTGTTTTAATTTAAAAATTATTATTCTACAAAATGAAAAGCTTAATGTACTTTTTTGAGAAATATAATATATTATTTTATTTTTTTTATTTTACCGCATATATATATATATATATATATATATATATATATATATATATATATATATATATATATATATATATATATATATATATATATATATATATATATATATTTTAAATTTAATTTTCATTTCAACTTTAGAGAAATATTTTTTTTAGATTTTTTCAAAACAATACAAAAATAAATATTTTTTTTCTTAATAAAATTAAAGTTCGATAACAGCTATAACATAGTATATTATATATAAAATAGTAATATAACAATCATAATTAATGATAATGTTAAAGATTTTTAAATTGATTTTTAAAATCGAATAAAGAAAAGCGAATAGCCATAGGACAAATATAACAACAGGAATTGCTCTTAGGCTTATCCATGACTAAAGAAAATTTAGTAGACAGAAGATCTAACTTCAACTGAGGAATATGCCCAAGTTTATTGTGCCAAACAGTGGCAGAAACTTTATTACAAAAAATATCAGTAAAACCATTGTGAGGGTGAAGAACATATAAACCATCAATTTTGCTACCCTTGCCAATCTTCTTCAAGAACTTGTCCTGAATAAGAAAGGAAGTAGAATCAAAAATAACTGTGTGAGGCAAGTTGTCAAGCAAAGCACTGACAGATATTAAGTTGAACTTAAAAGAAGGAACATAAAAAACATTTTTCAAAATCAAATCATCTGATAAACACACATCTCCCATATACTCAACAACAACCAGAGAACAATGTGGTAATATAACTCTAGCAAAATTGACTTTATGAAGAGAAGAAAATAAAGTTTTATGAAGCCCCAGAATAAATGATCCAATAATGAGGCTGAAAAGAAGCTTGAAGTGAAGCTGCTAAACAAATACCTGACACACAAGAAATGTGTGCAGCTTCAGCCTCATCACCATGAGACTGCTGAGTAGGAACCTGTTGCTTGGCAGCCATTTGATTAGAGAAATATGCCATCAATTGCTGGCATTGAGCAGCAGACATGTCAGCCAAAACAGGATCAGAAGAAACAAAAGATGGTTTAGAAGTACTCCATGAAGCTGCATAATCGAGTGGAGACTCCATGGCAGAAACCTGATTAACAGAAAATCTGCTTTGAGGCAAAGAAGAGTATCGTGGTTTGGTTTTATAACTAGGAGGATATCCATGTAGCTTGTAGCATTTATCAATCGTATGCCCATAGATGTTGCAATGAGTGCAAAATCCTATTTCCTTTCTTTTAGGTGCAGATGTGTAAACTTGATTATGGACAGATCGCTGAACAGATTGATCACCACGAATTGAGAAAGCTAAAGAATTCTGCACTTCATTATGGGAAGAATGAATAGACCTCTGCCTCTCTTCTTGAGAAACAAGAGCAAAAACCTTGTTTATAGGCGGCAATGGATCCATGAGAAGAGTTTGGCCACGTGTGGAAGTAAGAGACTCATTTAACCCCATGAGAAAAGCCATTACATGTTCTAAATTCTAATGTTCATTAAGCTTCTGAACACCACCACAAGTGCAAGATCCACATGTGCAAGATCGTCGAAAATTGGATAATTCATCCCAAATAGCCTTCAATTTCGTAAAATACACATTAACGGATTGCGTATCTTGAGTCAGATTAGACAATTCCCGACGTAATTGGAAAATTCGCGGACCATTTGTTTGTGAAAATCTGGTATTGAGATCATTCCACATCTCGTGAGCAGAATCAGAGTACATGATACTGGCCTGAATATCTTTTGACACAGCATTCAAAATCCACGAAATAACAATACTGTTATTACGTACCCAGGCATTGTGAAGAATAGCTTCGTCTCGACTCGGTTCAGTGATTGTACCATTGATGAAACCTAACTTGTTCTTCACCGTAAGCGAAATCTGCATCGCTCTACTCCAAGAGGCAAAGTTATCTTCAGAGAGTAGCTGCGAAACGAGAACTAACCCAGGGCCATCGGACGGATGTAAATAGAACGGACTGGAAACATCATCAACTCGCCGATTTGCCGCCATGGATATGAGAAATCAGAACTCGCAAAATGTCGAATTGAAAAACAATTGAAGAAATTGATCGCGATCTGATCAATTGATGAATGTGCGGAAGCGAAAAATCAAAATACTAAACTGATACCATGTAAATCTACTGATTATCAGTATGAAGGAAGAAGAAGAAGATAGGGAGAAGAAGATACGGAGAAGTTGAAGACTTCATTCATCTAACAGAATTGTGAAAAAGTTACCGTTACAATGTAAATGGATTGGATATTTATATCCAATCATGTAACAGCGTGTTTTAACTAAACAAGAAGTGCTATTTAAATAATAACAACTTCTATATAACATGAAAGTAAAACTACACCTACATTTATCAATATAAAATGTATATATATATTAACAGTGATCAATTTTCTTAATTTTTTTTAGAAGACACATTATCAAATCTAGAGTAACAGAAATTAAGGTACTTCATGCAATCCTTCTTCATCCAATATCTGCATAAATGCAAAACAAGATTTTAAAGTACAAAATAATAATGTTAAATTTATAGAGTCTCACCTAATAGAAAGTAAACAACAATACAATATTGCAAATTAAATGTAAATTACAATTTCAGAAATATAAATTCTATCCAAATCGAAAAATTTCATATATAATATCAATTCTTATGCTGAAAAAATAAAAATTAGATAAACACACACTCTTGTATAATTATTTGCAAAACCATACCAGAAACATAAAGGCACACTAAACTATTTATGTGTGACAAATTCTATTTAGAGACCGTTGACTGAGTCAATTGACACATATTCACTTGCTCTTACCGATTGTACGTATCTTCAGCATTTGTATACAACTTATTCCAATTATATAACCCATAGTTCAGCCTGTGTAAACATTGCGTATAAATATAATAATATATATTTGGATAAGAGTTCAAAGAACTAACCCAAGAGCCACCAGGTATTACACAATTTCACCATCTCCTTTTTTTTTTTTTTTTCTTTTTTAATAAATATGATGATGAATCCCATGTAGGTGTGTTTGTTCCAGAAATATGCAGTACACAAATAATAATGCACCTGTGAGGCCATATTTACTAGTAAAACACTCACCAAAACCTTTACCCCCCCATCCCCAATTTATCTCAACTTTTTCCAATTTTGCTACGTACCTATTTTACCTATTCAGTTCATCACAAAATCCTCAATATTTTTGCAAGCTGTATTATTTGTCTTTGCTTTTAACCTTCAACCCCTTCTCTCACTTTCTCTCTCTTCATTTCTCTCTCTCTCTAGCAGCCTAGTCTGCGGTGGTTCTTCTTATGTAGAATCCCAGATTTACTTTTTTGAATTCTTGTTTTTCTTTTTATAACAACACTGTTTCTTTTAAGGCAGCTTTTTCCATGAAGTGTAGCAGCCTAGATTCTGCGTCCTGAACACCTCAAAACCAGCCCACCTATATATATAAACTTAGTATTTTTTTTAATTTTTTTAAATTAAGTAATTCGGCCGGAAAATTAAAATATGGGAAGAGCCACGAGGTGGTTCAAGGACCTCTTCGGGATAAAGTCTAGAGACAAGGACACAAACGAATATTCCGGCAGGGACGCCGCAGCCGGTTTCTGCCACAACCCGACAACAATACCCCCAAACATCACCCCCGCCGAGGCTGCCTGGCTGAGATCTTTCTACGGCGACAGCGACAGCGACAGGGACCAGAACAAGCACGCCATAGCAGTCGCTGCCGCCACCGCCGCTGCAGCCGACGCCGCCGTGGCCGCAGCCCAGGCGGCGGTCGCGGTGGTCAGGCTAACAAGCCAGGGGCGTGGTACGGCTGTAGTGTTTGGTGGGAGCCGGGAAAAGTGGGCTGCCGTCAAGATTCAGACACTGTTTCGTGGATACCTGGTACATTCAATAATTCACGAATTATTTTTAATTTTTGTTTTTTTTTTTTTGCACTTACGTCAAATGTTAGTTAGATGTCATTTCAAATGTCATTCGTAATTAACCCTTCTGTTATTCGGGCTTAAAAAAAAAGGCGAGAAAAGCACTTCGGGCTTTGAGGGGACTGGTGAAAATACAAGCACTAGTACGAGGATTTTTGGTTCGGAAAGAAGCGGCGGCCACACTTTACAGCATGCAAGCTCTTCTTAGAGCCCAGAAAAGTGTGCGGGCCCACAAAATGCGGACACGGCCCGTCAACATTAACCAAGATAATTTCCCACCATTGCAGTTTCTTCAAGCCCGAACTTCTCTGGTTAGTTTAATTACTTAATTAATTATATTGCAACTAATTTATTAATTAATGTTTATTTTTTATTTTTAATATTAATTAAAATAATTTTGCAGGAGAAAAAGTACGAGGAATTAGAAAGAAGCGAGCACTGCCCAACAACAACAGTAGAAGAGAGCCCGAAAATCGTGGAGGTGGATATGGGCTGCCGGCCCAAATCGAGATCCCGGCGGGCCAACTCCGGCGGGGAAGATTCATTCGGAAAGACAATTTATAATTCTCCTTTGGTGAAATCACGGTTGCCGGTGGCGGAAGCGAGAAACATTCCGGATCTGGAGTGGGGTTTGATGATGGGGGAAGAATGCCATTTCTCCACCGCGCAGAGCACGCCGAGATTCGCCACTTCGACCTGCGTCTGCGGCGGCGGGGGCGGAGGTACTGTGACTCCAGCGAAGAGTGCGTGCACGGAGAGTGAATTTAGGAGGTACGGAGGGGAGAAGCCAAATTACATGGCGAAAACGAAGTCGTTTAAGGCGAAAGTGAGGTCACAAAGCGCACCGAAGCAGAGGGCAGAAGTGGTGGTGGGGCCCAGAAGAAGGCTAACACTGCAGGAGATGATGGAGTCGAGGAATAGCTTGAGTGGGGTTAGAATGCAGAGGTCTTGCTCACAAGCTCAAGATACTGTTCTTTTCAAGAACGCTGTCATGGGTAACCTTGCTAGGTCTTCTGATTTCGTTACACAAAATAACTTCTACCCCAATTGAGAGATTTCTTGTGAGGGAAAAATAGTACATTATTATTCTTTTTCTTTGGGTGCAGATTTTACCTAGTTGATTTTATTATTGAAGCCTTTTTTTTTTTTTTTTGAAATGCTTTATTTTGGTGTCCATATTTTCCATATTTTGCAATTCGGACTAGATTGGCGGGTTGAACTGGTTAAACTACGAACTATTGTCTTGTTTGATTTGACCAATTGAACCGTGATATTACAATTCAAGTGAAAATTGGATTGTTTTGTCTAAAATTGTGTCTTTTTTAAATGAAGAAATAAAATGGCTAAAACAACATCTTTTTATTGCCAAGTGGTAAAAAAAATTTGAGATTGAAAAACATGTATTTTAGATTATAATTTTTTTAATATTCGAAATGATTTGGTGTGATATGTGTTGATATGTTGTTTGTGTATGATCCGACCTGATTGAATTTTATGCAAAATATGTATGCAATGTTTTGGAGGGTTTGGGCTGTAGAGTTTATGCTTGTATGAAGGTTGCAGATTGCTGCAATACAGAGAATGACCGGACTCGTGTGGGGGTACGAGCGGGTTCGATCAACAATTCTTGGCTCGATCGAAGGTTATAACAGCTTCTTCGATCGCCTCAAGAGACCCGGCATCCTCGAGTTGATTTCGTCTAAGACCTGTTCGTCGCTTAACCTGTAAAAAGAGCGGGAGAGGTGCTCCCGGCGTTAGCACTTCGAAGCTTAAGTCAGAACACCTCTGATCAGATTCATAATATGTTCGATAAAAAATAAAGATGGGAGAGTAGTGAATCTGTTATTTCTCCTTACTATTGCCGACTGTTGTGTCCCCTCAAGAAGATGATATAAGCCTCTATTTATAGTAAATATATTTTTGTGGACTCCAACGAGTTCATTCACTTTACTTAATAAAGTGACTTTAAGTCCAAGCCTTAGTAATTAAGTAATGAGGTGGCACTTGTCATTTCCCACTCGTCAGTTATTGCTGGTCGCTCGCCTTGCTCGCCTGCTCGTCGCCTATTGTCTCCTCGTCGCTTATTTGCTCGTCACATATACCATGTGGCTTTATTTCCTCTTTGTACATGAACCCAATTCAATTCGGCCTTGCCTTGTTGGGTCGTGCTAAATCTAACCGAATTAGTGTAAAAGAAAAATAAATTTGATTGACGTTTCAATTGAAAAGGAGTAATGAGTTAATGTATGCGCACGAAAATATGTTTTATTTACTATAGAAATTATGTATAAATAATTATAAAATAAAAAATGAAAAAACCTGCTGGATCCCGGTGGAACCATTTGAACAGTGACCCTGTAACTTATTCGAGTCAATGTGCGGTTCGATTTTCAAAACATTGGATATTTGAACAGTGACCCCTTCTATTTTTTCATTATATTTGCCACTACAAGAAAAAAGGGCATTCCTCGCCGTGGCGGATCTGGCTAGTACTGTTTGTTATACATAAGTTAACTGAAATGGTTAGTGGTTGAGGTGGTAAAAGGCTTCTTCATACATTAATAGGTCCCAAGTTCGATATCTGCGCCTCTCAAATTTTAATTTTTTTTTTCAAAATGGTCCACACCATTGAAATATAATATGTGTGCTTTTTAATATTTCAAACAATACAAGGGTTAGATTGAAAAGTGCACATTGCTTATCAAGTGCACTTTTTATTTACCACTGCTTAACATTTTTCACCTCTTTTCTCTTTTAATATTTCCAAAATTCTCCTAAAATTTGCAAATCGTAAATTTTTGGTTCGCTATTTTTTTAAAGTAATATTTAAATTTTTTATCCACCCGATTTCGAACACCCTTAGCAAAAATCCTGAATTCACCACTGATTCTTGGTATCCCAGTTAGGCAGTTATGGTAATAATATTTTATATGTTGTTAGTTTGTTACCCCAAAGAAAAAAGGTTTGTTACCAATAGTTCATAACAATCAATGGCTGAATCTGAAATGGGGCAAGACAACTATCTCGACAGTTTGCTGAATCTTGAATCGTTGCGAAAGAGCTTGGTCAGACAAGAAGACACCATTATCTTCTGTCTAATTGAGAGATCAATGTACCCAATTAATCTACCTTTGTACGATGATGACGTCACGATCCCCTGTACTTCGTCTCCTTCTTCTTCTCTGTTCCGGTCCACTTCTTTCTTAAGGAATCCAAATCTCTTCAGGCCAACGTATTGTTTATACAACCAGATGTACATGCATACATATGTATCTATATATACATGTCTCTGTTTGTATTGCTTCGTGTTGTCCCATAGGCCATAATCTGATATATAGTTGGTGTTTCTTGGAAAGCTAGATGTTTATGGGCACAAAATTAAAATTTTGATTTGGTACTATTTAGGGTTTTATTACAAAATCAGGGCAAATTACGACCACCCCTCACGGATGATCAAATTACGAGAAAAACCAACATGTTTGGATAACACGTTCACCCTTACGATATTAAATTTACCTACTGGATGAGGGGTTTTTTGGTAAGACAATACGTAGTTGAGAGGGTGATAGTAATTATTCAAACATAAGGGATTTTTTCATAATTTGAACTTACACCAGGGGTGGTTGTAATTTGCCCTAAAAGCAATGAGTGAGAAGAATTAAGTGGCACTTAGCACCAAGCACACTTAGAACTACAAGCACCAAGTATGATATTATTGTGTTGTTTTATCTATCACAACGGGTGAGAAACACACTTAGAACTACAAGCACCAAGTATGGACAAATGTTTTTCTAAAGAACATATGAATCCGCAAACTGCAACCTTTCTAGCTAGTTGAGCGGTACCTCTCTCATTCTTGATCCTATTTTTGATCCAAGTTGTGTGTGTGTATATTGTGCGTGTGCGCGTTGTAACACCATTATAAAACACGCCAAATAAAATAAAATAAAATAAAATTCGATTCGCGAGCATCTATCTGATATATGATCTTATTTCTTTTATTCATTGATATTGTTCTACAATTCTCCATATATGATTCTAAAATATTGAAGCACAACGGAAAAAAATGCGTCCCTTTCAAAAACACCAAAAGTAAAATATGTTTTACCCATGCATATGTAATTAGACTATATGTTGAGCCATTGAGACGCATCGACAAAGTCAGGGTAAATAAATGGTCTAGCCTCCTCATCCGTAAGTTCTTTTGCCCATTCAACTCTTTTTGCAAATTTTGCCCCAGGTCCGGAGCATTTGTATTGCCCATAGAACACAGTCCTGTACATTTAACACAAAATTAAATATTATCGGTGAAATAAAACCCTAACATGAATTTGTTTGATTAATAACGTCAGTTATGATTAATTAGACGTGACATTTAAATAATGTCGACAAGTAAATCAGATTGAGTTTATTGCATTCAATTCCCTTGTGTTATGCATACTAATAATTACAAAATAACTTTTCAAGTGATTGTGTGCGTGAGAGAGAGATAAGGAGAAGAAATTAGATGTTACACCTGATTATTTACATCAGGTGATTGTTAACTGTAAATTTGCACATGCCACCATGTGTGTGTATGCATAGTAGGAAGTTATTTAACTCCATCTACGGTTAAGAATCATCTGATGTAAATAATCACGTGTAGCATGCAACTAATCCTCCGATAAGAAAAGAGAAGACTTACGAATCTCTAGATTTGCGACCCCAGTCATGCCAACCCCTTGGGATGATGATGCTATGCATGTACGTATAGGCAAACACGACCCTAGAATAAGAACCCCATGCCCGACCTAGGTACACTGCCGCTGAACCCGTCACTCTACAATTGACAAAGACAAAACCTGAGTCATCCGACTCGCTATCTCTGTGTTGTGCTGTCAACGCGCCTCCGGGTGGAATTGAGTGCAACTCACAATTCTGGATATATCATCAATAATTGTTGTTTTTATATAAGGGGAGAAATGTATTTGATAAAAAAAGCAAAAAATCTTGGTGGAATAGCTATGTTTGATGCAATAAGAAAATACTATCCATAGTAATTACAACATCAAATAATGTTTCAATATTATTACAATAAAAATATACTAATACTGACATAACACAAAATATTAATTATTAATTAAACAAAATTAAAGTATAAAAAATAGGCGGTTGTCAGCATAGCCATATAACTAATACAACACAATAAAAAAGAATTTAGTGACAAAAATATGTTACACAAGAATTTAGTGACAATAATTGCAATTTTGAAATTGTCAAAAACAATTATGTTACGCTAATGCTATAATTCATTCTAGTATATTTTATGCTATTGTTTTAATACGAAACAACTAGCAAAATGATAAAGGCATATCGATTCAAAAAATTGGGTGGCGGCATTCTAGATAGAACGCTTGTGCATCGACCCAAAGAAAAAGAGAGAGAAAATGAAAACAATACCTCAAAAAACGAACGACCATCGCCAAAGATGAAATCGATAGATCCTTGGATGTAGCAATCTTTGTAATAATGCCTACCCTCGTGATCAAAGAGAGTGTCTTGCGCCCCCAAAAATTTACAACCAACAAATGTTGCAGCGTCTGCCGATATTCGAAGAGCCACTGCTTGCATATCTTTTGCTCCTGGCGGGGGAACCGGCGCCGTATTCTGCATTATTTTAATTAAACCACTGGTTAATTAGGATATGGAGTGGTGTTCTTGTAAAACATATTTATAGTTATATTGCTAAGTACAGTTAATTATTATTAGGACACAAATCCTGTGTTTGACTGAATGGGTTCGAAATTACTAAAATGTTAAATTTTATCTCCAATATATATATGATTTTGATTAAATATTTCAAATTTCAAATCTTCAATAAATGTAGTTTTGACATATTTTAAAGAAGTAAATAAACAATGACATCTCCAATAAATTAATTAGGTTTTACTAGATTTATTAAAAGATCTAAAAAAAAACCCTTAATAGACACAAAATATTTTCTTGTATCAAATTCACAGAAACGGTTAAACAAGATTTATTTTTTATATGCAACTGTCATATAGAATTGAAAGGATGTAAAATACCTTGAATGTGATATTCCTGGCTATGAAAAACGGGCTATTTACGGCGAAAGTGGCCGAATAAAATGTGCCATTTGTATTCTTGGCCATGTCGCCCCACTGAACTACTGTGTTTTCTGCTCCGGCACCTTGTATTGTTATATACGATTTCGTTGGTGGTATTGTTACCTTCTCCCTAAGAGGTCAAGTATCCCACAAATTAAATGAATATAATTAACTTAAATTCTAAATGAATTAATCAAGAAGCGCCACTTACGTATAAATCCCTGCATGAACATTAATCACAACTCTGTCAAGGTTGACCATCGGGATAGAGTCGATTGCATCTTGGATTGTTCTAAAGTTTCCATATTCTGGATTTTGATCGACCGTAATAGTGAGAGAAGGGACTTCCATCGCATTATTCTTCTTCGCAGAGTAATTGTTGCGGGTGGAAGACGGATGATTGCGGCTCCCGACATATTTCACCCACTTTGTGAATTGATCTTCCGAGTAGTTTAGTTTTGTCGCGTTCTTCGTGACTGGCGACTGTTTATTTGAGTTTGATGATTTCATTACCACGACTTTGCTGCTGTTGCAAATGATTATTACATTCATTGTAAATAGAAAAACGAATGTAAGACGATGGAATAAGTGTGTATAAGGATTCATGGTTAAAGATGTATGATTCTGTCATGCGAAATGTTGCATATATATTAGAGGTGGTTCACCATTATTATATAGGGTTACTTGAAAAATTAATGAGAATTTTTTATTTTTTATTTTTTTTAAATTTTGTGTCTAATTTGATATATTTTAGTATTACATTGACTGCGTTTGCAAATTTACTAAATTTTGTGTGATGTCACCGTAATTTCTAATTTTGACCGTTGACTACTAATGTGATGAACAATCTAGCTGGATATTGGTAAGATGTGAAATCTTAATTCCTCTTCAAATTTAATTGGTCTTGATATAGGGTTAAACTTTGTTCATTATATTCTTTGTACCGAACTTTATCGGGTTGTATTTTACTATACACGTGTCTAGACATATATATTTTACAGACATCGACAAGTAAATGTTTATGATTTTGCGTTCATAAAGACGAAAAATTACCCGATTAAGTTCACCCAATTTTTTGTCATCAAATCATTTTACCCTCCAATTAAATTTCATGTTCCGCAACCTAGTGTATTAAGTAACATTTATACATGCTAAAAAAAGTAACATTATTAAAATTATTATGTACTATTCCCGTTTCGCAATTTATTCTGAATATCGTATTTTCATACGAATATCAGTTGCGCTCATTTTAATTGCATTTAGAAAGAATATTTACAAGTTCAACAATTTAAATATTTTGTAATTTTTAAGATTTGAATTGGGTGATGTTTTGTAATTTATGAGATTTGATTTAGATCATGGCCGGTCAAAAATCACATTGAATCCTATTGTATTGATATTACTCTCTACTCTACAGAGAATACGACTACATAATTCCACTATCTGAATTATGTCGATCATAATTAATTTTCATATAAAATGATTTGATTGGGTCAAAGTCAAAAATTAAATTGAATTTTTCAATCTTATTGTCTAGTACTGTAACCTTATTATTGTCTAGTATGATTGTATTTATTTTCACTATGGACTATTTTTACCTTAATTTTTTCATTTTAAATATTATTTGGTTGATTCATGTTATTTTGACTAAAATCAAGTGACACCTATTAATAAAATAAATTTGGTACTTTTTATTTAATCATAATTTTTCATATGAACTACAAAGGCCCAAAACCTGCGTTTCTCCTACGCAGCTGCTCCACAATCTGTATCACTAATAGAACTCGATTCGAAACCGAGGAAAATGTAGACGTGGAAATAAGAATAATATGCAAATATAATATTTGTTCGTCGTTTTAGAGAGTTTTTTTTGTTTCAAAATAGTTGTTACCGTAGAATTTCTATGAAGCATTTATTGTATTTTTATCAACTTTTCATTTACTACACTTAAGAGAATTAACAGTGAAACAATTAATGAGAGTTTTTCTAGTCAATTTATTAAGATTTTTTCTATAATTGATGTATATTTATTAGTTTTATTAATGTGTGTATATTAACCTAACAACAAATAAAATGGAATGGAGGAAGTATCTATTAAAACGTTGGAACTAATTCGGAATTCAGGATTATTAAATACAATTTGGCCGAGCTTCTGACCTCTGTCGACCGACTTCTTCAGTAAACGAACTTTCCTCGCCAAATGCAATCACCGTTTTTCTCAATCCATTGGAGCAACATGATGTAACATAATATTCACGTTAATTTACCAACGAGGCACAACGAAGCTTGTGTAATAACTCTAGCCACTCTCCAAATCTCGTGTTGTACAGAAAGCCAAGACTCGGCGGTATTCACGCTCTTCGCCTTTTCAATTGCATCATCTATCCCGGGAAAGGACTTTGAACCATAATCATCGTGCTTCGATGGTGCATATATCTGAAAAAAAAAATTTATTTCAAAAAAATGATAGTTTTATAATTATAAATTAAAGCAAAATAAATAAATAAATAAAGAACTCACCAAATGCTTATACCACGACCTTCCGGAAAGTCCCTCTCTGTCTGTAAATGCACGCTCGGCCATCATGAGTCTGTCGTTCAACTCTCTTATTTTATGGCCGTCTTTCCACATTGATTTCCATCCTTTGCTTTCGATTAATGCCTACCAAATTGTAATTTATTTTTGTTAATGGAGACCATATTCCTTCCATAAGTATCATGCAAATTAATTGAGTATAAAGTATAGCATTACCTCTCTCTCATCGTTTATCTTAGTGGCTGCTTTTTCGAATTCACTAATTGACTTGAGCAGTGGAACAAGGGTTACGACCTTGTTCAACGCTCGATCTTTCAACTCTTCTGCACTTTTCTGATACAGTGGATTTTTTTTATATTATGTTCTTGTATACGTGTGTATTGAAATAAATTATTCGGTGGTTAAATGTAATATTTGAGAATATTATAAGGAGTTCAATAATTATATGGTAGTGGAAAATAAATAGTTATTCAATAATTAATTAAATGAATTATTTTGAGAATTTGAATTTAATTGATTATTAACAGCCCAAAGTATATATAGTGAAAGATAATGCAGTGGCACAGCGATACCTGAAGCTCGAGGGCATAAGAGTGATAGTTAAAAGGTAAAAGTTCGTCATCTGCGAGCTTGAGTGCAACTAAACCCCAAAGACTTGCCACTGCTTGCACATTACATTTAATAACCAAATCAATTTTGAAGGTACAACCAAAATTAAAATGAAGTTCATAATTTTAGTGCTCGTTCGTATTAAAGTTGACACGTTTTTTGTTTTTATTTTTTCTAAATATGTATAAAATTCTATCTCTGGCATGTTCTTTTCGCTCATGTTGATTACGCTGGTTTAAAGAAATGCATGTAAATTAAATCTCTTATTATTAAGGAAAGTACGACTAACCTGCTACGTGCCTTTGGAACATTGGGTCGCCGAATTTTTTCATCCATGTAAAGTCATCATACATTGAATGATAGACTGGATAACCTGGATTTGATAATTAGTCATCAAATAATATTTCAAAAAATCGTTCATCTCCTAAAGCAACTAACGGATGAAATCGCACCCAACAGTATAGATAATTACAAATAGCTTTCTCCGATTTTTATTACCTCCTCCAAAGGATAAATCAGCTGAAGGAACACCAATGTGTTGTACAAAGGCTGCATAATCTGACCCTCCACCTCCTAGTCTTCCCATCTTCAACATTAAAATCAGCATATATACTTAAATGAAAAAAACAGGAAATCGGACATTTAGGTACGGCCAGCCCCTGAGGTAAGTTAAAATTACAAAAATGCCCTTATGTTTGGGTAATTACAACCACCCTTATGGTGTCAAATTAAATATAGTCTTCAAGATTCAAGATTCTGTGGAATGTTCTCTAGTTTGTACCCGTTTTGTGTAAAAATGTAGTTTCTGATTGATGCACCACAATCTGATATTTACAAGCCAATAGACACATCTTATGATAATTTTGTTTTAAAATGTGGAGCTCGAATGAGATAAAACGGGTACAAACTGGAGAATATTCGACGTAATCAAGAAGATTCCATTAATTTTGACACCGCAAGGTTGGGCGTGTATGTAAGAAGATTCATAGTTGAGGGTGGTTGTAATTACCCAAACACAAGGGATTTTTTCGTAATTTGACCTAACCTCAGGGGATGGCCGTAATTTACAATAACATTTGTACACTAGGAAGCATATTATCTAAAGTCTAAACTCGTGTTTTCTTTCTTTCTTTTTTGCATATCAAACACTTACCTTAGGATTGTTTGTGGAGCTAACCCAGGAATCATACACTGTTTGTGACGAGTTGTCCGGGTCCGTAACCTTAAAAGAAGATACGATTCTTAGACGAAACAATTAACAACAATCAATTATTAATTAGAGGTTTATCCGGCATACTTGATTTAGTGATTCATCACCGATCACTGCAACTTTACTCATTGTATATCAATTAATTAAATCAAAATCATATTATTTCGGCTCGATACCAGCTTAGCAACATGTACGAGTAATCCATCGAGCTGTGGAGTTGCAGATGCTTCAAATCCAGGTCCACCAACTGCAACATCCACATTCAAGTAAGCCACCACCTTTGATCCCAACATATTTCGGTTCTCTTCAACCCATTCTGTCGATCCTATCTGAACAACACTAAATCAATCAATATTTTTCTATTTACTTATTATTCACAATTAAATAACTCGAGTTTGAGATTGAGAGAGAGACCAAGCCATACTCCTCGGCATCCCAATTGCAAAATACAATCGTTCGTCTAGGCTTCCACCCCTTCTTCTGAAGCTTATACATTCTTTCCGCCACCTATATATATTCCATTTCATATCAACCCAAGTTATCATTTATCACAAAATCATATATGCAATTATAATCACCTCAAGAAGGCACGCTGTACCGCTATTCGGATCAACGGCTCCAAACGTCCACGCATCCCGATGATTACCCAAAATCACAAACCTACCAAAATCAGTTGTCCAAACATTAAAATCTCGTCTGAAAAATAACATTGTAATAAATAATAATAAAAAAAATTTAAAAAGTACCGATCAGGTTCTTCGGCTCCTTCGATAATCCCAACGACATTATCGATTTTGCTAATGACTTGTTTCCCCTTATAAGTCAAATTGACAACACCAGGTCCAGGGCCAACTCTATAAACAGGGGAATCTTTCCCACCTTGCCAATCATCACCAATCCCAACTTCACCGCCAACTGTCCGAATAATGACGTCACCATCAGCCCACGAAATCGGCAAAGAAGGTATCAACGGAACATCTCCGCTTTTCTCGACTTCCTCGTCGGAAATCCTCTCGCACCCCTCACTGCTCGGCCACCCCGGCGTGGTGGGGTCGCCTGCACCACCGTACACCGAGCCCACCTGCACCCCGCTCGGCGGCATCCACTTCCCGTCGGGAAACCACTTCTCCTCCGCCGCCCCACCTCCGCCGTAGTCCTTCCTGTCGGTGAAAATCAAAACCCCGATCGCCCCCGCCGCGTACGCGTTCTCGACTATGTCGCCCCTGTATATCTTCCCGTACCTCGCGAGAACAACGCCGCCGGATATATTAACGCCCATTTGTTTCAAGACGGCGTAATCTTCGACCCGGCCGTAGTTCGCGAACACGACGGGGCCCACGGCGGTGCCGGATTTAGCGTAGGCGTGGAAAGTGGGCTCCACCTGTGAGGCCGGTTCAGCATACGGGTCGCCCTCGTAAATCTCCTGCTCGAGGCTGAACCGAACCGGCGGGTCCGGAGAAGGGCGGGTGAGTACGAGGGAGCGGGATTCTGGGTAAGTCAAGGCGGTGTGGTAAGATGCTATGTGGGATTGGATGCTGTAGGAAGAGAGGGTGGAGAGAACGTAGGCGGCGGCTTCGGCGTTGGCTTCTGAGCCGGCTATGTGAGGGCGGCGCGTGAGGGTGTAGAGATGGTTGGAGATTGATTCGTTGTCGGAGAGTGAGTCTGATGTGAAGAGAGAGTGGTAATAGGGTTTGTGAGGGAATGGCGGCAAATAGTAGAGGAAATAAATTGATGTGGCTATGGTGATCAAGCTCGAAATTGCTACCTTGAAAAACATCTCTCTGTTTCTTGAAATCTTAAAGCTAGAAACACTAATTTCTGGTAGTGGTGTTTTTCTTGCAACCTCGTATAGTGTGTATTGATAATAAAGGGAATATTGGTGGATGATGACAAATGATTCGTCGGAGTGGTGGGATATCGTTTTCAGCAGAAATTGTTTTTGTCTTGTTATCTATCATTCATATTATTTTAATCAATCAATCACAGATATAAAAATGGATGTGGATTTCTGGACTTTCAATTACTCGCCGCACCGTAACTTCTCCGATCAGAATTGTATGCCAGGCGGTGGTGAGGCTATAAATTGTACCCCGAATTTGTTTTAGGATTTTGTTTGCGATAAGTAAAACAAAATAAGTGACTAAGGCCACATTTGGTTGTCAAGATAAGTCGATTAACTAAATAATTAGACTTAATTTGATGTTTGGTATCCCGATAACCCGCCAAAATTATGTAATTATGGTTTATCTTGCCTTCTAGTGTGTTTTTTTGTTGAACGTCCCAAGCTCCAATAAAATAATTGGGTTTCATTAGACTATTTAATCTTATTTTGGCTAATCTTATCTTACCAACCAAACGGCACCTAAAAATAAACTTTAACTAGATAGCATAAATTAAACTATTAGAAGTTGCAATTCAAAATATAATTATACAATTTTTACAAATGACAAATGCCTTTTTCGAGTTTTCATGTTTTGGAACATTGTTATTGTCAATTCTTGAGGAGACGTCTCTTTGGATAAAGATAGGCAAATCATCACTCATCCATTCATCATTCGTCCTGCTGCGCAATCTACTCATAGCTGAAAATGAAATTGCCCTCTCAATCATAGCAGTAGCAACTTTCAACATTAATGCTAAAGTTAAAATCAAGTAAACCAAATAATACAATTTGTTTCTCCTAGTTTCTATCATTTTGCGAGCAAGATCACTAATTACATCCAACCGGTGAAATTCACTGCTCAAGCGCATATCAACATGCATGTAAGTGTCTAATTGATCATTAAGCTTACATTTGTCGAGCTCGGTGAAGTCTTGCACATAAAATTCAACAAGACGAAGTAATTTGTCCTTGTCAAAGTGAGAGAATGAGTTAGATGGATCAACGCAAGCAATGCACACAAGCAATTCCATTGTTAAATAAGAGAATTGAGCATTCGTTTTCCATGTTGCATATCCATAATAGTGTAAAACGTCTCAACTTTATAATGATGTAGATTTGACATTTCTTCTTCATTCCGTCTTCTGCGTCCTCGGGTAACATATATATTTAGTATCCATTTAAGGAACATCAACTTTGTGTTTGTTACAAAATGTGTTTACACTTTCAAATAAAGAACCCCACTCGCTTTTCTACAGGACTGAATTTTAGTTTTTGACACTTGAACTAATCTCTCTTATTGCATTCACAATATGTTGATCTTTTCTTCGAAGTGCTTGATATAGCTCATTTGTAATCGCCAATACATTTTTCATATAAAACGAGGCCCAATACAAAATCAAATGACAAAAGCCTATCAATAATGTCTCGTGCTTCAGTCCGATGACTTCTACTTGAAGCATCATGACCAATAACTCCAAGCACATCAATTAATGCATCAAAGATATGGTTCAAACTCAACAAAGTGTTGTAACGAGAGATCCAACGTATATCACCTAGTATTTAAAAAATAAAACTAAAAAAAGAAGTGATGAGACATTAATAAAAATGGTAAAAGAATAATATTAAAGCCTAAAATTAATGTTACTTGTTCGCTTAAGATTCGTTTCTTGATTTAGACCTCACCACTTGAAATTTCTGCCTTGTTGAGTGCCTCATTTTCTTTTTCTCTATGGAAATCACGACGTTTACATGAAGAACCAACAATGTTCAACACTATCGTAGTAAAATAAAAAAGTTAAGAAATATGATCGTGCTTCTTAACAACTGCTACTAAAGCTAATTGTAGCTGGTGAGCAAAGCAAAAAAGTTCAGGATGAGTGTTTTCAGGCCATTGAATTGGCCTCTCGTATTAGTAGCTCCATCATAACCTTGACCTCGTTATTTAAAGACACTAATTCGTTATCGAGAAGAAAAACTATCAATAGTGGCTTTAAGAGTCAAAACACTAGTATCATAAACATATTTAACTTCTACTAATCGTTCAATCTATCGTTTTGATATTGCCCACTAATGTTCACTTGTTCTCAAATATTAATTTTATGTATCCTAAACACATATAAACCTTATGACTATGATAAAACTGCAAATGTCATTGTCACTACAGATTTCAATTGATCTTTAATGTCATTCTCTCAAGGTTTGTTGAGTTTTCTTATAAGGAACAATCACCTTAATTTAATTGTAGCGTTGTTAAACATTGTCTTATTAGAACAACCAAATTGATATATTCCTCCTTAGAGGCAATGTCTCTAACATTAACCATCCATTCAACATCGACTACCTTGAAAGATCTATTTCTCATGATCCGTCGTTCCATCTGCAAATATTTTTAAATTTTGACAAATCATGATGTATCCGATCCTCTATAATAATTGTACTACAATAGTCAATTTACCAACTATCGTTAAACTTCCATAATAAAAAAATGCTAAATTTTAATATTTCCCCTTCAACTACACAAACCTACTACTTCTCTAATTGTGATTGAATTTTTTTTAGGAAATGATTGGTTGTATAATCCTAATCGATCTTATTCCTACTACTATGTACATCCATACACAAAATTCATAAAGGGATCCACTCAGTAGTGAAGACATGACTTAAGCAAGTAGATAAATATAAATGTCATGAAATTTTGTAAGAGACATCTATCTTCACTGAGATTTTGTTGTGTTCATATTATTAATATTTTATCTCTTTCTATAAAATGAAATTAATTTTTTTTATTAATGATTCTTATATATGCAGGGTTGTGAGATACATGCAATTGCAACAAGAGCAGTGGCAGCTCAAAACAGAAGTTCGAGTTCGGAAAACACAGGTTTCTCCCTTGTCAACTGTAGAGTGACGGGTTCAAACGTAGTGTACCCAGGGAGAGCATGGGGTCCTTTCTCTACAACCATATTTGCCTATACATACATGGAAAACAATATCAACCCGGAGGGCTGGTTTGACTGGGGTGATCCCTCTAAACAACTGTAAGTCATCTCTATATAAGTGGTTTTATATATTTGAAATTCTTATGAGTGATGATGTTATTTTTTCGATACAAATGGTCTTAAATGGTACGAGACTGTAACATTTGGGGAGTATCAGCGCAGTGGACCTGGATTAAATAATGCAGGAAGAGTTAAATGGTCAAAAATTCTTACGGATGAAGAGGTTGGACGGTTTACTTTCCTTGACTATATTGATGCATCTGAATGACTCGACCTATCATAAATAACAACATGTTTTGATTAAATATTTTTTAGTTATGGATATTTTTTTAAAAATGACTAGTTTTTTTTTTTGTGATTAAACACAGAGATAACTCAATCAAGTAAGGAAACACAATAATGTCAAGCATGGTTTGGGTCCAATTAATGCTGTTAAAGTAGGTGACCAACAAGCCAACTTGTGGTTGTGGTCTTTCGTTTATTATTGTATTAAATAATATTTTTTCTAATTAACGATAAAACACCTTTTGGCATTCTATATCTTTGTCCCTTGCATAAGCATAGATATAGTCCTTATAGTTATTATAATTACTTATATTTGATCTAGTAGGATCCTGAGATATTTAGTTAAGTAATGTGACTGTTAAACCATGTTCCTAGTCAACGGGTTACGCCACCAATAAGGATATCGGCCTTTCCCATTTGAGACTATCATTTTGTGTATGTGTACTGCATCTCATCAGTAAACGGTATTGTGATATCGGCATACATAAGTGGGTGCACATAAGCTGATGAGTTCATTAAACTCTCTCATCCTAGAGATCTCTAAGTGGTTCTCAATAACTGAGTAGAGGTCTCTATGATATAGTTGTACACCATTAGTCCTCAAGACCCAGACATCACCGCGACTTCACTAGAGGAACAGGTGTATCTTGACCTGTCCCTGAGTTCCACCGAGGACTACCCCAAGGGCCAGTGTTCGTGCAGTCCGAAATCTAGTGAGAGGTTTGTGCATGGGAGTCGGGGATTCGATCGCTAGAATAGTCTTGGATGACCTTTGAGTTCTTATAGTTTGTAATCATTAAGTCTATGGTCAGAGCTGACTATGTGATGATTAGGGAATGTGATTCTTTAACTCATGCACGAACCGATTGCAACACTTAGAACGATCGCAGAGTTATTGAACTATAAAGAAGGTCTCGATGAACCAATGCCTCTAGTTCAATCGGGACATACGTGTCGAAGGGATCGTACTGTACGTTAACTATATCACACGGTCCTTGCAGGAACTTCATTTGTATCTATGGAATGATGATGCGTAGTTGCTGGACGCCAATCTTGATTCGTTGAGCGATTAAGGTGAAATGAGCTTCATCTTAATTAAAACTCTAGGGACGAGTTTAAACCACAAAGGGTTGTGGGCCCACGGCTAGCTTACACCTGAACCATCAAGGGTCACACTGCTTCAACCTTAAACACAAAATTATCAAACGAAGGTGGCAAAAAGTTGTGGTAACCCGAAACCGTCTTCAATATCTCGATCGTCCGAGAATTCTACGCCAAAACATTAGGGGTCGAACCTTCTAACTAATCCTCAAGTGTGGTACGAAAAATTTACGTCGATTGGAGGTCGGACACCATCAACGAATATTACGGCCTCCGAACACTTAGTAGGGGATGGAGAGAGATGCGAGACGAAGTCAGGAAGACTCAAATCGGTGAGGTGTTGTGTGATGTGCACCCGACGTGGATTGAATATCCCGATAAGAAGGCATGCGAGATCAATTGGAAAAGCATCAATTACAAGGGCAAAGTGTGGTTGATGTTTATTTGTACAAATTTAATCCAGTCTGCCTGTTTTAGTCAAGTCAGACACAAAAGATGCGCACTTGCCAACTACATTATCAAAAGAGAGCAGATCGACGTTGGTACAATCATCCACGATCAAATATGGACTACAATGCACGACAACTCAAAGGGATTTTTCTTGCCTGGCTTAATAACTGTATTGTGCAAACATGAGAAAGTACTGAAGCAACCGACCTGTTGGGAATCAGGCATGTGTACGCAGAGGAATACAAAAATTTTATATGAAAAACATATTTTACATATAATGACGTGCACAATTTAGCAATCAATTGCGTACCTTATTGCTTCTCGCGCAAATTAAAATACACATGATATATAATTTGCTCCTAGTAAAACAATTAGCATGCTCGCATTAAATCAATAGACATGCATTTATACAATTTTGCAAATCATTCAAGTAAAAATACACATGGCAAGTATCAACATATAAATAATCATATTAATTATTAAAGTACAAACGGATTCGATTTTACCTCTTGAAGCGTGAGACAAACTTTCGGATTCGAAGCAAAACTGCCACGAAAACTAATCCGTGCAGTCGGAAGAAGCGGCGGCAGAGCGGTGGCGTCGGACGTGCGGGGCAGCGGCGGCGCGTGCAGCTCACGTGCTGTCTTTGGGCGGAGCGTGCGGCGGCGGCTCAGCGGCGGGGTCGCGGCAATTTGACTCCTTCGTCTATCTCCTCTCGAATTTCACCTCGTATACCGAATTATGCAATCACGTGGCACTAGACACGCAAAAGTTAGAACAAATTGAAGAAAAGGACAAAGAAAGAGGCTACCGATTAATGGTGGCGGCGCGTCAGGCCGACGACCGGTGACAACAACGGCGGATCGGCAGTTGAGCAGCGGCCGTGAGTGAGGAGAGCGACTAGGGTTTCTTGTCTTGTGTGAAAGACCTATAAATCTTGTATTTATAGTGTCTTGTGCACAAACCCTAACAGACTTAAGTTGGACCGGACCCAAGCTTAAGCCCATTAGTTTTTCTCTGCTCGTTTCTCAGAAACCAATGATGCGAAATTTTTAACAATTATATTTTCAGAATCATTGAAACTTCCACGTCGATACAAGTGCCAATACTCGATTTCCAATTTCTAAAAATGGAAAACCTAGTTTAGTAAACCTGTCAAATCGGAAAACTTCCCAATTTAGAAAGTTCACTAAGATCATCGTCTAATTCTTTCCTTTTCCTATTCTCATTCATAATTCACAACTATCAATGTTGAAATCAATCGTATTGACTTCCAATTATGCAAAGACCAAACGTTTTAATATTTGACCGTTTATTCAATAAATTCAAGTATACAAGAAGTGTGACCTTTGATGGTTCAGGTGGAAGCTAGATGTGGGCCTACAACCTATTGTGGTTTAAACTTGTCCCTAGAGTTATATTGAAAATTCCATTTTATCGCTAATTTAAATATTGGACGAATACCATAATCTCCCGTGATGTTAAATAATAATCACGCATACGCTATTGTATTTGAAAAATATTATCCATAACTTCTTTAAGGTTTCATTTTCGTAAAAATGCAACTTGAATCGAATAAGTAATTTATCACGAAAACACGCACATGGGCGCAAAGAAAGAAATAAGAGCATTTATTGATTGAGACATATATAATCATCGATGCAAACATATGGAATGATTGGGAGAAAAAAAAAAAGACCACATCATTTTTCACATTAATATTTTGTTTTAAGAAAAACAAAATTCAACTATCAATATGAATTTATCGTTAGTAATGGATCTTGCGAGAGCATAACTATAATGACGAGATGAGATATATGACAATGAGTGAAGGTTGAAGGAAGGAGGTGAATGCCATAATATGTGATGAAAAATAAAGATGTGTTAGTAAAGTTTGTCTTTCAAACATGAGAGGCTTATATGTAATTAGGTATATCGCGAAATTAGCTTAATTTGTGAAGTGATAGATGATGAGTTTTCAATAAAATAATTACTAAAAGGGTTTGAATGTTAGATCGCACTAAATCTCAAGAGAGATTCATGTATTTTTTCGAATCTAAGGAATCTACGTGTAATGAGACCAAAATTCAAAGAAGTATGTATAATTTAGGGGAAACTACAGTTTGCACCCCTGAACTATAGGGCTTGTCACAAACACCCCCTCGAACTATGAAACGTAACAAAATGACCCCTCCGTTTACACTCTGTTAGTTGATGATGATGTGGCATGTTGACTTTCTCAATTATAATTGTTTTTTTTATTATTTGTCGTTTTTAACCCTCAATATATATATTACTAATTGGTAAATAATATTTTCATTTTTAAATATCAAAATACCATAAAAAAATCAACAAATTATTTAAAAAAAAGTAAGAAAAAAGAAAAAAGAAAAAAAAAGGAAAAGGGAACATATATGCAGATGCTGCTCTCTCTCTCTCTCTCTCGACACTCTGTAGAAAACAGAGTCTGCAAACTATTTCTTCTCACCAAAACCATTAAACTCTCCTTAATTAAAAAAAAAAATGCTTACATAAATTAAAGAATAGAAGAACACATTATCTTTTCAATCCTACAATTTGGATGTGCAATTTACCCGAAGAAAAGTTCCATCAAAAAACCCCCAAATTTTAGTTTCTTGCAAAGATTCTCAAGTATCTCCCTTAATCCAAATTAGGCAGTATCTCAGAATATTTTCTCCAAAAAACAGAAGCTATAGTGAACAAAAAACTAATGAGTCCCGCTGCCCTGAAAAAATCGAACCTTTTATGAAGCCATTTGGTTATATTCTTGTTGCAAGGCTCACCATCACAATCCACAACAATTTGTTCTCTCCCCACTTAGCCCAGCCGCGAACCTGTGCTCCGATTTGCGTAGGCTTCTGTTGCTTCCCGAATCGGCTGATTTAGTTGAAATTTTTGGGATTTCGATTTGAGGGAGATGACGCAGCAGGGGACTTTGAGGTCGTAGAAGTGGAGGCAAAAGTGGCCAGGTCGAAGGAGAGCTTGACGTTGGGACCATCAAAGAAAAGATTCACATAGAAGTGGGTGCGGTGGAGGCGAAGAGATAGGATGCCGATGGGATTCTTGTGGTGGCCATAGGTCATTCTGCTCAAGCTTTGATTTTGGAAGAAAGTGTGCTTAAAGGGTAAATGCACACATATAATAACGGTGTTAATTTTTTGACGGTTGACTGAAAACGTTAAGGGTTGTTTTGTTACGTTTCGTAGTTCAAGGGGGTGTTTATGACAAGCCCTATAGTTCAGGGGTGCAAACTGTACTTTCCCCTATAATTTATCTAGGTATTTTGGAGGACCATAAATAAAATTTTCTCATTAATTGTGACGCTAAGCTGTATATATAACTCCTGCAACCACTAACTTCATTACAAGTCAAAACCACTACATTATTTGTCCACCAATTTTTCTCTCTCCTCTCCTTGTAACCTTCTCTCTCCTACCGTTAAAATATTTTCTCTTGTTTACATCGTTAACCATGTCTCCCTGCACACATATCCTCCATCTTGTAACAATTCTTTTTCTACTTCTCATGAATGGAAATAATGAAATAATCATTTGCTACAGCAACAAAGTCATCATGACGGCCCCTTCTATCATCATTATAGTCGATAAAAATCGAGGATCTGGAAATTTTACATCAATTGAAGGTGCAATTGACTCTCTCCCTTTGGTGAACCAAGACAGAGTTTTGATCGATGTTCATGAAGGGATAAACACGTAAGTTCTTCTTCCTTAGTTAGTCCATTAATATGCATATATGTATATTATACATGTATAAGATTATTCATTTGTTTGAACTAAATATTCTTTCAAGAGAGAAGGTAACAATACCTTCAACAAAAGCGTACATAAAAATACAAGGTGCTGGGGCAGAAAAAACAGTGGTTCAGTGGAGTGATACAGCCAGCCAGTACACAACCGCTTGGAACATATGGTTCAGCAACTTTTGGCGTAGATGCACCATACTTTGTAGCAAAAAATATCACATTCAAGGTAGTGTTTAGTCTCACCTCTTTTGTATTATATGCTTTAATTCTATGTTACACGTGTCAATTGATGAACGAATAATATATATATATATATATATATATATACACTCACACATAAGGTTCTAAAAAGCAGTAATCGGGTCGGAAGCGGTCAGGGACCGACTCACGATTAATCGGTGCGGCGGTGATTAATCGGCGATAAATTGGAAATAAATCGATTTTTTAAAATTTAATATAATATATTTGTAGATATTATTTATAAATACTCAAAACACAGATAAAAAGATATTTAAACATAGTTATATCTCCATCATGTATATATCCTAATAACATTATAAAATTTTAATAATAATAATAAGATCATAATACATAAATATCCTTATAAAATATAAATAAAAAGGCATTTTTTTTTTGAAATTACATGCATACATCATTATTTCTTTAACAATAATAGTTACCATAAACAAATAAATCATGAACTCATTTTTTTTATTAAAATCCCAACTTTTTTTTGAATAATAAAAAAAAAAACGTTTCTTGACCGATTTTTGCCATCGAAGTTTGACCTGCCTTAAAGGTTTGACTACCTCAGACCGCCTCGGACCGCCTCAGACCGACTCACTGATAAAAAAACCGATTTTTCAAACCTTTACACTAAAATCGTAAAGATTTTGGACCGCCTCGGCCGATTTTTAGAACACTGCTCACACACTAAAATATATTTCAATATTTTTAGAAAGACAATTAGACTAAACATTAAAAAAGTAAGATTTTTCATTATCTTTTTAAGCATCTTATTGAGATGTTAAATAATCTACTTTAATTTGAACATATATTTATTCAAAATTTTCTTTCTCTTGTAACATGTTCTTTAAGAGCGTATGAGTTTTAAAATAAAGATTTAATGATATCATTTGCAATGATAAGAGTTCATTTAAACTTTTAAATAACTTTATTTAAGCATACATGTTACGTTTGCCTTTCCATTTATGTCTTAATGGCATAGTTTTCAGCGCGTACTTATGACATTTTAAAAATTCGTATTAATTAAAGGACCGTATCTCATTGGTTTAAATATTTATGCAGAATACAACTCCAATTCCTCCAGAAGGAGCTGATGGAATGCAAGGAGTGGCTTTACGAATATCAGGAGATGCATCCGCATTTGCGGGTTGTAAGTTTCTGGGGGCACAAGACACTCTCTACGATCACAGGGGTAGGCATTATTACGAAAACTGTTACATTGAAGGATCTGTGGATTTGATCTTTGGTGATGGTCGTTCCTACTTTAAGGTAATTTTTAATTACTATATATAACACTAACATACTTACTACAAGTGTTGGATAATGGAGTTTTAGTTCCGGAACAGACCCATCCAGAGCAAGTCTAAGTAGAAATTAGTCGTAAATATACATACGAATTTTCAAGAGCAACATACCGAGTACGCGATAATATTATACATAACTATAAATATGAAAGAGTACCTTACTTTGTGGAAAATAATCCTTGAATTTGAATCACAACATACTTTGCAATAAATGTGTTTCCATTGTGAAAAATATTTTTTGAGTGTGTGCAGTCATGCAAAAATAGCTTATAAATCAACAAGGTACATAAACTAAAATGAATTTATTAGAAATAAACCACACAATCCCCAAAAAAATATAGTTTTCAATAAATGAGCGTATATAACGTATGGTTCACTTTAATTATTTTATGACCCTTTTGGATGTTTTTATTATTGATCCACTTTGGAGAGTTACAAATATTACCTTACTTTATGCACGCATTATCAGAATAAAGAATGAGACTAAATAATATAGTGCCCTTTAGGGTGACATGTGCAACAATCGACTTTATTAACTTTATTTAAAAGAAAATTTGCTATCTACAAATTCAAATAAAATAATATCTTATTTATTTCAAAATACACACGAGATAATCATTTTATGATTGTATGACCACTAAACGATAATCTTATTATCATAATGGACTTCTTTCGTTTCCAAGCAATATTCTAGAATATCTATTTTTAAAGATTTGGTGGTTGCACTTTACTGTTTGATAATTACTATAATTTTACATATATGTCATTTATGTTCATGATATAAGCTCTTAATAGGGTTCATAATGAATGAATCCTTTGCTGACTAGGCATACAATCTATCCTTTTGATATTGCCCACTAATGTTCACTTGTTCTCAAATATTAATGTTATGTATCCTAAACACATACAAACCTTATGACTATATGATAAAACTGCAAATGTCATTGTCACTGCAGATTTCAATTGATCTTTAATGTCATTCTCTCAAGGTTTGTTGAGTTTTCTTATAAGGAACAATCACCTTAACTTAATGTAGCGGTTGTTAAACATTGTCTTATTAGAACAATCAAATTGGTTCCTCCTTAGAGGCAATGTCTCTAACATTAACCATCCATTCAACCTCGACTACCTTAAAAGATCTATTTCTCATGATACATCGTTCCATCTGCAAATATTTTTAAATTTCGACAATTCATGATATATCCGATCCTCTATAATAATTGTACTACAATAGTCAATTTACCAACTAACGTTTAACTTCCATAATAAAAAAATGCTAAATTTTAATATTTCCCCTTCAACTATACAAGCCTACTACTTCTCTAATTGTGATTGAAATTTTTTTAAGGAATGATTGGTTGTATAATCCTAATCGATCTTATTCCTACTACTATGTATATCCATACACAAAATTCATAAAGGGATCCACTCAGTAGTGAAGACATGACTTAAGCAAGTATATAAATATAAATGTCATGAAATTTTGTAGGAAACATCTATCTCCATTGAGATTTTGTTGTGTTCCTATTTTTAATATTTTATCTCTTTCAATAAAATAAAAAAATACTAATGATTCTTATATACACTGGGTTGTGAGTTACATGCAATTGCACCATGGGCAGTGGCAGCTCAAAATAGAAGCTCGAGTTAGGAAAACACAAGTTTCTTCCTTGTCAACTGTAGAGTGACGGGTTCAAACATAGTGTACCTAGGGAGAGCATGGGCTCCTTTCTCTACAACCATATTTGCCTATACATACATGGAAAACAATATCAATCCGAAGGGCTGGTTTGACTGGGGTGATCCCTCCAGACAACTGTAAGTCATCTCTATGTAAGTGGTTTTATATATTTGAAATTCTTATGAGTGATAATGTTAGTTTTTCGATAAATATGGTCTTAAATGGTACAAGACTGTAACCTTTGGGGAGTATCAGTGCAGTGGACCTGGATCAAATACTGCATGAAGAGATAAATGGTCAAAAATTCTTACGGATGAAGAGGCTCGACGGTTTACTTCCCTTGAATTTATTGATGCATCTGAATGGCTCGACCTATCACAAATAACAACATGCTTTGATTAAATATTTTTTAGTTATGGATATTTTTAAAAAATGACTAGTTTTTCTTTGTGATTAAACATAGAGATAACTCAATCAAGTAAGCGAACACAATAATGTCAAGCATGGTTTAGGTCCAATGTAAATATTGTTAGAGTAGGTGACCAACAAGCCAACTTGTGTCTGTGGTCTTTCGTTTATTATTGTAATAAATAATATTTTTTCGTATTAACGATAAAACACCTTTCGGCATTCTATATCTTTGTCCCTTGCATAAGCATAGATATAGTTCTTACAGTTATTATAATTACTTATATTTGAATGTAGTAGGATCATGAGATATTTAGTTAAATAATGTGACTGTTAAACCATGTTCCTAGTCAACGGGTTACGCCACCAATGAGGATATCGGCCTTTCTCATTTGAGACTAGTACTTAGTGTATGTGTACTGCATCTCATCGGTAAACGGTATTGTGATATCGGCATACATAAGTGGGTCCACATAAGTTGATGAGTTCAAAGAATTCTCTCGTCCTAGAGATTTGTAACTGGTTCTCAATAATCGAGTAGAGGTCTCTATGATGTAGTCGTGCACCATTAGTCCTCTAGACTTAGACATCACCGTGACTTCACTAGAGGACCAGCTGTATCTTAACTTGTCTCTGAGTTCCACCGAGGACTGCCCCAAGGGCCAGTGTTCGTGTAGTCCGAAATCTAGTGAGAGGTCTGTGCATGGTAGTCGGGGATTCGATCGTTAGAATAGTCTTGGATGACCTTTGTGTTCTTATAGTTTGTAATCATTAAGTCTCTGGCCATAGCTGACTATGTGATGATTAGGGAATGTGAATCTTTAACTCATGCACGAACCAATTGCAACACTTAGAACGATCGCAGAGTTATTGAACTATAAAGAAGGTCTCGATGAACCAATGCCTCTAGTTCAATTGGGACATATGTGTCGAAGGGATCGTACTGGAATCATGATGCATAGTTGCTGGACGCCAATCTTTATTCATTCAGCAATTAAGCTGAAATGAGCTTCATCTTAATTAAAACTCTAGGGACGAGTTTAAACCACAAAGGGTTGTGGGCCCACGGCTAGCTTACACCTGAACCACCGATGGTCACACTGCTTGTGTAGTTGATCACAATACGACACTTTTCCAACCCTAATCACGAAATTATCAAACGAAGGTGACAAAATTTGTGTTAACCCGAAACAGTCTTCAATATCTTGATCGTCCGAAGACAACGCGTGAGTTGCACGTGCTGCCGCTGCCCCGCGCGTCTGACACCGTCGCCGCGCCGTTGCTTCCCCTGACTGTATGAATTGGTTTCCGTGATATTTGTCGTATGATTATTGGTTGAATGGTTTTGTGAAATTGTTTAATGCATGATATGTGATTTACTGCGAGCATGTTACGTGTTTTGCGATAGCAAATTAATAATATCTATGCATGTTTGGATTTGCGCTAGAAGCAATAAGATATGCATTAATTGCTATATTGTGCACGTGTTTATATGTTAAAACGTTTTTCATATAAAATAATTTTTCTTCCGCTGCGTACACGTGCCTAATTCCCAACAGTGTATCAGAGCTCGTTAAGCAATTAATGCGTTAATATATTGCTTATTTTAAGGCTTTTTTCGTTTATTAAAATTGGAATTGTTGTATTATTTAATTGGGATTTTTTGAAAGTTTAAAATATTTCTGAAATATTTTTAATAACTTTTCCAACCTTAAAATTGTTTTAAATTGGAAAAATCCTGATCTGAAATAATTAAAAAATTGTTGTTTTTATCAATTACCCGGTCCGACCGGTCCGACGGTTCTTTTCAATTCAGCTGACCGAATCGACGTGAAAACGGATCGGTCAGGCCGGTTCTCGGTCTGACTGACCCGACCTGCTGATTCGGCCAGCTCGGCCGGACGATTCAGTCCGACTGACCAGTCGGACCAGACCGGTTCAGAAAAAAAAAATTATTTCAGATTTCTAATATTAAACTTGAAACAGATTGATTTTAATTTTTTGAAAATTATTTTCAATTAAACCCAATTAGATAATTGATGCAACGTATAACTATTTTAGTAAATATGCTTTGGATTAATTAATTAATTTAAAATTGTTAAATTGATTTTAATTAATATAACTCATGTATTATATTGATTGTACTTCAACTTAAATATTTATACCTCAACAATGTGATTGATTTATGCTAGTTGTGGTCTTATAGTTATTTTGAAAACCCGATAATTAATTATAAAATTAGGCCGTATGTTCCTCTTAGGACAATATGCATTTCCGTATACCTTTATAGAACATAGATGTTGGAATCACATCGACCATTCCAATCCTTCTGATGAGATAATTTGTTTTCTAAAATTCCCTCATTCTTAATTTATTAATAACTATTTTAAGCTATAAAGAAAAACCAATATGTTGAATTTTTCTTTCTTTCTGCCAACGGCTAAATTATGTATAGGCCCTTGCAATAGTGCAGTACGCCCTGTTAGCGGGGAGTGATATTGTAAGGTAAGTTGTAATTTAATTGATATAATGATGAAGGTAGTCATAGAAAGAGTTATGCAAGATTAACGTGGTCGGCTAGATTAACTAGGGGCTGCATTAGTTAGGTATAATCAGTTCTATGAGCATCTTTGATTGGTAGGTTAGACTTGACACACGAAGATTTTGAATTCGCGAGATTATCTTAGGTCATTATCAAGTGTGAGGAAAAATACTTTAGAATCATATAAATGATAAAATTGATTGTGATCTGTCTTTGGACAAATGTAACCAGACTAAATTAATTACGAGAGCAAATCGCAAGAGGTATTAGCAGCTATCCATCTTCTCAAGTTTTAGATCAAAATGACGCTTCAAGAGGTATAGTATATTTCACCAAATCCACTGTTTAACTATTCATTTAAATAATTAATTGCATTGATTAAATATGATTTTCATGAGATGATGGTGTTGCTATTTAAATATGTGTATTCGAATGCCATGTGTTTTAATTATTTTCATCGAGAATGTTAGTATGATTGGGTTTAATTACATTTAATTTATTATTATATTTATTATATATACAAGCATGTTTGTCTATGATTAGAAGAAACCAGGTACGCAATTAATTGTAATTATTATGTGTGTATGTTCATATAAATTTATTTATATGAAAAAAAAAAAAATTTTGTTATGTACCGTGCTCGATTCCCAATACACAGTAGCAAATTACTAAACCTATATGAAAAATTACTAATGCAAAATTTTAATTTCTATTTTTAGTGTACTTATCACACTTGACACCAAAGTAGGTAATGTTTCCAAATATTTAAGACAAACACTACTACTGCAACATCTAGTTCAAGATCATGAATTACATTGAATAGTACGTCTCATGCTTGTAATTAATTTCCTTGAAGCATAAGGCGTCACATTGCCATATTGCATTAACACTAGACCTAATCCATGTTTAACATTATTGTGTTTAATCACAAAGAAAAACTAGTCCTTTTTAAAAAATATCCATAACTAAAAAAACTTAATCAAAGCATGTAGATATTTATGATAGGTCGAGCCATTCAGATGCATCAATAAAGTCAAGGGAAATAAACCGTCCAGCCTCTTCATCCGTAAGAATTTTTGACCATTTAACTCTTCCTGCAGTATTTGATCCAGGTCCACTGCACTGATACTCCCCAAAGGTTACAGTCCTGTACCATTAAACACCATTTATATCTAAAAAATAGTATCATCAATCATAATACTTTAAAATAAAACCACTTATGTAGAGATCACTTACGATTGTCTAGAGGGATCAGCCCAGTCAAACCAGCCCTCCGGGATGACGTTGCTATCCATATAAGTATAGGCAAATATGGTTGTAGAGAAACGACCCCATGCTCTCCCTAGGTACACTAAGTCTGAACCGGTCACTCTACAGTTCACAAGGGAGAAACCATTGTTATCCAAACTCGAGTTTCTTTTTTGAGCTGTCACTGCCCCTGTTGCAATTGCATGTAACTCACAACCCTACATGTATGTGTGTGTATATATATATATACACACACACACACACGAATTATTAGTAATTTTTTTTTTTTCATTTTATATGAAAAGAGGAAATTTGAAAATTATAAGCAAAACAAAATTTCGAGTGAAATAGATGTTTCTTACAAATTTTATGATATTTATATTTATATACTTGCTTAAATCATGTCTTCACTAATCAGAGTGAATCCCTTTATGATTGTTAGAGCGTGGACATACATAGTAGTAGATCAATTTGGATTATACAACCAACTATTTCGTACATTTTTTTTAATCACAATTATAGAAGTAGTAGGCTTGTGTAGCTGAATGGGATATATTAAAATTTAGCATTTTTTTTTATTATTGAAGTTAAAATTGTTGGTAAATTGACTATGTAGTACAATTATTATAGAGGATCAGAAATATATCATGAATTGTCAAAAAATAAAAATATTAGTGGATGGAACGACGAATCATGAGATTGGAGATCTTTTAAGGTAGTCAAGGTTGAAGGGATAATTAAGGTTAGAGACATTGACTTTGAGGAGGAATCAATTTGATTGTTCTAACAAGACAATGTTTAACAACTCTGCAATTAAGTTAAGGTGATCAACAAACCTTGAAAGAATGACATTAAAGATTAGTTGAAATATGAAGTAACAATGACATTTCATGTCTTATCATATTGTCATAAGGTTTATATGTGTTTAGGATAAATAAAATTAACATTTGAGAACAAGTGAACGTTATACATGAATGGATCATTTGTAAAAACACCCAAAAAGGTAAAAAATAGTTATGCCGAACAAAAGTTATATATGCTCATTTATTGAAAACTAGATTTTTTGGAGGATCGTGTGGTTTATTTCTAATTTAAAGTTAATGATGTCAATACATCATAAATTCATTTTAGTTTATGTACCGTGATTAAGTTGTTTTTGTACGCGTGTTAAGCATACACTCAAAATATTTTTCACAATGGTAACACATTTATTGCATTTTTTGCATCTTCTTTCAAAATATATCAGTAAATTTTATGAGAACTATTACTGTGCATGTCCTATGATTTAAGGAAATTGTTACTCTATGGAAGTATGTATGAATGTATATATTTTAGTAGACCATTGGTATATTTAGATACAAACTAAACTTGTATGTTTTGATTTTATGCAGAAATTAAGTAATCGATTAATTGCAATATGTACTATTATTTTATACTTTGATGAAATAAAGTTTAAAGTATGAGCAGTTAAAGTAGTCCTGCTTAGATCACATTAAATGTAGTGTTCATGTTGTACACTATGATTTGATCTATTTCAATCGATTGTCTTGCTATACATGATTATCATCGGAATTAGACGCGCCTATTGTAAGAAAAACCCATTCAACCAAATATCGGTAAAGGTTAAAGAACAATATTGTAAGGAATACCCTTTTAAATGATAACAATAATTTGAGGTTACATTTATCAGGTACATAGCATATGTCGCCTAAGTGGGAGAATGATGGAAAGATTTTGCATGTGTAGACTCACATATGTATATTAAATGTATGTAGGTATCTACAAGAACAATCTAAATTAGTTTAAATCTACTAAACATAATATGTTGCACTTGTGGGTATTGGACTATATATTATTTATAGGTATAATGCGTAACGACAATTATAGTGATTAGTAACATGATTATGGCCTGAATCAACAATAACAAAGTGACTATATCCTTGAGTTATTTATAGGGTTTTGATCCAAAATGAATGTTTAGAAGAGTCATTCACAAGAAAGCAAACAAGGGATCTATGTGAACTTTATATGACCCATCGCAAATCCCAATGTATGTTGAGATTCAAATTCAAGAATTATTTTCCACGAAGTGAGGTACTCTTTCATATTTATAGTTATGTATAGTACTATCACGTACTCGGTATGTAGCTCTTGAGAATTCGTATGTATTTATGATAAATCTCTACTTAGACATGACCTAAATGAGTCTGTTCATGAACTAAAACTCCATTATCCAACATTTGCAGTAAGTATGTTAGTCCTATATATAGAAATAAAAAATTACCTTAAAGTAGGAACGAGCTTCACCACAGATGAAATCCACAGATCCTTCAATGTAGCAATCTTCGTAGTAATGCCTACCATTTTGATCCAAAAGAGTGTCTTGTGCCCCTAGAATCTTACAACCCGCAAATGCGGATGCGTCTCCTGCTACTCGTAAAGCTACTCCTTGCATTCCTTCAGCTCCTTCTGAAGGAATTGGAGCCGTATTCTGCATATATATATATATATATATATATATATATATATATATATATATATATATATATATATATATATATATATATATTTAAACCACTACGTAAGATATGATCTTTGAATTAATACAGATATGTGAAAATATCATAAATACGTGCTGAAAACTATGCCATTGAGACATAAATGGACAGACAAACGTAACATGTATGTTTTACTAAAGTTATTTACAATTTTCAATCACCTCTTATCACATGCAAATGATATCGGTAAATCTTTATTTCGAAACTCGTATGCTCATAAAAAACATGTTACATGAGTAATAAATTATGTTGAATAATTATATGTTCAAATAAAAGTAGATAATATAATTTAACATCTCAATAAAATGCTTATAAAGATCATGAATTTATTTTTATTTTTTGAAGGGTTTATTCTAATTTCCTTTCTAAAATATCCACCATATCTTAGTGAGTGTGCGTGTGTGTGTGTGTGTGTGTGTGTGTATATATATATATATATGTATATATATATATATATATATATATATATATATATATATATATATATATATATATATATATATATATATATATATAGGGAGAGAGAATTAAATGAAACATGGAACAAAATTAAATCACATAAAACAAAGATGTAAGACTATACATTATATATATATATATATATATATATATATATATATATATATATATATATATATATATATATATATATATATATATATATATATATATATTATTCGTTCCTCAAGTGCCACATGTAACATAGAATTAAAACATATAATACAAAAGAGGTGAGACTACACAGTACCTTAAATGTGATATTTTTTGCTACAAAGTATGGTGCATCTATGCCAAAAGTTGCTGAACCATATGTTCCAGATGGCTGTGAACTGGCTGTATCGCCCCATTGGACCACTGTATTTTCTGCCCCAGCACCTTGTATTTTTATATACGCTTTTGTTGAAGGTATTATTACCTTCTCGCTTCAAAGAATATTCAGTTCAAACAAATGAATAAAATTCATGCAAATATAATATACATATAAATGGATGAACTAAGAAAGAAGAACTTACATGTATATCCCTTCATGAACATCGATCAAAACTTTGTCTTGGTTCACCAAAGGGAGAGAGTCGATTGCAGCTTGAATTGATGTAAAATCTCCGGATCCTGGATTTTTATCGACTGTAATGATGATAGAAGGGGCCGCCGTGATGACTTTGTTGCTGTAGCAAATTATTGTTTTATTGTTTCCATTCACCAGAAGTAGAAAAAGAATTGTTATAAGGTGGGGGATATGTGTATAGGCAGACATGGTTAACGATGTAAACAAGAGAGAATAATTTGAGGAGAAGAGAGAGAAAAATTGAAGGACAAATAATGTAATGGTTTTCACTTGTAATGCATTTAGTGCTTGCATGGGTTATATATACAGCTTACCTGCACAATTAACAAGAAAATTTTAATTATAGTTCTCCAAAACACCTCGAAAAATTATACAGACCGTCTTTAAAGTTTGGTCTCATGACTACTAGATCCCTTAGATTTGAAAAGTAAACACAAATCTCTCTTGAGATTTAGTTCAATCTAACACTCAACCCCTTCTAGTAATTATTTTAATCAAATATCTTAATGACTCATTTCACAAATTAAGCTAATTTCACGGTATACCTAATTACACATATTGAATAACATTACTCACACATCTCTAAATGTTTTAATTTTGGAATAAAAAAAAAAATTAAAAATAATATTTTTATTTTAACCATTTTTTATAAGAAAAACTTTATAATTTATCAATATTGAAGGGTAATCTCAAACTTTTGTATCTAAAATACAAAAGTGTTTTTCATCACATATTATGGCATTCACCTCCTTTCTTCAACGTTCATTCATTGTCATCTTTCCTACCTTGTATTATAGTTTATACTCTCAACAAGTTCCACTACTAACGAGAAATTCATATTGATAGTTGGATTTTGTTTTTCATAATAACAATTTTTTTTAAAGAAAAATGATGTGGTTTTCTTTTTCTTCGTCATTGCATATGTTTGCATCGATGATTATACAATTCTGGATCATTAAGAGCATCTCCAATGGAGAGGGGGGGTTTTCCCCTCCCCTCCCCCTCCCCTCCCCATCCCCCTCCCCCTCCCTCTACCTACGTCGTTTCCAACCGTTCGGTCTTATATTACTTTTTTTCCAATCCCCACTCTCACCACTATAATAATAATAAAATAATAATAACAACCATAATAATAATAATAATAATAATAATAATAATAATAATAATAATAATAATAATAATAATTATTATAATAATAATAATAATAATAATAATAATAATAATAATTTAATTATAATAATACAATATTCAAATATAAGTAAAGAAATAATCTTCAACTAATTCAATAATTGAAAAAAAACAAGAATAATAACCACGAAAACAACATTTGAAAAACAACAAGGATAAAACCGAATAATATAACAAGAATCCAAAAACATCTAGGATAATAACGATTACTACAAACAAAAAATAATAATTAATTGAACAAGGAATTGCGCCCATGTGCGTGTTTAGGTGATACATTGCTTACTCGGTTCAAGCTGCATTTTTACGAAAATGAACCCTTAAAGAAGGTATGGGTATTATTTTTCAAATAAAACTGGGTGTATGTGTAATTATATTTAACATCATGGGAGGTTATGGTATTTGTCTAATATGTAATTAGCCGTAAAATAGAATATTCAATAAAATAATACAAAATGAGATGGATATTTGATGAAATCTAAACTTCGAGGGCTATTTGTGTAATTTCTCAAATTTGAGGGGTATAGGTGTAAGTAGACATAATCTCAAGAAATCTCTATGTTATTTGATACGAAGAAAGAGAATATAAGAAATTAGAGATAAATAGAGTGGTAGAAATTTCAAATGAAAAAAAGAGCGTGATATTTAATTTGTGAGGGATTCATTATGTGAGAAAAAAAAATAATATGAAGAGAGAGGGTAGAAAGATATATAGAGGAAACAAATGGAAGCGGTTATATGATCATGTGAAACTTGAATAAGTAAATAATATAAAAAAAGTTTCATTATAATTTTTTCAGTAAAAAAAAAATTCTTATTATTGAGGCTTGTTCATATTATTTTGAAGGGCAAATTAGGGATACCCCTCATTTGCTATTTGTCTTTGTATTGATCCTTTTTATTTTTGCCTTTTTGAGACAATATTCCATATCCTACACGTGTTTTCTATTACCCATTATGCCCTTTTTTATATAGAATTTTTATCTCTCTCTTTTATCTAACACACTCAAACCCTAGATATTATACTTGTATCACACCGCTCTTTCTATCTTGGTAATTTCTTCCCTCCACCGCACACAATGCTGCCACGGCTGTTCATTTCCGGCGAGATGGTATCGACTTTTTCTGGATTATAGGTTGCAACTTCTCGACAATGACGAAGGAAGACTACCGTGATTGTCGTTCTCTAATCTCCAACGGCTTTAAGGAATCTTTTAGCGCCTCTTCGCTTTCCTCGCGATGAGAGACGGTTTGTTGATGGCTAGGCATCTGGCTGGCTAAAGTTGATCGGATCGACAAAATTAGTGGTGTTGTAAGCGGTGTTCTGTTACTGACTTGGGGTAGCCGTCGTTGCCGATAAATATGGTCGCCGCTTAAAATCTCTGTCAATAGACATATATTCTCTCCTTTTTCCTTTTCCCTTTTTTCCTTTTTCCTTTTGTTTCCCTTTTTTCTTTTTTTTTTCTTTTTTGCTTTTTGATGATCTCGCTAGTTTCACTAACATGCTACTTAGGAATTAGGTAATTATCATAGGAATTATACACATGTGTTTGCGTTATTGGTGTTTACGATTTTTTATTTACGTCTTCTTAATGTTCATTTGTTGCTTCATAGATGACTCAGTTCCTCTCAATTTTTATTTTATTTTATATGAAAATCAAAAAATAATTTGCTTACAACTGAGGTCTACGAACAAAATACAATCGAATTTTATATAATTATTTTTCAATTACATCTAATATTTTATTTTAGTTTGTTAAACCAACCTAAAATTCCTTTGTGGTAGAACTAGTGACCAGGATTATCTCTACAATAGTCAAATAGATAAATAATTTGTACATATGGCGTGCTATTTTAAGCGTTTCACTCTCTCCGGCAATTTTTAATAATAAAATCAAAATTTATTCAATTTTTCATCTTAGTGAATTACACTAATTTTATAGTGGATTGCATTAATTTGATAGTGAATTAAGTTAAATTTGTAGTGGATTTGGATAAATTATAGTGTTTTTTCATAAGAGTGGAGTGGGTTTCAACTCATTGTCTTTCAAAAGGGAATATTTTGAATTAATTGAACTGATACGTCTCTACCTATTTTTTCTTCGTTTGAGTTTCTTGAGCATAAGTGAGTGAAGCGAGGGTAACTAGGTGGATGTTGCTTGGGTAAATCTGCTATTGTAACCAAAGATGGTATTTAGTGGTACCCCTTTGATGCCATTCTTAAATGATATATTGTTCGTAAAAATTATATTTTTTTATTTTCATTTTATGTGGAAATGCATATCTTTTTCTAATCATTTTCTATTCAAAATACTATTTTTTCCAATTTTCATATCTACTAAGAGTTAAATGCAAAACCCTTATGTGTTAATCCTAAAGACCAAAAACCCCTCGAAATAAAAAAAATGGTAAAAATCCTCCTAATAAGTGTTCAAACAAGCATACTCGGCCCATTTTATTTTTATCCGTTGATCGCTCGGGAAAAGACGAATAAACTCTTGGATAAATCTGTCCAACCTCTAAAATTTTATGACCCAAATGAAGTTTTTAAAATTTTTAATTCAGTCCCTAATATTTTCAATTAAGCCCTCTTCCCTAAATGAAAAAAAAATACACACACACACAAATACACACACTTTGATTTTATTTCTCTACGCACCTCACCTCATCCCACCCCACCACTGCCGTCGCCGGCTCCGTTCATGGACCGAAATCCCTCTCCGGCAACCAAGTTTCTCAACCCCTAACAACAACGAATTCCCTCTCAACTCAAAATTTCTTAAAAAAATATTCCAAGAAAAAGAAAAATCCAAAGTCATGATCCACAATTTCGACACCATTAAACATCGTCCCACAACAATAAACCTTCTTCTCTTCTCAACAAAACGATCACTCAATTCCAGATTTCTCCACCCATTTTCTCGGGGCCGCCCATTTCTTCGGTTTCCCCAAAACTGAAGTTTACCTCCAGTTATGCATTCTAGTTTTGCCATTGTCGTGATTATTGTACTATGTTTTTTGAGGTTTCGGGCGAACCGGCGACCTTGGCAGGAGGGGGAGGTGGGTGGTGATGGGGTAGTTTGGGTCCTTGGGAAGAAAATGATGAGGTGGCTTTGTATGCCATTTTTTTTTTCTTTTTTCCTTTTTGAATCTGTTTAAATATAATTTATATTTTTTCATTTTATTTGTTTAAATTTAAATATTATTAAACATGAGTAGTTTAATTGTTTCATTACTAGTTTAATTGTTTCATGGGTGTTGATTCACAGGGGCAATTTTGTCCTTTCATGCACAAAATGTACAAAAATCGCACAAGTAGTCACACACACAACGAGTTAATGACACGCACAAAGGTTAGGGGATGTATGGCTTTGACTATCGATTACACGAGGATTTTTGTCACTTTTTTTAACACATGGGGAGTTTTTGCATTTAACTCAATCTACTAATACCCACTCTACTAAGTACTAACATATATATTTTATTCCACCAACTCATTTTTCCCTACTCATTGAATTCACACCCTCTCTCTCCTACCATTTTTCTCTTCTCATTAATATCAACTCAACCCCCTCTCTCTCCTCTCATTTCTCTCGATCAAAGCACATTGTATTTTTTTGGTAACGATGATTTGCTTTTATATTTATTACAGTTGACTCTTAAATTTTAAAGTGGATTGCATTAATTTAATAGTGAATTACTCTAAGTCCATAGAGGATTATGTTAGTTTCTTATCGGATAACTTAATTTTCGTAGTGGATTATGTTAATTACATAGTGCATTTCGATAAGTTTATAATCAATTTCAATTTGCTAAACTTGATGATTATTTATTTATTTATTTCAAACACAAAATTACAAAAGAAACAACAAATTTAAAAAAAAATAAAAAAAACGAATTTTTTTTTATAAAAAAAATAGGGGCCTTAAGATATAGATCATTGGTGAAAAAAATATTAAAATTAAATGATAAGCCCAACTAAACATTTGCTTCACATCCTTTATTTGTAAAACTCATTCCAAAATTGCCTATCCACAGACAAAGTAAGAATCTGCCCTCAGTAAAATTCGAACTGCATTCATCATTTTTTGATTATGCATTTAACATTTTGATTTATTTTAACAACCGGCATTTTCGGTAAAATATTATTATTTTATTTTACCACCTTTATGTGCAAATCTATGAAATTAGAATTTAGAATAATTCTTGCATGATTAGTAATTACATGAAAATTAGGTGATTATGTGAAATATATGATTACGTGAATTATGTGATTATGTGAAATATATGATTTTGTGAATTATGTGATTATGCGATTACGTGAAATATGTGCTTAGGAAATATTTTGAGATATTATGTCGAAATAAAATATTTTTCACGAACTAAGATTTTATTCTTGCATATGAATTTAAGTGAGCATTTTATCATATTTATGCATGCACAAAATTTTAGAAATTTTTTTTTTCTCATGTATTTGAGGATTATTAATTAGTGGAGAAAATTAGAAAATACTCCCCTCATTTTTCTTGAATTTTCGGACACTAACACACACACACACACACACACACACTCCGACACACAGATGATTTAAAAATTGCATGTTAATTAAGAAAAGACATGCATTAGAATGCTTGTACTTTGAGCATTGAAAGAAATACCTAAGCCTAGTCCTCCTACTCACTAGCTAGGCATTCCTTTCACCACTCCCACTCTCCACTTTAAGTAAACCAAGGGTCACTCTTCTTCTTCCTTTCTTCTTCATTTTTCGGCAGCCCTAAACCACCACCATAGCCACCACCTTCTCAAGCTTAAGCCACCCAAGAACCACCACCATACCTCTTCCAAAAAATTGCAAAATCAGCCCACCAAAAGATGTATTTCCCTTTCTTCTCCATTGGCTTTGAACTCTCCAAAAACACTATAAATACATCCAATGTCCAAGAAAAAAATCCACTCTCAAACTCCACTCTTACCATCTATAAGTTTAAGGTCTCTTTCTATTTCAATAGGAGGAGAATTTTCGGCCAAGACTAAGTAAGCCCTTCTCCCCCTTCTTTCTTCATTTTGTCAAAAGAGCTAAGCTCTTCTTAATCCAAGTTCTTCTTGTTCTTCTTCTTATTTTCTTAAGATATAATCTAACTCTTGATCTCTTCTTGTATTAGAGATAAAAGAGCTAACAAATCCTTCCCCTAGAGAGTAGAGGTGAAAATTCATGAATTCTAGCTCAAACATGCAACACCACTAGTATTTTCGGTTTTTATGTGATTTTTGTATCCGAACCATATTAAATTCTCGTATTTTTTATTCTGCTTTTAGTAGGTTAATTACTGTGATAACACAAGAATACTATTACCACACCTAATTGTTGGGTTTCGGGCACGCATACGCAGCGGAAAACAAAAATTTATGCGATTTAAACGACTTTAAAAACACATAAGAACATGCCCGATAAATTAAATTCAATTAATTGCGTACCTTTGCGCTTCCAGCGAAAATAAAACAACATACATGCTAATAAACTTAACCGTACTTAAATCAATTAACATGCTCGCAATTTAAACCAAATAACATGCTTGCAATGATTTAAAACCGATTACACATAATCACATAAAATCATACAAACACAAGCATGAAATCATAGTTTAAACTAAACCCTAAACGAAACTAGGGTTTCGTATATTTACCTCTTGACACGTGAGGTAGGAGCGATTAGCACTTCGTGATTACTACGGAAACCAATCCGTAGAATCGGGGCAGCAGCGGTGCAACGGCAGCAGCGGCGCGTGAGGTCACGGCGGCGCGTGTAGTGTACGCGCGGCTTCGGGGCGGCGCGTGGGGCAGCGTGCGGCTTCGGCTCGTGCGTTGCTCCTCGACTTTTCGATCTACAGTCTTCCTCCTCTCGGATTTCACCTCGTATACTTCGATCTACTAAATCGTGGCACTAGACACGAAGTAGTTAGAATAAAACGGAAGAAAAAGAAAGGAGAAAGAATACCGAACAAGGAACGGCCGACGAACGGCCGGTTCCGGCGACGGAGTGGCGACGGTGGTGCGGTGGTGGCCGCGCGGGAGAGAGGGCGAGAGAGAGAGGGTCGGCCGCTTTTGGGTTAGGGTTTTTGTGTCTTTGTGCAAGGCCTATAAATCATGTATTTATAGTCCCTTGCATAAAACCCTAGCGGGCTTAAGTTGGACCGGGCCCAACAACTTAAGTTCGCTAGTACTTTTACTTGCTCGTTTCTCTCAATTCAATGACCGAAAAATTGCAACGATTACATTTTCGGAATCATTATAATTCCCTCGTCACTACGAGTGCCATCTTTCATTTTCCAACTTTCCAAAAGTGGAAACCCTAGTTCAGTGGACTTTCTAAATTTGGAAACTTCTCGATTTAGAAAGTTCACTAACATGTTCGCCTATTCTTTTCCTTTTCTTATTCTCATTCGTAATTCCAAATTACGAATGTTGGATTCAATCATATTGACTTCCAATCATGCAAAGATAAACTATTTTATCTCTGACCGTTTATTCAAAGATCAGATGTGCACGAGCAGTGTGACCCTCGATGGTTCAGGTGTAAGCTAGCCGTGGGCCCACAACCCTTTGTGGTCAAAACTCGTCCTCTTCGAGTTACGATTAAGATGAAGCTCGTTTTACCTTAATCACCCAACGAATCAAGATTGGCGTCTAGCAACTACGCGTCATGATTCCCTAGATACAAATGAAGTGCCTGCAAGAACCTTCAGATATAGTTAACGTACAGTACGGTCCCTTCGATTCATATGTCCCGATCGAACTAGAGGCATTGGTTCATCGAGACCTCTTTATATGTTCGATGACGGTGCGATCGTTCTAAGTGTTGTAATCCTTACGTGCATGACTTAGAGAATCGAATTCTCTAATCATCACTTAGTCAGCTCTGGCCAGAGACTTAGAATGATTACAAACTTTCAGAACACACAGGACATCCAAGACTTTTCTAGCGATCGAATCCCCGACTACAATGCACAGACCTCCCACTAGATTTCGGACTGCACGAACACTGGCCCTTGGGATGGTCCTCGGTGGAGCTCAGAGACAGGTCACGATACAGCTGGTCCTCTAGTGAAGTCACGGTGATGTCTAGGTCATAAGGACTAATGGTGTACAACTATACCATAGATATCTCTACTCGATTATTGGGAACCACTTAGAGATTTCTAGGGTGAGGGAGTTCAGTGAACTCGTCAACTTACGAGCACCCACTTATGCATGCCGATATCACAATACCGTTTACTGATGAGATGCAGTACACATACACTAAGTGCTAGTCTTAATGGGAAAGGCCGATATCCTCATTAGTGGCGTAACCCTTCGACTAGGAACACGTTTAACAGTTATAATACTTAAGTAAATATCTCACGATCCTAACGATCAATTACTAGTACTTGTAATAATTGTAAGGACTATATCTATGCTTGTGACAAAGGGACAAAGATATAGAATGCCAAGGTGTTTTATCATTAATACGAATAAAGGTTCGTTTATTACAATAATAAATACGAAAGACCACAGCCACATGTTGGCTTGTTGGTCACCTACTCTAACAATCTCCCACTTGACCTAAAGCCAACTACCCATAAATCGCAATCCCATCGACTCTCGATGTTTCTCATGGACCGATCTCGGTAAAGGCTTCGTGAAGGGGTCTGCAACGTTCTCTTCCGAGGTGACTCGTTCAACCTCAACTTCACCTCTATCAATGATCTCTCGGATCACGTGATACTTCCTCAGAATATGCTTCGACTTCTGATGAGATCGTGGCTCCTTAGCTTGCGCCACGGCTCCGGTGTTATCACAGTACAACGGTACTGGATCACTAGCATCAGGAATGACACCCAACTCTTGGATGAATTTCCTTATCCAAGTCCCTTCTTTTGCAGCTTCAGACGCTGCAATGTATTCCGCTTCGGTAGTGGAATCAGCCGTCGTGCTTTGCTTGGAACTCTTCCAACACACGGCACCACCATTAAGCGTGAATATAAATCCAGAATTCGACTTTGAGTCGTCCACGTCCGATTGAAAACTAGAGTCAGTGAAACCCTCTAATTTCAACTCGGCACCCCCATAGACCAAAAATATATCCTTAGTCCTTCGCAAGTACTTGAGGATATCTTTCACGGCTTTCCAGTGAGCCGGGCCGGGGTTAGACTGATATCTGCTTGTGACACTCACAGCATACGCAATATCGGGTCTCGTACACAGCATGCTATACATTATGCTTCCTATGGCAGAAGCATAGGGCGTCCTTTTCATCTCCTCGATTTCACTAGGTGTTTGCGGACACATAGATTTCGAGAGACGAACCCCATGGGACATTGGCAAGGATCCCTTCTTGGATTCTTCCATGCTAAACCGTTTCATCACGGTGTCTATGTACAGGCTTTGGGATAAACCAAGCATCTTTCTCGCTCTATCTCTATAGATGCGTATTCCTAATACATAAGATGCTTCTCCCAAATCCTTCATTGAGAAACGTGTGGACAACCATGCTTTCGTTTGCTGCAACATTCCTACGTCATTCCCAATGAGTAGAATGTCATCAACGTAAAGCACTAAAAATATCACTGCCCTCCCACTAACCTTCTTGTATACACAAGGTTCCTCCGGATTCTTCTCAAAATCAAACTCTTTGATAGTTGAGTCGAACCTAATGTTCCAACTTCGGGATGCTTGTTTCAATCCATAAATGGATCGCTGGAGCTTGCAAACCTTTTGCTCACTTCCAGAAGATATGAAGCCTTCCGGCTGCGCCATCTAAATTTCTTCCTCAATGTCTCCATTAAGGAAGGCGGTCTTCACATCCATTTGCCATATCTCGTAGTCGTACCACGCAGCTATGGCCAGCAAAATCCTAATGGACTTCAGCATCGCGACTGGCGAAAAAATTTCCTCATAGTCAACTCCTTGCCTTTGAGTATATCCTTTCGCTACCAATCTAGCTTTATAGGTCGATACCTTTCCATCCACTCCAATTTTCTTCTTATAGATCCACTTGCAGCCTATAGGAACAATTCCCTTAGGTGGATCTATCAAGGTCCACACCTTGTTGGAGTACATGGAGTCCATTTCGGATTTCATGGCAGTTAGCCAATGTCCCATGTCCGCATCCGATACGGCCTCATTGTATGTTCTTGGATCTCGTCCAAGATCAACATGATCTTCATCATTTTCGAGGAGGAATAACCTATCCGGCATTTTCCGAACTCTTTCGGATCTACGCACCGTAGGTTCAGGAGGTATATTAGTGGTTTGTTGTATTGGTTCGATTACTTGTTCTTGCGTTTGAACTTCACTTTGTGGTTCTTGAACTACTTCAAGTTCTATCATGCTGCCCTTTCTATCGGATAGAAACTCCCTTTCCAAAAAGGTGGCATTTCTCGAAACAAACGTCTTTGCTTCTTTTACATAATAAAACTCGTATCCCATTGAGTCTTCGGGATACCCCACAAAATAGCACAAGTCGGATTTACTGTCCAACTTATCTCCCACTAATCGCTTCACATAAGCGGGACAACCCCATATCCTAATATGTTTGTAATTGGGTTTCCGGGAATGCCAAAGTTCATAAGGTGTGGATTTAACTGCTTTGGTGTTAACTCTATTCAGCAAATACGCGGCAGTACGGAGTGCATGACCCCACAAGTATGCCGGTAAGTTTGTGAACCCCATCATGGATCGAACCATATCTAATAAAGTTCGATTCCGACGTTCGGATACTCCATTAAGTTGAGGAGTTCCCGGTGGAGTCCATTGGGACTGTATCCCATTTTCTTTTAGATAGTCAATGAACTCGATGCTCAAGTATTCTCCACCACGATCGGATCGTAGCTTCTTAATACTTCGTCCGAGTTGCTTTTCTACTTCGTGTCTAAAATCTTTGAACTTTTCAAAAGTTTCAGACTTGTACTTCATCAAGTACACATACCCATACCTAGAATAATCGTCGGTAAAGGTAGCGAAGTAGTTGTATCCACCCTTCGCACTAACACTTAGTGGACCACATACGTCTGTATGGATCAAATCCAAAAGACCCTCGGCTCGTTCCATTATCCCTTTGTAGGGTGACTTGGTCATTTTCCCTTTAAGGCAGGATTCACAAGTTTGTAGTGATTTCACGTCCTCCAAAGAGAACAATCCTTCACTGACAAAATCGTTCATCCTTCTTAAAGAGACATGACCTAATCTAGCGTGCCAAAGTTGTGCGGGGTTTTGATCTATCTCCTTACGTTTTGCTGATATAACATTAATAGGTATTTCACTTGGATTTAGTTTATACAAGTTGTTTAATAGTCGTCCTTTGCAAATTAAGTTCTCATTCTTTTGTATAATGCAAATCGAATTTCCAAAAACAAAAGTAAAACCTTCAATATCTAATACTGGAATAGAAATAAGGTTTCTAATGAGCGACGGAACAAATAAACAATCGTTCAAAACAATAGGAAAACTAGAATCCAAAACATTTAAGTAAATAGTGCCAATGGCTTCAGCAGCAACTCTTGCTCCATTCCCCATCCTTAGGTAGGTCTCACCCGCTCTAAGTCTTCGACTTCTTGTCATTAGCTGCAAATCATTGCACAAATGTGAGCCACAGCCCGTATCCAATACCCAAGAAGAAGAGTTGACAGATAAATTTACGTCAATGAAATACGTACCCTTTTCAGAACCTTTCTGCTTTAGGTAAGCCTTGCAGTTGCGGCGCCAATGTCCTTTCTTTCCACAGTGATGGCAAGCATCATCAACTTGTTTGCTAACCTTTGCTTTGGGGCCCCCACTACCTTCACCCACTTCGAACTTGCTGTTAGGGAAAAAAACTCTCTCCTTTCTCTTCTTTTGGAAAGAACTCTTCTTTCCAGAAGTAGAAGCAACGAGAACATACTTCTCTTTCTTAATGGTGGACTCGAAGCTGACCAACATGTTCATTAACTCATCCAAGGGAGGATCTAGTTTGTTCATGTTGAAGTTCACTATGAACGATTCATAGGAACTAGGAAGAGACAACAGGATCAAATCCAACGAGAGCTCGGCCGGGAGGGTGACATCAAGATTCACTAGCTTTTCAAGGAGAGTGATCATTTTGAGACAGTGCTCGTGGACCGAAGTCCCTTCACGCAGTCTCGCTGTGATCAACTCCTTTGTAGCAGCGTACCTCGATGCCCTAATATTCTCACTATACATGCTATCGAGATGAGCCTTTATATCGAAAGCATGCAAGTGAGACTCATATTTCCTCGCAAGCGCGGGCTCCATGGCGGCTATCATATAGCACCTAGCATGAGTGTCATCTTTCTTCCAAACTTCATAAGTTTCCTTTTCAGCATCAGTCGCTGTGGCAGGTAAAGTGGCGGGAAGCCTCTCGTTCAAAACGTAGAGACGCCCCTCAACAGTTAGCACAAGCTTAAGACTACGCAACCAATCTAGGTAATTAGGGCCATTGAGTTTATTGTCGAGGATTGACATTATGGGATTCTTAGACATGATTATCTGAGACATATAGAGAAGAGGATTATTAGAGATTCGCGTTAAATGATTGTTACAATTAAATGTTTGGACTTGTGTTATTTAATTGTTCTCCCACTAATTTTATCGAATTCCACTTCCCTCTAGTAGACAAACGAGAAAACTGATTTTTCTTAATGGGCTTTAGGTCCAATAGACAAATATAACCCGTAGTTAATCTAGCCCGATTATATTTGCCCAAAGGTAGATCACAATCAATCATATCCACAATATGACCCTAAATTAATTTTCCTCACACTTGATAATGACCTAAGTTAATCTCGCGAATATCAAAATCGTCGTGTGTCAAGTCTAACCTACCAATCAAAGATGCTCATAGAACTCGATTATGCCAAACTAATGCAGTCCCTAGTTAATCTAGCCGACCACGTTAATTCAACATAACCCTTTTCTACGGTTACCTTCATCATTATGTCAATTGAATTACAGCTTACTCTACCATAGCACTCCCCGCTAACACGGCTTACTGCACTATAGTAAAGGGCTACACATAATCCAACCGTTGGCAGAAGGAAAGAAATAACTCAACAGATTGGGTTTTTCTTTATAGCTTGAAATGATTCTTAATTAAAAGAATGAGGGATTTTAATTAAAGTGTTTTATCTCATCAGAAGGTTTTGGATTGGTCTATGTGATTCCTACATCTATGTTCTCTAAAGGTATATGGAAGCGCATATTGTCCTAAGAGGAACATACGACCTAACTACATAATTAATTACATTAATTAATTATCGGATTTCCAAAATAATTATAGAACCTCAACTAGCATAAATCATTCAAATAATATTGAGGTACTACTAATTAAGTTGAAGTATAATCAACATTATACGTGTGTTCTATTAATTGAAATCAATTTAACAATTTAAATTAATTAATTAATCTAACACCTATTTACTAAAATAGATGATTGTCGATCCAATTATCTAATTGGGATTAATTGAAAATAATTTTCCAAAAATTAAAATCAATTTGTTTTAAGTTTAATTTTAGAAATCTGAAATTTTTTTTTTTTTTTTTTTTATTTTTCAGTGGACCGGTTCGGCCCAACCGGTCTGACCGGTTCGGACCGAAGCGGTCCGGTTCTGCCCGGTCCAGCTGACCCAAATCAGTGGGCCGGGTCAGTCGGACCGAGAACCGGTCTGACCGACCCGAATCCACGTGGATTCGGTCAACTAGATCGCACACAACCATCGAACCGGCCGGTTCGGCCGGTTCGATCCGAACAATTTAAAAACCGACATTTTAAAATAATTTCAGATCCGATTTTCCAATTTTAAACAATTTTAAAGCTGGAAAAGATTCTAAACAATATTTCAAAAATATTTTAAACTTACGAAAACTCCCAATTACATAATACGACAAACACTACTTTAATAAATCGAACATGCATAAAATCATAGCATATAAACACGAACGCAATTAATTGCGCAACGAGCTCTGATACCACTGTTGGGTTTCGGGCACGCATACGCAGCGGAAAACAAAAATTTATGCGATTTAAACGACTTTAAAAACACATAAGAACATGCCCGATAAATTAAATTCAATTAATTGCGTACCTTTGCGCTTCCAGCGAAAATAAAACAACATACATGCTAATAAACTTAACCGTACTTAAATCAATTAACATGCTCGCAATTTAAACCAAATAACATGCTTGCAATGATTTAAAACCGATTACACATAATCACATAAAATCATACAAACACAAGCATGAAATCATAGTTTAAACTAAACCCTAAACGAAACTAGGGTTTCGTATATTTACCTCTTGACGCGTGAGGTAGGAGCGATTAGCACTTCGTGATTACTACGGAAACCAATCCGTAGAATCGGGGCAGCAGCGGTGCAACGGCAGCAGCGGCGCGTGAGGTCACGGCGGCGCGTGTAGTGTACGCGCGGCTTCGGGGCGGCGCGTGGGGCAGCGTGCGGCTTCGGCTCGTGCGTTGCTCCTCGACTTTTCGATCTACAGTCTTCCTCCTCTCGGATTTCACCTCGTATACTTCGATCTACTAAATCGTGGCACTAGACACGAAGTAGTTAGAATAAAACGGAAGAAAAAGAAAGGAGAAAGAATACCGAACAAGGAACGGCCGACGAACGGCCGGTTCCGGCGACGGAGTGGCGACGGTGGTGCGGTGGTGGCCGCGCGGGAGAGAGGGCGAGAGAGAGAGGGTCGGCCGCTTTTGGGTTAGGGTTTTTGTGTCTTTGTGCAAGGCCTATAAATCATGTATTTATAGTCCCTTGCATAAAACCCTAGCGGGCTTAAGTTGGACCGGGCCCAACAACTTAAGTTCGCTAGTACTTTTACTTGCTCGTTTCTCTCAATTCAATGACCGAAAAATTGCAACGATTACATTTTCGGAATCATTATAATTCCCTCGTCACTACGAGTGCCATCTTTCATTTTCCAACTTTCCAAAAGTGGAAACCCTAGTTCAGTGGACTTTCTAAATTTGGAAACTTCTCGATTTAGAAAGTTCACTAAAGTGTTCGCCTATTATTTTCCTTTTCTTATTCTCATTCGTAATTCCAAATTACGAATGTTGGATTCAATCATATTGACTTCCAATCATGCAAAGATAAACTATTTTATCTCTGACCGTTTATTCAAAGATCTGATGTGCACGAGCAGTGTGACCCTCGATGGTTCAGGTGTAAGCTAGCCGTGGGCCCACAACCCTTTGTGGTCAAAACTCGTCCTCTTCGAGTTACGATTAAGATGAAGCTCGTTTTACCTTAATCACCCAACGAATCAAGATTGGCGTCTAGCAACTACGCGTCATGATTCCCTAGATACAAATGAAGTGCCTGCAAGAACCTTCAGATATAGTTAACGTACAGTACGGTCCCTTCGATTCATATGTCCCGATCGAACTAGAGGCATTGGTTCATCGAGACCTCTTTATATGTTCGATGACGGTGCGATCGTTCTAAGTGTTGTAATCCTTACGTGCATGACTTAGAGAATCGAATTCTCTAATCATCACTTAGTCAGCTCTGGCCAGAGACTTAGAATGATTACAAACTTTCAGAACACACAGGACATCCAAGACTTTTCTAGCGATCGAATCCCCGACTACAATGCACAGACCTCCCACTAGATTTCGGACTGCACGAACACTGGCCCTTGGGATGGTCCTCGGTGGAACTCAGAGACAGGTCACGATACAGCTGGTCCTCTAGTGAAGTCACGGTGATGTCTAGGTCATAAGGACTAATGGTGTACAACTATACCATAGATATCTCTACTCGATTATTGGGAACCACTTAGAGATTTCTAGGGTGAGGGAGTTCAGTGAACTCGTCAACTTACGAGCACCCACTTATGCATGCCGATATCACAATACCGTTTACTGATGAGATGCAGTACACATACACTAAGTGCTAGTCTTAATGGGAAAGGCCGATATCCTCATTAGTGGCGTAACCCTTCGACTAGGAACACGTTTAACAGTTATAATACTTAAGTAAATATCTCACGATCCTAACGATCAATTACTAGTACTTGTAATAACTGTAAGGACTATATCTATGCTTGTGACAAAGGGACAAAGATATAGAATGCCAAGGTGTTTTATCATTAATACGAATAAAGGTTCGTTTATTACAATAATAAATACGAAAGACCACAGCCACATGTTGGCTTGTTGGTCACCTACTCTAACAATCTCCCACTTGACCTAAAGCCAACTACCCATAAATCGCAATCCCATCGACTCTCGATGTTTCTCATGGACCGATCTCGGTAAAGGCTTCGTGAAGGGGTCTGCAACGTTCTCTTCCGAGGTGACTCGTTCAACCTCAACTTCACCTCTATCAATGATCTCTCGGATCACGTGATACTTCCTCAGAATATGCTTCGACTTCTGATGAGATCGTGGCTCCTTAGCTTGCGCCACGGCTCCGGTGTTATCACAGTACAACGGTACTGGATCACTAGCATCAGGAATGACACCCAACTCTTGGATGAATTTCCTTATCCAAGTCCCTTCTTTTGCAGCTTCAGACGCTGCAATGTATTCCGCTTCGGTAGTGGAATCAGCCGTCGTGCTTTGCTTGGAACTCTTCCAACACACGGCACCACCATTAAGCGTGAATATAAATCCAGAATTCGACTTTGAGTCGTCCACGTCCGATTGAAAACTAGAGTCAGTGAAACCCTCTAATTTCAACTCGGCACCCCCATAGACCAAAAATATATCCTTAGTCCTTCGCAAGTACTTGAGGATATCTTTCACGGCTTTCCAGTGAGCCGGGCCGGGGTTAGACTGATATCTGCTTGTGACACTCACAGCATACGCAATATCGGGTCTCGTACACAGCATGCTATACATTATGCTTCCTATGGCAGAAGCATAGGGCGTCCTTTTCATCTCCTCGATTTCACTAGGTGTTTGCGGACACATAGATTTCGAGAGACGAACCCCATGGGACATTGGCAAGGATCCCTTCTTGGATTCTTCCATGCTAAACCGTTTCATCACGGTGTCTATGTACAGGCTTTGGGATAAACCAAGCATCTTTCTCGCTCTATCTCTATAGATGCGTATTCCTAATACATAAGATGCTTCTCCCAAATCCTTCATTGAGAAACGTGTGGACAACCATGCTTTCGTTTGCTGCAACATTCCTACGTCATTCCCAATGAGTAGAATGTCATCAACGTAAAGCACTAAAAATATCACTGCCCTCCCACTAACCTTCTTGTATACACAAGGTTCCTCCGGATTCTTCTCAAAATCAAACTCTTTGATAGTTGAGTCGAACCTAATGTTCCAACTTCGGGATGCTTGTTTCAATCCATAAATGGATCGCTGGAGCTTGCAAACCTTTTGCTCACTTCCAGAAGATATGAAGCCTTCCGGCTGCGCCATCTAAATTTCTTCCTCAATGTCTCCATTAAGGAAGGCGGTCTTCACATCCATTTGCCATATCTCGTAGTCGTACCACGCAGCTATGGCCAGCAAAATCCTAATGGACTTCAGCATCGCGACTGGCGAAAAAATTTCCTCATAGTCAACTCCTTGCCTTTGAGTATATCCTTTCGCTACCAATCTAGCTTTATAGGTCGATACCTTTCCATCCACTCCAATTTTCTTCTTATAGATCCACTTGCAGCCTATAGGAACAATTCCCTTAGGTGGATCTATCAAGGTCCACACCTTGTTGGAGTACATGGAGTCCATTTCGGATTTCATGGCAGTTAGCCAATGTCCCATGTCCGCATCCGATACGGCCTCATTGTATGTTCTTGGATCTCGTCCAAGATCAACATGATCTTCATCATTTTCGAGGAGGAATAACCTATCCGGCATTTTCCGAACTCTTTCGGATCTACGCACCGTAGGTTCAGGAGGTATATTAGTGGTTTGTTGTATTGGTTCGATTACTTGTTCTTGCGTTTGAACTTCACTTTGTGGTTCTTGAACTACTTCAAGTTCTATCATGCTGCCCTTTCTATCGGATAGAAACTCCCTTTCCAAAAAGGTGGCATTTCTCGAAACAAACGTCTTTGCTTCTTTTACATAATAAAACTCGTATCCCATTGAGTCTTCGGGATACCCCACAAAATAGCACAAGTCGGATTTACTGTCCAACTTATCTCCCACTAATCGCTTCACATAAGCGGGACAACCCCATATCCTAATATGTTTGTAATTGGGTTTCCGGGAATGCCAAAGTTCATAAGGTGTGGATTTAACTGCTTTGGTGTTAACTCTATTCAGCAAATACGCGGCAGTACGGAGTGCATGACCCCACAAGTATGCCGGTAAGTTTGTGAACCCCATCATGGATCGAACCATATCTAATAAAGTTCGATTCCGACGTTCGGATACTCCATTAAGTTGAGGAGTTCCCGGTGGAGTCCATTGGGACTGTATCCCATTTTCTTTTAGATAGTCAATGAACTCGATGCTCAAGTATTCTCCACCACGATCGGATCGTAGCTTCTTAATACTTCGTCCGAGTTGCTTTTCTACTTCGTGTCTAAAATCTTTGAACTTTTCAAAAGTTTCAGACTTGTACTTCATCAAGTACACATACCCATACCTAGAATAATCGTCGGTAAAGGTAGCGAAGTAGTTGTATCCACCCTTCGCACTAACACTTAGTGGACCACATACGTCTGTATGGATCAAATCCAAAAGACCCTCGGCTCGTTCCATTATCCCTTTGTAGGGTGACTTGGTCATTTTCCCTTTAAGGCAGGATTCACAAGTTTGTAGTGATTTCACGTCCTCCAAAGAGAACAATCCTTCACTGACAAAATCGTTCATCCTTCTTAAAGAGACATGACCTAATCTAGCGTGCCAAAGTTGTGCGGGGTTTTGATCTATCTCCTTACGTTTTGCTGATATAACATTAATAGGTATTTCACTTGGATTTAGTTTATACAAGTTGTTTAATAGTCGTCCTTTGCAAATTAAGTTCTCATTCTTTTGTATAATGCAAATCGAATTTCCAAAAACAAAAGTAAAACCTTCAATATCTAATACTGGAATAGAAATAAGGTTTCTAATGAGCGACGGAACAAATAAACAATCGTTCAAAACAATAGGAAAACTAGAATCCAAAACATTTAAGTAAATAGTGCCAATGGTTTCAGCAGCAACTCTTGCTCCATTCCCCATCCTTAGGTAGGTCTCACCCGCTCTAAGTCTTCGACTTCTTGTCATTAGCTGCAAATCATTGCACAAATGTGAGCCACAGCCCGTATCCAATACCCAAGAAGAAGAGTTGACAGATAAATTTACGTCAATGAAATACGTACCCTTTTCAGAACCTTTCTGCTTTAGGTAAGCCTTGCAGTTGCGGCGCCAATGTCCTTTCTTTCCACAGTGATGGCAAGCATCATCAACTTGTTTGCTAACCTTTGCTTTGGGGCCCCCACTACCTTCACCCACTTCGAACTTGCTGTTAGGGAAAAAAACTCTCTCCTTTCTCTTCTTTTGGAAAGAACTCTTCTTTCCAGAAGTAGAAGCAACGAGAACAGACTTCTCTTTCTTAATGGTGGACTCGAAGCTGACCAACATGTTCATTAACTCATCCAAGGGAGGATCTAGTTTGTTCATGTTGAAGTTCACTATGAACGATTCATAGGAACTAGGAAGAGACAACAGGATCAAATCCAACGAGAGCTCGGCCGGGAGGGTGACATCAAGATTCACTAGCTTTTCAAGGAGAGTGATCATTTTGAGACAGTGCTCGTGGACCGAAGTCCCTTCACGCAGTCTCGCTGTGATCAACTCCTTTGTAGCAGCGTACCTCGATGCCCTAATATTCTCACTATACATGCTATCGAGATGAGCCTTTATATCGAAAGCATGCAAGTGAGACTCATATTTCCTCGCAAGCGCGGGCTCCATGGCGGCTATCATATAGCACCTAGCATGAGTGTCATCTTTCTTCCAAACTTCATAAGTTTCCTTTTCAGCATCAGTCGCTGTGGCAGGTAAAGTGGCGGGAAGCCTCTCGTTCAAAACGTAGAGACGCCCCTCAACAGTTAGCACAAGCTTAAGACTACGCAACCAATCTAGGTAATTAGGGCCATTGAGTTTATTGTCGAGGATTGACATTATGGGATTCTTAGACATGATTATCTGAGACATATAGAGAAGAGGATTATTAGAGATTCGCGTTAAATGATTGTTACAATTAAATGTTTGGACTTGTGTTATTTAATTGTTCTCCCACTAATTTTATCGAATTCCACTTCCCTCTAGTAGACAAACGAGAAAACTGATTTTTCTTAATGGGCTTTAGGTCCAATAGACAAATATAACCCGTAGTTAATCTAGCCCGATTATATTTGCCCAAAGGTAGATCACAATCAATCATATCCACAATATGACCCTAAATTAATTTTCCTCACACTTGATAATGACCTAAGTTAATCTCGCGAATATCAAAATCGTCGTGTGTCAAGTCTAACCTACCAATCAAAGATGCTCATAGAACTCGATTATGCCAAACTAATGCAGTCCCTAGTTAATCTAGCCGACCACGTTAATTCAACATAACCCTTTTCTACGGCTACCTTCATCATTATGTCAATTGAATTACAGCTTACTCTACCATAGCACTCCCCGCTAACACGGCTTACTGCACTATAGTAAAGGGCTACACATAATCCAACCGTTGGCAGAAGGAAAGAAATAACTCAACAGATTGGGTTTTTCTTTATAGCTTGAAATGATTCTTAATTAAAAGAATGAGGGATTTTAATTAAAGTGTTTTATCTCATCAGAAGGTTTTGGATTGGTCTATGTGATTCCTACATCTATGTTCTCTAAAGGTATATGGAAGCGCATATTGTCCTAAGAGGAACATACGACCTAACTACATAATTAATTACATTAATTAATTATCGGATTTCCAAAATAATTATAGAACCTCAACTAGCATAAATCATTCAAATAATATTGAGGTACTACTAATTAAGTTGAAGTATAATCAACATTATACGTGTGTTCTATTAATTGAAATCAATTTAACAATTTAAATTAATTAATTAATCTAACACCTATTTACTAAAATAGATGATTGTCGATCCAATTATCTAATTGGGATTAATTGAAAATAATTTTCCAAAAATTAAAATCAATTTGTTTTAAGTTTAATTTTAGAAATCTGAAATTTTTTTTTTTTTTTTTATTTTTCAGTGGACCGGTTCGGCCCAACCGGTCTGACCGGTTCGGACCGAAGCGGTCCGGTTCTGCCCGGTCCAGCTGACCCAAATCAGTGGGCCGGGTCAGTCGGACCGAGAACCGGTCTGACCGACCCGAATCCACGTGGATTCGGTCAACTAGATCGCACACAACCATCGAACCGGCCGGTTCGGCCGGTTCGATCCGAACAATTTAAAAACCGACATTTTAAAATAATTTCAGATCCGATTTTCCAATTTTAAACAATTTTAAAGCTGGAAAAGATTCTAAACAATATTTCAAAAATATTTTAAACTTACGAAAACTCCCAATTACATAATACGACAAACACTACTTTAATAAATCGAACATGCATAAAATCATAGCATATAAACACGAACGCAATTAATTGCGCAACGAGCTCTGATACCACTGTTGGGTTTCGGGCACGCATACGCAGCGGAAAACAAAAATTTATGCGATTTAAACGACTTTAAAAACACATAAGAACATGCCCGATAAATTAAATTCAATTAATTGCGTACCTTTGCGCTTCCAGCGAAAATAAAACAACATACATGCTAATAAACTTAACCGTACTTAAATCAATTAACATGCTCGCAATTTAAACCAAATAACATGCTTGCAATGATTTAAAACCGATTACACATAATCACATAAAATCATACAAACACAAGCATGAAATCATAGTTTAAACTAAACCCTAAACGAAACTAGGGTTTCGTATATTTACCTCTTGACGCGTGAGGTAGGAGCGATTAGCACTTCGTGATTACTACGGAAACCAATCCATAGAATCGGGGCAGCAGCGGTGCAACGGCAGCAGCGGCGCGTGAGGTCACGGCGGCGCGTGTAGTGTACGCGCGGCTTCGGGGCGGCGCGTGGGGCAGCGTGCGGCTTCGGCTCGTGCGTTGCTCCTCGACTTTTCGATCTACAGTCTTCCTCCTCTCGGATTTCACCTCGTATACTTCGATCTACTAAATCGTGGCACTAGACACGAAGTAGTTAGAATAAAACGGAAGAAAAAGAAAGGAGAAAGAATACCGAACAAGGAACGGCCGACGAACGGCCGGTTCCGGCGACGGAGTGGCGACGGTGGTGCGGTGGTGGCCGCGCGGGAGAGAGGGCGAGAGAGAGAGGGTCGGCCGCTTTTGGGTTAGGGTTTTTGTGTCTTTGTGCAAGGCCTATAAATCATGTATTTATAGTCCCTTGCATAAAACCCTAGCGGGCTTAAGTTGGACCGGGCCCAACAACTTAAGTTCGCTAGTACTTTTACTTGCTCGTTTCTCTCAATTCAATGACCGAAAAATTGCAACGATTACATTTTCGGAATCATTATAATTCCCTCGTCACTACGAGTGCCATCTTTCATTTTCCAACTTTCCAAAAGTGGAAACCCTAGTTCAGTGGACTTTCTAAATTTGGAAACTTCTCGATTTAGAAAGTTCACTAAAGTGTTCGCCTATTATTTTCCTTTTCTTATTCTCATTCGTAATTCCAAATTACGAATGTTGGATTCAATCATATTGACTTCCAATCATGCAAAGATAAACTATTTTATCTCTGACCGTTTATTCAAAGATCTGATGTGCACGAGCAGTGTGACCCTCGATGGTTCAGGTGTAAGCTAGCCGTGGGCCCACAACCCTTTGTGGTCAAAACTCGTCCTCTTCGAGTTACGATTAAGATGAAGCTCGTTTTACCTTAATCACCCAACGAATCAAGATTGGCGTCTAGCAACTACGCGTCATGATTCCCTAGATACAAATGAAGTGCCTGCAAGAACCTTCAGATATAGTTAACGTACAGTACGGTCCCTTCGATTCATATGTCCCGATCGAACTAGAGGCATTGGTTCATCGATACCTCTTTATATGTTCGATGACGGTGCGATCGTTCTAAGTGTTGTAATCCTTACGTGCATGACTTAGAGAATCGAATTCTCTAATCATCACTTAGTCAGCTCTGGCCAGAGACTTAGAATGATTACAAACTTTCAGAACACACAGGACATCCAAGACTTTTCTAGCGATCGAATCCCCGACTACAATGCACAGACCTCCCACTAGATTTCGGACTGCACGAACACTGGCCCTTGGGATGGTCCTCGGTGGAACTCAGAGACAGGTCACGATACAGCTGGTCCTCTAGTGAAGTCACGGTGATGTCTAGGTCATAAGGACTAATGGTGTACAACTATACCATAGATATCTCTACTCGATTATTGGGAACCACTTAGAGATTTCTAGGGTGAGGGAGTTCAGTGAACTCGTCAACTTACGAGCACCCACTTATGCATGCCGATATCACAATACCGTTTACTGATGAGATGCAGTACACATACACTAAGTGCTAGTCTTAATGGGAAAGGCCGATATCCTCATTAGTGGCGTAACCCTTCGACTAGGAACACATTTAACAGTTATAATACTTAAGTAAATATCTCACGATCCTAACGATCAATTACTAGTACTTGTAATAACTGTAAGGACTATATCTATGCTTGTGACAAAGGGACAAAGATATAGAATGCCAAGGTGTTTTATCATTAATACGAATAAAGGTTCGTTTATTACAATAATAAATACGAAAGACCACAGCCACATGTTGGCTTGTTGGTCACCTACTCTAACACTAATGACGTAACAAGTAATCTGTCTCAACAGAACAAGTGGATATTCATAGGCATTTAAAATCTTCAACCTCAACCGCCGACGAGGCACCACGGTCTCATTCATTAACGGGTTAATTATCAACTACCGCCCATCAGTCTCCAATGGCCATATTTTAAAGATGCAAATTTTGAGCACTTACCCAGTGTGTTCGAACAACGTCAATTATCTAGGTTTGGGCATCTTTTGACACCTTTTTATGCACTTTTATGTATTTGGTTGACAATTGTAATGTACGTTTTTATATGTATTTGGAAGAGAATTGCAATATTTTGTAAAAAAAAAAAAAAAAAACTACTACAAGAAAAAACTACAAACTTCATAAAGTCATCCAAAATAAAACACATAATGTAATACAAAATAACATATGTACTACAAAATAATATAAAGTACATAAAAATTTTCTCGAAAAATAAATAATTTCTTCCCCTAGCCCTCATTGACGGCTCCTCGAGACCACTCGTCCCTCCATATCTCCGATGTGCTGGTGGAGGATCCTAAAAATCATTTTCATCTGATGATGCATCATCAACTGGGAGTCAAGCTATACTGAGATAGCGGGCATGCGGCTCCAAACGGGGTTGTATGCCCTGTCGGATAGGTTGAGGTATCTCGTGCAAGGCTTAATACATACAACATCATAGAAGTTTGGTTGAACAGGGGGCCGAACCATATGCATTGATTCGGCTGGACGTGTTCGTCGGTTAATGATGTGTGCGAGGAACGTACCTAGCCATGTATCTCGGATGACCCTCTGAAGGCGGCCAAGCTTGTGTCAGATCATGTACTGGCAGGGAGTGAGTCACCGGTAAGTCCCACATGCCCCCTAAAGGATGGTAGTTTACCTCGTAGGTCAAACCTCCTTTAGGGCCTCGACGGTATGGCTCCCGAGATCTAATGATCAGTCTCCTCGGAATAGCTTGTGTTAATCCAAACTGCCGCAAGACACGGTCTAGCATGTAAGGCTCGACTATGGGGCCATGTGCGCTTTGAGCCGATTAAAAGTAAATTTTCGTAGGGAAGTAATCCTGGACTCGCATCATCCTCGCGGCACTTCTACAAAATTACAAATTAGAAACGTATTAAAAACATATATTAAAAAAAAGGGTAAATTCCACTTTCCCCCCTTGTAGTTTGGCTCAATATCACTTTACCCCCTTCTAGTCTCAATTGCATCGACTTGGCCCCTTGTACTTTGGCTCGATATCACTTTACTCCCTTTTACTCTCAATTGCGTCGATTTTCCCCCCGTACTTGAAAAATTGTCTCAATGTGGCCCTCGCCGTTCGTTTTCACACCTTTGACCTTAACACCGTTTGACCTATGTTTGAAAATTACAAAAAAACCCACCCCTCCTAGTTTAAATAATTATTAAAAAAAAATTTAAAAAACATAAAAGAAAAAACAAAAAAAAAAAATCAAGACAACGAGAAAACAAAGTAATTATTAAAAAAATAAAAAATAAAAAATAAATTGTGGCTGACGTCATGGACTGTCTTTTCTCGTTGTCTTGATTTTTTTTTTGTTTTTTTTTATGTTTTTTTATTTATTTTTGTCAATAATTATTTAAACTGGGAGGGGCGACTTTTTAGTAATTTCCAGACTTAGATCAAACTGTGTTAAGGTCAAAGGTCTGAAAACTGACAGCAAGGGCCACATTGAGACAATTTTTTAAGTACGGGGGGCAAATTGATGCAATTGAGAGTAGAAGGGGGTAAAGTGATCTATATCGAGCCAAAGTACAAGGTGGCAAATCGATGCAATTGATAGTAGAAGGGGGGTAAAGTGATATCGAGCCAAAGTACAAGAGGGCAAATTGATAAAATTGAGAGTAGATGGGGGTAAAGTGATATCGAGTCAAAGTACAAAGGGGGAAAGTGAAATTTACCCTAAAAAATATTGAAAATAACGTAAACTTACAAATTACATAGATTAGACATGCAAGAGCAAAAATAGCACATGCACAATTAATATTTAGAAATAGTAGCTAATGACCTCCAGACATTCTCAAGTTTAATTCATCGGATTCTAACTAATGAATTTTCCAGATTCTGAAATTATTTTGCAGTTTCATTAAATATCAATTTTTTTAACAATTTAAATACTAAGAAAGTAGTTATGTTTCAAAAAATGATTTTCTTCAAGAATATCTAATTAATACATGACCAAGTACGAAATAAATTTATTCCCACACATCATGCACTGTATTTTGAAGATATAAACATATTCCAAACTGAAATTTATAGAAATTACAGATTGGTCCTCAAGAATCATAGATCTACACATGCAACCACTTAATATCCCAAAATTTCATTTTCTTTTGCAGGAATTCCAAAAATCCGAAATATTTAAACCTTGAACCACAAAATACTTAGATTCATAGATTATAACATAGATTAGACATGCAAGAGCAAAAATAGCAAGATTAACACAAAATTTCATTTTTTACACAAAACCCCCTAATTTTCGAAAAGTGTAGAAATCTTTTAAGTACTTTTGTAAACTCTTTTCCATACTATAATACCATTTGATTGCAGCCAGAAATTCCAGATTTCCTTCTTAATGCCAAAAAGAAAAAGGATTTAGAGCCAAGAGGAAAACATTCAAAGGAAAAGAGGGTTTTTAGAGGAAGAACAATGAAGAAATGAAGATATTTTATTGAATAGAACCTTAACTCTTTTAGGAGGTGGTCCAAAACCAAACCAAACTAGATGAATGGAGAAGGAAAGAACTCTGATATCAAGTTGAGAGGAGTTTTGCTCTCCCGTAAGAGGGCAAGTGTTTTTTATGGTGTTTTTATCATATTCAATAGTGAACGTTATATAGGGGATTTGCATCATGAATTTTCCTATTTTCTTCGTGGAAGTAATAAAGGTGATGTCTGAAGGAGGTGGTGGTTTTTCGGTGTTGCTGAAGAAGAGAAGACAAATGGGTATGGAGGTGTAAAATGATGAAGGTGGAAGAGTGTCTCTTAGGATACTAGCATGCTTGAGTGTAAGATTAATGTAAATCTTCACTCTCTGACATGTGTACAAGCATGCACAATTTTAATTTTATTTTCTAATTATTAAAATCTCTAATTTTCTTTCACACATGCGCGTGCGTACGTGTATATGCATGTGTTTATGCATATTTATTATTATTATATGCTAATCATGATTAAAAGTCATACAATGATCTCACGTAGAAATAAAATCACATAGATCACGACATAATTAAACCCAAGTAAAAATAATTAGCTGTAGCACATAGAATATTTAAATTACTCACATAAACCGCGTAAATCAATTTGGCACATAGTAACCTACTAATCTAGCACATAAGATACTCAAATTAATCACGTAATTAAAATTCCTAATCATTCTTACGTAAGAATTTCGGGTTTATGGAAATTTGGTTTGGGATTAAATTTTCGAAAATGTGGGGTGTTACACACACACACGCACACAAATCATTTGTAATAGTTTTTTTTTTTTTTTATTTTATTTTATATGAAGGGTGAATTTTTTAAAAAACATGAACAAAAAAAAATTCAGACGAAATAGACGTTTCATACAAAATTTCATGACATTTATATTTATATCATGATATCATGATGATTGTAGTACAATTATTATAGGACCAGAAATATCAAGATTTGTCTAAACTTCAAAATAAGAACAGATGTAACGATCATGAGATGGTGGTTGATCGCAACAAATAATCTTCATACATGGGGACAATTTGAAAATTTGAAATATTTTTGTCACGATGTTGTCGTTACGTATATGTAGTAATGTAATACAATGAAAATAAATACCTCACAAATTACAATAGTAACACAACACAAATCATTGTCACTCGTCAAATAATCTTCTAACGAGAGTCGTCGTAGAAGCAAAATATTGATCCCCAAAAAAACTAGCAATCCTAACTTTTGTTAGCAAGAAGGAACTATCAAACTTTTCGAAGTAAAACAAGGATCTAATATAAGCTGAAAATCATGTCACCCACGGTATATGTGGTAACGCAGTATGTCCTGAATGTGTTTCAAGTGCAACCCGGACATAACAGAAGGATGATTGTACTGACATGTCACTGTTGAATGATGAACATGGGAAATTCCAAGTGATTTACGCAAGTAATCAAATCTTAGGAAATCCAAAGGTTTTGTGAAGATATCAGTCAACTGACTCTCTGTGGACACATATGCAATGGACAATGTGGGATCAATGGGTGTTCTGGCACTGTTCTGTCCCAATTCATCATTTAAGATATAGTAAACATTACTGAAGGTATAAAGTAACTTAAGTTGGAATTCTTACATTTCCAAACCTTATATGTTGTTTTCTTGGTACCTGGTCTAAGGTACACCATATTAATGGTGTAACAGTGTGTACTCATTACTTCTACCCAGACCTTTAAAGCAATATTTGCTGAGATCAGCATGACTCATGTCATTTGCCTTAATGTCATTTTTTCCCTTTCTCCTATACCATTGTGACGAAGTGTCTTGGGTGCAAAAAACTCATGTGACATACCATACTTATTACAAAACTTTGTGAAGGATGAATTTTCAAACTCCCTTTTGCCTCCAATGCTTTCATGTTTCTCAGTCTGAATTCCCTTATTATCCTTGACAACTAGTCTTGTGTGACAAGCATCTTCATTTATTGACTCGATGAACATCTTCATCCTAGTCTTCCAATATGAATAGTTGTTTCAGGTAAGCAGTGGTGGACGAGTAGTGGAACCGCCTTCCATATGAGCGATCATCGCTCATATAGAGAAAAAAAAAAATAATAAATCGAATTCCCAAAATCATGTACTATGTATGTCTAGTGTGAGGCTCTTGATGTCAATTGTTGATTTATATACTTATAGAAATCAAATATTCTAAGTTGTAACAGATTACTTGTTGAGACAATATTATATGGCAACTAGAAGTCTTGTGTTGTCACAGTAATTAACTTCTAAGTTGTAACAATACTTTTTTTACAAACTGTCCTAGCATAACTTCAATACGATGAGATGTTTTTCTCCAGTAATAGTGTTGAGATCTCCAATGACCTGTGAGGCTTTATATAGGCACGAATTTAGCCTCCCAAACCCTTGCTTGATCTCCAAGAAATCGTGTAACTAGGGAAGTATAATCCTAGCCACTTTCTAACTATATTCTAGATAAGTGCAAAGATACCTAGCTAGAATAAAATACATGGACTATAAATAATTCCCGAAAATAAACACTGAACCAAATATTTGCCAATCTTTACTTCCTAGTTAGGCAGATTTCTTCACTCCCCAAATTCGAAATCTTCTACCAACAGTTTGTCACTCCAATTTCACCACAAAGAAACGATGCATTGCCGATTCAATCTCTTTTATCAAGCCACATAGAAGCTTAAAGCACCCCATGATATAGGAAGGAATAACTTAAAATATTAACTTGATAATAACCTCTTTCCCCGCCTTTGATAACTTCTTTTTCACCCCAACCTTTGATTTTATCTAATATATATGTAATATTTTGTAAAATTTGGAATCCTTGAATTGTTTATCAAAATTAATTGATTAAAACTAGGAATAACTTAAATTTTATATGTAATTTTTAATGCAGTGAAATTATATTTTCTTTTATAATTTATATACAAGTAAATTTATTAAAACATATTACGTACTAAAAGAAAATATAAACTATAATGAAAATTCATTCAAAGTTAAAATATCATGATATATTGATTTTTTGGTTAAATTGATGTGGGGTCCATGAGTCATGAGATATCATTTGAGAGTGGGTTATCCAAATTTTAAAATGCTCGGGTACAAATCACAAACAAGGATCAATTTTGGGTGCAAAACCTAATTCACACGTATTTAAATATATAATTTACACACACAAGTTTGTATGAGTACACTTTAGTACCAATAATATTAAACATAGTTTTAAAATTTTAATATTTATGATTATGTTTTATTATTTATCAAAAATAATTTTAGTAATATAATATGCTATCCAATCTTAAAGAGGATTTCGGTAATTCACCAGTTCAACAATTCTTGTGAATCATCGAACCATTCCGAAAGTCGAGCCATCATCTGTATTCATTTAATTACTCTATTTCATGTGTCTCGTCTAAGATTTTTGGAAGGTAATGAAGACTAGCGTGATGTAGGTGATAATGTGAACCCAACGTCAAGCTTTGCAGAGTCTTAATTGATCGTTGTACCTGCAGCACTAGGAGTGATTATGCCGGTATAGAAGCTCCGACGATCAGTTTCAAATGTATATATATGTTTGTAAAAAAATTGTTACGTCATAAAACTTTGATTGAACTACCTTTTTATAGAGATTTTCTTTCTCGAGTCCTGAGACTTTTCTTTTAGGGTTTTTAACATAACTCTACTTATTTGGGCATGCCGCCCTCATGGGCTTTTAGGGTTAAGGGGATCTTAACTCGCCTTAGACACCGAGGTAAGGATGGTTTTGTTTCCCAAGACCTCACTTCGGGTCCCGACGTAAGATATAAACTAGATTCGTTTCTTAGGGTTTTGATGTTATTTATGAAACTAGGATTTCTTGCTTCTGGGCTTTCTCGTTCTGATGGGCTTTTAGGGTTGCCTTTCTCAATTTTATGTAATGTCATAGCGGTGAAGTCCACCAGGGTGAAACGGTCCATACCAACTATTCTCCTCTACTAAACAAATTGAATTTCAAATCCAGAGTCATAAAGTCCCGCTTTTTTGGAATTGACCACGTGCCTCTTTTCTGGAGGCTGCTCAAGGCAGCGTGTGTAAGTTAATTCCCGACTGCTCGTATATCAAGCATATCATTTATTGAAGCATGCGGGAGGCATGTTTTACGATAATATATGTACTTTCATCGATCTCATCCGTCCATTTAAGCGGCAATATCTTTTGTCGTTTCTGATTCCGTCCTTATAAATGCTTTCTGCCTGCCCCATACTATTTATCATCTTTTACTTTTATCTTCCGTTTATTATCTGCGTATTATTTTTTCCAACGAAGTTGCTTTCACGCGTCTCATTTTTTCCCCAGCTAATCATCTCTGGTTTTCGTACCTCTTTTCTTTCTTTACTATTTCATTTTCTAGTTCCCATGTCTTTTCGCTCATCAAATTTAGCCGACCAAGTTGCTCGTCTTCGTTAATTAGACGATGATGACGATGGCTTTGATATCCTTGTGTCTCTTCCTAGAGTAGTCCCTCCTATTCCCTCATCCAGTATAGGTTCTCGTGGTTCTTCTACATAAAATCCTCACGATCTCTGCGTGGAAAGATCCCATGACTTTCTTTGAGGAAATTCTCCAGATCTCTCCGAGGGGAGTTCTCAAGTTCTAGCCGAGGGAAGGAACCTGAGGGGATCACTTGGGGCCTAGTACCTTAACCGATATTGACCTCATTAATTTAATCAGGGACTTAGTTCTCTCCTCGGATTTCGAGTTAGTCCTTCCCTTGACCTCTGATCGTCCCCACATGCCCCCTCTGGAGTATAGTACATGATTTTCTGAATAGTTTTATTATAGCTTTTCATTTCCACTCTCCCATTACTTTACTGAGAAAGCCCAAATTTACGAGGTGTCTAGAAACCATATTTATCCTAATGATGACTGATTTTCGAATGCTTTGTGCCTGGTCCGGGGTCATTCATTCTCCAACTGGTTTGATGAGTGTTATAGTCCTACAAAAGTTAAGCCCATACCATGTCTCCATCTCTTTCTCGTCCTCATTTCAAGATCATAAATCCTTCGAACAAAACGGATTGGTGGCAAGGTCAATATTTTTTCGTGAAAAGTCCCTATGATACAAGATATCTTCACCCTAGGATTATTACCTTACCCGAGTAGATCAGAAGAGGAAAATCTCTTCATGTTGATGACTGGCTGTTACGACTAATAACTCACTTCCAGCCGAGTTTTGGCTTGCCCAAGCGACTCATTAAATACCCTCTGTTATTGCGTCATTTTTATTTCCACAATAATATGACCCAACCCATGTCGCAAGTTGCACTGGGTAGGCTTCCTGACATATGTACATATGGATTTTTAGTTCCGTATCACTTTCTATATTGTATTTTCATATTGCCTCTTTTCTCATTTATTGCGGATTTAAGGATGAAAGGCATGTTCAGAGGGAAGAAAGCAGCTACTCGGCCAATGAAAGCGGAGCCTGAATTCTATGGTTCTGATTTCCAGCGTCCCTTGGCGGTCGATCCTGGGAATAGGATCTGAGAAGACCAAGGTCCAAAATCCAAAATCACCGGGAAGAAACCACCTGGCCCAATCCGCTTCCGAGGTAGAATCAGGCTTTGCGAGCCTGGTTCTGAGTCTGCTTCTCCTTTCCTGCCTGGGCCGACAACTAGCCCATTCGACTTGCTTCGGCTACTGAAAATGAACCTCCTCGATCTGGGGCGAGTAAAAAAAAAAAGGCAGCCGGACAACCCTCTTGGCCCCATCGGGAACATCCTCTTCCAAACATTACCCTTAATCGCTGTCGAAAATTCGAGAAACGTTAAAGGCTTGACGGGCTGCGGCATTGCCACTAGATGTGGAATACTTTCGACAAATGGATGATGATGCTCGCCTGGAGTTGTTACTTAATAATATAACTCATGTTTGGTCGTTATACTATTTTTCCTTTTACTGAGGAGGATTGCCCCTCATTTTTGATATTTTATGCACCTATATTTTTATGCTTTATTTATAGCAATTTTCTATTGTCTTTCTGGTCCCACTCGGTCGGGGTGGAGTTCTTCGGGAGGCATATGACAATAAGAAAGATGAAGTAATCATCTAACTCTGAAAAGAGGTTCAGACACTAAAAGAGAGTTTGGCCTTAGGTGATCCTCGAGAAATGCTCTCTTCGAGGACGTGATGAGAGACCATGAGAAAGAGGGGCTTCTTAAGGCGGAGAAAGAGTCTCTGGAAGTACGGAATGCCGAGCTGGAGAAAAAATCAAGGAAATCAGCCACGAGCTGTTTCAGGCTGGGTTGGAGGCGTCCGTCAATTTTAATGAGGGAATCTGAGAGGGCTATCGATTATTTCCTCATTCTTCTAAAGATGAGCAACTTATGCAAGAATTTGTGTGGAGGTTTTGTGTCCAACTGTGGAAGTCAACAACTTTCACCCGAAAGGCCTCTGAATCGGCTCGCTTTTTCTTTACGTCAACTTATCGTGTAGCTCACGCGCTGTCTTCAGGCGACGCGTGCGAGCGCGTATGGCAGCGGCTCGGCGGCGGGGTCGCGGCGATCTAACTCCTTCGTTTTCATCCTCTCGGATTTCACCTCGTATACCGAATTCTACAATCACGTGGCACTAGACACGCAAAAGTTAGAACAAATGAAAAAAAAGGACAAAGAAATAGGCGACCGATTAATGGTGGCAGCGCGTGGGGCCGACGACGGGCGATAGTAACGACGGATCGGCGGTGGAGCAGCGGCAATGAGTGAGGAGAGCGGCTAGGGTTTCTTTTATTGTGTACAAGACCTATAAATCTTGTATTTAAAGTGTCTTGTGCACAAACCCTAGTAGGCTTAAGTTGGACCAGGCCCAACAGGTTAAGCTCGTAAGTTTTTCTCTGCTCGCTTCTCACAAACCAATGATCGGAAATTTATAACAATTATATTTTCAAAATCATTGAAACTTCCTCGTCGATACCAGTGCCAAAACTAAATTTCCAATTTCTAAAAATGGAAAACCTAATTTTGTAAACCTACCAAATCAGGAAACTTCCCAATTTAGAAAGTTTACTAAGATCATCGCCTAGTTCTTTCATTTTCCTATTCTCGTTCATAATTCACATTATGAATGTTGAAATCAATCGTTATTGACTTCCAATTATGCAAAAACCAAAGTTTTTAATATTTGACCATTAATTCAATAAATTCAAGTACACAAGCAGTGTGACCCTTGATAGTTCAGGTGTAAGCCAGTCGTCGCCCCACAACTCATTATCGTTTAAACTCGTCACTAGAGTTATATTGAAAATTCTATTTTATCGCTAATTTAAATATTGGAAAAATACCATAACCTCCCATGATCTTAAATAATAATCACCCATACCCCATTGTTTTTGAAAAATATTATCCATAACTTCTTTAAGGTTTCATTTTTGTAAAAATGCAACTTAAACCAAATAAGTAATTTATCACGTCAACACGGACATGGGCGCGACGAAAAGGTTAAGAGAATTTATTGATTGAGAAATATATAATCATCGATGCAAACATATGAAATGATGAGGAGACCAAAAAACCACATCACTTTTCACACAAATATTTTGTTTTAAGAAAAACAAAATTCAACTATAAATATGAATTTCTCTTTAGTAATGGAACATGTCGAGAGCATAAACTATACTGACGAGGTGAGAAATATGATAATGAGTGAAGGTTGAAGAAAGGAGGTGAATGACATATTATGTGAACAAAAATATATATATGTGTTAGTAATGTTTTTTCTTCAAACATTAGAGGCTTATGTGTAATTAGATATACCGTGAAATTAGCTTAATTTGTGAAGTGATAGATGATGAGTTTTCAATAAAATAATTACTAGAAGGGTTTGAATGTTAGATCAAACTAAATCTCAAGAGAGATTTGTGTATTTTTTCGAATCTAAGGGATCTACGTGTAATGAGACAAAACTTCAAAGAAGTATGTATAACATATCTAGGTATTTTGGAGGACCATAATTACAATTTTCTCATTAATTGTGATACGGAGTTGTATATATAACTCCTGCAAGCACTATCTTCATTACAAGTCAAAACCATTACATTATTTGTCCAACATTTTTTCTCTCTCTTCTCTTTAAAATCTTCTCTCTCTTTTCTTTAAAATCTTTTTTCTTGTTTACATCGTTAACCATGTCTCCCTACACACATATCCTCCATCTTGTAAGAATTCTTTTTCTACTTCTCATGAATGGAAACAATGAAATCATCATTTGCTACAGCAACAAAGTCATCATGACGGCCCCTTCTATCATCATTATATATAGTCGATAGAAATCAAGGATCTGGAAATTTTACATCAATTCAAGGTGCAATTGACTCTCTCCCTTTGGTGAACCAAGAAAGAGTTTTGATCGATGTTCATGCAGGGATATACACGTAAGTTCTTCTTCCTTAGTTCATCCATTTATATGCGTATATGTATATTATATTTGCATGAAGTTTATTCATTTGTTTGAACTAAATACTATTTGAAGAGAGAAGGTAACAATACCTTCAACAAAAGCGTACATAAAAATACAAGGTGCTGGGGCAGAAAATACAGTGGTTCAGTGAGGTGATACGGCCAGGTCACAACCACTTGGAACATATGGTTCAACAACTTTTGGCGTAGATGCACCATACTTTGTAGCAAAAAATATCACATTTAAGGTTGTGTGCAGTCTAACCTCTTTTGTTTTATGTGCTTTAATTATATGTTACATGTGTCATTTGATGAACGAATAACATATATATATATATATATATATATATATATATATATATATATATATATATATATATATATATATATATACACACATGTGTGTGTATATATAATGTGCAACCTTACATCTTTGTTTTACGTGCTTTAATTTTGTTCCATGTGTCATTTAATACTCTCTCTCCATCTTTATATATATATATATATATATATATATATATACGTGTGTGTATATATAATATGCAGTCTTACATCTTTGTTTTACGTGCTTTAATTTTGTTCCACGTGTCATTTATATATATACTCACACACTAAAATATATTTAAATATTTGGTAGATGTTTTAGAAAGAAAATTAGACTTTACCTTCAAAAAATAAGTTTTTTCATGATCTTTTCAAGCATCTTATTGAGATGTTAAATAATCTACTTGAATTTGAACAAATAATTATTTAAAATTTTCTTGCTCATGTAACATGTTTTTTAAGAGCATATAAGTTTTAAAATAAAGATTTAACGATATCATTTGCAACTGATAAGAGTTCATTTAAACTTTTAAATAACTTTATTAAAACATACATGTTATGTTTGCCTGTCCATTTATCTCTTAATGGCATAGTTTTCAGCGCGTACTTAGGATAACCGTATTAAGTAAAGGACCGTATCTCACTGGTTTAAATATTTATGCAGAATACAACCCCAATTCCTCCACCAGGAGCGGATGGAATGCAAGGAGTGACTTTACGAATATCAGGAGACGCATCTGCTTTTGCAGGTTGTAAGTTTCTGGGGGCAAAAGATACTCTCTACGATCATAGGGGTAGACATTATTACGAAGATTGCTACATTGAAGGATCTGTGGATTTCATCTTTGGTGATGGTCGTTCCTACTTTAAGGTAATTTTTAATTACTATATATATAAAACTAACATACTTACTAAAAGTTTTGGATAATGGAGTTTTAGTTCCGGAACAGATTCATCCAGAGCAAGTCTAAGTAGAAATTAGTCGTAAATATACATATGAATTCTCAAGAGCAACATACCGACTACACGATAATATTATGCATAACGATAAATATGAAAGAGTACCTTACTTTATGGAAAATAATCCTTGAATTTGAATCATAACATACTTTGCAATAAATGTGTTACCATTGTGAAAAATGTTTTGAGTGTGCATGCAAAAAACAGCTTATAAATCAACAAGCTACATAAACTAAAATGGATTTATAAGAAATAAACAACACAATCCCCAAAAAAAATATAGTTTTCAATAAATGAGCATATACAAGTTTTGTTCACTTTAATTATTTTATGACCCTTTTGAATTTTTTTATTATTGATCCACTTTGGAGACTACAAATATTACCTTACTTTATGCACGCGTTATCTAAATGCGAAATGAGACTATATAATTAAGTGCCCTTTAGTGTGACATATACAATAATCGACTTTATTAATTTTATTTTACAAAAAACTTTGTTATCTAAAAATCAATTAAAGTAATATCTTATTTATCTCAAAATACAAAGGAGATAATCAGTTTATGATTGAAAGACCATTAACGGTAATCTTATTATCATAATGGACTTCTTCGTTAGCAAGCAATATTCTAAAATATCTAGATTTAAATATTTTGTGGTTGCCCTTTATAGTTTGATAATTACTATAATTTCAGAAATACGTCATTTATGCTCATGATATAAGCTCTTAATTGAGTTCATAATGAGTGAACTCTTTGATGACTAGACATACAAGATATCCTTTTGATAGTGCCCACTAATGTTTACTTGTTCTCAAATATTAATTTTATGTGTCATAAGCACTTACAAACCTTATGACTATATGATATGAGTGCAAGTCACATTGTTATTACATATTTCAATTAATCTTTATTGTCATTCTCTCATAGTTTGTTGAGTTTTCTTATAAGGGACAATCACATTAACTTAATTGTAGCGTTGTTAAACATTGTCTTATTAGAACAATCAAATTGATTCCCCCTTAGAGGCAATGTCTCTAACCTTAACCATCCATTTAACTTCGATTACCTTAAAAGATCCATTTCTCATGATCCGTCATTCCCTCTGGAAATATTTTTGAATTTCAACAAATCATGATATATATGACCCTCTATAATAATTGTACTACAATAGTCAATTTACCAACTACCGTTTAACTTCTATGGTTTAAAAAACCTAAATTTTAATATTTCCCTTTCAACTACAGAAGCCTACTACTTCTCTAATTGTGATTGAATTTTCTTTTACGAAATGATTGGTTGTATAATCCCAGTCAATCTTATTCCTACTACTATGTATATCCATACACAAAATTCATAAAGGGATCCACTCAGTAGTAGACATGACTTAAGCAAGTATATAAATATAAATATCATGATATTTTGTAAGGAACATCTATCTCCACTAAAATTTTATTTTGTTCATATTTTTAATATTTTATATCTTTACATAAAATGAAAACAAATACTAATGATTCTTATTTATGCAGGGTTGTGAGTTACATGCAATTGCAACAGGGGCAGTGGTAGCTCAAAACAGAAGCACGAGTTCGGAAAATACAGGTTTCTCCATTGTCATCTGTAGAGTGACAGGTTCAGACATAGTGTACCTAGGAAGAGCATGGGCTCCTTTCTCTACAACCATATTTGCCTATACATACATGGAAAGCAATGTCAACCCGGAGGGCTGGTTTGACTGGGGTGATCCATCTAGACAATCGTAAGTCATCCATATATAAGTGGTTTTATATATCTGAAATTGTTATGAGTGATGATGTTATTTTTTCGATACAAATGGTATTTAATGGTACAGGACTGTAACCTTTGGGGAGTATCAGTGCAGTGGACCTGGATCAAATACTGCAGGAAGAGTTAAATGGTCAAAAATTCTTACGGATGAAGAGGCTGGACGATTTACTTCCCTTGACTTTATTGATGCATCAGAATGGCTCGACCTATCATAAATAACAACATGCTTTGATTAAATATTTTTTAGTTATGGATATTTTTTTTAAATGACTAGTTTTTCTTTGTGATTAAACACAGAGATAACTCAGTCAAGTAAGCAAACACAATAATGTCAAGCATGGTTTAGGTCCAGTGTTAATGTTGTTAGAGTAAGTGACCAACAAGCCAACTTGTGACTGTGGTCTTTCGTTTATTATTATAGTAAATAATATTTTTTCGTATTAACGATGAAATACATTTTGGCATTCTATATATTTGTCCCTTGCATAAGCATAGATATAGTCCTTACAGTTATTATAATTACTTATATTTGATCTAGTAGGAATATGAGATATTTAGTTAAGTAATATGAGTGGTAAACCATGTTCCTAGTCAAAAGGTTACGCCACCAATGAGGATATCGGCATTTCCCACTGGAGAATAGCACTTAGTGTATGTGTACTGCGTCTCATCAGTAAACGGTATTGTGATATCGGCATACATAAGTGGGTGCTCATAAGTTGATGATTTCAATGAACTCTCTCATCCTAGAGATCTCTAACTGATTCTTAATTATCGAGTAGAGGTCTCTATGATATAGTTGTACACCATTAGTCCTTAAAACCCAAACATCACCGTGACTTCACTAGAATACCAGCTGTATCGTGACCTATCCCTGAGTTCTACCGAGCCGCCCTAAGGGCCAGTGTTCATGTAGTCCGAAATCTAGTGTGAGGTCTGTGCATTGAAGTCGGGGATTCGATCGCTAGAATAATCCTGGATGTCCTGTGTGTTCTTATAGTTTGTAATCATTAAGTCTCTGTCCAGAGCTAACTATGTGATGATTAGGGAATGTGATTCTCTAAGTCATGTACGAACAGATTGCAACACTTAGAACGATCGCACAATTATTAAAGCATAAAGAAGGTCTTGATGAACCAATGTGTGACACCCCTCTCACGATTACTCTTCTTATATGATTATTGTGGATATAAATTTACGTCCAAAATTTTATTTTAAATCAGAGGGAGAGAGATCACACTTTACTAAAACCTAATAAATTAATTAACAAAAATACATACTACATGCATGACTAGAAAATAACTAGGTATGATGGACCTAATAAAAATTCGGACAGATTTAGTGGAGCAACTTCAAAAATTAATTCCTCTAAAAATATTAATGAAAATGAATTTAAATTATTACCATACATTATACCATGAGTCTAAATCACTCATCTCATACAGTTTTGAAAGATACTTGATGATTTGGGAGAAATAAATAAAATGGCACAGACACTCAATTCATAATCCAGAACAGGGGAGGGAGATTTGAAATTTTATAATAAATTCTTCACTGACTCAAATACTGTCCAATCTTATACCAAGATATAAAAACGAGTTGAGAATACATTCCAAGTGAAAACAAGACATTTGAGTGAGTAAAACTTCAATCAAGTGAAAACACTAGACTGATCCAATATTAGTGCAGTGGTGAGACATAATTCATAACTAATTCATTTCTTATCCAATTCAAGCATAAGATCTATCACAGTAATTAGAACAGAGAGATTCAAAGACTCAAAAAAGTTTATGATTTCCGAAGCAGATAAAATATATAAAAATAATTTACAAATATCGAGACAAAACACGGAGAAATTACTAGCCGAAAAGCGTATATTCATAGAGTTGGTAAACTTCGCTTTTGTTTACAAAATATTATGGACTACCGATTAAATATCCAAAAGGATGGTAATGCTAATTACTATTATACATATTGTCTTTTAATAATTCCCACCGATCGGAGAGAAGCGATCGATAGTAAATACCTAAAACCGTATAAAATATTTTTACAAGCATATTATACAAATAAAACCACATAGCTAGGTTGAAAGCCAACCCAAACCACATCCCCTCCATGTGATCTCTTTCCGATTCCCAAGCTCGATTCCAACTTCACTCCTCGGACTCCAAATCGGGTATACCTACAAACATGCAACACCTATATGAAATGAGAAACTTGAAGTAATATCGAATACACATAACATAGAACATACATATATACATATATTTTCATTATACATATACATACAACATAATTTAAAGCAATCATATACTTCCCTTTTTTTGGTCAGTGTTCTTCGTTGTTCCTTTTTCAAGCGCATAGAGTGAGATAAATTTCAACTTTTATAACCATATGATCGAAGACCATAGAGTGAGAATATCCCACCTTTATAACCCTATGATCCCAAGACCAGAGAGTGAGATTTTCCCACTTTTATAACCCTATATCTTCAATGCCATAATGAGACATGCATGACATGAAAAATCATCGGGAATCCTTTTGGAAAAATCAATCTAAGTTATAAATAACCTCATATTTTACGATCCCGCCTATCTACGTGGAATCAAACCACCCCTAAGCACTACGGTACCGACTCGTCGTACCCCGGTTATTTACCGTAACCTCAAAAGAGTTTCCAACATATGTTTACCTTTTAAAAATTATGACACATATGCACCCATCTACTTACCCTTTTCTCATTCTCACACCCAATGATGAACACATAAACAGTCAAAGTAAGATCACATAACAAACAAAGTTCCATATAAACATTTCTTCACATAGTCATTTAGGAATAAAAATAAAATCCATAGACAAATACAAGCAATAACCGAAATCTTAAACATGCAAAGGCAATCAATAAACAATCAAAAGTTCATTAATTACAAGAACTTGCAAGAATAAAGTTCAAAACTTTCATCCTAGCATTTTCTTCAAGTCTTTCCACTAGATATCTTCACATGCAAGGGTCTTTTAACACACTTTTAAATCCCTTTATAAATCTGTATTAGAAAGCACTAGACCTTAACATGCAAGAACTTAAATAGACAATCAAATACTAGATTAACACATGCAAAGCACTAATTAAACCAAATAAGTAACTTATGCATTTTTATCCCATGAATTCGAAACATCACACACAAATAATAATTTATTTTCTACACAAATTTCACATGCATCAACATACATCCATACTTCTATTCTACTATTTTATTAATTTTCCATTTCCTTAGTTAAAGAAGCAAAAATTAGAAAGTTTCATAATTAAGCCAAAAATTCAATTTATTTTCACAAATTAACAATTCAATCACTAGATAAACTACTAATCAGACCAAATAAGCAACTTATGTAATTTTCCCCAAATTTTCGAAAAACATAGAACTTCAAGAATAAACTTATCTTTTTAAAACACTAACATGCAATCATCATATAAGAAATATAACCACATAATATGCTAGAATCAACCTAGAAATTAAATAAAAACTGAAATAATAGTGGTGTTGCATGTTTGAGCAAGAATTCAAGAATTCTCACCTCTACTCTTAAAGGGAAGGATTTGTTAGCTCTTTTCTCTCTAATACAAGAATATATAGAGGGTTAGATTATAATTTTAAGAATAAATCTGAAAGAAGAAGAGCTTAGCTCTTTCGAAGAAAAATGAAGAAAAGAAGATGAAGAAGAAGCTTACTCCTAAGCTTGGCCGAAAATTCTCCACTTGTTGAAATAGAAGGAGACCTTGAACTTATAGATAGTGAAAGTGGAGTTGGAGAGTGCATTTTGATCTTGGACATTGGAGATAATTATTGAGTTTTTGGAGAGCTCAAAGCCTATGGAGAAGAAAGGGAAATACATGTTTTTGTGGTGCATGCATAAATATGACAAAATGCTCATTTAAATTCATCATGCAAGAATAAAATCTTAGTACAAGGAAATTATTTATTTTACAATTTCGAGAAATATTTATTTCGACATAATATCTCAAAATATTTCCTAAGCACATAATTCATGAATCACGCAATTCACATAATCACATAATTTACATAAACACATAATTCACGCAGTTAATAATCATACAAGAATTATTCTAAATTATAATTTAATAAATTTGCACATAGAGGTGGTAAAATATAATACTAATATATTACCGAAAATGTGGGGTATTACACAATGCCTCTAGTTCAATGGGGACATATGTATCGAAGGGATCGTACTGTACGTTAACTATATCACACGGTTTTTGGAGGCACTTCATTTGTATTTAGGGAATCATGATAAGTAGTTGCTAGACGTAAATTTTGATTTGTTGGGCGATTAAGATGAAATGAGCTTCATCTTAATTATAACTCTACGGAAGAAGGGTCACACTGGTTGTGTACTCGAATTTATCGTATAAATGGTCAAAGATAAAAATGTTTACTCTTTGCAATATTGGAAGTCAATATGATTGAGTCCAACATTCATAATTTTGAATTATGAATGAGAATAAGAAAATGAAAGAACTAGGCGATGTTCTTAGTGAACTTTCTAAATTGGGAAGTTTCCCGATTTACCAGGTTTACTAAATTATGGTTTATAGTTTCAGAAATTGGAAATCGAGATTGGCGCTCGTATTATTATATTTATATTTTATTTTTATTTATTTCTATTATATTTTAGAGTAAATTACACTCACAACCCTGAAACATTGTTAGAAACTCTAATGGGATAATGCATTGGACACGTTATTCCGATAGAATTCTAACGGACTATTAGTTTCAGGAAGTGGTAGAGACAATACAGAGCGATGGGTGATTTAAGAAATGTAGGGGGAGCCATGTCACCCCCGAACTCTATGTTGTCGACACCACTAGCTAAAAATAATAGTTCGTTTGAATCATGTCGGAATAACGTATCGAATGCATTGTCCCATTAGAGTTTCTAACTATGTTTCAAGGGGGTGAGTGTAATTATCGATACCACATGGACTTTAAAGTTTATTTAAGCATACCTCAGGGGCGTGGGTGTAATTTACATAATACTTTATATTATTATACATTATTTAAATAAAAATAATATATAAAAAATAATAAATAAGGCTCGCGAGCTCGAGTTCGAGCTCGAAAAACATGAGTCCAAGTTCGAGCTTTTTTCGAGCAAGCTTATCGAGCTCACGAGTTCGCTACCACCCCTAGGCTCGATTATGGGGACATGTGTGCTTTGAGCCGATTAAGAGTAAATTTTCGTATGGAATTAATCCTAGATTCACATCACCTCCGAGGCGCTTCAACACACACTAGTAGAAAATTTGCTTTTTACTACGAATTTTTTTGCTACGGTAAAAAACCATAATAAAAGGTACTTTTTACTACAAAACAATTTAGAAGTCATAATAAATACTAGGATTTACAGTAGCAAAAAAATATTTGGTACGGCCATTTAACGTAGCAAAGCTTTTGTCACGGCCATATATGCTACGGGGCAAATTCGTAGCAAATGCGTAACAAAGGCCTTTTTAGTACGAATTTGATACCTTTTATTACGGTTAATAATCGTAGTAAAAAGATATTTTTCTACTAGTGACAATTACAAATTAGGTACATATTAAAAACATATATTAAAAACATATATTAAAAAATATTAAAAAATATATAAACTTACAAATTCATTCCAAACGTAGGCATCAATATGTGATTTAAAACTCGGAATTTGATCAAGCTCAGTGAGACCGTTCGGGTACACAATCTCTAACACAATCGACACCGGCATAAACTCGAAATCATATTGAGAGCGACGATCATCGGGATCAGGACCACAAACGGGAACACCAGGACCGGGTCCCGCCTCAACCTCCATCTATCGGCGTCCCAACTACATCAGGTAAATCGGGTGCTCTCATATGCCGCTCACATGCAGTCATAGGATGAGGCCTGAGGGGCTAGTCGACCACCCACAACCTCGGGCTCTCACGGAGGTTGAATCACGATCCCAGGAACCTGTTATTTTCCCTTTCTGGGATCAACCATAAGCTCATTGCCTCTGCTTTGCGCTACCATCTGTACAACTCAAATAACAATTAAAATAAATATAATATTCATAATTATAAAAAAAAAAAAATGGAGGTTTTGTGCTCAGGAGCATGAAAGGTTGAATTTTTTGAAAGTTTTCGTGTTGTGGAGCAGGAAACCTTCAAGATTTTTAGTACTTTGTGTTCTAGAGCACGAAAACATCAAAGTTTTTTAATGTTTCGTGTTCCACAACACGAAAACTTCAAACAAAAATTAAGAGTTTCGTGCTACATAACACGAAAACCCTAAGAATTTGAAGGTTTCATGTTCCAGAGCACGAAACCTTCAAATTCTTGGAGTTTTCGTGCCCGGGACCCTGAAAACACCTCATATTAAAAAATTTTTTTTTTGAAATCCTTAACCTAATCTTAAACCTTTTAACTAAAATCGTAGATACTAGATGAAACGATGTAATTTAGTGAAAATTACTGTAATTGAGAGTTGTAAGTGACGAATTGAATGCCGAAAGGTTAGATGATTCGCAGGTGTTCGAGAGAGTTTGTGAGGATTGAAGAGAATTTTCAAGGAATTTTTTTTCTTCATATGATTGAAATGCTATTGCGATTAGTAAAAAGTAAAAACTCCGTTGCAGATAGCAACCTCTTTTCTAATTAGTGTAGTATGTTTGGTCTCGTCCGACAATTTTTAGTGAATTTTGGCAATAAAAAAATTCATTGTTCGCCCACTGATTTAGTTTGAAATAGTTTAGTATGATTCATGTGGCCACCGTTGACTAGACCGGAGTGATACCCATACTCGGTTTTCTTTTTTAAAGAAATCGAATCATCCTTCAAACTATATATATATTGATATACCTAAATGGGCCGGTCCAATGGGCCCTCAAATTTATCTACTAATTAGGCCAACTACACGAAAGCCCAAACGCCTTCAGAGTAAGGCTTGGGCCCAACAAATGAAGCCCAACCCAGTCACCGATGTACAAATAGATGTTTTACTCATTTGTTAAGGTACGTTTTCATTATTCATCAACAAGCTAGAGTTCAATTCTCTCTACCATCTCCACAATCCGTATATCTGACTTGAGTGTCGGAGGGGTTTCCGCCGGATCAACCCCCGGCGTAGTTCACGTGTGTTCATTTCGCAGGGACCTCAGGATCATCAAGTTGTCAAGTTACTGATCCGCTTTGCTCTCCCAGTTCATTTTCTACACCACCCTAGGTGAGCTTTATTTTAGCATCATCATTTTGGCGCCGTCTGTGGGAACGATGCAAACCAGATCACGTAGCCAACAAGATCCTCCTGAGGTGTCAGCTCGGAGAGAAAATGACACAGCTAATAACCTCCCAGTCCGTGGAGGATCTGGCATGCCACCTCCCCCACGTGCCGTGGAGCCACCTCCTCCACGTGCCGCGGAGCCACTCCCTCCACGGGCCGCGGAGCCAGCTCCTCCACGTGCTGCAGATCCACCTCGCGAGGTTCAGGTGATCCCTCCTCGGGACCCACCACTCGCCGATCCACCACTCCCTGCCCCTCGAACGGTTCAAATAACCGAGGACGCGCTCCAACGCATGATAGCAGAAGCCTCAACTCGTGCCGCCACGAAGGCCGTAACTCAGTACATCGCCACGATGGGAGCAAACGCTCCCAATGCAATACCAGTGCCAGCTCCACCTATAGCGCCACCTGTGGCCCCACCGCCAATCCAGAATCAAACAAGTGTCTCCTCCTGTACCTCGGACCCACGGTCCCGAGTGCAGCTATCTACTAATCACAGAGGGGCACAACCCAGACAGCAGCGTCGGCGCTCACCCCTACGGGGGAATGCGTCACCACAGAGAGTCCCTCTATTTAATGAGGGAGAAGGCGAGGTAAACAGCAGAATGTCTCACCAAAATCTTTTCCCCCAACCAAATAATCTAATGGGTGAAATAATGCCTGTCCCAAGAAAACGCAGTCCCTTCACCATAGACTTTCTCAACGAGGTATTACCTCAAGGAGTAAAGATCTCGGGGTTACCTCAATTTGAAGGGACCACCGACCCACAGGAGCATATAGAGAAATTCAGTGCCATGGCGGATTTATATGGCCCGACGGATGCTGCGACGTGCAAAATGTTCCGCATCACTCTCTCCAAGAGGGCAATGAATTGGTTCAACTCTCTACCCATAGGGTCGATTGACACCTTCGCTCGGTTGTCAACCCGGTTCACCAACCAATTCGCCATCAACAAACAATATGCCAAGACCCCAGCTAATCTTTTCTCTGTAGTACAGAGAGATAACGAAACACTCCGCAACTACATTAAGCGTTTCGTAGAAGCCGTCCATGAAGTCCCCAGTGTAGGGCAAGACATGCTCTCCGGGATTATGCAGCAGAACTTGAAACCGGGTAGATTCAAGGAATCTATCGCCGGAAGACCCCTAGGCAACCTAGAGGAGTTGCTGAATCGAGCCGAAAAATACGTCCGGATAGAGGAAGCCTCTACCCATGCTCTTCCTAAAAGGAAAATGGAAGATGACCGTCAGGACAATAGGAGGCGCGATGATCGACGTCCACCGCTTCCACCTCAAGGCCAACCCTCTTCCTCCTACAATAGGTTCACTCCGCTAAATGCTCGCCTCACTGAAATCCTTCACGTGATAGAACAGAAAGGTTTAGCAGAGCCTCCACGTCCTATGCAGCCAAATGCAAAGCGAGAAAAGTCGGATCGTTATTGTCGATTCCATAAGGACAGAGGGCATACTACGGAGGAATGTGCACAACTCAATGTGGCGGTTGAGAGGCTGATCAAACAGGGCCATTTAGGCGAATACATTGATAAGCCTCGAAATAAGCGCCATGATGATCCTCCACGCCGAGATAATAATCGAGATCAACAGCGAAGGCGAGAGGATGGAGGTCATCGACGTGACCCAGATAACAACGATAACCAACCTACCCGAGGAATCATCTCCTTTATCTCCGGAGGACCGGCGGGTGGCGATTCACAAAATGCAAGACGCACCCTCGCTCGATCAGCACGCATGAATCAAGAACGTGCTTCTCCATCCGCACACATCTATAAAATACGAAGACCTGATCATAGCATAGTCTTCAACTCCTCCGACCTTGAAGGTCCAGATGAAGATCATGTCGATGCGTTGGTAGTAACAACAACGGTGGCCAACTTCTTGGTCAAGAAGATATTAGTGGACGGTTGGAGCTCAGCTGACATCATGTACCTCCACGCTTTTAAGCAGCTGGGGATAGATAATGCCCGGTTTAATCTCATCTCCACACCCCTGAAAGGATTCACAGGAGAAGGCATTTTGTCCATGGGAGAAGTTGAGCTGCCCGTTTCTCTAGGGGAAGACCCTTGTCGAATCACAAAACCAATCAAATTCCTCGTCGTCGACAAGCCATCCCCCTACAACATCATTCTAGGGAGGCCAGCAATCCATACATTCAAATCAGTGCATTCCTCCTACCATCAGAAGTGGAAGTTCCCTACTCCCTATGGAATGGGGGAAGTACTTGGAGATAGACGTCTCGCCCGAGAGTGCTATGCAAGGGCCCTACGAGAACCTTCCAAGAAGCCTAAACCACCCAGAAGGGGAGACGACACCCAAAAATCCGACAAACGAAAGTGGGTCAACGCGATCATTGAGGATAATAAAGAAATCCTCATCAGTGTACCAAATGACAGCATCAAGCTAGCAGCCGTCGAAGAGCTTAAGCTCATAGAGGTCACTCCAGGAGATACTTCCAAGTTCATACGAATAGGATCTGATTTAGATCCAACCACGGAGCAGCATCTAATCAACTTCCTGCGACACAATGGAGATGTGTTCGCATGGAAAGCCCAAGATTTGTCGGGCATTCCTCCTCATGTAGCTCTACATCGGCTCAACGTCGACAAGAGGTTCAAGCCAGTCAAGCAAAGGAAACGGACATTTGGTCCCGAACGCAACAAACATATCAAAGCGGAAGTGGCAAAACTCCTTGAAGCGGGCCACATACTACCAGTTCAGTATCCTGAATGGCTGTCGAACATAGTACTCGTTCCCAAGCCGGGTGGCAAGTGGAGATTATGCGTAGACTTCACTGACCTCAACAAAGCCTGTCCTAAGGACCCATTTCCTCTACCCTGAATCGATCAGCTCATCGATTCGACCTCGGGGTGCGAACTCCTCAGCTTCCTCGATGCATACCAAGGATACAACCAGATCTTACTTGCACCAGAAGATCAAGAGAGGGCTAGTTTCATCACTGACCAAGGCATCTACTGCTATCAAGTCATGCCTTTCGGGTTAAAAAACGCAGGAGCCACCTACCAGCGTTTAGTGAACGCAATGTTCGCAGATCAGATCGGTAAGAATATGGAGGTGTACATCGACGACATGCTCGTCAAAAGTGTAAAGGTCTCGGATCACTTGACCGATTTGGATCAGTGTTTCGCCACCCTGCGAAAATATAAAATGAAACTCAACCCCCTTAAATGTTCATTCGGAGTTCGGGGTGGCAAATTTTTGGGATACATGATTTCGCAGCGGGGAATCGAAGCTAATCCCGCAAAAATCGAAGCAATCACCTCCATGCCTCCACCAACATCTATCAAGAAAGCCCAACAGCTTAACGGATGTTTGGCGTCTTTGAATAGATTCATCTCTAGATCCGCAGACAAGGCCCTCCCCTTTTTCAAGATTTTAAGGGGAGGAAATAAATTTGAGTGGGATGATGCATGTCAAAAAGCATTCCTTGAGCTGAAGTCATATCTCGCATCCCCACCCCTGCTTACAAAACCTCAGCCCGGAGACACCCTCCTACTATACTTAGCTATCTCAGCCGATGCCATCAGCGCAGTCCTCATCCGAGATGGAGGAAAAGGTCACCAACCCATATACTACATAAGTCGCGTTCTTCAAGGAGCCGAGCAACGCTATACCAATATGGAGAAGCTCGCTCTCGCCCTCGTCAACGCAGCCCGGAAGCTTCGACCTTACTTCCAGTCACATCAAGTGGTGGTTCTCACCAATTATCCACTGAAGCAAATACTAAGGAGTCCCGAAACATCCGGGCGATTAGCAAAATGGGCGATAGAGCTAAGTGAATATGGAGTGGAATTCAAACCCCGCCCAGCTATCAAAGCGCAAGTATTGGCTGACTTTCTAGTCGAAATGACCTTAGTAGAAGAAAGCACCTCTCTACCTACTTGGTCCGTCAGCGTCGATGGATCTTCCACTGCCACAAGAGGTGGAGCGGGCATCGTATTAACGAACCCCGATGGAGACAAATTCGAGTATGCTCAACGCTTCGAATTCACAGCCTCGAACAACGTCGCTGAGTATGAAGCACTAATAGCCGGAATCCGCCTCGCCCTAGCTGCCGGAGCCCGTAAGCTCCTAATCCAAAGTGACTCTCAGCTCATCGTCAACCAAGTACTCGGAGCTTACGAGGCTAAAGAAGACACCATGGCCAAATACTTAGCTCTCGCGCACACTCTCTTATCTAAATTCGAGAGCTACGAGATAAGACAAGTACCTCGCTCCAATAACGTCCACGCTGACAAATTAGCTAGGCTTGGAAGTTCCATGGCTAGCATCGGAAGTCGGAAGGTGACGCTCCTCACCTCACCTCAACCGGAGATAACTTCACCCACTAAAGTACAGTACACCGAGGAGGACGAACCATGCTGGTTCACTCAAATCCTGAAGTATCTCAAGAAGGGAGAACTTCCAACGGATCCCACCGAAGCACGAAAGTTAAAGACGAGAGCCGCTCGCTTCGTCATAGTGGGAGAAGAATTATACAAACGAGGGTTCTCATTCCCCTATCTCAAGTGCCTCGACCCGACCACAGCGGATTACGTACTTAGAGAAGTACACGAAGGCATCTGCGGCAATCACTTGAGCGGGGGAACCTTAGCTCTCAAACTACTGAGGCAAGGCTACTATTAGCCAACGATGCATGAAGAAGCGAAAAGATTAGTCCGGAGGTGTAAGCCTTGCCAAGAGCATGCCAATATTCCTCACCTGCCAGCAGCATTAATGCAACCAATTGACAGCCCCATCCCTTTCGCCCAATGGGGAATGGATTTAGTTGGACCATTCCCGCCTGCCACAGGAGGATGCAAATACCTCAGTGTAGCAGTGGATTACTTCACCATATGGGTGGAGGCGGAACCCTTAGCACGCATCCGAGAAGAAGAAGTCATCCAATTCCTATGGAAGAACATAGTGTGTTGCTTTGGGATCCCACGTTCCATTATCTAAGATAACGGAACCTAATTTTGTGGTGACAAAGTAAAGAATTGGTGCCTCGGCTTGTACATCAAACAATTCTTCACATCCGTAGCCAATCCACAAGCTAACGGCTAGACGGAGGTCACGAATCGCACCATACTCCAACACCTTAAAACAAGGCTTGGAAGTGCCAAAGGGAAGTGGGTGGAAGAATTGCCTAACGCACTATGGGCTTATTGCACAACCCTACGAGCAGCAACCAGAGAGTCGCCCTTCAATCTAGCTTTCGGAACAGAGGCTATCGCACCCGTCGAAATCGGAGTACCATCTTGGCGAATCACCAACTATTATCCAGTAGCTAATGAAGAAGCTATGCGGGGAAGCCTAGACCTTGTAGATGAGCTACGTGAGATTGCATACATCCGACAACAGATGTATAAATCACGCATGGCCAAGGCCTATAACTCAAAGGTCCGCCCTCGATCCTTTCAAGTTGGAGATTTAGTCCTCCGAAAATTCGAAGCTTCTCACCCCATCGGAAAACTCGATCCAAAGTTGGAAGGACCATATAAAATCACCAAAGTGGTCAACACTGGAGCATATCGCCTCGAGACCAATGACGGACGCCCTATACCCAGAACATGGCATATAGGGAACCTCAAACGGTTCTACGCTTAAGGTATACATCTACCTAAATTAAGATCCGGTGAAGTCACCACCTATACCCCCCTATATGAAAATTACTTACAAAATATTACCCATGCAGGCTCCGCGGTCTTCCACGTCACTCGTCTCGCAAAACCGTCTCTACATGCTTTGGAAACTTTCTACTACATAACGAGGTGCGTGAACGTCCCACCTAAACTGGGGGGCTAGTAAATTTACTTACATCAGCAATTCGTATTCACATCTCACCATCTTATTACAGAGTGAGAGTCAATTACGAGAGGATGCATATTGCTCAATCAATGGCCCAAAGAGCGAAGACACCCCATACCACATCGCCAAGGGTAACAATACTTCCACTAGACTACAACACACACATGCTCTTGTTTACTCTTACTAACGTGACAAAATCATTCCATCTAACAGGCACGATCACACAGCAAATCACAACAACTCACGAGTTGATTTCATATCTCGAAGTGCGAGGAAGAAAAACCATCCCCGTATTAGGGTACGTGAATTTGCAGTGCACATCACCTCAGCTTCAATTACTAAGTCTTCGATACAAATGCTTAAACAAAATTCCTTTTTCCTCAATTATACCTGACAGGCATAGAGACGCCAAAGGAATTCAGCCTACCATCAGCACAGCAAAACGAACGAGCACAAGGAAGACGTGGAAGAAGAACAAGTGTAGTACAATCACTCAGAAGAATTTTTTATCAAGTCAATTTATTTGCTTTAGCAATAGTTACTTACCTTCGCCTCGCGTAGGCCTATCGCATTACTTATTTACTTACATTCGTCTCACATAGGCCTGTAACAATTCTCCTTTGCTATCATTGAATAAATCATACTTTTCGCTTTAATATCTGCGCCTTTACATCTATACAAATTACCTCTTACCATGAGTTCAATTCAATACCACCCTACAAACACTTAGAGAGATTTAGATAATCCGTATAGCCTCGCCAGCTGGATTATCTAAGTCCCTTTAGCTGTTTCACGAGGTGCTACTTTTAAAACGTGGCCACGGACAAATATATTTTAGACCCAAGTGGTCCAAACAAAGGGCACGACCCTTAACAAAAACCTTGGGAGACTGATCCCCTCATCAAGTACATCGCGTACAATGCTAAATGTTAATACGCATAAGCGACCCAAAAAATCTTGACAATGTCAAAAGAAATAACTAAATATCAAAACTTCAAATGTCAAACAAGGAAGAAATTCAAACAAAACAATAGTGGACATACCCATCTACATCAGCGATAAAGATAAATTAAGAAATCCATACCAATAACATATAAAAAAGAAGTCTAACTATCCTAGCAAAAATATCTAAACTCCCCCATCACGGGCGGAAGACGCTCCCACAGTGGGATCATGAGCAACCATGTCATCCACGAGCTCTGTGCCCGTTCCGTTGACATCGACTTCATCCTCCTCTTCATCGGATATACCAGCTTCCATCCCGCGAATAACCTTCTCACTGATACCACCCGCATCACGAAGATATTTGCGACAAGCACGAACTAATGGCTTATAAACCACAGGCAAAGCATGCTCCTCAATCATAGCAGCACACTCATCACTACCTCGGAAGCTAAGCTTGGTTTCCTCCCCGACGGACTCCCTATAAGCCGCACCACCTAACGTCGCGAGGAACCTCTTCCCCGTCGCCTTCTCAACTTCGTATTTCTCCTTCAGCTGGTCATAGCACTCGTTCAACTTATGAACATCATCCCTATATGTCTTCGCATCACCTCGGACAACCTCGAGCTCCTCTGTCCTCTGAGCAAGCTCCTTTGTCCTCTGGGCAAGTTCTTCCGACCGGTGAGCAAGATCGGACCGCGCTATCTCCAATTGGATTAGAAGTTCGTCCTCACACGCCTGACTTCGAGCCCGCTCTTCTTCTTTCCTTGCTTCTACGTTCCTACCTTGCTCCATGAGATATCTCCAAGTCGATACTAACTAAAAAAAAAAAAAAAATAGAAATAATTCTTAACACAAAAAAGAGAGGAAGTAAACATAAAATCTTGTTTTAAATAAACAAGTACTCACCCGGCAAAGGTCCCCACCAGCTAACTCCAACATGTGAGAAGGGCCCTTAACTGACATACGAGCACGGTCATACTCCCGAACGAACCATTCGGTACTCAACATCGGCAGATCATGGTCCGACACATCCCAATACGACTCCTTACCTTCGCGATTCACGCCATAGGTAAACAACTGTTTCTCCGCCCCACCATGGAAAACATAGGTCTCCTCGGGCTCTACCCGTGGACGCTTAGGTATGGCCACATACTCAGAATCCACCCTTTTTCCCTTGCCACGATCTCTCGTAAGCGGACGCCCCTCCACTTCACCAGCACTGCTACGGTCATCTTCAATCACTCGAGGAGTTTCTACATGGACCGTCTCACGAGGCAAACCGCCCGATGAACCTCCCAGCGGAGCGGGAACCTTCTTCGATGCCTTCTTCGACGTCCCATTCGCCTTAGCTCGAAGTGCCGCACAGGTGATACCCCCATCTACAAAAGATAACAAACACATAAGAGACATGGGGTATAACATCCAAAGAACTACAAAAAAAAAAAAAAAAAAAAAAAAAAAAACGAAAAAAATCAATCACTCAAAGGATATACGGTGGTGACCCTTCGCCTTTGGAATCAAAACCCTCGGGTCAAATTCCACATCACACAACCTAGATTCTTCTATCCTCTTCACCATATTCGCAGTTATCTTGAAACTCTCGCACGTAGGGTTCCAAACTACGGGGACGTCGAAAGTGGGAGCCTTCACATAAAAAAAATGGGTCTTCCATTCCCCCAAAGATAACTTCACACTCTTCACAAATTGATAGGGAATGCGAGGATGAAAACAAAAGAAAGACCCCTTATTGGGCCGATGTAGCGTAAATAACGCCTTGAACAAACTCACAGTCACAGGCAAACCCACTAGAGACACCCTATGGTGAAACGCCTCGAACATAAGAATTGCAGTCGGAGTTAACTGACTGTACCCTATCTTGAATTCCTCGCAAACCTTCAACAAGGTCGGATGCGGTGTAATCTGAGATGTACACGTCAAGTACGCCAAAAATACCGTATGAAACCCATCGGGTGGCGAGTACAAACGGTCGCCCTTCTGAGGCAACAACAACTCGACATTACTTGGCGCTCCAGATAAACGACGAATAGAGTGCAAATGCTCTTCCGTCAACACACTATCAAAATTAACTAAGTCCAAATTAATTGGCTTCTTTTTCTTTCGCCTCCTCGTATCAACCTCAACATCACCCGGCGGAATATCATCTTCCTCCCCCTCTTCATCCGTCGGCTCAACTTCAGTACTTGGCACAGCATAATCACTCGCCAAAGGGGCTTGATTAGAATCGTCACTATCGCTCCCAAAATCCACGATTTGGCGTCGAGAATAACGCCTACTAGCCACAACTCCATCTACTTGCTCACTAACGTGAATACTCGTTTCTACATCGTCACTCCAAGATTCAATCATTTTTCGCCTCACGGACCTCCGAACATTTACACTATATTCGACATCGATTCGCTCCTCATTTTGCCCGACCCGCTCGCGCGAACCGCGCTGAAAAAGGGGCCCTAACGCGCTCTCACGCGCGCGCGTCGCATCCAGCGACGACCTCCCACGCGTGCAAGCACCAACAGCAACAGCACGTTCACGCGCCCCCTCCTCTACTTGCGACGCGCGCACACGCGCGTCAGCCGACCTGCCCTCCCCTCCCTGCGACGCGCGCACACGCGCTCCCTTATTGGGCAGCGCGCGCGTCAGCCACCGACCCCATTCCCCTCCTAGCGCGCGCGTCCACGCACGCACCAATCAGACGCGCGCGTGGAATCCCGCTCAACGCGCCCTGCACACGAGGCCCTACACCATCCTTTTCTCTCCTTGCCTCGGACTCCGATCCAGCCTCCGACTCTGCAGCTCGGCTCGGCTCCGGAGGTTCCTCGGGGAGCGCGCCAATACACACATCCAGAAGGCCAGCGGCGCGGCTCAAGCCCACGGCTCCAGCCACCCGGCCAACTACCCCCCTCTCCACCTCATTCGGGGTTATAGCCGACGACGGTCCGATTTCCGCACCCGATACTACTACCTTCTTGCGTTCCATACCCACCGTACCAAAAGTTTTCTCACCCCCTTCAACCGGATCTGGAAGTTTAATTCGTAAAGACTTCGACTTACCCGGGTTCGACATGAAAAATAATTTTCTCCGACGAAACAATCAAGAAACAAAAAATTTCTACTCTACCACAAAAAAAAATTCAAGAGAATAATAGCACAGAAGAAGACCCAGAGTTCAAAGAACATACCCATATTTATTGCAAGAGTTGAAGTTTAATTCTTTCCACCGCAAAAGAAGTCTATTTATCTGGCCCTGGTAAAATATTTAAAACCCTTAAATATATACCTCGCTGCCAAATAAATACAATTATCCCTTATTTAAATTAAGGAATTCATTCACAGCCGCAATTAACTCTCGACACGACCCGGATCCCTCTACACACGTCCCCATCTCGAATCGAGAGTTGGGGGACTTAATGATATACCTAAATGGGCCGGCCCAATGGGCCCTCAAATTTATCTACTAATTAGGCCCACTACACGAAAGCTCAAACGCCTTCAAAGTAAGGCTTGGGCCCAACAAATGAAGCCCAACCCAGTCACGGATATATAAATAGATGTTTTACTCATTTGTTATGGTATGTTTTCATTATTCATCAACAAGCTAGAGTTCAATTCTCTCTACCATCTCCACAATCCGTATATCTGACTTGAGCGTCGGAGGGGTTTCCGCCGGATCAACCCCCGGCGTAGTTCACGTGTGTTCATTTCGCAGGGACCTCAGGATCATCAAGTTGTCAAGTTACTGATCCGCTTTGCTCTCTCAGTTCATTTTCTACACCACCCTAGGTGAGCTATATTTTAGCATCATCATCATATATATATATATATATATATATATATATATATATATATATATATATATATATATAACGAAAAAATAAACATAAAATACTTAGTTGAGAAGCAACTATAATCATGAATAGTTATAATCATACTCGATCAATTATTGAAAGCGAAAATACTCTTACAATTATGCAAAATGAGTTTATTATGTAGTGGTGTAATTAAGTGCAAATGAATAAATAAATGACCAAAAGAAGAAAATGAAAAGGAAGAAATAGAGGATAAGGAGTATGACTCAGATACAACTCGTAAACAAAGAGGTGCCACATAAATTGACGGAGGCCCGAATTATTTAATTTTCCACGGGAGGACTACTTTGGTGCGTGTGGCTAAAATTCGATGAAATAATAAATTTACGTGAATGCCCAAACTTCATTTTTTTTTTGTTTTTATTAAAATGTAAATATTATAAATCAAAAAAGTTGTAGACAATTACATAGGCATATCCGAGGAAATTGTAGCACCTACTACTGAATGCAGTAAACGAAAATAATAGACATACGAAATATAACAAACAGTGGGAAAACCCACGGAACCATAGCCTCTAAAACTCGCCCATCATGAGTGCATAAGGCTGCTTGGTTGTCCCCTCGTCCTTGAAATAGCAAGCTCGGGGTGTTGGCTAAACATAGCCGAATAAACATGAATCTTGATCTTCCTTGTGAGGTCCTTCGGATTAGTTTCAACTTTATCAAATTTCAACTTATTCCGAGTCTCCCAAATGTGGTACATGACGCTAGCCAGTGCTCATCTTTGCTTCTCTATGTATTGCCCGGGGTCACTGGTTCCGTCGAATTGCGGCAAACTCGATATTTTGATACCCCTCGGTAACGTCTCCGGTGAATTGCCAAAGAGAACGGGCAGGATCGGGCTAAGACGAAACCTGTTGGGTGAAGTGGTGCAGCCCGATCATCATGTCCGTGGTGTCTACCCCACTTCCGTGGTGGGAAGCACGACTATCCGGTGCGTCATCGCGCTCCTCTCTGCGCTAATTTTCATATGAAATATGATTTCACGTTAATTCAAAGGATATAATGATCTATTTCTCATTATATCTTTCGCTACAAATACACCTGTATTTCTTGTTGTCAAGAATTTAAACCACTTCTCATTTTGGTGTAAAATATAGGGTCTGAATATCTTTCCAATGAGCACTAGAACATTTATTTTTCACTTTTAAAACACTTCTTTCGTCAAAATCATTAGTTGATTACCGTTGATTTTACTTTAACATAAGACTACATCAAAATTATAAAGTATTCTATTAGTTGTGTATTACTTATGAGATTATGTCGCAAAAACAAAAGTATTAAGTTTAAGTCAATTCAATGCAGGAAAAACAAAAGAGAAATCGTAGGATATCAATAAAAAATAGAAACAAACGCCACTACAAGAAAATACAAAATAGGCAACGATTTCTTTATCGATGAAATTAATTTCGTTGCGAATAGTTATATTTTATCAACGAAATATAATATTTGTGGCTTAAAATGAACGGTTTTGTTATAAACTTTTTTTGTTGCCTTTGAATCTCATGGGCAACCAAATATATTGTTGTGAATAGTATAATATATATTTCGCAACGAATTTCATGAAAGACAACAACTTTGTTTGTTGCAAAAGAGTGTTTCATTTTGCTACGATATAAAATTGAAGTAAATACATTTACAACGGCAACAAGTTTATTTTGTCACCAATAAGTGACTATAGACGACAATTTTTTTTGTTGTAAATGCTCCAAAAGTTTTGCCAACAAAATATAATCGTTGACAATTTAAAAACCAACTCGTTTTTCTTTATTTTAATATATATATGTATATATATATATATATATATATATATATATATATATATATATATATATATATATATATATATATATATGTATATATATATATATATATATATATATATATGTATATATATATATATATCGATAAAAATATTAAATTTATTTATTAATTATAGAATTTCATTAATCTCAAATCGATTCCGAATAGGTTGGTGGTCCAAAGGTCAAAGGTCGGTGTCGTCCAAGGGTCGGGTCGATAGATATGAGTCGGGGGTCGGGTCGGCTTCCAATACGAAACCGGGGACCCATACCATATTGGTATATTGTTTTGTCTATTTATATATCTTTTGCAACGAAATAAATTCGTTGTGCATACATATCTTTTGCAATAAAATAAATCCGTTGCGTTCTAAATGCATTGGCGACGAAATAAATTTGTTGTCTATAATAAATGTATTGGCAACAAATTATAATTGGCAATGGAACAAATTCGTTCTAGATTATAAACGTATTTGCAATGATATATGTTGGGTGACAAAATAAATTCGTTGGCTATAATATTCCATATATTTGACAATTATCAAGTGGGCCATGTTGGGCTAGCCCTGAGTTCGACCCACTAGGATCCGATCCCGAATAGGTTGGTGGTCCAAAGGTCAAAGGTCGGTGTCGTCCAAGGGTCGGGTCGATAGATATGAGTCGGGGGTCGGGTCGGCTTCCAATACAAAACCGGGGACCCATACCATATTGGTATATTGTTTTGTCTATTTATATCTTTTGCAACGAAATAAATTCGTTGTGCATACATATCTTTTGCAATAAAATAAATCCGTTGCGTTCTAAATGCATTGGCGACGAAATAAATTTGTTGTCTATAATAAATGTATTGGCAACAAATTATAATTGGCAATGGAACAAATTCATTCTAGATTATAAACATATTTGCAATGATATATGTTGGGTGACAAAATAAATTCGTTGGCTATAATAGTGCATGCACAACAATTTTCGGTTTTCGTTGCCATGAACTTTCAGTAATGAGGCTTTGACAACGAACATGGTGTAACAACAAATTCTTATCTGCGATATAAACAAACAAGAAAAATTGAACAAAGATAATTTTATTGAATTAAAATAAAGAAATTGCGGGTTACAATCTCTATTTTAATCCTCTGATTCTTCTCTCTAGAACAATATATAGTTGACTTGAATTTTCGGAGTCGGGTCGAAGAACTCTTTGAATGTAGAGAGAGAATCTTACCTCCTACGAATTCTTCTTCCTTCCTTCTTGAACTGCAGAGAGAATTTTGCTCCTACGGTTTACGCTCCTTCAGTTGTATTTGAATTGTGAAGGGAGGGTCCCTATTTATAGTGGTAAAATAAGAGTCCCTGATGGGCCTTACTGATGATGTGGCGCGATTTGATTGGCCTGATTTAAATTAATATTTATCTCTTGTAACTTGAAAGAGAAGAAATAATCCGATTGGCCAATAATTAATTGATATTTATTTCTTGTAACTTGCAAGAGAAGAAATAATCTTATTGGCCAATATATATTTAATATCACTTATCAATTTAAATTAGAAATTAATTTAATTAAATTCCAAAATATATAATTGATAAAAATATATATATGACCGCATATATACGAGTCTTCAATTGGCATCTAAGTCCTTCGGCTATGTATAATCACACAAATGCCATTGGATCAAACTTTATCCCATATATAATTTAGCCATTTAATTGGCTTAAATTTTATTCGTCTACAAAATGCCCCCACTTCTAGTCTCGGCGAAGAACAAATTGAATGTTTGTGAGACGAGACTTGAAGTAAATAAGGCGTGAATATCGGGATAACTCATAGATGTATTTGGGCTTTTCATGAATATACCCCACATGTATTCAATTTATAGACTTTATACGTAAAGCCATATGGATAAAATTTTAGCCCACATATCTTTTATTAAATCGGGCCACTAGAATTTCTCAAGCCGAAAATGTGCAGCTCCTCTAGCAGGGAATGATCAATATGCTATTTTAATGCTTTCTTTCCTCAATTGGCAATATAGTTGGGCCCACTTGCAGAAATAAATAGAATTCCAATTGGAATTTCATTCTAGATGAGAAGCACCATCCACTTCTGAATTTTTTTTTTAATTTTTTCTTTTTTTTTTATGGGCCCACTCAAAATCAGATTTTGAATGCAACTCCAATTGCAACTCGATTTCCGTGCGCGACAAGAGATAGTCCCAGCACTTCACGTTTTATTCATGCAAAAGAATTCTTTTGCAACTTAATTTTCTCAACTCAAAAACCTATTATCCTTATCCCAATAGATTTCAGACTCCTTATGATTGGACAATCTCAATCCTAACATGAATGGGATAGTTATTTTTCTAGCTTATAAAAGGAGGCACCCCCCTCGTTTTTTCTTCACAAATCCAACGACCGCCAACTATCTGTTTTCTGCCCCTTTTGTTCTCTCTCTCTCTCTCTCTTTTTTTTTTTTTTTTTTGAACAAGCTTTCTCGAATTCTTCGAATTCTCCATTGAATTTATTGAACCCTTCTTTTCGTCAAACTAATTGCTCTTTCTTTTGAATTGTTTTGGACAGGTTTTGTAATGGTTTTACTTCAAGGGTATATACTTGTTTTGTGGCTTTCTACAGTCGGTGATTTTCGAAGACGAGCACAGGCAGCTCACCGGCCAGGTGATTCTTGGGGACAAGCATAGGCACTCTCTAAAAAATTGGCGATTCGAGCATCAACCCACTGATGAAGGCACACTTTTTTTGACTTGTTCATGCCTCCTTGATGGTAGATGTGCAAAGCTTTCACGAGTCCACTTTTCATAGGAGAATCATCAACGTTGAGTATCAATCCATGAATGAAGGCGCGCTCTTGATTGTTCATGCCCTCCATGAGCAAGTCTCTTCGTGCAAATATTTCAAAGTTCGACTCCTCACCACAAGCGAGCTTCCTCTTCCGACTATTCCAAAATTTGGCGCATCACCGCAAACGAGTTTCTTCGTTCAAATATTCCAAGGTTTGATGCCTCACCACAAATGAGCTTCTTCTTGCGACTATTTCAAAGTTTGGCGCATCATCGCAAGCGAGTTTCTTCGTTCAAATATTCCAAGGTTTGACGCCTCACCACAAGCGAGCTTCTTCTTGCGACTATTTCAAAGTTTGATGCCTCACCACAAGCGAGCGTCCTCTCGAGACTTTCCAAAGTTTGGCGTATCACCGCAAGCAAGCTTCTTTGTGCAAATATTTCCAAGTTTGATGCCTCACCACAAGCGAGCTTCTCCATGCAAATATTTCAAAGTTTGATGCCTCACCACAAGCGAGCTTCCTCTTGAGACTATTCCAAAATTCGGCGCATCACCGCAAGCGAGCATCTTCGTGCAAATATTTCAAAGTTTGATGCCTCACCACAAGCGAGCTTCCTCTTGAGACTATTCCAAAGTTTGGCGCATCACCGCAAGCGAGCTTCTCCGTGAAAATATTTCAAAGTTTGATGCCTCACCACAAGCGAGCTTCCTCTTGAGACTATTCCAAAGTTTGGGGTATCACCGGAAGCAAGCTTCTTCATGCAAATATTTCAAAGTTTGATGCCTCACCACAAGAAAGCTTCTTCTTGCGACTATTCCAAAGTTTGGCGCATCTCCACAAGCGAGCTTCTTCGTGCAAATGTTCCAAGGTTTGACACATCCACTAGCGAGCTTCTTTGTGCAAATATTTCAATGTTTTGACGACTCGTCACAAGCGGCAGATAGATGACTCACCACTTTTGCCGATGTAGACTAATTATTTTGTTCGAGGCTTTTATCTCTTATGCTATCAAATCTTTCGTCGTCTTCCTATGTTGTACCGTGGACTCGTTGGGTTGAATTCTCTTCAAGGCCATTGCTCTCTTCACACGAAGCTTTCCACGGATTGATTGCTCTTTAAGGTTGTTACCGTCTTTTCGTTTTCAAGCAGCTTGCTTTCTTTTTTAATGCCTCGAATGGGCTAAAGTTATAACGTAGTTCAAAAGAAAAAAATCGATTTATATTTTTAGGAAAGGACTGAACTTAGAGAGTATCTAAGCTGCCTACGTACCTCGAGTTGGATCAAGTCATAACGTAGTTCAAAGAAGAAAAAAAAAAGATAGAATTTTTTTTTTTAGGAGAGGATTGAACTTAGAGAATATCTAAGTTGCCTACGTACCCCGAATGGGATCAAGTCATAACGTAGTTCAAAGGAAAAAAATGATAGGATTTTTTTTTATTTTTTTTAGGAGAGGACTGAACTAAGAGAATATCTAAGCTGCCTACGTACCCCGAATGGGATCAAGTCATAACATAGTTCAAGGAAAAAAAGATAGATTTTCATTTTTTTTTTTTAGCCGTGCACAGTTTCAACTCATGCGGGCCAGGAGCCTTCTCCTCTGCTTCATGCATAGTACCGCTTTAAGAACTTTCCATTTATCGGACCAATTCTTAAACCATCTTCCGCAACCAACTTGTACGCTCCATTTGTGTATGCTTCTTTGACGACATAAGGACCATCCCACTTTGAAGTAAATTTATTTCCCGTTTTATGTGTGATGATGATGGGCCTCCTTACGGCAAGTACCAAATCTCCAACTTGAAACGATCTTGGCCGCACCTTCTTGTTAAACGCCCTAGAAAGACAAGCTTGGTAGCATTCAATACTTTGTTGTGCCTCTTATCTTTTCTCGTCAAGAGCTTCCGATTCTGCAAGACGCAAACGGGCATATTCTTCTTGAGTGAGTTCTTCTTGTATAGCTATCCTCAATGATGGAATTCGTTTTTCAAGAGGCAAGACCGCTTCCACACCGTACACCAACGCATATGGAGTGGCTTGAGTAGGTGTTCTATATGTTGTTCTATAAGCCCATAAAGCTTCTCCCATCCTTTCGTGCCAATCGCGTTTTGACTTGGCGATCACTTTCTTCAGCAAATTACATAAAGTCTTGTTGAAGGCCTCGGCGAGTCCATTGGCGGCAGCGTTGTACATTGAAGACTTTCTTTGCTTGAAGCCAAACTTTTCACAAAGTTTATCTATCACACCGTTGCAGAATCGCTTTCCATTGTCTGTGATCACATATCGAGGAACTCCGTAACGGTAGATGATGTTGATGCGGATGCAATCGACAACGTTCTCCTTTTTTACTTCTCGAAGAGGCACTGCTTCAGCCCATTTGGAAAAGTAGTCTGTTGCTGCCAAGATATAGAGATGTCTAGCGGAAGACTTTGTCATAGGTCGAACCACATCCAAACCCCAAGCATCAAAGGGCCATGAGGCAACCGTAGGGTGTAATGGCTCTGGCGGTTGATGAATAAAGTTTGCATGGAATTGACAAGGTTGACATTTTTGGGCATACTCCATGCAATCCTTTACCATAGATGGCCAATAATAACCCATTCTTTTTATTCGGAAATGTAATTTGGGTCCTGACTGATGGGCGCCGCAAATTCCGGAATGAGCTTCTTCTATGGCTTGAACGGCTTTGTCATCACCTAAACATCTTAAGAAGACTCCATCAAAGGAACGTCTGTAAAGTGTATCTTTGTAGTAGATGAAACGAGCCGCACGACGTCGTATATCAACTCTTTGACGTGGATCATTAGGCAACTTTTTGTACTTCAAGTAATCCACAAGTGATTGACGCCAATCTTCTTTCTCGATTTCAAACACGTAAACCACTCGAGTTTCCTCTTCTTCAATTTCTTCATGTTCAAAGATTGGTGGTACGACCCACCTCTTGAAAATTGGTATGCGAGCTCCGTCCTCGGGCATGGCTAAAGTAGAAGCATGTTTTGCCAATGCATCCGCTTGTTTGTTATCCTTTCTTGGCACATGCTCTATCGTCACATCCCCAAGGTATCCGATAAGTCTTTTAGCATAATCCACATAAGGGAGTAAATCGAGCTTCTTTACTTCCTATGATCCGAGTATCTGATTGATCACCAACTTGGAGTTTCCATATACCTCCCAATTTAGTTGCTTTATATCAACTGCCATTTCTAGCCCAAGGATAAGAGCTTGATATTCAGCAACGTTGTTAGAGCAATTTTGTGTTAAGGTAAAAGAGTGTGGCAACACTTCGCCGTTGGATGTGACGAATACTACTCCTGCGCCCGCTCCTTCTCTGTGAGACGCTCCATCAAAGTACATCTTTCAAGGAGGACTAGCTTCAATCACAAGAACATCTTCATCGGGTAGATCATCAGATAACTCCCACTCTGCAGGGATAGGATGATCTGCCAAGAAATCGGCTAGAACTTGTCCTTTCACAGCCTTTTGTGGAATATATGTTATGTCAAACTGCTGTAATTGCAGGTACCACCTTGCGAGTCTGTCGGATAGGACGGGTTTTGACATGACATACTTTAGAGGATTCATCCTTGAGATTAGATGGACAACATGTGCTTGAAAATAATGCTTCAACTTTTGAATTGCAAAAATGAGCGCTAAACATGTCTTTTCAATTGGTGAATAGTTCAATTCATTTGGTGTCATTGTTCTACTCAAGTAGTATAAGGCGCTCTCTTTTCCATCATCATTCTCCTGCGCTAGTAAAGCTCCGACAGATCGTTCTTGAGCAGCAATATAGAGTATTAATGATCGTCCGGGCACTGGCGCGATCAACACAGGAGGCTTCGTTAAATACGATTTTATGCTTTCAAAGGCACTAGTGCAAGCTTCATCCCATTCAAAGGGAACATCTTTCTTCATGAGTCGGCTGAATGGTTGACATCGACCGGCTAAGTTTGAAATGAACCTTCTTAGGTATGCCAACTTTCCTTGCAAACTTTTGAGCTCATGAATGTTCCGAGGCTCGCGAATCTTTAAAATTGCATCAATCTTGGCCTGTTCGATTTCTATGCCTCGATGACGAACTATGAATCCAAGAAACTTCCCCGAAGTAACACCAAATGCACATTTCAACGGATTCATCTTCAATTGGTACCTTCTCAAGCGCTCGAAGACTTTTCTCAAATTTTGGAGATGATCTTCCCTTCTTTTCGATTTAACCACCAAGTCATCCACATAACATTCAACATGTTTATGGAGCATGTCATCAAATATCTTCTGCATGGCTCTTTGGTATGTAGCACCAGCATTTTTCAAGCCAAACGGCATCACTTTATAGCAATAGATGCCCTTAGGAGTGCGAAAGGCTGTTAATTCTTCATCTTTCGGCGCCATTCGTATTTGATTGTATCCGGACGACCCATCCATAAATGATAATGCTTTGTGGCCCGTAGTAGCATCAATCATTAGTTCGGCTATTGGCATTGGAAAGTCGTCCTTAGGGCATGCTTCGTTCAAATCTCTAAAGTCAACACACACACGAATTTGTCCATTCTTCTTTCTAACAGGGACGATACTTGAAATCCATGTTGGGTACTTGACTTCTCGAATGAAACCAACCTCAATAAGTTTGTTCACTACAGCCTCAATTGCAGGCACTAATTCAGGTCTAAATCTACGTTGGCCTTGCTTCACAGGACAAGCTCCTTTCTTCACGGAGAGATGATGTATTGCCACTTTTGGGTCCAATCCGGGCATTTCTTTATAAGACCATGCAAACACATCCTTGAACTCGTGCAACAATTCAATATAAGTGTCCTCTTCGTTGACAGCCAGTAAAGCGCTAATGTAGATTGGTCGAGGATTCTCCGCATCTCCTAAATTAATTTCCTTTAACTATCGATGGTGGCTTTGACTCCTTCTTCAAGCTCAGGTGGAGCAATTTCAGCGTCTTCTTCCTCAATCACGTCTATTTCACTTAAAGTGATATGATACGATGATACCACACTTTCTCTGTCATCTTCCTCGTCGTCTTGGATTTTCGTAAAGACGACAGTTCGCATTTTAGCCTTCAACTCTTCACCACATGATATGGTCAAATAAGTACGCCGTTTCATGCGAGATGGAATCAAACTTCGAATCCTTCGTGTTTTGGTGATTTTAGTATTAGAAACACCCAAATCTTGCTTGTTGCTTTTGTTATGCCCCCACTTTCTAAGTGGCCCAAGCCTATGAAAGACGGATGGCGTAAGTCTATCAAACCCTCGTTTGTCACCTTTTTCATGCCCCCACTCTCTAAGTGGTCCAAGTCTATCAAAGACGGATGGCGCAAGTCTATCGAAGACAGATGGTGTAAGCCTATCAAAGACGGATGTCCTTCTTACTTTTGTTCCACTTTCAAGAAAATCGTTTGTTGATGAGAATTCATCTTCGATTATGTAATTACTGGTAGCTCTATTGATAGCAATACAGATTGGCTTTTGTGGCACAAATCCAAGACCAACTCGAGGACTTTGAATAGCATGTCCCTTTTCTTTCAACATTATTTGAGTAGTATTGAGGCCATGCACCTTTTCGCCAACAACTTCGGTAGGAAGCCTTCCAAGCGTAGAATCTTCACGTGGGTTAAAACCAGCTTTCACTAAGAGTTTATAAGCATTTGGGCCAAAACATTTTGTCATTTGGGACTCGGAGAATTCTTCGCATTCCTCTTGGGTTCCTTCTGTGGGACGAACAAATCCTTTAGGTGGTTGAGAAGTTGATCGTTTCTCGTCAATTGGTGTTACGGGAAACATCAAATCTTTCAAAGCCTCACCCGCTAAAGGATCCTTGTCTTGATTATTTCTTTGCTTTGGTTCTTCAACTGGTAGAATTTCTTTGGCCTTCACCGTCTTCTCATCATCAAGATAGTACTTAGCATCGGCAAAGTGGGCTTCTGCCTCGGTGAACGGTTTATCATCGGCGAGTATCATTTTAACTACTCCATCTCGACAATACTTGAAGCATTTGTGCCAAGAAGAAGGAACCACACTATTCTCATGTATCCTAGGTCGTCCGAGAAGCATGCGATATGAGGTTCTTGCATCAATGACATAAAACAGCGCACTGGACAACATATCATCCATTAACAACTCTATCCTTATGATACCAAGGGCCCTTTGTCCTTCTTGATTAAATCCTTGGATCATTAAGCGACCAGTTTTGAGTTCATCCGTGGAGATCCCCAATTCCTTTAACGTGTGCAACGGCAAAATATTGACTGCAGAACCTCCATCGATTAAAATTCTATTCACCTTCTACTCACGAGCGTAGCCGGCAACAAACAGTGGCCTATTGTGTGGTTTGGAACCAAGAAGCAAGTCTTCATCAGCGAAAGTCATTGTTGACATGCATTTACCAATCACGGTACAAACTTCATTTGGAGATGGAGTCGTTCCACTAGCAGCGATCTCCTTTTCAATTATCGCGTTGCATGAGATGTTGATAGAATCATCATCTCCTTCGTGTACGTTTGTTGTCGTCATGTCAAGGGACTCAAAAGTGCTGACGATGAAATTTGTAGTGGCACTGATCTCTTCAAGTGATATCTTCCCTTGGCGAGCTAGCTGCATAACTTTATCTTTGAATACGAAGCAATCATGAATTGGGTGCCCGACCAACTGATGATACTTGTAGTATTTTGGGTCATCGGTCTTGTTAGCTTCTTCGAGGCGCTTCATTTCAGGCAACTCGATAAGTTTTAAACCTAGCAAATCGTCAAATATTCCAGCCACATCAGTGTCGAGGAACGAATATTCCCTTGCTTGCATTTCTTTTAGAGTAAGTCTTCTTCTTTCTTGGGAAAAATCTCGTTTTTCCTCATTGTTTCGGTTCACTTTTCCTTGAAATTTGATAGGGGTTGGATTCACTGCCAAAGATTCTTTGCTTGAGGTCTTAGAGAAAACAATACCCCCCTTGTAGGGAAGTTATCCTAGACTCGCATCATCCTCGCGGCACTTCTACAAAATTACAAATTAGAAACGTATTAAAAACATATATTAAAAAAAAGGGTGAATTCCACTTTCCCCCCTTGTACTTTGGCTCAATATCACTTTACCCCCTTCTAGTCTCAATTGCATCGACTTGGCCCCTTGTACTTTGGCTCGATATCACTTTACTCCCTTCTACTCTCAATTGCGTCGATTCCCCCCCCCCCCGTACTTCAAAAATTGTCTCAATGTGGCCCTCGTCGTTAGTTTTCACACCTTTGACCTTAACACCGTTTGACCTAAGTTTGAAAATTACAAAAAAACCCACCCCTCCTAGTTTAAATAATTATTAAAAAAATTAAAAAACATAAAAAAAAAACAAAAAAAAAAAAATCAAGACAACGAAAAAACAATGTAATTATTAAAAAAATAAAAAATAAAAAATAAACTGTTGCTGACGTCATGGACTGTCTTTTCTCGTTGTCTTGATTTTTTTTGTGTTTTTATGTTTTATTTATTTATTTTTTTCAATAATTATTTAAACTGGGAGGGAGACTTTTTAGTAATTTCCAGACTTAAATCAAACTGTGTTAAGGTCAAAGGTCTGAAAACTGACAGCGAGGGCCACATTGAGACAATTTTTCAAGTACGGGGGGAAAATTGATGCAATTGAGAGTAGAAGGGGGTAAAGTGATATATATCGAGCCAAAGTACAAGGTGGCAAATCGATGCAATTGATAGTAGAAGGGGGGTAAAGTGATATCGAGCCAAAGTACAAGAGGGCAAATTGATAAAATTGAGAGTAGAAGGGGGTAAAGTGATATCGAGTCAAAGTACAAAGGGGGAAAGTGGAATTTACCCTACAAAATATTGAAAATTACGTAAACTTACAAATTACATAGATTAGACATGCAAGAGCAAAAGTAGCACATGCACAATTAATATTTAGAAATAGTAGCTAATGACCTCCAGACATTCTCAAGTTTAATTCATCGGATTCTAACTAATGAATTTTCCAGATTCTGAAATTATTTTGCAGTTTCATTAAATATCAATTTTTTAACAATTTAAATTCTAAGAAAGTAGTTATTTTTCAAAAAATGATTTTCTTCAAGAATATCTAATTAATACATGACTAAGTACGAAATAAATTTATTCCCACACATCATGCACTGTATTTTGAATATTTTGAAGATATAAACACATTCCAAACTGAAATTTATAGAAATTACAGATTGGTCCTCAAGATTCATAAATCTACACATGCAACCACCAAATATCCCAACATTTCATTTTATTTTGCAAGAATTCCAAAAGTCCGAAAAATTTAAACCTTGAACCACAAAATAATTAGATTCATAAATTATAACATAGATTAGACATGCAAGAGCAAAAATAGCAATATTAACACAAAATTTCATTTTTTACACAAAACCCCCTAATTTTCGAAAAGTGTAGAAATCTTTTAAGTACTTTTGTAAACTCTTTTCCATATTATGATACCATTTTATTGCAGCCAGAAAATCCAGATTTCTTTCTTAATGCCAAAAAGAAAAAGGGTTTTTAGCCAAGAGGAAAACCTTCAAAGGAAAAGAGGGTTTTTAGAGGAAGAATAATGAAGAAATGAAGATATTTTATTGAATAGAACCTTAACTCTTTTAGGAGGTGGTCCAAAACCAAACCAAACTAGATGAATGGAGAAGGAAAGAACTTTGATATCAAGTTGAGAGGAGTTTTGCTCTCCCGTAAGAGGGCAAGTGTTTTTTATGGTGTTTTTAGAATATTCAATCGTAAACTTATATAGGGGATTTGCATCATGAATTTTCCTATTTTCTTCGTGGAAGAAATAAAGGTGATGTCTGAAGGAGGTGGTGGTTTTTCGGTGTTGCTGAAGAAGAGAAGACAAATGGGTATGGAGGTGTAAAATGATGAATGTGGAAGAGTGTCCTTGACATGTGTACAAGCATGCACAATTTTAATTTTATTTTCTAATTATTAAAATCTCTAATTTTTTTCACACATGCGTGTGCGTACGTGTATATGCATGTGTTTATGCATATTTATTATTATTATATGCTAATCATGATTAAAAGTCATACAATGATCTCACGTAGAAATAAAATCACTTAGATCACGACATAATCAAATCCAAGTAAAAATAATTAACTGTAGCACATAGAATATTTAAATTACTTACATAAACCGCTTTGGCACATAGTAACCTACTAATCCAGCACATAAGATACTCAAATTAATCACGTAATTAAAATTCCTAATCATTCTTACGTAAGAATTTCGGGTTTATGGAAATTTGGTTTGTGATTAAATTTTCGAAAATGTGGGGTGTTACACACACACACGCACACGAATCATTTGTAATAGTTTTTTATTTTATTTTATATAAAGGGTGATTTTTTTTAAAAACATGAACAAAAAAAAAATTCAGACGAAATAGACGTTTCTTACAAAATTTCATGACATTTATATTTATATCATGATATCATGATGATTGTAGTACAATTACTATAGGACCAGAAATATCAAGATTTGTCGAAACTTCAAAATAAGAGCAGATGTAACGATCATGAGATGGTGGTTGATCGCAACAATTAATCTTCATACATGGGGACAATTTGAAAATTTGAAATATTTTTGTCACGATGTTGTCGTTACGTATATGTAGTAATATAATACAATGAAAATAAATACCTCACAAATTACTATAGTAACACAACACAAATTATTGTCAATCGTCAAATAATCTTCTAACAAGAGTCGTCGTAGAAGCAAAATATTGATCCCCAAAAAAACTAGCAATCCTAACTTCTGTTAGCAAGAAGGAACTATCAAATTTTTCGAAGTAAAACAAGGATCTAATATAAGCTGAAAATCATGTCACCCACGGTATATGTGGTAACGCAGTATGTCCTGAATGTGTTTCAAGTGCAACCCGAACATAACAGAAGGATGATTGTACTAACATGTCACTGTTGAATGATGAACATGGGAAATTCCAAGTGATTTACGCAAGTAATCAAATCTTAGGAAATCCAAAGGTTTTGTGAAGATATCAGTCAACTGACTCTCTATGGACACATATGCAATGGACAATGTGGGATCAATGGGTGTTCCGGCACTGTTCTGTCCCAATTCATCATTTAAGGTGCAGTAAACATTACTGAAGGTATAAAGTAACTTAAGTTGGAATTCTTACATTTCCAAACCTTATATGTTGTTTTCTTGGTACCCGGTCTAAGGTACACCCTATTAATGGTGTAACAGTGTGTACTCATTACTTCTACCCAGACCTTTAAAGCAATATTTGTTGAGATCAGCATGACTCATGTCATTTGCATGAATGTCATTGTTTCCCTTTCTCCTATACCATTGTGACGAAGTGTCTTGGGTGCAAAAAACTCATGTGACATACCATACTTATCACAAAACATTGTGAATGATGAATTTTCAAACTCCCTTTTGCCTCCAATACTTTCATGTTTCTCTGTCTGAATTCCCTTATTATCCTTGACAACTGGTCTTGTGTGCCAAGCATCTTCATTTATTGACATAATGAACATCTTCATCCTGGTCTTCCAATATGAATAGTTGTTTCAGGTAAGCAATGGTGGACGAGTAGTGGAACCGCCTTCCATATGAGCGATCATCGCTCATATAGAGATAAAAAAAATAATAAATCGAATTCCCAAAATCACGTACTATGTATGTCTAGTGTGAGGCTCTTGATGTCAATTGTTGATTTATATACTTATAGAAATCAAATATTCTAAGTTGTAAAAGATTACTTGTTGAGACAATATTATATGGCAACTAGAAGTCTTGTGTTGTCACAGTAATTAACTTCTAAGTTGTAACAATACTTTTTTTACAAACTGTCCTAGCATAACTTCAATACGATGAGATGTTTGTCTCCAGTAATAGTGTTGAGATCTTCAATAACCTGTGAGGCTTTATATAGGCACGAATTTAGCCTCCCAAACCCTTGCTTGATCTCCAAGAAATCGTGTAACTAGGGAAGTATAATCCTAGCCACTTTCTAACTATATTCTAGATAAGTGCAAAGATACCTAGCTAGAATAAAATACATTGAAATAAATCAAAATCCTAATTTAAAAATATTACAAAAATAGGACTATAAATAATTCCCAAAAATAAACACTGAACCAAATCTTTGCCAATCTTTACTTCCAAGTTTGGCAGATTTCTTCACTCCCCAAATTCGAAATCTTCTACCAACAGTTTGTCACTCCAATTTCACCACAAAGAAACGATGCATTGCCGATTCAATCTCTTTTATCAAGCCACATAGAAGCTTAAAGCACCCCATGATATAGGAAGGAATAACTTAAAATATTAACTTGATAATAACCTCTTTCCCCGCCTTTGATAACTTCTTTTTCACCCCAACCTTTGATTTTATTCCATACGAGCTCTAAGGTAACCAAAAACCGCCTTACGAGATGATCCCATCGATGCCGACATACCCAAGTACTTGTCATGTTTAACATCGCCTCCTTCTCCTCCTTCGTAGTAGATGCACAAAAATCCATGGTAGATTTATCCAAGTTAATGAGTTGACCCGAGGCAATCTTATACTCATTAAGAATACGCCTAAGGGTGGACGCACTCAGTGAAGTAGCATGGGAGAAAATAAGTTTGTCATCCGCGAAGCAAAGGTTCGACATCGGCGGCGCCGTTGGAGCAATTTTGATCCCTTGAATATGGCCACTATCAGCCGCCTTCTGGATCATCGAGACAAGAGCCTCAGTGAAACAAATAACGAGATAAGGCGAAAATTATATTTTCTTTTATAATTTATATACAAGTAAATTTATTAAAACATATTACGTACTAAAAGAAAATATAAACTGTAATGAAAATTCATTCAAAGTTAAAATATCATGATATATTGATTTTTTGGTTAAATTGATGTGGGGTCCATGTGTCATGAGATATCATTTGAGAGTGGGTTTTCCAAATTTTAAAATGCTCGGGTACAAATCACAAACAAGGATCAATTTTGGGTGCAAAACCTAATTCACACGTATTTAAATATATAATTTACACACACAAGTTTGTATGAGTACACTTTAGTACCAATAATATTAAACATAGTTTTAAAATTTTAATATTTATGATTATGTTTTATTATTTATCAAAAATAATTTTAGTAATATAATATGCTATCCAATCTTAAAGAGGATTTCGGTAATTCACCAGTTCAACAATTCTTGTGAATCATCGAACCATTCCGAAAGTCGAGCCATCATCTGTATTCATTTAATTACTCTATTTCATGTGACTCGTCTAAGATTTTTGGAAGGTAATGAAGACTAGCGTGATGTAGGTGATAATGTGAACCCAACGTCAAGCTTTGCAGAGTCTTAATTGATCGTTGTACCTGCAGCACTAGGAGTGATTATGCCGGTATAGAAGCTCCGACGATCAGTTTCAAATGTATATATATGTTTGTAAAAAAATTGTTACGTCATAAAACTTTGATTGAACTACCTTTTTATAGAGATTTTCTTTCTCGAGTCCTGAGACTTTTCTTTTAGGGTTTTTAACATAACTCTACTTATTTGGGCATGCCGCCCTCATGGGCTTTTAGGGTTAAGGGGATCTTAACTCGCCTTAGACACCGAGGTAAGGATGGTTTTGTTTCCCAAGACCTCACTTCGGGTCCCGACGTAAGATATAAACTAGATTCGTTTCTTAGGGTTTTGATGTTATTTATGAAACTAGGATTTCTTGCTTCTGGGCTTTCTCGCTCTGATGGGCTTTTAGGGTTGCCTTTCTCAATTTTATGTAATGTCATAGCGGTGAAGTCCACCAGGGTGAAATGGTCCATACCAACTATTCTCCTCTACTAAACAAATTGAATTTCAAATCCAGAGTAATAAAGTCCCGCTTTTTTGGAATTGACCACGTGCCTCTTTTCTGGAGGCTGCTCAAGGCAGCGTGTGTAAGTTAATTCCCGACTGCTCGTATATCAAGCATATCATTTATTGAAGCATGCGGGAGGCATGTTTTACGATAATATATGTACTTTCATCGATCTCATCCGTCCATTTAAGCGGCAATATCTTTTGTCGTTTCAGATTCCGTCCTTATAAATACTTTCTGCCTGCCCCATACTATTTATCATCTTTTACTTTTATCTTCCGTTTATTATCTGCGTATTATTTTTTCCAACGAAGTTGCTTTCACGCGTCTCATTTTTTCCCCAGCTAATCATCTCTGGTTTTCGTACCTCTTTTCTTTCTTTACTATTTCATTTTCTAGTTCCCATGTCTTTTCGCTCATCGAACTTAGCCGACCAAGTTGCTCGTCTTCGTTAATTAGACGATGATGACGATGGCTTTGATATCCTTGTGTCTGTTCCTAGAGTAGTCCCTCCTATTCCCTCATCCAGTATAGGTTCTCGTGGTTCTTCTACATAAAATCCTCACGATCTCTGCGTGGAAAGATCCCATGACTTTCTTTGAGGAAATTCTCCAGATCTCTCCGAGGGGAGTTCTCAAGTTCTAGCCGAGGGAAGGAACCTGAGGGGATCACTTGGGGCCTAGTACCTTAACCGATATTGACCTCATTAATTTAATCAGGGACTTAGTTCTCTCCTCGGATTTCGAGTTAGTCCTTCCCTTGACCTCTGATCGTCCCCACATGCCCCCTCTGGAGTATAGTACATGATTTTCTGAATAGTTTTATTATAGCTTTTCATTTCCACTCTCCCCTTACTTTACTGAGAAAGCCCAAATTTATGAGGTGTCTAGAAACCATATTTATCCTAATGATGACTGATTTTCGAATGCTTTGTGCCTGGTCCGGGGTCATTCATTCTCCAACTGGTTTGATGAGTGTTATAGTCCTACAAAAGTTAAGCCCATACCATGTCTCCATCTCTTTCTCGTCCTCATTTCAAGATCATAAATCCTTCGAACAAAACGGATTGGTGGCAAGGTCAATATTTTTTCGTGAAAAGTCCCTATGATACAAGATATCTTCACCCTAGGATTATTACCTTACCCGAGTAGATCAGAAGAGGAAAATCTCTTCATGTTGATGACTGGCTGTTACGACTAATAACTCACTTCCAGCCGAGTTTTGGCTTGCCCAAGCGACTCATTAAATACCCTCTGTTATTGCGTCATTTTTATTTCCACAATAATATGACCCAACCCATGTCGCAAGTTGCACTGGGTAGGCTTCCTGACATATGTACATATGGATTTTTAGTTCCGTATCACTTTCTATATTGTATTTTCATATTGCCTCTTTTCTCATTTATTGCGGATTTAAGGATGAAAGGCATGTTCAGAGGGAAGAAAGCAGCTACTCGGCCAATGAAAGCGGAGCCTGAATTCTATGGTTCTGATTTCCAGCGTCCCTTGGCGGTCGATCCTGGGACTAGGATCTGAGAAGACCAAGGTCCAAAATCCAAAATCACCGGGAAGAAACCACCTGGCCCAATCCGCTTCCGAGGTAGAATCAGGCTTTGCGAGCCTGGTTCTGAGTCTGCTTCTCCTTTCCTGCCTGGGCCGACAACTAGCCCATTTGACTTGCTTCGGCTACTGAAAATGAACCTCCTCGATCTGGGGCGAGTAAAAAAAAAAAGGCAGCCGGACAACCCTCTTGGCCCCATCGGGAACATCCTCTTCCAAACATTACCCTTAATCGCTGTCGAAAATTCGAGAAACGTTAAAGGCTTGACGGGCGGCGGCATTGCCACTAGATGTGGAATACTTTCGACAAATGGATGATGATGCTCGCCTGGAGTTGTTACTTAATAATATAACTCATGTTTGGTCGTTATACTATTTTTCCTTTTACTGAGGATTGCCCCTCATTTTTGATATTTTATGCACCTATATTTTTATGCTTTATTTATAGCAATTTTCTATTGTCTTTCTGGTCCCACTCGGTCGGGGTGGAGTTCTTCGGGAGGCATATGACAATAAGAAAGATGAAGTAATCATCCAACTCTGAAAAGAGGTTCAGACACTAAAAGAGAGTTTGGCCTTAGGTGATCCTCGAGAAATGCTCTCTTCGAGGACGTGATGAGAGACCATGAGAAAGAGGGGCTTCTTAAGGCGGAGAAAGAGTCTCTGGAAGTACGGAATGCCGAGCTGGAGAAAAAATCAAGGAAATCAGCCACGAGCTGTTTCAGGCTGGGTTGGAGGCGTCCGTCAATTTTAATGAGGGAATCTGAGAGGGCTATCGATTATTTCCTCATTCTTCTAAAGGTGAGCAACTTATGCAAGAATTTGTGTGGAGGTTTTGTGTCCAACTGTGGAAGTCAACAACTTTCACCCGAAAGGCGTCTGAATCGGCTCGCTTTTTCTTTACGTCAACTTATCATGTAGCTCACGCGCTGTCTTCAGGCGACGCGTGCGAGCGCGTATGGCAGCGGCTCGGCGGCGGGGTCGCGGCGATCTAACTCCTTCGTCTTCCTCCTCTCGGATTTCACCTCGTATACCGAATTCTACAATCACGTGGCACTAGACACGCAAAAGTTAGAACAAATGAAAAAAAAGGACAAAGAAATAGGCGACCGATTAATGGTGGCAGCGTGTGGGGCCGACGACGGGCGATAGTAACGACGGATCGGCGGTGGAGCAGCGGCAATGAGTGAGGAGAGCGGCTAGGGTTTCTTTTATTGTGTACAAGACCTATAAATCTTGTATTTAAAGTGTCTTGTGCACAAACCCTAGTAGGCTTAAGTTGGACCAGGCCCAACAGCTTAAGCTCGTAAGTTTTTCTCTGCTCGCTTGTCACAAACCAATGATCGGAAATTTATAACAATTATATTTCCAAAATCATTGAAACTTCCTCGTCGATACCAGTGCCAAAACTAAATTCCAATTTCTAAAAATGGAAAACCTAATTTTGTAAACCTACCAAATCAGGAAACTTCCCAATTTAGAAAGTTTACTAAGATCATCGCCTAGTTCTTTCATTTTCCTATTCTCGTTCATAATTCACAATATGAATGTTGAAATCAATCGTTATTAACTTCCAATTATGCAAAAACCAAAGTTTTTAATATTTGACCATTTATTTTAATAAATTCAAGTACACAAGCAGTGTGACCCTTGATGGTTCAGGTGTAAGCTAGTCGTCGCCCCACAACTCATTATCGTTTAAACTCGTCCCTAGAGTTATATTGAAAATTCAATTTTATCGCTAATTTAAATATTGGAATAATACCATAACCTCCCATGATCTTAAATAATAATCACCCATACCCCATTGTTTTTGAAAAATATTATCCATAACTTCTTTAAGGTTTCATTTTTGTAAAAATGCAACTTAAACCAAATAAGTAATTTATCACGTCAACACGCACATGGGCGCAACAAAAAGGTTAAGAGAATTTATTGATTGAGAAATATATAATCATCGATGCAAACATATGAAACGATGAGGAAACCAAAAAACCACATCACTTTTCACACAAATATTTTATTTTAAGAAAAACAAAATTCAACTATAAATATGAATTTCTCGTTAGTAATGGAACATGTCGAGAGCATAAACTATACTGACGAGGTGAGAAATATGACAATGAGTGAAGGTTGAAGAAAGGAGGTGAATGACATATTATGTGAACAAAAATATATATGTGTTAGTAATGTTTTTTCTTCAAACATTAGAGGCTTATGTGTAATTAGATATACCGTGAAATTAGCTTAATTTGTGAAGTGATAGATGATGAGTTTTCAATAAAATAATTACTAGAAGGGTTTGAATGTTAGATCAATCTAAATCTCAAGAGAGATTTGTGTATTTTTTTGAATATTAGGGATCTACGTGTAATGAGACAAAACTTCAAAGAAGTATGTATAACATATCTAGGTATTTTGGAGGACCATAATTACAAGTTTCTCATTAATTGTGATGCGGAGTTGTATATATAACTCCTGCAAGCACTAACTTCATTACAAGTCAAAACCATTACATTATTTGTCCAACATTTTTTCTCTCTCTTCTCTTTAAAATCTTCTCTCTCTTCTCTTTAAAATCTTTTTTCTTGTCTACATCGTTAACCATGTCTCCCTACACACAAATCCTCCATCTTGTAACAATTCTTTTTCTACTTCTCATGAATGGAAACAATGAAATCATCATTTGCTACACCAACAAAGTCATCATGACGGCCCCTTCTATCATCATTATAGTCGATAAAAATCCAGGATCTGGAAATTTTACATCAATTCAAGGTGCAATTGACTCTCTCCCTTTGGTGAACCAAGAAAGAGTTTTGATCGATGTTCATGCAGGGATATACACGTAAGTTCTTCTTCCTTAGTTCATCCATTTATATGCGTATATGTATATTATATTTGCATGAAGTTTATTCATTTGTTTGAACTAAACACTATTTGAAGAGAGAAGGTAACAATACCTTCAACAAAAGCGTACATAAAAATACAAGGTGCTGGGGCAGAAAATACAGTGGTTCAGTGGGGTGATACGGCCAGGTCACAACCACTTGGAACATATGGTTCAGCAACTTTTGGCGTAGATGCACCATACTTTGTAGCAAAAAATATCACATTTAAGGTAGTGTGCAGTCTAACCTCTTTTGTTTTATGTGCTTTAATTATATGTTACATGTGTCATTTGATGAACGAATAATATATATATATATATATATATATATATATATATATATATATATATATATATATATATATAATGTGCAGCCTTACATCTTTGTTTTACGCGCTTTAATTTTGTTCCATGTGTCATTTAAGACTGCATATTATATATACACACACACACGTATATATATATATATATATATATATATATATATATATATATATATATATATATATATATATATATATATATATATATATATATATATATATATATATATATATATATATATTTATATATATATACACACACACACACACGTGTGTGTATATATAGTATGCAGTCTTACATCTTTGTTTTACATGCTTTAATTTTGTTCCATGTGTCATTTACATATATACTCACACACTAAAATATATTTAAATATTTGGTAGATGTTTTAGAAAGAAAATTAGACTAAAACCTTCAAAAAATAAGTTTTTTCATGATCTTTTCAAGCATCTTATTGAGATGTTAAATAATCTACTTGAATTTGAACAAATAATTATTTAAAATTTTCTTGCTCATGTAACATGTTTTTTAAGAGCATATAAGTTTTAAAATAAAGATTTAACGATATCATTTGCAACTGATAAGAGTTCATTTAAACTTTTAAATAACTTTATTAAAACATACATGTTATGTTTGCCTGTCCATTTATCTCTTAATGGCATAGTTTTCAGCGCGTACTTAGGATAACCGTATTAAGTAAATGACCGTATCTCACTGGTTTAAATATTTATGCAGAATACAGCTCCAATTCCTCCACCAGGAGCTGATGGAATGCAAGGAGTGGCTTTACGAATATCAGGAGACGCATCCGCTTTTGCAGGTTGTAAGTTTCTGGGGGCACAAGACACTCTCTACGATCACAGGGGTAGACATTATTACGAAGATTGCTACATTGAAGGATCTGTGGATTTCATCTTTGGTGATGGTCGTTCCTACTTTAAGGTAATTTTTAATTACTATATGTAAAACTAACATACTTACTAAAAGTTTTGGATAATTAGTTCCGGAACAGATTCATCCAGAGCAAGTCTAAGTAGAAATTAGTTGTAAATATGCATACGAATTCTCAAGAGCAACATACCGACTACGCGATAATATTATGCATAACTATAAATATGAAAGAGTACCTTACTTTATGAAAAATAATCCTTGAATTTGAATCATAACATACTTTGCAATAAATGTATTAGCATTGTGAAAAATGTTTTGAGTGTGCATGCAAAAAACAGCTTATAAATCAACAAGCTACATAAACTAAAATGGATTTATAAGAAATAAACCACACAATCCCCAAAAAAAATATAGTTTCCAATAAATGAGCATATACAAGTTTTGTTCACTTGTAGACTACAAATATTACCTTACTTTATGCACGCGTTATCTAAATGCAAAATGAGACTATATAATTAAGGGCCCTTTAGTGTGACATATACAATAATCGACTTTATTAATTTTATTTTACAAAAAACTTTGTTATCTAAAAATCAATTAAAGTAATATCTTATTTATCTCAAAATACAAAGGAGAATAATCAGTTTATGATTGTAAGACCATTAACGGTAATCTTATTATCATAATGGACTTCTTTCGTTAGCAAGCAATATTCTAGAATATCTAGATTTAAAGATTTTGTGGTTGCACTTTATAGTTTGATAATTACTATAATCTCAGAAATACGTCATTTATGCTCATGATATAAGCTCTTAATTGAGTTCATAACGAGTGAACTCTTTGATGACTAGACATACAATATATCCTTTTGATAGTGCCTACTAATGTTCACTTATTCTCAAATATTAATTTTGTGTGTCCTAAACACTTACAAACCTTATGAATATATGATAAGACTGCAAGTCACATTGTTATTACATATTTCAATTGATCTTTATTGTCATTCTCTCATAGTTTGTTGAGTTTTCTTATAAGGGACAATCACATTAACTTAATTGTAGCGTTGTTAAACATTGTTTTATTAGAACAATCAAATTGATTCCCCCTTAGAGGCAATGTCTCTAACCTTAACCATCCATTTAACCTCGATTACCTTAAAATATCCATTTCTCATGATCCGTCATTCCCTATGCAAATATTTTTGAATTTCAACAAATCATGATATATACGACCCTCTATAATAATTGTACTACAATAGTCAATTTACCAACTACCGTTTAACTTCTATGGTTAAAAAAACCTAAATTTTAATATTTCCCTTTCAACTACAGAAGCCTACTACTTCTCTAATTGTGATTGAATTTTATTTTACGAAACGATTGGTTGTATAATCCCAGTCAATCTTATTCCTACTACTATGTATATCCATACACAAAATTCATAAAGGAATCCACTCAGTAGTAGACATGACTTAAGCAAGTATATAAATATAAATATCATGATATTTTGTAAGGAACATCTATCTCCACTAAAATTTTATTTTGTTCATATTTTTAATATTTTATATCTTTACATAAAATGAAAACAAATACTAATGATTCTTATTTATGCAGGGTTGTGAGTTACATGCAATTGCAACAGGGGCAGTGGCAGCTCAAAACAGAAGCACGAGTTCGGAAAATACAGGTTTCTCCATTGTCAACTGTAGAGTGACAGGTTCAGACATAGTGTACCTAGGAAGAGCATGGGCTCCTTTCTCTACAACCATATTTGCCTATACATACATGGAAAACAATGTCAACCCGGAGGGCTGGTTTGACTGGGGTGATCCATCTAGACAATCGTAAGTCATCCATATATAAGTGGTTTTATATATCTGAAATTGTTATGAGTGATGATGTTATTTTTTCGATACAAATGGTATTTAATGGTACAGGACTGTAACCTTTGGGGAGTATCAGTGCAGTGGACCTGGATCAAATACTGCAGGAAGAGTTAAATGGTCAAAAATTCTTACGGATGAAGAGGCTGGACGATTTACTTCCCTTGACTTTATTGATGCATCAGAATGGCTCGACCTATCATAAATAACAACATGCTTTGATTAAATATTTTTTAGTTATGGATATTTTTTTTAAATGACTAGTTTTTCTTTGTGATTAAACACAGAGATAACTCAGTCAAGTAAGCAAACACAATAATGTCAAGCATGGTTTAGGTCCAGTGTTAATGTTGTTAGAGTAAGTGACCAACAATCCAACTTGTGGCTGTGGTCTTTCGTTTATTATTATAATAAATAATATTTTTTCGTATTAACGATGAAATACATTTTGGCATTCTATATATTTGTCCCTTGCATAAGCATAGATATAGTCCTTACAGTTATTATAATTACTTATATTTGATCTAGTAGAAAGATGACATATTTAGTTAAGTAATATGGCTGGTAAACCATGTTCCTATTCAAAAGGTTACGCCACCAATGAGGATATCGGCATTTCCCATTGGAGAATAGCACTTAGTGTATGTGTACTGCGTCTCATCAGTAAACGGTATTGTGATATCGGCATACATAAGTGGGTGCTCATAAGTTGATGATTTCACTGAACTCTCTCATCCTAGAGATCTCTAACTGATTCTTAATTATCGAGTAGAGGTCTCTATGATATAGTTGTACACCATTAGTCCTTAAAACCCAAACATCACCGTGACTTCACTAGAATACCAGCTGTATCGTGACCTATTCCTGAGTTCTACCGAGCCGCCCTAAGGGCCAGTGTTCATGTAGTCCGAAATCTATGTGAGGTCTGTGCATTGAAGTCGGGGATTCGATCGCTAGAATAATCCTGGATGTCCTGTGTGTTCTTATAGTTTGTAATCATTAAGTCTCTGTCCAGAGCTAACTATGTGATGATTAGGGAATGTGATTCTCTAAGTCATGTACGAACATATTGCAACACTTAGAACGATCGCACAATTATTAAAGCATAAAGGAGGTCTTGATGAACCAATGTGTGACACCCCTCTCACGATTACTCTTCTTATATGATTATTGTGGATATAAATTTACGTCCAAAATTTTCTTTTAAATCAGAGGGAGAGAGATCACACTTTACTAAAACCTAATAAATTAATTAACAAAAATACATACTACATGCATGACTAGAAAATGACTAGGTATGATGGACCTAATAAAAATTCGGACAGATTTAGTGGAGCAACTTCAAAAATTAATTCCTCTTAAAATATTAATGAAAATGAATTTAAATTATTACCATACATTATACAATGAGTCTAAATCACCCATCTCATACAGTTTTGAAAGATACTTGATGATTTGGGAGAAATAAATAAAATGGCACAGACACTCAATTCATAATCCAGAACAGGGGAGGGAGATTTAAAATTTTCTAATAAATTCTTCACTGACTCAAATACTGTCCAATCTTATACCAAGATATAAAAACGAATCGAGAATACATTCCAAGTGGAAACAAGACATTTGACTGAGTAAAACTTCAGTCAAGTGAAAACACTAGACTGATCCCATATTAGTGCAGTGGTAAGACATAATTCATAACTAATTCATTTCTTATTCAATTCAAGCATAAGATCTATCACAGTAATTAGAACAGAAAGATTCAAAGACTCAAAAAAATTTATGATTTACGAAGTAGAGAAAATATATAAAAATAATTTACAAATATCGAGACAAAACACGGAGAAATTACTAGCCGAAAAGCGTATATTCATAGAGTTGGTAAAATTCACTTTTGTTTACAAAATATTATGGACTACCGATTAAATATCCAAAAGGATGGTAATGCTAATTATATTATACATATTGTCTTTTAATAATTCCCACCGATCGGAGGAAGCGATCGATAGTAAATACCTAAAACCGTATAAAATGTTTTTACAAGCATATTATACAAATAAAACCACATAGCTAGGTTGAAAGCCAACCCAAACCACATCCCCTCCATGTGATCTCTTCCCGATTCCCAAGCTCGATTCAAACTTCACTCCTCGGACTCCAAATCGGGTATACCTACAAACATGCAACACCTATATAATCCTTTCAGGACTGAATGAGAAACTTGAAGTAATATCGAATACACATAACATAGAACATACATATATACATATATTTTCATTATACATATACATACAACATAATTTAAAGCAATCATATACTTCCCTTTTTTTGGTCAGTGTTCTTCGTTGTTCCTTTTTCAAGCGCATAGAGTGAGATAAATTTCAACTTTTATAACCATATGATCGGAGACCATAGAGTGAGAATATCCCACCTTTATAACCCTATGATCCCAAGACCAGAGAGTGAGATTTTCCCACTTTTATAACCCTATATCTTCAATGCCATAATGAGACATGCATGACATGAAAAGTCATCGGGAATCCTTTTGGAAAAATCAATCTAAGTTATAAATAACCGCATATTTTACGATCCCGCCTATCTACGTGGAATCAAACCACCCCTAAGCACTACGGTACCGACTCGTCGTACCCCGCTTATTTACCGTAACCTCAAAAGAGTTTCCAACATATGTTTACCTTTTAAAAATTATGACACATATGCACCCAAACATGCACCCATCTACTTACCCTTTTCTCATTCTCACACCCAATGATGAACACATAAACAGTCAAAGTAAGATCACATAACAAACAAAGTTCCATATAAACATTTCTTCACATAGTCATTTAGGAATAAAAATAAAATCCGTAGACAAATACAAGCAATAACCGAAATCTTAAACATGCAAAGGCAATCAATAAACAATCAAAAGTTCATTAATTACAAGAACTTGCAAGAATAAAGTTCAAAACTTTCATCCTAGCATTTTCTTCAAGTCTTTCCACTAGATATCTTCACATGCAAGGGTCTTTTAACACACTTTTAAATCCCTTTATAAATCTGTATTAGAAAGCACTAGACCTTAACATGCAAGAACTTAAATAGACAATTAAATACTAGATTAACACATGCAAAGCACTAATTAAACCAAATAAGTAACTTATGCATTTTTATCCCATAAATTCGAAACATCACACACAAATAATAATTTATTTTCTACACAAATTTCACATGCATCAACATACATCCATACTTCTATTTTACTATTTTATTAATTTTTCATTTCCTGAGCTAAAGAAGCAAAAATTAGAAAGTTTCATAATTAAGCCAAAAATTCAATTTATTTTCACAAATTAACAATTCAATCACTAGATAAACTACTAATCAGACCAAATAAGCAACTTATGCAATTTTCCCCAAATTTTCGAAAAACATAGAACTTCAAGAATAAACTTATCTTTTTAAAACACTAACATGCAATCATCATATAAGAAATATAACCACATAATATGCTAGAATCAACCTAGAAATTAAAAAAAAAAACCGAAATAATAGTGGTGTTGCATGTTTGAGCAAGAATTCAAGAATTCTCACCTCTACTCTTAAAGGGAAGGATTTGTTAGCTCTTTTCTCTCTAATACAAGAATATATAGAGGGTTAGATTATAATTTTAAGAAGAGGAACAATAAATCTGAAAGAAGAAGAGCTTAGCTCTTTCGAAAAAAATGAAGAAAAGAAAATGAAGAAGAAGCTTGGCCGAAAATTCTCCACTTGTTGAAATAGAAGGAGACCTTGAACTTATAGATAGTGAAAGTGGAGTTGGAGAGTGCATTTTGATCTTGGACATTGGAGATAATTATTGCGTTTTTGGAGAGCTCAAAGCCTATGGAGAAGAAAGGGAAATACATGTTTTTGTGGGGGTGATTTTGCAATATTTTGGAAGAGGTCTGGTGGTGGTTCTTGGGTGGTTTGAGCTTCAGAAAATGGTGGCTATGGTGGAGGTGGAGCTGCCGAAAAATGAAGGGAGAGAGGAAGAAAGAGAGTGACTCTTGGATTTGCTAAAGTTGGAGTGTGGGAGTGGTTAAGTGTACTCTAGCTAATGATTAGGAGACTAGACTTAGGTATTGTTGTCAGTCATCAAAGTACAAGCGTTCTAATGCTTGTCTTCTTATAATTATTAAACAGTATTTTAAATTCTTGTGTGTGTATTAGTGGCCGAAAATTCAAGAAAATAAGGGAAAATTTTTAAAGTTTTTCCACTAAATAATAGTCCTAAAATGCATGAGAAGTTTTATTTTCTAAAATTTGGTGCATGCATAAATATGACAAAATGCTCATTTAAATTCATCATGCAAGAATAAAATCTTAGTACAAGGAAATTATTTATTTTACAATTTCGAGAAATATTTATTTCGACATAATATCTCAAAATATTTCCTAAGCACATAATTCATGAATCACGCAATTCACATAATCACATAATTTACATAAACACATAATTCACGCAGTTAATAATCATACAAGAATTATGAATGAGAATAAGAAAATGAAAGAACTAGGCGATGTTCTTAGTGAACTTTCTAAATTAGGAAGTTTCCCGATTTACCAGGTTTACTAAATTAGGGTTTATAGTTTTAGAAATTGGAAATCGAGATTGGCGCTCGTATTATTATATTTATATTTTATTTTTATTTATTTCTATAATATTTTAGAGTAAATTACACTCACAGCCCTGAAACATTGTTAGAAACTCTAATGGGATAATGCATTGGACACGTTATTCCGATAGAATTCTAACGGACTATTAGTTTCAGGAAGTGGTAGAGACAATACAGAGCGATGGGTGGTTTAAGAAATGTAGGGGGAACCATGTCACCCCCGAACTCTATGTTGTCGACACCACTAGCTAAAAATAATAGTCCGTTTGAATCATGTCGGAATAACGTATCGAATGCATTGTCCCATTAGAGTTTCTAACTATGTTTCAAGGGGGTGAGTGTAATTATCGATACCACATGGACTTTAAAGTTTATTTAAGCATACCTCAGGGGCGTGGGTGTAATTTACACAATATTTTATATTATTATACATTATTTAAATTAAAATAATATATAAAAAATAATAAATAAGGCTCGCGAGCTCGAGCTCGAGCTCGAAAAACTTGAGTCCAAGTTCGAGCTTTTTTCGAGCAAGCTTATCGAGTTCACGAGTTCGCTCGGCTAGTTTACCACCCCTAGGCTCGATTATGGGGACATGTGTGCTTTGAGCCGATTAAGAGTAAATTTTTGTATGGAATTAATCCTAGATTCACATCATCTCCGCGGCGCTTCTACACACACTAGTAGAAAATTTGCTTATTACTACGAATTTTTTTGCTACGGTAAAAAACCGTAATAAAAGGTACTTTTTACTATAGAACAATTTAGAAGTCATAATAAATACTAGGATTTACAGTAGCAAAAAAATATTTGGTACGGCCATTTACCGTAGCAAAGCTTTTGTGACGGCCATATATGCTACGGGGCAAATTCGTAGCAAATGCGTAGCAAAGACCTTTTTAGTACGAATTTGATACCTTTTATTACGGTTAATAATCGTAGTAAAAAAATATTTTTCTACGAGTGACAATTACAAATTAGATACATATTAAAAACATATAATAAAAACATATATTAAAAACATATATTAAAAGAATATTAAAAAATATATAAACTTACAAATTCATTCCAAACGTAGGCAGCAATATGTGATTTAAAACTCGGAATTTGATCAAGCTCAGTGAGACCGTTCGGGTACACAATCTCTAACACAATCGACCCCGGCATAAACTCGAAATCATATTGAGAGCGAGGATCATCGGGATCAGGACCACAAACGGGAACACCAGGACCGGGTCCCGCCTCAACCTCCATCTATCGGCGTCCCAACTACATCAGGTTAATCAGGTGCTCTCATATGCCGCTCACATGCAGTCATAGGATGAGGCCTGAGGGGCTAGTCGACCACCCACAACCTCGGGCTCTCACGGAGGTTGAATCACGATCCCAGGAACCTGTTATTTTCCCTTTCTGGGATCAACCATAAGCTCATTGCCTCTGCTTTGCGCTACCATCTGTACAACTCAAATAACAATTAAAATAAATATAATATTCATAATTATAAAAAAAATAAAAATGGAGGTTTTGTGCTCAGGAGCATGAAAGGTTGAATTTTTTGAAAGTTTTCGTGTTGTGGAGCAGGATAAACCTTCAAGATTTTTAGTACTTTGTGTTCTAGAGCACGAAAATATCAAAGTTTTTTAATGTTTCGTGTTCCACAACACGAAAACTTCAAAAAAAAATTAAGAGTTTCGTGCTACATAACACGAAAACCCTAAGAATTTGAAGGTTTCATGTTCCAGAGCACGAAACCTTCAAATTCTTGGAGTTTTCGTGCCCGGGACCCTGAAAACACCTCATATTAAAAAAAAAAAAAATTTGAAATCCTTAACCTAATCTTAAACCTTTTAACTAAAATCGTAGATACTAGATGAAACGATGTAATTTAGTGAAAATTACTGTAATTGAGAGTTGTAAGTGACGAATTGAATGCCGAAAGGTTAGATGATTCGCAGGTGTTCGAGAGAGTTTGTGAGGATTGAAGAGAATTTTCAAGGAATTTTTTTTCTTCATATGATTGAAATGCTATTGCGATTAGTAAAAAGTAAAAACTCCGTTGCAGATAGCAACCTCTTTTCTAATTAGTGTAGTATGTTTGGTCTCGTCCGACAATTTTTAGTGAATTTTGGCAATAAAAAAATTCATTGTTCGCCCACTGATTTAGTTTGAAATAGTTTAGTATGATTCATGTGGCCACCGTTGACTAGACCGGAGTGATACCCATACTCGGTTTTCTTTTTTAAAGAAATCGAATCATCCTTCAAACTATATATATATATATATATATATATATATATATATATATATATATATATATATATATATATATATATATATATATATATATATATATATATATATATATATATACATATATATATATATATATATATATATATATATATATATATATAACGAAAAAATAAACATAAAATACTTAGTTGAGAAGCAACTATAATCATGAATAGTTATAATCATACTCGATCAATTATTGAAAGCGAAAATACTCTTACAATTATGCAAAATGAGTTTATTATGTAGTGGTGTAATTAAGTGCAAATGAATAAATAAATGACCAAAAGAAGAAAATGAAAAGAAAGAAATAGAGGATAAGGAGTATGACTCAGATACAACTCGTAAACAAAGAGGTGCCACATAAATTGACGGAGGCCCGAATTATTTAATTTTCCACGGGAGGACTACTTTGGTGCGTGTGGCTAAAATTCGATGAAATAATAAATTTACATGAATGCCCAAACTTCATTTTTTTTTTTTTTTTTTATTAAAATGTAAATATTATAAATCAAAAAAGTTGTAGACAATTACAATGGGCATATCCGAGGAAATTGTAGCACCTACTACTGAATGCAGTAAACGAAAATAATAGACATACGAAATATAACAAACAGTGGGAAAACCCACGGAACCATAGCCTCTAAAACTCGCCCATCATGGGTGCATAAGGCTGCTTGGTTGTCCCCTCGTCCTTGAAATAGCAAGCTCAGGGTGTTGGCTAAACATAGCCGAATAAACATGAATCTTGATCTTCCTTGTGAGGTCCTTCGGATTAGTTTCAATTTTATCAAATTTCAACTTATTCCGAGTCTCCCAAATGTGGTACATGACGCTAGCCAGTGCTCATCTTTGCTTCTCTATGTATTGCCCGGGGTCACTGGTTCCGTCGAATTGCGGCAAACTCGATATTTTGATACCCCTCGGTAACGTCTCCGGTGAATTGCCAAAGAGAACGGGCAGGATCGGGCTAAGACGAAACCTGTTGGGTGAAGTGGTGCAGCCCGATCATCATGTCCGTGGTGTCTACCCCACTTCCGTGGTGGGAAGCACGACTATCCGGTGCGTCATCGCGCTCCTCTCTGCGCTGGAGGTGGTCGAGGGGACGGGGAGTCCGATCACGAGACCTCTCATTTAATTGGTGAGGGAGTATAGGATCTCTATCTCGGCCGTGGCTTCTTTAGTTCCTGGGATTGTTGGTGGAGTGGGAATATTAATTTCCACGGGCGTGACTCCTCTCATGGGGGGAACTGGTGGGTCAACCCCGTCTCTAGTGGTGATGTACCGGGCTAAGAAAAAACAAAATTTCAAAAAAACATTTAAAAAAAAAACAAAAGGTCAAATCCGGAGAACCGCCTGGTCAACGCTGGAATCTGGCCGGAAAAAAACATTCAAAAAAAAAATTATTTTCTGAAAAAAAATATTTTTTTCAAAAAATTATTAAAATCAGGGTGAATGTGTAATATTAACGAAGTTAGAGAGTATAATGTATGCAATTGATAAAAAATATATTATGGAGGGTATTTTAGACTAAAGATATGGGATGGGTTCATTTGAAATCTTATTTTTTTTTTGACCAATGTGCATTTAAGTCCCTTGTCATGGGCCTATTTGCCATTCTCCCTAATAATAATTGTGATAGAAAAATAACTGATACTAAGTTTAAAGTAACTTAGATTATGTATAAAATTAGAGACAGTTGTTGAGGCCGATCAAATATTCACTGCTTTGATATTTGGATGGATAATCCAAAGAACATTGATTTTCTCTATCACCATTTTGAATGTTCTACATATTAACATCCATTTTATATGGATTTATTATATTCAACATTCATATATTTTATTCTAATCGTCAAAAAACTTCCCATGGTATGTTTATAATATAAGCAAAAACCTCCACAACATTCAACTTTTTTAGCAAACTACTTTAATAGGTATATCATTTAGAGATTATGCGCTAATTAAAAGTAATGCATTGTAGGGTAATTTTCACTCATAATATTAAAAAAAAAAAGTTATAAAAAAAAAATAAATATTTTAGGAATCCAATATAACATAACAAAATTTTTTTTACAATTCACACTTTGTTGAGTACTTAGCAAATACAAATTTTTATGTGAGTTCCCTTCGAAACTTGACTTTGCACTCTCTTTTAATACAATTAAACTCACAATTGAACTATTTTTTTGAGATAGCAGACTCAACAGCCTCATAAATTGTAGGGTAAATTACACCCACACCCCTAAGGTATGCTTAAATAACTTTAAGGTCCCTGTGGTATCGATAATTACACTCACCCCCTTGAAACGTAGTTATAAACTCTAATGTGATAATGCTTTGGATACGTTATTACGATAGAGTTCTAATGGACTATTGGTTACAGAAAGTCGTTGTGGAGACAACAAAGAATTATGGGTGATTTAAGAAATATTGGGGGAGCCAGGTTACCTCATAACTCCCCGTAACTCTATGTTATCTCCACCACTAGCTAAAAGTAATAGTCCATTAGAACCCTATTAGAATAATGTATCCAATGCATTATCCCGTTAGAGTTTCTAAATACGTTTCAGGGGGTGAATGTAATTATCGATACCATAGGGACCTCAAAATTATTTCAGCATACCACACTTCTAAAACACTTCTTTTGTCAAAATCATTAGTTGATTGCCGTTGATTTTACTTTAACATAAGACTACATCAAAATTATAAAGTATTCTATTAGTTGTGTATTACTTATGAGATTATGTCGCAAAAACAAAAGTATTAAGTTTAAGCCAATTCAATGCAGGAAAAACAAAAGACAAATCGTAGGATATCAATAAAAAATAGAAACAAACACCACTAGAATAAAATGCAAAATAGGAAACGATTTCTTTACCGATGAAATTAATTTCGTTGCGAATAGTTATATTTTAACAACGAAATATAGTATTTGTAGCGCCCCGCCCCGAGTAGCAGGCACCTCGTGGCGGAACACCACTCAACATGCAGTACATTCAATGACCCCAAATATGCTCCTCAAAATTTCGATGATCAAAATGTTAAACCGCAATATCTATCCCATCGTGTTTACAAAAGGAGGTTCTATTACAAGTCGACTTCGACACCACTTACTCTATTACAAAATTCTCGATCAAAGGATTCCTATACGGAACATAAATAGAGATACCTCTCGACGAGACTAATCAGAGGCATACACGAGCTTTAACTCTTAGTATGAAAATTTAGGTCTAAGTCTTTCTTTTACCTGCGCATTAATATCAGAAAGGAGAAACGAATAAGTCCGAATGACTTAGTGAAAAACATATGATCCATGAGTATGATGAGAATCAATAGAACAGAACATATAACGAGAGACTTTACAAGAATTTCATTAACAGAAGTGTAACATGTACAAGAGTGTAACATGTACGTCTTGAGTTCAATATTTGGTGGGGTCTCCAACCTTGTAACTCCCAACAAATAAAATCATATCACATCCTTATCCCTCCAATCCGTCCCGAGTGGCCACTCGGTCGGAAACAGGCAAGAGGCACGACCGGAACGTGCCGATCCGGCTCAGGAACGTTTAACTCCAAACGAACGTGAGTCCGAACCATCAGGAGGTACCATTCGGGAGACAAGTCATCGTCAGCCCAATACTGCCCGATCGTCTTGCCGAAATGGTCCTAGGGCCCAGCTCCCCCAAGAGCGTCCTTAAGGGTGGGGACAGTAGGTTCAAGAATCAATATTATTCCTTTTAGGAATATCAAGTCATTAATTTCAAGAATCAAGTCAATCATTCACAAGATAAGTCACGATCACGATAATTGAATATCAAGTCTCAGGATAATGAACATGTTCAGATTTCAATTCAAGCCAATGAAGAATTGTCGTGAATATGGAATTCAAGAACAACAATAAGTTCCATGTCAGGTTCCAAGAACGAGTATATCAAGATCTCAATGAATTCAATAAACATGAGATTCAAGTTCGAGCCAACAAAATATTTATTCTCGGAAAGCATTCAAGACAAGATTTTGAGAATAAATATAGTTCAATATCGATTCAAGGAAAATGTTCAGGCCAGGGAATCAAGTATAGGAATTAGCCGTGAACATAGCAACCAAGAGAATTGACAAGTTCAAGATTTCAAGAACAAGATCAAGGTTCCAAGTTCGAGCCAAGGAAACGAATATGCTCACAGAACATTAAAGGTCATATTCCAAGAAAAAATATAATCAATGCATCAAAGGATTCAAGATGGAGAATATATTTGGTTCAAACAAAGGAGATATTAAGCGCAGGAAAGAAATCGGATAAGGGGTCATAGTTTCTCACCTGGAGTCCAACGCTAGTGCAAAGCTAGTGCTATAGAAGCATCTTTAAGCTTAAACCTTGAGTCAGAGCTTTACTACACTCAACACCTATGCAAATATTAGAACTAAATAAGATTCGAAACAGTAATATAGCCATATTACCATTAACTATATGACAGTCAATTTCTTAAACATATACTAAGAATTGCTTCTCGTGGCACTCTATTCAAATAATCACTGCGATCGTCGTACTTATCCGAATGACCTAAATGATATATATAGTTAAAGATAACATTTGTATCTACAATTTTACTAAAGACTTTAATCCCAAATTAACAACATAACCCGTCAATAACAACCCCGAAAGATGAATACATAAACCTGCCAGATTTTCGGATAATTTCGTTTACTGTCACAGCCGGTTTGAAAAATAATAACAAATTGCACGGTTATCCAAATTGTCCAAATAATACATCAAATTAAACCTGGAAGTTTAATCTACAAGTTTCATGAAGGCACATAGCCCAAATTACGATCCCAACATATCGAAAACAGTCCCGCAAGAAGATACTCAAAACTGCCCTGTTTCCGGCAGATTACTGTTATCGGATTCCGACCTCTAAAACACGTATATTAAATATTCTAATTCGATACAATTGAACACTTACTTATATTTTACGATGTCCTCTACGAGTTTCCTGAAAGAACCGATTCCAAATTCGCATTCGAAACCCTTCGATTTCGGCTCCGAAAACAGGTGCGGCAGCAGATTTTGCTTCCCCAAAATCGCAGCGAGCAGGCCGACTTCTCACCAAACTCCGGCGACCAACGTCGGTGCAAGCCATCGAGCTTCACCACCAACAGAAAGGTAACATCGTAAGGTTTCTAATGATGGGACCTGATCTTCGAGATTCTACCCTTAAGGCCTCCGTTCAATTAATTCTTTGAACGACCAACCGCTGAAATTCGGGTTCTGGACTGCTCGTCTTCTTCGACCCTTTCCGACCACCACCGCGCGTCATCGCCGGTGAAATCCATCACCACAAGGAAGCTGCATCTTGAGATTTCCAACGGCACCTCTCATATTACTCGAGTTTTGCTGTAAAATTTCTGCAATTCCAGCCCAAGAGCCGATAGAGGAAGAGAGAAATATAGAGAGAGAGGGAGGAAGATAGAGAGAAAGAGAGAGACGGTGAGAGAAGAGCTGGGGTGAAGAGAAGAAACGTGGCTGCCAAAGGAGGATTGTGAATTGACGATATACACGTCAATTCCTATCTCAACTATAAGTTATGAAAATTGGCTATAAGGCCAAATAGTTTTCTTAATTACCAAATAGATGCCATAACTTTAGATAATTACAATTTCTACACTTCCCATCAAATTCGAAATATATTATAATTCCGTATCGACACATATCAACTAAATAAATTCAATTATCCCCAAACTTGAACAACTTACACATTTACGGGGTGTTACACTCTTCCCTCCTTAAAAGAATCTGGTCCCCAGATTCTCAACTATTATTCGAACATGGAAATACAATTTCCTGAAATTATCTTCTTGCTCATCCGTCGCTTCTTCAACTTGGTGGTTTCTCCATAATACCTTCAAGTCTTGATCAAGGAATTCGTTATCAAGAGAAATACACTTATGCGGGTAGTCTCTAGGAGGTTGGTTCCGAAAGAGGGATTTGTCCCTCTTTATATGATAAGTTATTCCCAAGCTACGGTTGCTTCAAGTAAGAATATTTGAGATTGATTGAAATAGTGTTAACTTAGTCCTTCAAAACTCTATGAATTATTTCCATGACAATCTGTATCTTCCCAACTGAGAATTGACTTGGATAACGAGTCAAACTATTATCGTAACGAATTCAGAAACACTACTTCAAATACAATATGAGGTAGTAATAGGAAGTACTGCTCATGGAACCCTAATATCAACGGCTTCATTAGAAATATTATCCAATTCATCGGTCTCATACTCGATGTAGCCTTACCGTTGAGCAAGATGCTGAATATTTATAGCGTTCTAGAAGTTGAAGGCCGAGATACGGTTCGTCAACCAATTAATGGGACTTGTGAGGTACGTCAACTATGAGGAAATAATCGAGTTAGGGTTGTAGCTAGGAGTCTTACAAATGGTCTGATGAGAGGAATGAAAGGGATTAATAAGGGTCTTATATCGTTCGAATCTTTAAATCTCTCCCTAGTTATCCGTGTCACATTCTTCAAGAGAACGTGTTTCTTCTCCTCCGTTTCGGTCGAATCTTTGTGGTAATTAGAATTATTTATCTAGCTCCACATATGTATAACTCTTTTGACAATCTTGTGCAGGCTTTGATCTTAATTGATAAGTCGAACTTTACCGATAGCACCTGGTGTCAATCTCCAAGCCCTTACGTTTGCCGTCGTTAGTTGTTCGTCGCTCATCTAGTCTTGAATTGCAAGCTCGATTGATACTTTATCCCACGAACTACTGCGAAACTGTTTGTATTGTCGCTTGCTTGATAGCTATCCTAAGTCATCACGATAATTCGCGTTATACATTTTCAATGTACCTCGGTGTGTCCAGTCACCCACTTAAATGATAAGTTAGTTTCCGAACGTTTCTCGTTCCGAGCTGAAATTTTGTCATATGTTGCAGATAGTTGCTTTCATAAGAACGAGATGACTTATAATCTATATCGAGACAATGTGAGTTAGCTACAAGAGATAGATTTCGAATCTAAATTATCTTCGGCAGACAAAGAGGCAACTACTTTCCCGGTCCACAAAAATTCTCTTCTCATTGGTCTACATAAAGTGGAATTGAATGCACCACAATTGCAATCAAAGAGGACGGCGAAGCCTGATTTACTTATGGTATCAGAATTTGGACACTAGAAGAGCTTGATTATAGATGGCGTTCCCAAGGAAAAGGTTTTCGAACAGTAGATCGACCAGGCAACGGTTGATGGAAGAGAGCTTTACTTCTAAAATCAAGAGTAATCAAAAATGGCAACGGTTGATACAATCTTCCCGTGGTTTCGCAACCGCATGCCTAATAAATACTTATCGTAGAGAAGTCATGACTCAGAATATCCGACAATTGAGTAGCCTTAATTCATTCAATTCACCACTATTTCAACATAGATCAACTTGTCTAATGTCATTCTTCGACACTAAGCACGCTTTAATCATGTACGGAACATTATATACATTATGTCTATTAATGTCGATGGTGAATTACTTCAACCAAACTACAAGACGGGCAAAACTTATTTATAGCAAGTTGCTCATGAAGGCCAAATTCTTGTAGTTGCTCGTTCACATCTTACGAGGAAAAGTGGAACTCTCTACGGTGTTATTGACATAGGTGTTGTACATTAAACACCTTCTCCACATAGCACTTAGCTCTTGATATTAACCAAATAGAATTGCAAAAACTGATAATCCAATGTTAAGATATAGCTGACTTATCGGATACTAGGGACTCTAGAGGTGGCTCATGCAAGATTAAGAGGTGACTCCCATTGTGTAGCATTTTGCCCTACATAGCACTTATCTCCCTGTACCCTGACGATTAGAATCAAGAATTCAAAATGCTCAAGATACTTTAAGAGTCAACAAACTCTATAGAATTTCTAAGTCGGGATAACTACATAACCTTTTTCCGTTGAGTAAGATCCATAAGATGATATAACAATAGATGCATACAACCGTAGTCATATGACACGACATTACCCATACAAGGTCCATACGTTTACCCTGAATTACCAATAATCATGACCTATGAGTGAGAGGGAACAATAAGAAGCGATATGAAGAAGTCGGATCACAAGGTTTCAAATGGATAAGAAACCTCACATAATAGGATATATCGAGAAGTATTAAATGAGATGAGGAATCTCAAAAAAGGAACGGAACAAGGAAATCGAGGCATTCAAACGAGATCAAATGCCTCACTCGTGATCAATAGTGGGAAGGAAGTAAGATAGTCAAGCAATATTGTATTCAAAGAATCAGATACCTGAGAAAGTAGGTAACCGAGATGCCGAAGTATTGAAATAAGATAAGGAGTTTTGAAATGAGATATGGGATTTCCATTGTGAACAATAATAACAATGGAACAATACATGTACAAGAATTGAATTTTTTTGAGGCCAAAAGAACAAGAACCTCAAAATAGGAAGAAAGATTGACCCGATATCAGAATCATAACAAATGGTATAACCAAATCAAACGAGAATAGGGACCTCAAAGGTACGTGACCAAAATCACGAGATATTCAAGAAAATTGGAACATTGAAAATGGAGTAGTATATATTGATTAAGAAAAGCAATATTCAAGGAAATAAAAAGTCTCGACAAATAGATTAGCCGAAACTATAGTGTTCAAAGAGATACAAAACCTCACAATCGTAGATGATCAAAGCAGATGGTAACAGAATAAAGTAAGAAGCCTCAGAAGAACATGACGAAAGTCATGACGTATTCAAAATAATTGGAACACTAAAGATGGAGTGACTGATAAGAAGTCTCGGCAAATAGATAAGCCAAAACCATAGAATATTAAAAAAGGAAAGAAGGTGGAGATGGTAGCACAATAAGGTAAGGGCTTCAAAACAAGGGATAATCCAATCCACACGGTATTTAAAGGGGTACGAAACCTCATAAAATTTGTAACTAAGACTATGAGGTATTAAAATGAGATAACAGAATCGATTACAAACAACAAATGAAATTAGACAATATAGGCGAACGAAGCAAAATCGAATTCAGTGGAATGATAAGGAGTGAACAAAAGAACTCCCGAATATTTGGTTCACCGTAATTCAATACTCAAAACCAGATAATAGGGTTTGGATAAGGAAGTCAAGTTATGAAGTAAAAAGGAATGGGATATCTGCAAAAAAGGTATTACCAAATTCAAGTGAGACTAGGAACCTCACTCGTGACAAACAACATCGGAAAATTGGGAGAATTGGAAGCCAATTGAAGTAACCAAAAGAACCAAGAATCTCAAACTGCGTCTCAGTTCGTGTATGATAGATATTTCTACGGGGTATTCCTCACTATCTATATCCGTAATAGAGTTAAAGTATTATCTCAATGCCTCTAATACTCGATTATCACCAATCTTCTCAATTCCCCAAGATTCAATTCATAGCTCTACAATTCTCAAAGATCCCTTTTCACCATCGCTCGGGCATCCAACCCAAAGCTTTACCAACCCAAAGCTTTACCAACCCAAAGCTCTGATACCACCTGTAGCGCCCCGCCCCGAGTAGCAGGCACCTCGTGGCGGAACACCACTCAACATGCAGTACATTCAATGACCCCAAATATGCTCCTCAAAATTTCGATGATCAAAATGTTAAACCGCAATATCTATCCCATCGTGTTTACAAAAGGAGGTTCTATTACAAGTCGACTTCGACACCACTTACTCTATTACAAAATTCTCGATCAAAGGATTCCTATACGGAACATAAATAGAGATACCTCTCGACGAGACTAATCGGAGGCATACACGAGCTTTAACTCTTAGTATGAAAATTTAGGTCTAAGTCTTTCTTTTACCTGCGCATTAATATCAGAAAGGAGAAACGAATAAGTCCGAATGACTTAGTGAAAAACATATGATCCATGAGTATGATGAGAATCAATAGAACAGAACATATAACGAGAGACTTTACAAGAATTTCATTAACAGAAGTGTAACATGTACAAGAGTGTAACATGTACGTCTTGAGTTCAATATTTGGTGGGGTCTCCAACCTTGTAACTCCCAACAAATAAAATCATATCACATCCTTATCCCTCCAATCCGTCCCGAGTGGCCACTCGGTCGGAAACAGGCAAGAGGCACGACCGGAACGTGCCGATCCGGCTCAGGAACGTTTAACTCCAAACGAACGTGAGTCCGAACCATCAGGAGGTACCATTCGGGAGACAAGTCATCGTCAGCCCAATACTGCCCGATCGTCTTGCCGAAATGGTCCTAGGGCCCAGCTCCCCCAAGAGCGTCCTTAAGGGTGGGGACAGTAGGTTCAAGAATCAATATTATTCCTTTTAGGAATATCAAGTCATTAATTTCAAGAATCAAGTCAATCATTCACAAGATAAGTCACGATCACGATAATTGAATATCAAGTCTCAGGATAATGAACATGTTCAGATTTCAATTCAAGCCAATGAAGAATTGTCGTGAATATGGAATTCAAGAACAACAATAAGTTCCATGTCAGGTTCCAAGAACGAGTATATCAAGATCTCAATGAATTCAATAAACATGAGATTCAAGTTCGAGCCAACAAAATATTTATTCTCGGAAAGCATTCAAGACAAGATTTTGAGAATAAATATAGTTCAATATCGATTCAAGGAAAATGTTCAGGCCAGGGAATCAAGTATAGGAATTAGCCGTGAACATAGCAACCAAGAGAATTGACAAGTTCAAGATTTCAAGAACAAGATCAAGGTTCCAAGTTCGAGCCAAGGAAACGAATATGCTCACAGAACATTAAAGGTCATATTCCAAGAAAAAATATAATCAATGCATCAAAGGATTCAAGATGGAGAATATATTTGGTTCAAACAAAGGAGATATTAAGCGCAGGAAAGAAATCGGATAAGGGGTCATAGTTTCTCACCTGGAGTCCAACGCTAGTGCAAAGCTAGTGCTATAGAAGCATCTTTAAGCTTAAACCTTGAGTCAGAGCTTTACTACACTCAACACCTATGCAAATATTAGAACTAAATAAGATTCGAAACAGTAATATAGCCATATTACCATTAACTATATGACAGTCAATTTCTTAAACATATACTAAGAATTGCTTCTCGTGGCACTCTATTCAAATAATCACTGCGATCGTCGTACTTATCCGAATGACCTAAATGATATATATAGTTAAAGATAACATTTGTATCTACAATTTTACTAAAGACTTTAATCCCAAATTAACAACATAACCCGTCAATAACAACCCCGAAAGATGAATACATAAACCTGCCAGATTTTCGGATAATTTCGTTTACTGTCACAGCCGGTTTGAAAAATAATAACAAATTGCACGGTTATCCAAATTGTCCAAATAATACATCAAATTAAACCTGGAAGTTTAATCTACAAGTTTCATGAAGGCACATAGCCCAAATTACGATCCCAACATATCGAAAACAGTCCCGCAAGAAGATACTCAAAACTGCCCTGTTTCCGGCAGATTACTGTTATCGGATTCCGACCTCTAAAACACGTATATTAAATATTCTAATTCGATACAATTGAACACTTACTTATATTTTACGATGTCCTCTACGAGTTTCCTGAAAGAACCGATTCCAAATTCGCATTCGAAACCCTTCGATTTCGGCTCCGAAAACAGGTGCGGCAGCAGATTTTGCTTCCCCAAAATCGCAGCGAGCAGGCCGACTTCTCACCAAACTCCGGCGACCAACGTCGGTGCAAGCCATCGAGCTTCACCACCAACAGAAAGGTAACATCGTAAGGTTTCTAATGATGGGACCTGATCTTCGAGATTCTACCCTTAAGGCCTCCGTTCAATTAATTCTTTGAACGACCAACCGCTGAAATTCGGGTTCTGGACTGCTCGTCTTCTTCGACCCTTTCCGACCACCACCGCGCGTCATCGCCGGTGAAATCCATCACCACAAGGAAGCTGCATCTTGAGATTTCCAACGGCACCTCTCATATTACTCGAGTTTTGCTGTAAAATTTCTGCAATTCCAGCCCAAGAGCCGATAGAGGAAGAGAGAAATATAGAGAGAGAGGGAGGAAGATAGAGAGAAAGAGAGAGACGGTGAGAGAAGAGCTGGGGTGAAGAGAAGAAACGTGGCTGCCAAAGGAGGATTGTGAATTGACGATATACACGTCAATTCCTATCTCAACTATAAGTTATGAAAATTGGCTATAAGGCCAAATAGTTTTCTTAATTACCAAATAGATGCCATAACTTTAGATAATTACAATTTCTACACTTCCCATCAAATTCAAAATATATTATAATTCCGTATCGACACATATCAACTAAATAAATTCAATTATCCCCAAACTTGAACAACTTACACATTTACGGGGTGTTACAGTATTTGTGGCTTAAAATTAACGTTTTTTGTTACAAACTTTTTTTGTTGCCTGTGAATCTCATGGGCAACCAAATATATTGTTGTGAATAGTATAATATATATTTCGCAACGAATTTCATGAAAGACAACAACTTTGTTTGTTGCAAAAGAGTATTTCTTTTTGCTACGATATAAAATTGAAGTAAATACATTTACAACGGCAACAAGTTTATTTTGTCACCAATAAGTGACTATAGACGACATTTTTTTTTTTGTTGTAAATGCTCCAAAAGTTTTGACAACAAAATATAATCGTTGACAATTTAAAAACCAACTCGTTTTTCTTTATTTTAATATATATATATATATATATATATATATATATATATATATATATATATATATATATATATATATATATATATATTATAAAATATGATAAGCAAAATTTTGTTTGTTTCTATTAACCAGCAGTAACTCATGCATTTTATTTAACATTATTTATATAACTATTTTAATCATTTTACTTTGTTCATTTACTTTTTATAAATTTATTTGAAGTCAATTTACACAAATGTAGTGTTGCCGCAGTGGTTGGGGGAGTCTCTAACTTGAAATCAACAAGAGTTCGAATCTTTCTATTGTCATGTTTCCATGTATTTGACAATTATCAAGTGGGCCATGTTGGGCTAGCCCTGAGTTTGACCCACTAGGATCCGATTGCGAATAGGTTGGTGGTCCAAAGGTCAAAGGTCGATGTCGTCGAAGGGTCGGGTCGATAGATATGAGTCGGGGGTCGGGTCGGCTTCCGATACGAAACCGGGGACCTATACCATATTGGTATATTGTTTTGTCTATTTATATATCGTTTTTCAACGAAATAAATTCGTGTGCATACATATCTTTTGTAATAAAATAAATTCGTTGCGTATACTAAATGCATTGGCGACGAAATAAATTTGTTGTCTATAATAAATGTATTAGCAACAAATTGGTATATTGTTTTGTCTATTTATATATCTTTTGCAACGAAATAAATTCGTTGTGCATACATATATTTTGCAATAAAATAAATCCGTTGCGTTCTAAATGCATTGGCGACGAAATAAATTTGTTGTCTATAATAAATGTATTGGCAACAAATTATAATTGGCAATGGAACAAATTCGTTATAGATTATAAACGTATTTGCAACGATATATGTTGGGTGACAAAATAAATTTGTTGGCTATAATAGTGCATGCACAACAATTTTCGGTTTTCGTTGCCATGAACTTTCACTAACGAGGCTTTGACAACGAACATGGTGTAACAACAAATCTTATATGCGATATAAACAAACAAGAAAAATTGAACAGAGATAATTTTATTGAATTAAAATAAATAAATTGCGGGTTACAATCTCTATTTTAATCCTCTGATTCTTCTCTCTAGAACAATATATAGTTGACTTGAATTTTCGGAGTCGGGTCGTTGACTTGATCTTCTCCGGATTTGATTTTGGATTTGAATAACGTTTTCCAAGGGTCTTGCGACTTGAATCTTGGATCGAACGTTGAACTTTGACTGAATTTGACTTGAATATCTTGAAATTCTTGATGGATTTGGCCCTTCAATCTTCCAATGATCTTGACTTGAATTGATTAACGCCTTGAATTTGCTCAAGAACACCTTGAATTTGACGAAGAACTCTTTGAATGTAGAGAGAGAATCTTACCTCCTACGAATTCTTCTTCCTTGCTTCTTGAATTGCAAAGAGAATTTTGCTCCTACGGTTTCTGCTCCTTCAGTTGTATTTGAATTGTGAAGGGAGGGTCCTTATTTATAGTGGTAAAATAAGAGTCCCTGATGGGCCTTACTGATGATGTGGCGCGATTTGATTGGCCCGATTTAAATTGATATTTACCTCTTGTAACTTGAAAGAGAAGAAATAATCCGATTGGCCAATAATTAATTGATATTTATTTCTTGTAACTTGGAAGAGAAGAAATAATCTTATTGGCCAATATATATTTAATATCAATTATCAATTTAAATTAGAAATTAATTTAATTAAATTCCAAAATATATAATTGATAAAAATATATATATAACCGCATATATACGAGTCTTCAATTGGCATCTAAGTCCTCCGACTATGTATAATCACACAAATGCCATTGGATCAAACTTTATCCCATATATAATTTAGCCATTTAATTGGCTTAAATTTTATTCGTCTACACATGGCAACAAAAACAATTCGTTGCGAATTGTATTGGCAACGAAATTTTACCCTTTCAACAACAAAGTATTTCGTTGTGAAATATAAAATTTCTCGTAGTGCGCTAAGTTCTCAATATCTCAATATGAATTTTAGCTGCATCAAATATTTTTTTTCTTTTTTTTAGCTACTTAAATGGGGATAATGGAAGGTGAGATGATGGAGTGGAGGGTTTTTGTCGACCAAAATAGACTATTCTACCCACGTAATTTCGTGTAAAACAAACAAAATTTTGCCAAGCAAAAGTCAAGAGTAAAGTGATAATTTTGTAATTTTAAGGTGTAAAGTGGCAAACACAGCTAACTGAATGGTTCAAAATTCTAATTACCTCATTGCATAAATAAATACTCTGAAAAACACATTCCCTCATACAAAATGGGACTCGATCACTCAACTATTAATGAGTAAATAATTACCCTTGTGCATTCTAAAGAAAACTCTGAAAAAAATGGATTCACTTATACAAAATGGGTCACGATCATTGAAGTATTGACTTCTTTACATAGATGCATACAACGGTAAGAAAAATACAAAAGCTTTATACTCTATATATGTACACGCATTTCAATACATTATTCTTACGCCACTTCTCAAGAACATGGTGTATTATTTTGTATACTCTATATATGTATACTTTTGTTTCTCTGTGATAGATTGAGAAATTACGTATATTAGTTCATGCAATGCATGACTCGTGCAACGCACATGCACCTGCCTAGTGAAGGAAAATATAGAGAAAGCCAACACCTCTTCTAAGTGGTTGAAAATAGTGTTTATCCATCCAACTAGGTATATATGATGCCTTCATTTCTACTTTCAATCAACATCAAAAATTTGTTTCCTCTTGTAATTAATAAGAAACCAGGAAAGTGCTTCAATATTTACTTTAATTAACATATATCCCATAAACAGAAAAAGTACAAATTTCAAAAGGGTTTTCTAGTCTCTGTAATTACAAAGAAAACCCCTTAAATAAAAGAGTAAGAAAGTTTCTATGCATTGAGAAGCATAGAAACATATAAATAAATTCAAGACAACGAGAAAACAAAGTAATTATTAAAAAAAGTAAAAAATAAAAAATAAATTGTGGCTGACGTCATGGAATATGTTTTCTCGTTGTCTTGATTTTTTTATGTTTTTTTTGTCAATATTATTTAAACTGGGAGGGATGACTTTGTAGTAATTTCCAGACTTAGATCAAACTGTGTTAAGGTCAAAGCTCTGAAAACTAACGGTGAGGGCCAAATGGAGACAATTTTTCAAGTACGGGAGGCAAATCGATGCAATTGAGAGTAGAAGGGGTAAAGTGATATCGAGCCAAAGTAAAGGGGGCAAATCGATGCAATTGATAGTAGAAGGGGGTAAAGTGATATCGAGCCAAAGTACAAGTGGGCAAATTGATGAAATTGAGAGTATGATGGGGTAAAGTGATATCGAGCCAAAGTACAAAGGGGAAAGTGGAATTTACCCTTAAAAAATATTGAAAATTACATAAACTTACAAATTACATAGATTAGACATGCAAGAGCGCAAAAATAGCTCATGCACAATTAATATTTTGAAATAATAGCTAATGACCTCCTGAAACTCTCAAATTTAATTCATTGGATTCTAACCAACGAATTTTCCAGATTCTGAAATTATTTTGCAGTTTCATTAAATATCGAATTTTTTAACAATTTAAATGCTAGGAAAGTAGTTATTTTTCAAAAAATATTTTTCTTCAAGAATATCTAATTAATACATGACCAAGTACGAAATAAATTTATTCCCACACATCATGCACTGTATTTTGAAGATATAAACATATTCCAAACTGAAATTTGTAGAAATTACAGATTGGTCCTCAAGATTCATAGATCTACACATGCAACCACCAAATATCCCAAAATTACATTTTCTTTTGCAAGAATTCCAAATATCCGAAATATTTAAACCTTGAACCAAAAAATACTTAGATTCATAGATTATAACATAGATTAGACATTCAAGAGCAAAAATAGCAAGATTAACACAAAATTTCATTTTTTACACAAAACCCCCTAATTTTCGAAAAGTGTAGAAATCATTTAAGTACTTTTGAAAACTCTTTTCCATACTATGATACCATTTAATTGCAGCAAGAAAATCCCGATTTATTTCTTAATGCCAAAAAGAAAAAGGGTTTTTAGCCAAGAGGAAAACCTTCAAAAGAAAAGAGGGTTTTTAGAGAAAGAACAATGAAGAAATGAAGATATTTTATTGAATATAACCTTAACTCTTTTAGGAGGTGGTCCAAAACCAAACCAAACTAGATGAATGGAGAAGGAAAGAACTCTGATATCAAATTGAGAGGAGTTTTGCTCTCCCGTTAGAGGGCAAGTGTTTTTTGTGGTGTTTTTATCATATTCAATAGTGAACGTTATATAGGGGATTTGCATCATGAATTTTTCAATTTTATTCGTGGAAGAAATAAAGGTGTTGTCTGATGTAGGTGGTGGTTTTTGGGTGTTGATGAAGAAGAGAAGGCAAATGGGTATGGAGGTGTAAAATGATGAAGGTGGAAGAGTGTCTCTTGGGATACTGGCATGTTTGAGTGTAAGATTAGTGTAAATCTTCACACTCTGACATGTGTACAAGCATGCACAATTTTAATTTTATTTTCTAATTATTAAAATCTCTAATTTTCTTTCACACATGCGCGTGCGTACGTGTATATGCATTTATCATGCATGTGTTTATGCATATTTATTATTATTATATGCTAATCATGATTAAAAGTCATACAATGATCTCACGTAGAAATAAAATCACATAGATCACAACATAATTAAATCCAAGTAAAAATAATTAACTATAGCACATAGAATATTTAAATTACTCACATAAATAACGTAAATCAGTTTGGCACATAGTAACCTACTAATCAAGCACATAAGATACTTAAATTAATCACGTAATTAAAATCCCTAATCATTCTTATACGTAAGAATTTCGGGTTTATGGAAATTTGGTTTGGGATTAAAGTTTCGAAAATGTGTTGCGTTACACACACACATGCACACGAATCATTAGTAATAGTTTATTTTATTTTATATAAAGGGTGAAATTTTTTAAAAACATGAACAAAAAAAAAAGTTTGACGAAATAGACGTTTTGATGCAAATGGAACCATAAGAGACGATGTCCACCAAGAGCCACTAAGCTTGCCAAGCGGACCAATCACAAGGCTTAGAGCCAAGCGTTTCAAGGAAGCATTATATGGGCTGATTCAAGAAGAAGTTGAGATGGCAAACAATTGGAGGCCCAACATGAGTTCAAATCCATGTACAAGCCCATTCGCAATTCAAATGGACCCAAATCAGATTGGAGGGAAGTCAATCACAAAGATATCAGTTATGGAAGGATCTAATTTAAGCAATCACGTTTTTCAAGGATTTGGAGAGTCATTCACTTGTGCAATTTCAGCTTTAGAATATCAAATTTCTTATTTAAATGTTTCCTTAATTTAGAATCAATAATTGTTAATTAGATTGGCTGGTTTGTGGCTGATTTGATTAGATAGATAATAATTCCTTGTTCTTAGTTTATTTCCGTAGATTAGAGAATATTGAACCCTATATAAAGGGGCTAAGTTGTATGTTTCAGCAATCAATTTAGAAGTCATTTTGTGAGGCATTAGTATTCTTCTTTCTATCTTGGAAGAGCTTTTGAACTTAACAAGTTATCTTGTGGCGTTCAAATAATCAGACTTATCATCATGATTCTTGAATCCATCTTGAACTCTTGGTGTGGCGTCTTCGAATCCATTGTAATCTTGGTTCGTGATTTACTAATCATTGGGTCAAGGTTTGACAAACTTGTTTCTTTGGAGGGTCTTGGTGTTCCAAAACCATATATTGTTATTGGGTTTCGTCACATGTTGGCGTAGTTCATATCAGTTGGTATCAGAGCATTGGTTTCAAAGGCAAGTTTCAATTTATCTTGTAATTTCGTATTTTTAGCTCCAAAAAAAAAGGAAAAAAAACAGCAAAAAGAGAAAAAAAAACCGAAAAAAAGAAAAAAAAAGAAAAAAAAATATCTGCGTAATCTTCAATATGGTATCTTTATTCTTGTTCTCCTAAATTTCCATATTCTTTAGCATTTATCTCGAGATTACTTGCATCTCTTAGGACTTTAATTTTTGATTCTTGTGATTTGTTTGATTGATTTTCACATTGAATTGCTATTTGATTCTCGATTGTTATTGAGTTCAATTAAGAGTGAAAAGAAGATACAACGAGCGGAAAAAGGCAGAGTGGTGAGAATATAAGAGGGTAAAAGCCCATTGAGTGTTAAACACGAGTGTGAGTGACATCATATTGAGGGAAACACGTGAGGGAGTGTTTGTGAGGTTTTTTATAATATCTTGCAGATCTCGTAACATGTCACAAAACGGAGGAGATAATTCAACTGAAGAGGGGCAACAACCAGGAATTTCAAAGTTCCAAATGCAAGCATTGGTGAGCAAGATGAGGCGGGTGATGAGAATGGAGTTGGAGCAAATTCATGAAAGGATAGACAAATTGGAGGAGGAGGCAACAAAGAGGCAGCACCCAGCTAGGCGAGTGCAACCAAGGGCACAATGGGGTGGTGCTAAAGATGAAGAAGAATTAGAGGAACTCGATGAACGTCCAATGAATGGAGGAAGGTTTGAACGTGGGTATAGAGGTGCTAACAATGGAAGAAGGCCCATGCAAGATGACAATTTGGGAAGCATCAAGGTGAAGATTCCGCCATTTCAAGGAAGAAACGACCCGGAGGCTTATGTAGAATGGGAGAAGAAGATATAAATGGTCTTCGAATGTCATAACTACTCCGAAAACAAAAAGGTAAAGCTTGCTGCGATTGAATTCACTGATTATGCTATTAATTGGTGGGATCAATTGTTGAAGGAAAGGAGGAGAAATCATGAGCAACCTGTTGAAACATGGGATGAGATGAAGGCCATCATGAGGAAACGTTTCATTCCAAACTACTACCACAGAGAGTTGTTCAACAAGTTACAACACCTAACTCAAGGATCGAGGAGCGTCTATGAGTACCACAAAGAGATGGAAGTTGCTATGATCCGAGCAAGTGTACAAGAAGATAGAGAAGCTACCATGGCTAGATTCCTACATGGCTTAAATTGTGAAATAGAAGATGTTGTGGAGATGCAACACTATGTGGAATTGACGGATATGGTGCACCAAGCTATCAAAGTCGAACAACAACTGAAGCGGAGGAATTTGGCTAGGAAGGGAACAGGTGCAATCACTTCAAATTCGTGGAAGGCAGCACCTAAATGGGATGAATGGCCATCAACCAAACCTAAATTCGAACCTTCTAAGGATGCCAAACCAACGCCAACATTCAAACAAGGTAACACTGAACCTTCCACTTCTAAGAATCGAGATATGAAATGTTTCAAGTGCCATGGCAGAGGACACATAGCTAGTGAGTGTCCTAACAAAAAGGTTATGGTGATAAATGCCCAAGGGGAGATCGAATCGGAGGATGAAAAGGAAGACGAGGTAGATGAGTTGCCATCTTTTGGAGATACATACGAAGGACAATATGCTGCAGAGGGCGAGTTATTAGTGGCAAGGCGAGCTCTTAGTGCACAAGGTAAATAAGAAGAGAACAATCAACGAGAAAACTTATTTCATACTCGTTGTTTTGCAAATGGTAAGGTTTGCAGCGTTATTATTGATGGTGGGAGCTGCACTAATGTTGCAAGTACTGAATTAGTTGAGAAATTGGAGTTGCCTACCTTGAGGCATGCTCGACCATACCGACTTCAGTGGCTAAACAATAGTGGAGAAATCAAGGTGACAAAGCAAGTGTTAGTGGCATTCTCCATTGGCAAGTATGAGGATGAAGTGTTGTGTGATGTGGTGCCTATGCAAGCATGCCATGTCCTATTGAGGAGACCATGGCAGTACGATCGCCGGGCAACACATGATGGGTACACCAATAGGTACTCTTTTATCGTTAAAAAGCAACCCATGACACTTGTACCGTTAAGTCCAAAACAAGTTCTTGACGATCAACTCAAGATACAAAAAAAGAGTGAGAAGTGTAAAGAAAAACAGAGAGATGGTGATATTGAGAGAAAAGAAAAGGAGAGAAGAGAAAATGAGAGAAGTGTCAAAACAAAAGAGAGTGATAAAAAAATGAGAGTGCACGAGGGGAAAAATACAACTTCATTGCAAAAAAAAAAAAGTGAGATCAAGAGAGCTTTATTATCGCAACAGCCCCTTATAGTACTTATGTACAAGGAGGCCCTTTTGAGTACTAACGAACTTGTCGGATCATTGTCGAGCAATGTTGTTTCACTTTTGCAGGAATTTGAAGATGTCTTTCCGGAGGAGGTACCACCAGGCTTACCACCAATTCGAGGAATTGAGCACCAAATTGACTTCATACCAGGTGCAACAATTCCAAACCAACCAGCCTATCGAAGTAGTCCCGAGGAGACAAAGGAACTTCAACGGCAGGTTGATGAGCTACTGGAGAAAGGACATATTAGGGAGAGTATGAGCCCTTGTGCAGTACCGGTGTTGCTTGTACCTAAGAATGATGGGACATGGAGGATGTGTGTTGATTGTCGAGCCATCAACAATATCACAAGAAAGTATCGTCATCCTATTCCTATACTAGATGATATGTTAGATGAATTGCATGGGTCTTGCGTGTTCTCTAAAATTGATCTTAAGAGTGGTTATCATCAAATTAGAATGAAAGAAGGTGATGAGTGGAAAACTGCATTTAAAACAAAATATGGCTTGTACGAATTGTTGGTTATGCCTTTTGGGCTTACTAATGCACCTAGTACTTTTATGAGGCTCATGAACCATGTTTTACGTGCATTCCTTGGTAAATTTGTAGTTGTGTATTTTGATGATATTCTAATTTACAGCAAAAACCTTAATGATCACGTTGAACACCTAGCACTTGTTTTAAAGGTTTTAAGGAAAGAAAGGTTGTTTGTTAATCTTAAGAAATGTACTTTCTGTATGGACAAACTTGTGTTTCTTGGTTATGTTGTTAGTGCTAAAGGTATAGAGGTTGATGAGGAAAAGGTGATGGCGATTCGAGATTGGCCAACGCCTACATCGGTGACTCAAGTAAGGAGCTTTCATGGCTTGGCTGGATTTTATAGGCGCTTTGTTCGGAATTTCACCAGCATAGCAGCACCTCTTACAACAATTATCAAGAAGAACGTCCCATTCAAGTGGGGAGAGGAACAAGAAAGGGCATTTCAATTAATCAAGGATAAATTGACTAATGCACCGTTACTTGTTTTGCCTAACTTCACTAAAATGTTTTAAATTGAGTGTGATGCATCAGGTATAGGTATTGGCGGTGTACTAATGCAAGAAGGAAGACCAATTGCATACTTTAGTGAAAAATTAAGTGGGGCAGCTTTAAACTATCCTACATATGACAAGGAATTATATGCATTGGTTCGAACTCTAGAGACATGGCAGCACTACCTGTGGGCAAAAGAGTTTGTGATTCATAGCGATCATGAATCCTTGAAGCATCTAAAGGGACAATACAAATTGAGCAAGCATCATGCCAAGTGGGTGGAATTCATAGAAAATTTTCCTTATGTTATCAAATACAAGCAAGGTAAGGAGAACATAGTTGCTGATGCATTGTCACGAAGGTATGTTTTGCTTTCAACACTTGGTACTAAGTTGCTTGGATTTGAGTATATTAAGGACTTGTATGCAACTGATTCTGATTTTGGTGATTATTTTAAAAATTGCACTAATGGGGCATACAGGAAGTTCTATTTGCATGATGGTTTTTTATTTCGGGAGAACAAGTTATGTGAGCCACATTCATCTTTGCGCGAATTACTTGTTCGGGAATCACATAGTGGTGGTTTGATTGGGCACTTTGGGGTGGCTAAGACTTTAGGTGTGTTGCATAAGCATTTCTTTTGGCCACGCATTAGTTGTGCAAGATGCATTAGTTGCAAACAAGCTAAATCTAGGCCTCAACCACATGGTTTGTACACTCCCCTACCTATTCCAAATGCACCTTGGGTTGATATCTCTATGGATTTTATTTTGGGTTTACCTAGGACAAAGAGAGGGAGAGATTCAGTTTTTGTGGTTGTTGATAGGTTCTCTAAAATGGCTCACTTTATTGCATGCCATAAAACTGATGATGCATCGCATGTAGAGAATTTATTTTTTTGTGAGATTGTTAGGTTGCATGGCATGCCAAGGACTATTGTTTCTGATAGAGATGCAAGGTTTTTAAATTACTTTCGGAAGACTTTGTAGGGTAAGTTAGGAACTAAACTGTTGTTCTCTACTACATGTCACCCACAAATTGATGGTCAAACGGAAGTAGTCAATAGGACTTTGTCTACTTTATTGCGTGCAATTATACAAAAAAACTTGAAAACTTGGGAAGATTGTTTACCGCATGTTGAATTTGCTTATAATCGTTGTGTTCATTATGCAACTAAGTTTTCACCATTTGAGATTGTTTATGGTTTTAATCATTTGAGTCCTTTGGATTTAACCCCTTTACCTTTGGATGAGCGTGTTAACTTAGATGGCGAAAAAAAGCAGATTTCGTAAAACAACTTCATGAGAAGGCAAGGCAACATATAGAGCGTTGGACTGAGCAATATGTCAAGCAAGCTAATAAGGGGCGCAAGAAAGTTGTCTTCGAACCAGGAGATTGGGTATGGCTACATATGAGAAAGGATCGGTTCCCTCAACAAAGAAGATCTAAACTTCTTCCAAGGGGTGATGGACCATTTCAAGTGGTGGAACGTATCAATGACAATGCCTACAAACTTGAACTACCTGGTGAGTATGGTGTTAGTACTAGCTTTAATGTTTCTGACTTATCTCCATTTGATGTAGGTCGTGCAGATTTGAGGACAAATTCTTCTCAAGAAGGGGAGAATGATGCAAATGGAACATAAGAGACGAAGTCCACCAAGAGACACTAAGCTTGCCAAGCGGACCAATCACAAGGCTTAGAGCCAAGCGTTTCAAGGAAGCATTATATGGGTTGATTCAAGAAGAAGTTGAGATGGACTTCCAATTATGCAAAGACCAAACTTTTTAATATTTGACCATTTATTCAATAATTTCAAGTATACAAGCAGTGCGGCCATTGATGGTTTAGGTGTAAGCTAGCCGTCGCCCCACAACTCATTTATTGTTTAAACTCGTCCCCAGAGTTATATTTAAAATTTTATTTTATCGCTAATTTAAATATTGAAAAAATACCATAACCTCTGATGATGTTAAATAATAATCACCCATACCCCATTGTTTTTGAAAAATATTATCCATTACTTCCTTAAGGTTTCAGTTTTGTAAAAATGCAACTTAAACCAAATAAGTAATTTATCACGTCAACACGCACATGGGCGCAACGAAAAGGTTAAGAGAATTTATTGATTGAGAAATATATAATCATCGATGAGAACATATGAAATGATGAGGAGAACAAAAACCACATCATTTTTCACACAAATATTTTGTTTTAAGAAAAACAAAATTCAACTATCAATATGAATTTCTCGTTAGTAATGACGAGGTGAGAAATATGACAATGAGTGAAGGCTGAAGAAAGGAGGTGAATGCCATAATATGTGATCAAAAATAAAGATGTGTTAGTAATGTTTGTTTTTCAAACATTAGAGGCTTATGTGCAATTAAATATACCGTGAAATTAGCTTAATTTTTGAAGTGATAGATTATGAATTTTCAATAAAATAATTACTAGAAGGGTTTGAATGTTAGATCAAACTAAATCTCAAGAGAGATTTGTGTATTTTTTCGAGTCTAAGGGATCTACGTGTAATGAGACAAAACTTCAAAGAAGTATGTATAATTTATCTAGGTATTTTGGAGGACCATAATTACAATTTTCTCATTTATTGTGATGCTGAGTTGTACATATAACTCCTACAAGCACTAACTCCATTACAAGTCAAAACCATTACATTATTTGTCCAATATTTTTTCTCTCTCTTCTCCTTAAAACCTTCTCTCTCCTCTCTTTAAAATCTTTTCTCTTGTTTACATCGTTAACCATGTCTCCCTACACACATACAGTGGCGGACCTAGCTATGGTCTAGGGTGTGCAGTTGCACACCCTTGATTTTAAACAAATAATACCGTTATACATAAGTTGGCAAGAAAAGCAGTTGGTTGAGTTGGTAAAGATGTTCATTCACTTGTTATTTGGTCCCGGGTTCGAACCCCCAGCCTCTAAAAAGTTGATTTTTTTTCAAATCTTTACATTTTTCACCCTTTTTCTTTTAAAATATTTACACAATTCACCTAAAATTTTTAAATTGTAAATTTTTGGTCCACTATTTTTATAAAGTGAGATTTAATTTTTTTATTCTACAATTTAGCACCCCCTTGGCGAAAATCCTGGATCCGCCACTGCACACATATCCTCCATCTTGTAACAATTCTTTCTCTACTTCTCATGAATGGAAACAATGAAATAATCATTTGCTACAGCAACAAAGTCATCATGACGGCCCCTTCTATCATCATTACAGTCGATAAAAATCCAGGATCCGGAAATTTTACATCAATTCAAGGTGCAATTGACTCTCTCCCTTTGGTGAACCAAGAAAGAGTTTTGATCGATGTTCATGCAGGGATATACACGTAAGTTCTTCTTCCTTAGTTCATCCATTTATATGTGTATATGTATATTATATTTGCATGAAGTTTATTTATATGTTTGAAATAAATATTATTTGAAGAGAGAAGGTAACAATACCTTCAACAAAAGCGTACATAAAAATACAAGGTGATGGGGCAGAAAATACAGTGGTTCAGTGGGGTGATACAGCCAGGTCACAACCACTTGGAACATATAGTTCAGCAACTTTTGGCGTAGATGCACCATACATTATAGCAAAAAAAATCACATTCAAGGTAGTGTGCAGTCTCACCTCTTTTGTTTTATGTGCTTTGATTATATAATACATGTGTCATTTGATGAACGAATAATATATATATATATATATATATATATATATATATATATATATATATATATATATATATATATATATATTATTCGTTCATCAAATGACACATGTATTATATAATCAAAGCACATAAAACAAAAGAGGTGAGACTGCACACTACCTTGAATATATATATATATATATATATATATATATATATATATATATATATATATATATATATATATATATATATATATATATATATACACACACATACGTGTGTGTGTATATATAATGTGCAGTCTTACATCTTTGTTTTACGTGCTTTAATTTTGTTCCATGTGTCATTTAATACTCTCTCTCTCCATCTTTATACATATATACATATATATATATACTCACACACTAAAATATATTTAAATATTTGGTAGATGTTTTAGAAAGAAAATTAGACTAAAACCTTCAAAAACTAAGTTTTTTCATGATCTTTTCAAGCATCTTATTGAGAAGTTAAATAGTTTACTTTAATTTGAACATATAATTATTTAAACTTTTCTTGCTCCTGTAACATGTCATTTAAGAGCATACAAGTTTTATAATAATGATTTAACGATATCATTTGCGACTGATAAGAGTTCATTTAAACTTTTAAATAACTTTATTAAAACATACATGTTATGTTTGTCTGTTCATTTATCTCTTAATGGCATAGTTTTCAGCGCGTAGTGATGATAACCGTATTAATTAAAGGACCGTATCTCACTGGTTTAAATATTTATGCAGAATACAGCTCCAATTCCTCCAGAAGGAGCTGATGGAATGCAAGGGGTGGCTTTACAAATATCAGGAGACGCATCCGCATTTGCGGGTTGTAAGTTTTTTGGGGCACAAGACACTCTCTACGATCACAGGGGTAGGCATTATTACGAAGATTGCTATATTGAAGGATATGTGGATTTCATCTTTGGTGATGGTCGTTCCTACTTTAAGGTAATTTTTAATTACTATATATAAAACTAACATACTTACTAAAAGTGTTGGATAATGGAGTTTTAGTTCCATAACAGATTCATCCAGAGCAAGTCTAAGTAGAAATTAGTCGTAAATATACATATGAATTCTCAAGAGCAACATACCGACTACGCGATAATATTATGCATAACTAAAAATATGATAGAGTACCTTACTTTATGGAAAATAATCCTTGAATGTGACTCACAACATACTTTGCAATAAATGTGTTACCATTGTGAAAAATATTTTGAGTGTGCATGCAAAAAACAACATATAAATTAACAAGCTACATAAACTAAAATGGATTTATAAGAAATAAAACACACAATCCCCAAGAAAATATAGTTTTCAATAAATGAGCATATACAACGTTTTGTTCACTTTCATTATTTTATGACCCTTATGCATGTTTTATTATTCATCCACTTTGGAGACTTACAAATATTACCTTACTTTATATGCACGCGTTATCTAAATACAAAATGAGACCATATAATTAAATGCCCTTTAGTGTGGCATATAAAATAATCGACTTTAGTAATTTTATTTTAAAAAAAAACTTTGTTATCTAAAAAATTTATTTATCTCAACATACACATGAGATAATCAGTTTATGATTGTAAGACCATTAACGGTAATCTTAATATCATAATGGACTTCTTTCGTTAGTAAGCAATATTCTAGAATATCTAGATTTAAAGATTTGGTAATGCTCCACTGAATTTTATTTTGTTCATATATTTAATATTTTATCTCTTCATATAAAATGAGAAGAAAAAAAATACTAATGATTCTTATTTATGCAGGGTTGTGAGTTACATCCAATTGCAACAGGAGCAGTGGCAGCTCAAAACAGAAGCGCGAGTTCGGAAAATACAGGTTTCTCCATTGTCAATTGTAGAGTGACGGGTTCAGACATAGTGTACCTAGGGAGAGCATGGGCTCCTTTCTCTACAACCATATTTGCTTATACATATATGGAAAACAATGTCAACCCGGAGGGCTGGTTTGACTGGGGTGATCCATCTAGACAATCGTAAGTCATCCCTATATAAGTGGTTTTATATATCTGAAATTGTTATGAGTGATGATGTTAATTTTTCGATACAAATGGTCTTTAATGGTACAGGACTGTAACCTTTGGGGAGTATCAGTGTAGTGGACCTGGATGAAATACTGCAGGAAGAGTTAAATGGTCAAAAATTCTTACAGATGAAGAGGCTGGACGGTTTACTTCCCTTGACTTTATTGATGCATCTGAATGGCTCGACCTATCATAAATAACAACATGCTTTGATTAGATATTTTTTAGTTATGGATATTTTTTTTATAAATGACTAGTTTTTCTTTGTGATTAAAACACAGAGATAACTCAATCAAGTAAGCAAACACAATAATGCCAAGCATGGTTTAGGTCCAGTGTTAATGTTGTTAGAGTAAGTGACCAACAAGCCAACTTGTGGCTATGGTCTTTCGTTTATTATTATAATAAATAATATTTTTTCGTATTAACGATGAAATACATTTTGGCATTCTATATCTTTGTCCCTTGCATAAGCATAGATATAGTCCTTACAATTATTATAATTACTTATATTTGATCTAGTAGGAAGATGAGATATTTAGTTAAGTAATATGACTGTTAAACCATGTTCCTAGTCAAAAGGTTACGCCACCAATGAGGATATCGGCATTTCCCATTGGAGACTAACACTTAGTGTATGTGTATTGTGTCTCATCAGTAAACGGTATTGTGATATCGGCATACTTAAGTGGGTGCTCATAAGTTAATGATTTCACTGAACTCTCTCATCCTAGAGATCTCTAACTGATTCTTAATTATCGAGTACAGGTCTCTATGATATAGTTGTACACCATTAGTCCTTAAAACCCAAACATCACCGTGACTTCACTAGAATACCAGCTGTATCATGACCTGTCCCTGAGTTCTACCGAGCCGCCCTAAGGGCCAGTGTTCGTGTAGTCCGAAATCTACTGGGAGGTCTGTGCATTGAAGTCGGGGATTCGATCCCTAGAATAATCTTGGATGTTCTGTGTGTTCTTATAGATTTTAATCATTAAGTCTCTGTCCAGAGCTGACTATGTGATGATTAGGGAATGTGATTCTCTAAGTCATGCACGAGCAGATTGCAACACTTAGAACGATCGCACAGTTATTGAAGCATAAAGGAGGTCTCGATGAACCAATGTGTGACACCCCTCTCACGATTACTCTTATTATATGTAATCTCAGCGGAAGACTTTCAGAAAAATGATTATTGTGGATATAAATTTACGTCAAATATTTTCTTTTAAATCAGAGGGAGAGAGATAATACTTTACTAAACCCTAATCAATTAATTAACACAAATACATACTACGTGCAAGACTAGAAAATAGATAGGTATGTTGGACCTAATAAAAATTCGGACAGATTCAGTGGAGCAACTTCAAAAATTAATTCCTCTTAAAATATTAATGAAAATTAATTTAAATTATTACCGTACATTATACCATGAGTCTACATCACTCATCTCAAGCAGTTTTGAAAGATAATTGATCATTTGGGAGAAATAAATAAAATGGCACATACACTCAATTCATAATCCAGAACAGGGGAGGGAGATTTGAAATTTTCTAATAAATCCTTCATTGACTCAAATACTGTCCAATCTTATACCAAATATTATGGACTACCGATTAAATATCCAAAAGGATGGCAATCCTAATTATTATTACACATATTGTCTTTTGATGGTAATCCTAATTATTATTACACATATTGTCTTTTAATAATTCCCACCGATCGAAGGAAGCGATCGATAGTAAATACCTAAAACCGTATCAAATATTTTTACAAGCATATTATACAAATAAAACCACATAGCTAGGTTGAGAGCCAACCCAATCCACATCCCCTCCATGTTATCTCTTCCCGATTCCCAAGCTCGATTCCAACTTCACTCCTCGGACTCCAAATCGGGTATACCTACAAACATACAACACCTATATGAGCCTTTCAGGACTGAATGAGAAACTTGAAGTAATATCGAATACACATAATATAGAACATACCTATATAAATATATTTTTATTTTACATATACATACAACATAATTTAAAGCAATCATATACTTCCCTTTTTTTTTTTGTCAGAGTTCTTCGCTATTCTTTTTCAAGCGCATAGAGTGAGATAAATTTCAACTTTTATAACCATATGATCGGAGACCATAGAGTTAGAATATCCCACCTTTATAAACATATGATCCCAAGACCATAGAGTGAGATATTCCCACTTTTATAACCCTATATCTTCAATACCATAATGGGACATGCATGACATGAAAAATCATCGGGAATCCCTTTGGAAAAATCAATCTAAGTTATAAATAACCTCATATTTTACGAGCCCGCCTATCTACGTGGAATCAAACCCCCCCTAAGCACTAGGGTACCGACTCGTCGTACCCCGGTTATTTACCGTAATCTCAAAAGAGTTTCCAACATATGTTTAACTTTTAAAAATTACGACACATATGCATCCAAACATGCACCCATCTACTTACCATTTTATCATTCTCACACCCAATGATGAACACGTAAACAATCAAAGTAAGATCACATAACAAATAAAGTTCCATATAGACATTTCTTCACATAATCATTTAGGAATAAAAATAAAATTCATAGACAAATACAAGCAATAACCAAAATATTAAACATGCAAAGGCAATCCATAAACAATCAAAATTTCATTAATTACAAGATTTTGCAAGAAGAAAGTTCAAAACTTTCATCCTTGCATTTTCTTCAAGTCTTTCCACTAGATCTTCACATGCAAGGGTTTTTTAACACACTTTTAAATCCCTTTATAAATCTTTATTAGAAAGCACTAGACCTTAACATGCAAGACCTTAAATAAACAATCAAACACAAGATTAACACATGCAAAGCACTAATTAAACCAAATAAGTAAGTTATGCATTTTTATCCCATAAAATCGAAACATCACTCACAAATAATAATTTATTTTCTACACAAATTCCACATGCATCAACATACATCCATACTTCTATTCTCCTATTTTATTAATTTTCCATTTCCTTAGGTAAAGAAGCAAAAATTCGAAAGTTTCATAATTAAGCCAAAAATTCAATTTCTTTTCACAAATTAACAATCAATCACTAGATAAACACATGCAAGCTACTAATCAGACCAAATAAGCAACTTATGCAATTTTCCCCAAAATTTCAAAAAACATAAAACTTCAAGAACAAGTTTATATTTTTAAAACACTAACATGCAATCATCATATAAGAAATATAACAACATAATCTGCAAGAATCAACCTAGAAATTAAATAAAAACCGAAATAATAGTGGTGTTGCATGTTTGAGCAAGAATTCAAGAATTCTCACCTCTACTCTTAAAGGGAAGGATTCGCTAGCTCGTTTCTCTCTAATACAAGAATAGATAGAGGGTTAGATTATAATTTTAAGAAGAGGAAGAATACATCTGAAAGAAGAAGAGCTGAGCACTTTCGAGAAAAAAAATGAAGAAAAGAAGATGAAGAAGAAACTTACTCCTAAGCTTGGCCGAAAATTCTCCACTTGTTGAAATAGTAGGAGCCCTTGAACTTATAGATGGTGAGAGTGGATTTGGAGAGCGGATTTTGATCTTGGACATTGGAGGTAATTATTGAGTTTTTTGAGAGCTCAAAGCCTATGGAGAAGAAAGGGAAACACATGTTTTTGTGGGGGTGATTTTGCAATATTTTGGAAGAGGTCTGGTGGTGGTTCTTGGGTGGTTTGAGCTTCAGAAAATGGTGGCTATAGTGGAGGTGGAGCTGCCGAAAAATGAAGAGAGAGAGGAAGAAGGAGAGTGACTCTTGGACTTGCTAAAGTTGGAGTGTGGGAGTGGTTAAGTGTGCTCTAGCTAATGATTAGGAGACTAGACTTAGGTATTGTTGTCAATCACCAAAGTAAAAGCGTTCTAATGCTTGTCTTCTTCTAATTATTAAACATTATTTTAAATTCTTGTGTTTGTGTATTAGTGGCCGAAAATTCAAGAAAATAAGGGAAGGAATTTTTAATTTTTTCCACTAAATAATAATCCTAAAATGCGAGAAGTTTTATTTTCTAAAATTTAGTGCATGCATAAATATGACAAAATGCTCATTTAAATTCATCATGCAAGAATAAAATCTTAGTTCATAGAAATTATTTATTTTACAATTTCGAGAAATATTTATTTCGACATAATATCTCAAAGTATTTCCTAAGCATATAATTCATGAATCACACAATTCACATAATCACATAATTCACATAAACACATAATTCACGCAGTTAATAATCATACAAGAATTATTCTAAATTCTAATTTAAATAAATTTGCACATAGAGGTGGTAAAATGTAATACTAATATATTACAAAAAATGTGGGGTGTTACACAATGCCTCTAGTTCAATGGGGACATATGTATCGAAGGGATCGTACTATACGTTAACTATATCACACGGTTTTTGGAGGCAATTCATTTGTATCTTGATTCGTTGGGCGATTAAGATGAAATGAGCTTCATCTTAATTATAACTCTACGGGCGAGTTTAAACCACAAAGGGTTGTGGGCCCACGACCAGCTTACACCTGACCCATCTAGAGACAATAAAGAATGATGGGTGATTTAAGGAATGTTGGGGGAGCCATGTCACCTCCTAACTCTATGTTGTCCCCACCACTAGCTAAAAATAATAGTCCGTTTGAATCCCATCGGAATAACGTATCCAATGCATTATCCCATTAGAGTTTATAACTATGTTTCAAGCGGGTGAGTGTAATTATCGATACCACATGGAATTTAAAGTTTATCTAAGCATACCTCAGGGGTGTGGCTCTAATTTACACAATACTTTATATTATTATACATTATTTAAATAAAAAAATATATAAAAAATAATAAATAAGGCTCGCAAGCTCGAGCTCGCGCTCGAAAAACTTGAGTCTGAGTTCTAACTTTTTTCGAGCCAGCTTATCGAGCTCACGAGTCGGCTCGACTAGTTTACGACCCCTAGGCTCAATTATGGGGTCATGTGTGCTTTGAGCCGATTAAGAGTAAATTTTCGTATGGAATTAATCCTAGATTCACATCATCTCCGCGGCGCTTCTACACACACTAGTAGAAAATTTGCTTATTACTACGAATTTTTTTGCTACGGTAAAAAACCGTAATAAAAGGTACTTTTTATTACGGAACAATTTAGAAGTCGTAGTAAATACTAGGATTCACAGTAGCAAAAAAGTATTTGGTACGGCCATTTACCGTAGCAAAGCTTTTGTCACGCCTGTATATGCTACGGGGCAAATTCTTAGCAAATGCGTAGCAAAATTTAGTACGAATTTAATACCTTTTGTTACGATTAATGATCGTAGTAAAAAGACATTTTTCTACTAGTGACAATTGCAAATTAGATACATATTAAAAACATATATTAAAAAAATACTAAATATATATATATATATATATATATAAACTTACAAATTCATTCCGAACGTAGGCAGCAATATGTGATTTAAAACTCGGAATTTGATCAAGCTCAGTGAGACGGTTCGGGTACACAGTCTCTAACACAATCGACCCCGGCATAAACTCGAAATCATATTGAGAGCGACGATCATCGGGATCAGGACCACAAACGGGAACGCCAGGACCGGGTCCCGCCTCAACCGGATACTCCATCTATGGCTGATCATCATCGTCATAGTAAGGGATCCCCAGAGAAGGCCCAACTATATCTCTCAGAGACCTCGCTACATCTGTCGGCGTCCCAACTACATCAGGTAAATCGGGTGCTCTCTCACTGAGTCTCCTATGCCGCTCAGATGCAGTCATAGGATGGGGCCTAAGGGGCTAGTCGACCACCCACAACCTCGGGCTCTCACGGAGGTCGAATCACGATCCTAGGAACATGGTATTTTCCCTTTCTGAGATTAACCATAAGCTCATTGCCTCTACCTTGCCCTACCATCTGTACAGCTCAAATAATAATTAAAATAAATATAATATTCATTATTATAAAAAAAAAAAATGGAGTGTTTGTATGGAGACCGTGTTGTGGAGCAAGAAAACCTTCAAGATTTTTAGTACTTCGTGTTCTAGAGCACGAAAACACCAAAGTTTTTTAATGTTTCGTGCTCCACAACACGAAAACTTCAAAAAAAAAAAAAGTGTTTCGTGCTCTAGAGCACGAGAATTTTCAAAAACACTAAATGTTTCGTGCTACATAACACGAAAACCCCAAGAATTTGAAGGTATTCGTGACCTGGACCACGGAAACACCTCATATTCATTTTTTTTTGGAATCCTTAACCTAATCTTAAACCTGTTAACTAAAATCGTACATACTAGATGAAACAATGTAATTTAGTGAAAATTACTGCAATTGAGAGTTGTAAGTGACGAATTGAATGCCGAAAGTTTAGATGATTCGCAGATGCTCGAGAGAGTTCGTGAGGATTGGAGAGAATTTTCAAGGAATTTTTTTTTTCAAATGATTGAAATCCTATTGCGATTAGTAAAAAGTAAAAACTCCGTTGCAGATAGCAACCTCTTTTCTAATTAGTGTAGTATCTTCGGTCTCGTCCGGCAATTTTTAGTGAATTTTGGCAATAAAAAATTTCATTGTTCGCCCACTGATTTAGTTTAAAATAGTTTAGTATGATTCATGTGGTCACCGTTGAACTAGACCGGAGTGATACCATACTCGGTTTTCTTTTTTAAAGAAATCGAATCATCCTTCAAAGTATATATATATAACGAAAAGATAAACATAAAATACTTAGTTGAGAAGCAACTATAATCATGAATAGTTATAACCATACTAGATCAATTATTGAAAGCGAAAATACTCTTACAATTATGCAAAATGAGTTTATTATGTAGTAGTGTAATTAAGTGCAAATGAATAAATAAATTACCAAAAGAAGAAAAGGAAAAGGAAGAAATAGAGGATAAGGAGTATGACTCAGATGCAATTCATAAACAATGAGGTGCCACATAAATTGACGGAGGCCCGAATTATTTAATTTTCCACGGGAGGACTACTTTGGTGCGTGTGGCTAAAATTCGATGAAATAATAAATTTACGTGAATGCCCAAACTTCATTTTTTTTGTTTTTATTAAAATGTAAATATTATAAATCAAAAAAGTTGTAGACAATTACAATGGGCATATCCGAGGAAATTGTAGCACCTACTACTGAATGCAGTAAACGAAAATAATAGACATACGAAATATAACAAACAGTGGGAAAACCCACGAAACCCTAGCCTCTAAAACTCGCCCATCATGGGTGCATAAGGCTGCTCGGTTGTCCCCTCGTCCTTGAAATAGCAAGCTCCGGGTGTTGGCTAAACATAGCCGAATAAACATGAATCTTGATCTTCCTTGTGAGGTCCTCCAGATTAGCTTCAATTTTATCAAATTTCAACTTATTCCGAGTCTCCCAAATGTGGTACACGACGCTAGCCAGTGCTCATCTTTGCTTCGCTATGTGTTCCCCAGGGTCATTGGTTCTGTCGAATTGCGGCAAACTCGATATTTTGATACCCCTCGGTAACGTTTTTGGTGAAATTGCCAAAGAGAACGGGCAGGGTCGGGCTAAGACCAAACCTGTGGGGTGAGGTGGTGCGGCCCGATCATCATGTCCGTGGTGTCTACCCCACTTCCGTGGTGGGCAGCACTACTATCCGGTGCGTCACCGCGCTCCTCTCTGCGCCGGAGGTGGTCGAGGGGACGGGGAGTCCGATCACGAGACCTCTCGTTTAATTGGTGAGGGAGTATAGGATCTCTATCTTGCCCGTGGCTTCTTTGGTTCCTGGGATTGTTGGTGGACTGGGAATATTGATTTCCACGGGCGTGACTCCTCCCATGGTGGGGAACTGGTGGATCAACCCAGTCTCTAGTGGTGATGTACCGGGCTATGCCTTCAGCTGCTGCTCGGGTGGATGCCTCCTCGAACATTAATTTGAGGGCCTCCTCTATCATTTGGACGGTGCGGTGAGGGGTCGGTCCGTTGTTCTCCTGTGGGGCTGGAGGGGCATCTGTGTTGTCACTGGGTGGAGGGGCGGCTATGTCGTCTTGTTGAGGGAGGGCGCCGGTGTTATCTCGTGGGAGATAGGGAACCGGTGTTATCTCGTGGAGAGAGGGCACCGGTATTCTCTCGCGGAGGGAGTGCACCGGTGTTATCAAAACGTGGTGGGGGATTCCTCATAGATGATGCGACAGATGTAGCGGTTGCGGAGTATCCGGATCACCTTGTCTACGTCGCAATGACCTTGTTGGCATTCCCACAGACGGTGCCAGAATAATAATGTATAGATCACCTTTTTGGATTTAATTGGGAATTCGGGGTAGATTTCTTGTACGCGAGTAGATGATCCAACCGCGCAGAGAGAGAGGCGTTTTAACGCCCACCTACAAAATCAAGGCACGTGAACTAAGCTGGGGGTTGATCCGGCGGAAACCCCTCCGACGCTCAAGTCAGATGCTAGCACATAAAATATAGTAGAGAACACGAGATCAATAGTACTCGAGGGATTTTTTCAGAACACACTTTTTTTCCTCAGGTTGAGGTGCTCTTTACACTTTATTAATAGAAGACTCCTAATTATAGCAGTAATCTAGTTTCTCTTTGATTAGGACTTTAATTAGGTGTATTACTAATATGAGCATAAGTAGTGCACTGCTTGGGGCCCAAATAGGAGAATGAGCTTGATTTATTTATCTGATGGGCCTTGGGCCCTAGTATTTCGGCCCACATTGTTCTATACTCTAAATGACCGAAAGTAGCCCATTTAGGTTTATCAGTTTCTAATGTTGTTGGTTACATCAGTTTTAATAATCTAAACGCAACTTTCACAACTCCTAAAAATGAATCGCGATTGACACCAAAGAAGATATTTGAACCGTACATATCCGTACATGCTTTCAAATCGGGTAATTCTTGTTGAGAAGAACTTCGAATTTTCCGAATAATTTTGTCTCCATTTGTGATTACTGTCTTGAAGTATCAACTTCATGTTAGGATAGTAGACGGAAAGCCTTGCTTTATCTACATGAACTATTTAATTTTGAATAAAGCTTATTCATTTCAGTCATTTATGAGAATCAATGCATGTGCGTTTTTAGTACTTTTAATTAGATATTGATTAATTGTCAATTAATTAAACGTACAAGTCTATTATTCTAATAGTATTCGAAATGGTGTGCTACGGCGCACAGAAAGATCATTTCGAAAGTTCGTTTAGAATATAAAGATTAAATGTTCACAATCTAGATGGAATTGGACTAACCATTGGTAAATGATTGTAGCACAATATTTTAGTGATTGGTCTTGATCACGGTAAACAGAGGATAACTTTTGTAGTTATCGTTTTGACTTATTGTGCTAGCACATCCGGCATGTGTTGAACAGGAGAAAGTGAAATATTTGTTTCATCACTGATTAAATATGAAACTATTTTATTTCTAGGTTTATGAGAAATTACTTAACCTCTTAATCCCTAGATAATCAACGTACACATTTAATTGGTGATCTCTACTTTGATGTCACAATGGGAGATATTCCTATATTGAGTCAAATGAGCCCCAGTGCGTTGGGTAGAGACACTAAGAATTAATAGGTGGAAATTGATTATCGAAAGGAATTCGCATCTATGAAATATGGGATTGAATAATGACCCTTGAGTAGCTTATGAGTTTTGTTTATGTCAGAAACTCGGCCGAGTGGATTTCGTATCCGACATACACAAATAAGTTAAGCGGGAAAGACTCAAGATAATATGCCAAGCTAATTTATTTTCAGTGAATAAATTAATTGGTGGTCATTTGATCTTCTTAATGCGAGGGGAAATTAAGTAATGATTAACGGAAGCTCGAAATGTAATTTTGAGAATACAATCGGGAGTCAATAATTATTTGGTAGTGGAAAATAAATAATTATTTAATATTTAATTAAATGATTTTTTTAGAATTTGGATTTAATTAAATGTTAAATTGCTCGTATTGTATTTTCTCCTTTAGTCCCTATTGTAGCCCAATGGATATTTCTAATTAATTGAGAAAATATAATTAAATCAAGTTAATAAGGTGAAAGATAAATTGGAAAATTATTTGGCTAATTTAGCCTATAATTTTCGGCCATAGCAAGAGGGGAAGAGAAGGAATTTTTCCTTGGACTCTTTTCCTACTTGGACTCCTTGTAGAATCTTTGGAGATAAGATGAAGGAAAATTGGAGTCTTTTAGGACTCAAATTTTCGGCCCCTTTGCTAGAGTTGGAGGAAGATTTAATTCTTAAATCCTTCTCCTAGTGCAACTCTTTCTAGACCCTTATATATAGTACTTTGATGGAAGAGAAAAATCACTGGTTCCATAACCTAATAGTGACCGATCTTTTGCTAGAAAAATTAAGCAAAAATATTTTCTCTTCTCTTTCATTATTTTTTTAGATTATAGATTTAGATATTTTTCTAGGTACGATCCCACCATCGTAGAAAAATAAATCCGGGATATACAATAGAAGATTAGAGGTTTATAGAGCAAAACATAAATCCCGAATTTTCTGAGCAGTCTTGCGAAGAACATCACCATAAATCAACCGTTAGTCGGATAGGCACAAAATTTATACAGTATCTTCCTAACCCTTAGATCTACAACCCGTCCGAAGGGTTTCTCGATCAGATCAACGGTCGCGGAGATATCGCAGAAGGAAGAGGACTGGAAATTTCTGGACAGCAGCTCTTCGGAGGTTGAAGGCTTGGCGTGGATCCTCGTTCGTGCGCCGAAGATAGTTTTGATCTGCTCTTCGAAACGTAAGTCCATAGATTAGATTTATTCCGCTTTAATTGAATCAAATCTATGCATGCTAATTAAGATTTAAAAATCGGCTAACCTAGAACCTCATACGAATTTTCATTGGCTCCTGAGCTTCACATCCCAACATTTTGTACCCCTCAATTAGGTATATTTGGCACTTTACACTCCAAAATTGTAAAAACAACGCTTTACACCGTTAATTTGATTTTGACTTGGCAAGATGCATTCTCTGACAATTTATACTTCAAATTTTCATATGAAAAATGATTTCACGTTAATTCAAAGGATATAATGATCTATTTCTCATTATGTCTTTCACTACAAACACACCCGTATTTCTTGTTGTCAAGAATCTAAACCACTTCTCATTTTGGTGTAAAATATAGGGTCTGCATGTCTTTCCAATGAGCACTAGAATATTTATTTTTCACTATTAAAACACTTCTTTTGTCAAATCACTAGTTGATTGTCGTTGATTTTACTTTAACATAAGAATACATCAAAATTATAAAGTATTCTATTAGTTGTATTACTTATGAGATTATGTTGCAAAAACAAAAGTATTAAGTTTAAGCCAATTCAATGCAGGAAAAACAAAAGAGAAATCGTAGGATATCAATCAAAAATAGAAACAAACGCTAAGTTCTCAATATCTCAATATGAATTTTAGCTGCATGAAATATTTTTTTTCTTTTTTTAGCAACTTAAATGGGGATAATGGAAACTGAGATGATGGAGTGGAGGGTTTTTGTCGACCAAAATAGACTATTCTACCCACGTAATTTCGTGTAAAACATTTTTTATAGAAACAAAATTTTGCCAAGCAAAAGTCAAGAGTAAAGTGCAAATTTTGTAATTTTAAGGTGTAAAGTGGCAAACACAGTTAGCTAACTGAAATGGTTGGAAATTCCAATTACCCCATTGCATAAATAAATACTCTGAAAAACACATTCCCTCGTACAAAATGGGACTCGATCATTCAACTATTAATGAGTAAATAATTACCCTACTTGTGCATTCTAAAGAAAACTATAAAAAAATTGGATTCCCTTATACAAAATGGGTCACGATCATTGAGGTATTGATTTCTTTACATAGATGCATACAACGGTAAGAAAAATACAAAAGCTTTATACTCTATATATGTACACGCATTTCAATACATTATTCTTACGCCACTTCTCAAGAACATGGTGCATTATTTTGTATAACGTTAATCTTATGCCACTTCTCGTGGTTGTTTTTACTTGTTGCTACCCATATTGCTTGCATCTAATATGACCATGCATTTAGGGGTTCGGTATACTTTATACTTTTGTTTTCTCTGTGATAGATTGAGAAATTACGTAAATTAGTTCATGTTGAACTATGAACAAATTACCCGCATCTCGCGAGATTTATTTATTCAAACATCAAATAAGGATAAGGAAATATCTTAACAAATGAAGAAGAAAACTTGAAAAATGATGAAGAAGAGTATTAACCGAAATAGTGACCAGAAACTACAAAATTTACAATGTATTTATTACTAAATAGAGTGAGACTTCATTGTATCATAAGAATTTAATAATTCTGCCACTACAACAATAAAATTTCAAAATATTCCTATACCTTAAGATGAATCTAATTAGTAATTTCAAAATTTTAAGCTAAGCATTCAGACAACTGACGAACCAAAAATGGCCGAAATTGAGAAAGCACAGTTTTCCTGAATTTGTGACACTCACTTGAACCGAGCTCCAATTTCTGATATATTGCATGTATTTTTTGGTGAGAATAATATTGCTGAATGTGGACTAATAGATCAGATCAGTGTATGATTGAGTGCATTTATGCATAGTCACACATTTAATATGTAATTATTGAAAACTCAATATCTAGAAGTGGACGATTAGCCATGATAATTCAATTAAGTCCTTCAGTTATTCCGTCAAAAAAAAAATCGTCGGTTACATTGGGATTTATTAATTAATGACCAAGAAGGAGGTATGAAAATTTTGATGTCTTAGAAACAGAAACATTGCTTTGGTATCTGAGAGATCAATTTTTTAAATGTTGGGTGAACGGTATCACAAAATAGAATATTATATGGATAAATTCGTGCAAAGTTTATCTAAATAAAAATTAAATAATGGAACATTTAGCATGACTCGTGCAACGCACATGCACATGACTAGTGAAGGAAAATATAGAGAAAGCCAACACCTCTTCTAAGTGGTTTGTTAAGTGTATATTTTTACACTTTATCGTATCTTTTTATTTGAGCTTTTTGTGTGAATTAACGATAATTGGTGCTTAAAAAGTTGATTTATTGTATTCTAGGTACAAATTGAAGAATTGGAAAAGTTTGGGGTCAAAACTGCAATTTTGGAGAAAATATGGGCCACAAGTGAAATAAACAAAATGCTGAAAATTGGCTGAAAATGCCCGCGCGGTCGTGGCAAATTTAGCCTATTTTTGGCACGGCCGTGCCAAATGCAGAAGTTGGGCAGAAGGTTTCGGCGATTGTCGTGCGGCCGTGTGAGATTTTGACTGATTTTCGCGCGGCCGCGCCAACACACACTGGATACAATTTTGGACTTTTAATCACACAAGGAAACCTAGAATCACCTACCAAGTTGGGAAATCTATTTAAGCCCAAACCAAGCACGAATCAAGGATTTTTCGGACACAACCTTGGAGCGAGAGGAGCGAGAGAACGAAGAATCGAAGACGGAGAATTGACAACTCTTCATCACAATTCTTCTTTATTCTATCTTTTCTTAATCTATGTGTTTTTATATTTTTATTATGTTTTTCGTAGAGAACATGTGTAGCTAAGTTTTTAATCTAAGATTTTGTTGGAACCCTATGTGGGGATGGTGAACCCGTTTTCTTGAGATTATGCAATTATGATTTTATGATTATTTCTTATACTTGTTATGATTGTTAGTGCATGAACTTGATCAATTTATGTGCTTTATCTGTGATTATTGGGATTGACTCGACAGAGCTATTTTGATAATTAGACGGTAAGTATAAGAACCTTCCGGATGAGTGTGTCAATTGCATGTGGTGTCGTAGACATACAGATATCACCTTAGGTAGCCATTTACGAGATTTGTTAGTTAATGCTTTATTCATAATTTGTTTACATAGACATATAGTGAACCGTTTATGAATAATAGACTCATAATACACGCGACAGCGGGTTATGAGTAAATTAGTGTCTCGGGTTAATAATCATGAATCATATATTTCATAATTGAGGGGTTTTGGGTGTTTAATTGCTTTCATAATTAGTTTAATTATTTAGTTGATTAAATTTGACAACTTTGCGTAGGCTGGATAAAAATCATAATTGTTAGAATTTGGTACTTAGGATTAGATAATTTGAGTATTCCCTGTGGGATCGACATCCGACTCTCACGAGTCCACTTTTACTACTTGTTTGCGATACGTGCACTTGCGTGTTGATATTTAGCCGTAACCTGGTTGAAAATAATGTTTGTTCATCCAACTAGGTACATATGATGCCATCATTTCTACTTTCAATCAACATCAAAAATTTGTTTCCTCTTGTAATTAATAAGAAACCAGGAAAGTGCTTCAATATTTACTTTAATTAACATATATCCCATAAACAGAAAAAGTACAAATTTCAAAAGGGTTTTCTAGTCTCTGTAATTACAAAGAAAACCCTCTAAAATAAAAGAGTAAGAAAGTTTCTATGCATTGAGAAGCATGGTAACATGACTAGTAGCAAAAGAAGGTGAAATTGGTCTTTTGGAAGACCTCTTTGTAATGGTAGCCTTCGGACCAAACTTGGCGTAATAATGATTCATCAAAGTAGTGCCACCGTAGCTCTTGCATGGCTTCATTCTTGTGCAGTAACTCATATCCTTCTTTGCAAGATCTTCCACACTCTTCACATCTCCCAACGATGCAAAAGTTTGTGATTTCCCGTTATAGAACTTTGATAAACTCCTTCTGCACAATATAGTTAAACCTTTATAAATTAATACAGTCCCGACTAGCAAAATTCTATAAATTTAGCGAACTATTAAATTAGCGAACTAAGAAATTACTCCCTCCGTTAATTATTTATGCAAGATTATTAATTTATTGATTATTAATTTATCGAGGTTGGATTGTATTCATTAATTATTAATTAAACCACACATTAGTTTGATAGAAGGAGAATAATTGGAGAGAAGAGAGAATGATATCTCTTACGTATATTGAGAATATATATAGTTACATGTAGGAAAACCCTAACCTACTACACAAGGTAATCTAATATACAAGGTAACCTAATGTATAAGGTAACTATAATAAATAATAATAATAATAATAATATACGCTAATACACCCCCGCAGTCGAAACGGGAAAGGAGAGAACGTGGAGACTGGAAACAAACTGTTGGAACAGTTGAGTGGGGAGACCTTTCGTGAAGATATCAGCAAATTGGTAGGCGGATGGGACGTGAAGAACTCGAACGTGTCCCAAAGCAACTTTGTCTCGGACAAAGTGTATATCGATCTCCACATGTTTCGTACGAGAGTGTTGAATGGGATTGCTGGATAGGTAGACGGCACTAACGTTGTCACAGTAGACAATGGTGGCTTTCGGAAGTGGGCAGAGCAACTCGGAAAGTAGGTTGCGTAACCAAGTCGTTTCGGCAACGGCATTTGCGACAGCTCGGTATTCGGCCTCCGCACTCGATCGAGAAGTAGTGACCTGTCGTTTGGAGGACCAAGAGATGAGGTTGTTGCCGAGGAAAACACAATAGCCCGATGTCGAACGACGAGTGTCAGGGCAGCCACCCCAATCGGCGTCGGAGTAGGCGATAAGTGAGAGGTCCGGATTGGGGGAGAGCTGAAGGCCGTGATCGAGAGTCCCACGGATGTAGCGAAGGATACGCTTGAGAGCAGCCATATGAGGTTCCCTCGGATCATGCATGAATAGGCATATTTGTTGCACAGCATAGCAGATGTCAGGACGAGTAAACGTGAGGTATTGCAGTGCACCGGCAAGGCTGCGATAAAGAGTGGGGTCAGCAACGGGGGGTCCAGTGGTTGAGGATAACTTGCTCTTTGTGTCAGCTGGCGTAAGACAAGGGTTGCAGGAGGCCATGTGTGCACGCTCTAGTATCTCGTCAGCGTACTTGCGTTGAGAGAGAAACAACCCATTCGACGAGCGAGTGACTGAGATGCCGAGAAAGTAGTGAAGATCGCCAAGATCCTTCATTGCGAACTCTTGAGTAAGGGCAGCGGTGATAGAACGTAGCAATTCAGGTGTGGAGGCCGTGAGTACAATGTCATCGACATACAGCAGAAGGTAGGCGCATGAACTGTTGCGACAGTCGCGTGAACTGTTGCGACAGTCGCGGGAACTGTTGCGGCAGTACACAAAGAGTGAAGTGTCGGACTTGCATTCTCTGAACCCCATGCTAGTAATGTGAGATGCAAAACGCTTGTACCAAGCACGTGGTGCCTGCTTGAGGCCGTAGAGTGCTTTGTTGAGACGGCACACGTGAGTGGGGCGAGATGGATCGACGAATCCGGGAGGTTGCTCGCAGTAGACAGTTTCAGAGAGATTGCCATGTAAGAAGGCATTTTTCACGTCAAGTTGGTGGATAGGCCATGATCGCGAGAGAGCAAGACTGAGAACTGTTCGAACAGTTGCTGGTTTGACCACCGGACTGAATGTTTCATCGAAATCTATGCCAGGGCGTTGATCAAAACCGCGAACAACCCATCGTGCTTTATACCGTTCCAATGAACCATCAGCCTTCAATTTCTGCTTATATAACCACTTGCCACTGATAACATTAGTAGAAGGGGGGCGGGGCACAATATCCCATGTGTTATTTTTAATCAAAGCAGTATATTCCTCAAGCATGGCCATACGCCAGTTTGGATCAAGGAGGGCATGGCGATATGTAGTGGGAGTTTGGGATGCGGTAGACACGGTAAGAGAAAAGGGGATTTTGGGCTTGTGAATACCGGCCTTGCTGCGTGTCAACATAGGATGGTTGGGTGGGGGTGAGGAAGTGGGAGTGGGAGGCTGTGGTTCTGCTGGTTGTGGAGATGCAGTCGGGTGGAGGGGCATGGGTGTAGTTGAGGGAGGACTGTCGGACGAACTGTTGGGACAGTTGGTTGTAACCGTAGGTGGTTGTGTATTGTTGTTGGACGAACTATTGGGACAGTTTTGTGAGACATGTGGTTGGACTTGTGTAGGCTGAGGAAGGAAGAGAAGTGGGTGCAGGGGTTCGGTCATATTAGAGGTGGGGGAGTTGTGGGGTGAGTCGGTGGATTCAGCGAATGGAAAACGGCTTTCATCAAAGATCACATGGCGGGAGATAATGATTCGACCGGTTGACCGATCGAGGCAACGATAGCCTTTGTGCGATGAGGGGTGACCAAGGTAGACACAAGGAGTAGAGCGAGGGGCGAGTTTGTGAGGGGTGGTGGCGGTTAAATTGGGATAACAGAGACAACCGAAGACACGAAGGTGAGAGTATGTGGGTTTTGATTTGTATAGGGATTCATGTGGTGTGCGATTTTGTGTGGATTTGGTAGGAAGGATGTTGATGAGATGTGTAGCCATATGAAGGGCTTCGACCCAATAGGTGGGGGGAAGGGAAGCTTGAAAGAGAAGTGAGCGGATCATGTTTGTGATGGTGCGGATCATGCGTTCGGCATGTCCGTTTTGAGGGGAAGAGTGGGGACATGAGAAACGGTGTAAGATACCGTGTTTGGCAAAATATGTTTGAAAATCTGTATTTTTGAATTCACGTCCATTATCGCATTGTAAAGCTTTAATGGGGTGCTGAAATTGTGTTTGTATAAGTTTGTGAAACTGTTGGAACAGTGAGAAAACATCGGATTTATAGTGTATGGGGAAAGTCCATGTATAGTGGGTGAAATCATCTATTAGCACGAGGTAATATTTGAAACCAGAAATACTAGAAATAGGAGAGGTCCATAGATCAGCATGAATAATTTCAAAAGGTGCAACGGTAATAGAATGACTAGTAAAGAAAGGTAAACGAGAATGTTTGCCTAATTGACAAGCATTACAAAGAGACTCCCGTGGGTCTTTGGTACTAGAAATTAAATTGGAAGAAAAAAGACGAGACATGACAGGGTTTCCCGGGTGACCGAGACGACGATGCCATGTAGTAGAGGAGACAGACGTGGTGTGAGCAAGGAGGGCGGTTGCGGATGGGCTGGGAGAAGGGGCGCCAATAGGGTATAAATCACCGGAGCTATTGCACCTGAGGATGACTGCTCTGGTCCGAAGGTCCTTCACAGAAAAGCCATAAGGGTCAAATTCAACTGAACAAGAGTTATCTCTAGTGAATTTTCGGACAGACACAAGGTTCTTAATGATGTGAGGAGTAACATAGACATTGGTTAGACGAAATGGGGTAGAGGGTAGGATGGTGTGGCCAATTTTATGGATAGGAACAGTGGATCCATTACCAACGATGACATGCTTGGGAAAATTATTACTAGGATTAAAAATAAAATGGAAATTACCTGAGTGAGGTGCCATGTGAGATGAGGCGCCCGTGTCCATAAACCACTGAGGTTCGCTCGATGATTGAAGGGTCAACGTGTTGAGATGAGTGGCAAGATCTGTTGGCTGTAGGGGACCACTGTTCGACGAACTGTTGGAACAGTTCACGTGCTGTTGGGGATCTTGCTGTCCAACGAAATAAGCATGAGCTGTAGGAGCATGATAAGGACCAGGAGAGCTTGGGGGGGGTCCAAGAATCGATGGAGGTGTCTGAGGCGTATAAGGGGCCCGCCAAGGTTGCGATTGGTGGTGAAATTGATTGTAACCGTAGTGTTGCATCGGATGTCGTGACTGACCACGACCGCCACGACGATTCGTGCGACCACCACCTCGCTGATTGCGCCAAGAACCACCACCTCGAGAATTGCTGGGAGTGTTGGGCCAACTGTTGGAACTGTTCGGCCAACTGTTGCCACTGTTCGGCCAACTGTTGGAACTGTTGGGGCGAGATGCGTAGAGAACAGTAGGGGTCTGCTCCGGTTCAGCGATGCGCTGTTCTTCCATCTGGAGTAGTGAACGTGTTTGGAGAAAAGAAGGTAATGGAGTTTGGAAGGAGATTAGGTTGACAATGGTCCCGTAATGTTTTGGTAGACCGTGGAGGGTTTGGAGGACGAGTTGCTTGTCTGACACGGGGTTGCCGACGTCTGCCAAGTTGTCGGCAGTGGTTTTGAGAAGTTGACAATAGTCATGGATCGAAAGAGATCCTTTCTTGAGGGACTTGAACTGTTCTTCGAGTTGGATGGCCCGATAGTCTTCGTTGTCTGTAAAGAGAGAAGCGAGGGCCTTCCACAGATCAGGAGCCTTTGCGGTTTTGGAGAGGACCATGCTTGAGAGGTCCTCGGTGATGGTGCCATAGATCCAAGATTGGAGGAGGTAATCCGCGCGTTGCCATTCGTCGGCGGAGATGTTGGTGGGCTTTGCGTTTCCGAGAAGCAGATCGGTGAGGCAGAAACGGCCTGCGGTGATGATGAAGAAATGACTCCACTTTTGATAGTTCGGATTTTTAATATCCAGGGTAACAGGAATAAGAGCTTTGATGTTGGATATGGCATGAGCAAGATGACAAGGGTTGGAAATCATGGTCGGTGTTGGTGTTTCGTCGGCCATGGTGGATATAGAACAGATGAGAGAACGAGAAGAAGGAAAAAATTGAAGAAGAACGAGAAAAAAATTGAAGAAGGGGAGAAACGGCGGCCTTAGGGTTTTTGGCTTGATACCATGATAGAAGGAGAATAATTGGAGAGAAGAGAGAATGATATCTCTTACGTATATTGAGAATATATATAGTTACATGTAGGAAAACCCTAACCTACTACACAAGGTAATCTAATATACAAGGTAACCTAATGTATAAGGTAACTATAATAAATAATAATAATAATAATAATATACGCTAATATAGTTAATTAATTAATTAATCAAAAACACACACATGACAGATACAACACATATAGTACATACATGAATTAAAAAACTTACTTAATGGGTAGTTGGGCCATGAGTTCGGTTAATTGATAAAGAGGACCGCTACAAAGTGGTGCATTATTAGATGAAGTTGAAGAAGGTGACGATGATGCATCATCTGCTAACTCTGATGATGACGACGATGATAGAGAGGAAGAAAACGATGATGACGTCATTGAATCACTGTTATTGGAGGATGTTGATTCCACGTCAGCATATTCTTGTTTCGTGATGGATGCCCAGTTTATAACTTGCTTTGAATCATTGAAGCCCATCTCATGAAAATTTTGCTAATCTTGAATGAATTTAAGTATTGAACAAGTGAGAGAGAGAAGAATAGGAGAGAGATCTAGAGAGAGAGAGAGTGTGTTTGAAAGTATGTAATACAAAAGTAGCTGTTAACTTTAGAAAAGAAAAATTGAATTATATAATATGTGGCTTTTAGGAAGAAAAGAAAAATTGAACTATCAAATCGATGCAATTATAGTAGAAGGGGGTAAAGTGATATCGAGCCAAAGTACAAGGAGGCAAATTGATGAAATTGAGAGTAAGAGGGGGTAAAGTGATATCGAGCCAAAATACAAAGGGGGAAAGTGGAATTTATCCTGAAAAAATATTGAAAATGACATAAACTTACAAATTACATAGATTAGACATGCAAGAGCGCAAAAATAGCACATGCACAATTAATATTTAGAAATAATAGCTAATCACCTCCTGAAATTCTCAAATTTAATTCATTGGATTCTAACTAACGAATTTTCCAGATTATGAAATTATTTTGCAGTTTCATTAAATATCGAATTTTTTTAACAATTAAAATGCTAAGAAAGTAGTTATTTTTCAAAAAATATTTTTCTTCAAGAATATCTAATTAATACATGACCAAGTACGAAATAAATTTATTCCCACACATCATGCACTGTATTTTGAAGATATAAACATATTCCAAACTGAAATTTATAGAAAGTACAGATTGGTCCTCAAGATTCATAGATCTACACATGCAACCACCAAATATCCCAAAATTACATTTTCTTTTGCAAGAATTCCAAATATCCGAAATATTTAAACCTTGAACCAAAAAATACTTAGATTCATAGATTATAACATAGATTAGACATGCAAGAGCAAAAATAGCAAGATTAACACAAAATTTCTTTTTTTACACAAAACCCCCTAATTTTCGAAAAGTGTAGAAATCATTTAAGTACTTTTGAAAACTCTTTTTCATACCATGATACCATTTAATTGCAGCAAGATAATCCCGATTTCTTTCTTAATGCCAAAAAGAAAAAGGGTTTTTAGCCAAGAGGAAAACCTTCAAAAGAAAAGAGGGTTTTTAGACGAAGAACAATGAAGAAATGAAGATATTTTATTGAATATAACCTTAACTCTTTTAGGAGGTGGTCCAAAACCAAACCAAACTAGAAGAATGGAGAAGGAAAGAACTCTGATATCAAATTGAGAGGAGTTTTGCTCTCCCGTTAGAGGGCAAGTGTTATTTGTGGTGTTTTTATCATATTCAATAGTGAACGTTATATAGGGGATTTGCATCATGAATTTTTCTATTTTATTCATGGAAGAAATAAATGTGTTGTCTGATGTAGGTGGTGGTTTTTGGGTGTTGATGAAGAAGAGAAGACAAATGGGTATGGAGGTGTAAAATGATGAAGGTGGAAGAGTGTCTATTGGGATACTGGCATGCTTGAGTGTAAGATTAGTGTAAATCTTCACACTCTGACATGTGTACAAGCATGCACAATTTTAATTTTATTTTCTAATTATTAAAATCTCTAATTTTCTTTCACACATGCGCGTGCGTACGTGTATATGCATTTATCATGCATGTGTTTATGCATATTTATTATTATTATATGCTAATCATGATTAAAAGTCATACAATAATCTCACGTAGAAATAAAATTACATAGATCACAACATAATTAAATCCAAGTAAAAATAAGTAACTATAGCACATAGAATATTTAAATTACTCACATAAATCGCGTAAATCAGTTTGCCACAGTAACCTACTAATCCAGCACATAAGATACTTAAATTAATCACGTAATTAAAATCCCTAATCATTCTTATACGTAAGAATTTCAGGTTTATGGAAATTTGGTTTGGGATTAAAGTTTCGAAAATGTGGGGCGTTACACACACAAACATGCACACGAATCATTAGTAATAGTTTTTTTTATTTTATATAAAGGGTGAATTTTTTTAAAAACATGAAAAAAAAAAATCAGACGAAATAGACGTTTTGATGCAAATGGAACAATAAGAGACGAAGTCCACCAAGAGCCACTAAGCTTGCCAAGCGGACCAATCACAAGGCTTAGAGCCAAGCGTTTCAAGGAAGCATTATATGGGCTGATTCAAGAAGAAGTTGAGATGGCAAACAGTTGGAGGCCCAACATGAGTTCAAATCCATGTAAAAGTCCATTCGCAATTCAAATGGACCAAATCAGATTGGAGGGAAGTCAATCACAAAGATATAAGTTATGGAAGGATCTAATTGAAGCAATCACGTTTTTCAAGGATTTGGAGAGTCCTTCACTTGTGCAATTTCAGCTTTAGAATATCAAATTTCTGATTTAGATGTTTCCTTAATTTAGAATCAATAATTGTTAATTAGATTGGCTGATTTGTGGCTGATTTGATTAGATAGATAATAATTCCTTGTTCTTAGTTTATTTCCATAGATTAGAGAATATTAACCCTATATAAAGGGGCTAAGTTGTATGTTTCAGCAATCAATTCAGAAATCATTTTGTGAGGCATTAGTATTCTTCTTTCTATCTTGGAAGAGCTTTTGAACTTATCAAGTTATCTTGTGGCGTTCAAACAATCAGACTTATCATCAAGATTCTTAAATCCATCTTGAACTCTTGGTGTGGCGTCTTCGTATCCATTGTATTCTTGTTTCGTGATTTACTAATCATTGGGTCAAGGTTTGACAAACTTTTTTCTTTGGAGGGTCTTGGTGTTCCAAAACCATATATTGTTATTGGGTTTCGTCACATGTTGGCGTAGTTCATATCAGTTGGTATCAGAGCCTTGGCTTCAAAGGCAAGAAAAAAAAAGAAAAAAAAGGAAACAAAATATCTGCGTAATCTTCAATATGGTATCTTTATTCTTGTTCTCCTAGATTTCCATATTCTTTAGCATTTATCTCTATTGAGATTACTTGCATCTCTTAGGACTTTAATTTTTGATTCTTGTGATTTGTTTGATTGATTCTCACTTTGAATTGCTATTTGATTCTCGATTGTTCTTGAGTTCAATTAAGAGTGAAAAGAAGATACAACGAGCGGAAAAAGGCAGAGTCGTGAGAATATAAGAGGGTAAAAGCCGATTGAGTGTTAAACACGAGTGTGAGTGACATCAAATTGAGGGAAACGCGTGAGGGAGTATGTTGGAACCACGACTGCACTTCGACGATTGATTAAGAAACTTGTGGATGAGGCCTGGACTCCATTAGTTCTTTAATTTTATAGGTAACAAGTTGCTACAATAAAAAACCACGATAATATGGAGATAGGCAAGGTGAGGCGCGGACTAGGTCGCTCTCTTAAGACGAATTTCACGACCCCTTCTCTAATGAGGTGCAAAAAGGTTCTGATCGTGTCGCCTATGGGATACAACAGCCCAGCCTATCTCTCCGCTGTAACTTCACCGAAATTGCACGTCCGAGTGAAATAGAAGCTTACACCCGATACACAACAAGAGCTCAACATATGTGTATACAATATAGAAGATATATGATCTTTAGAAATATAATTTTCTCTCTACTCTCATACTTTTACAAAGCCACCAAAACCCTTTTTATATAGTATAAAATATGACCACCATAAAACCTCTATTTAATATATAATTAAAGAAAATATGGAGGTTTTATGAGGCAAAATAATAATTTTGTAGGTTTCAAAATAGTGGTCCAAATGACGTATAAATGTTGTCAAAGACAATATTTATATTTTATAGTAAAATATATATTTTTATTAAAATACTCCAACAATCCCCCACTTATTTTAATAAAATAAGAAGAAGAATAATACTTGAGCTCTTGCGGAATATTATGCATAATGAAAGTGAGCAATGCCTTGAAACCTTCACTTAGTACAATATGTTTTTCGTACTAGAATCAAAGTGGACTTAGCCTTGAAATAGTGACCCTTGGGGCACGTTGAATCATATTGCACACATAATATTAAAAGTGTCCCGATCGAAGCTTCTAAAGCCAGCACATTAACGGCCATGTGCTTTACCCCATTTCTCGTGAGAGTTCTAGAGAGACTATAATTCTCATAGGAAGCGGCTCCACTTCCACACTCACAAGGTGAATTCTATCAAGGATGTTTACGTAACTCCAACACCCCACCCATTTGGGCTATAGAAATTCATCAAGAGATCAAAGTCTCAACCTCACAATTCGTTACGAGCTTTATTCGTGACACGCACCATAGGGATGGATAATAAAAGTGTGCACTTTTATCACTATCAAGTTGCTTTCAGATTCGTTTTTCTTCACCTAGTTCGTATGATCTCTAGCCCCTAGGCGGTAGTATCCTCATCAACAACTTTACAAAATATATTAGGCTTTAATCAAATCCCCCTCGATGCATTTCAGATAATTTCTGAAATAATGTGAAATATAATTTCACAAATTTAGTCTCATAAACTTTATGGTATATTAACCATTTCTCATATAATTTCACTTCAATTTTCACGTGATTTTTCACATAGCTTCACAGTACTGTATTTTCTTTTAATGGTTCCGGATTCCATTAAAAGATTCTCGCAATATGCCAACTGCAGCTTTTCAATCACATCTATCAATGCACAAATCATTGATTTTTCACAATCTCATTAATCAAAGCACAAAGCATTTGATTTATCACACATTAGGATTTTACATATCACATTCGGTATCAACCGGCCTCTTCACAGGCTAATGTCAAAATAATCAATCCAAATTGATATGAATTTTCAATTTTAAATTATCGGCATATAGCTCATTCACACAAGGTGAAAAATTGGAATATAATTCCTCTCTTTAAGATTATCAAAATTCAACAATATTGAAAACTTTGAAAAATGTTTCACTTCACAAATCACAAATATATTTGCTAATACATTTTCAGCAAATTTAATAATCACAATTAGGCCTTTGTAAATCACATCAATGTCACATATATGCAAATTTAGGCCTATGAAAGTTACTTGTATAATCAAGATTTCAAATAAAGCATAATTTATCACAATACAAATTTGCAATCATAAAGTGAGCAATTTAAACAAAGATCACGTTAAAATCAATTATCACATGCTCATATAGGTACACACTAAAACTCCCACTATTTCTCAATATTTAAACAATACATAAAATATTTAATAATATGATCATGCTCTCTAAGACCCCCACCATTTCACATCAAATGTTCCAACACACGCATGATGAATTAGATTCAAGATATAATATATCATGCTCATTTCCACAACTAGAAAAAACTATAACACAACCACTAATTCTCCATTTAAATAAATTATTTATTTTTATAATCAATTGCTCTAATAATTCACCATAATTGATATTCATTGATCAACACCATTACCTCATGTAAATATATAAGCCATGCACTGAACACACAAAAATAATATAATAGAACATTCAAAACTCTTCATGTATCACATAAACATTAAGTAACTTAATCAGATAACCAACGAAAACTAAAAAGGAATATGCTTCTTTATCACTCATAAAAAAATGATACATGTAATATCAAAATTACATTTTGACATGCGTGTTATTTAACAAATTTATTTCTAAAAGAAACGGTAAGAAAATCAAAAACCATCAGGAGGTCATAATATGCACTTAATTACACCTTAATCATCACATTACTAATTCGTTACTCGTGTATTAATTACTCAAAAGACAAACGGCACAAAGTAATTTTTTTCTTTTTAGAAAATGAAGGTTGAACAAGTAGTACTAATTTCACAAATCAGTAGATTATTTTTGAAAAACAAAACTACAATTTAATCATATCCCCAAATTTGGTCAAACTATTTTTTATGATAAGTTAATGCGTACTCATTATACTTCTTAAAACAAATTATGAAACGGTCAGAAACATGTAGGAATTAAAATCTGCAGAAGTGTTCCAGCATAAGAAATTATACAACCACCAAATAATTCACGCGAATGGTTGTACTTCAAACCTCTGCATATTCTACTTTTAATATGACACACGAATCATCAACACAATTAACATGCAATGATATAATCGTGAGTATTATCACATTTGTGAATTTTTCATTCTACAAAGTCTAATTTAGAATCTCGACATTACAACTCGATCTTATTTAATCACACAACTATTCTTATCATGCAATTATTCTTCACACAACCATCACAAACTTATTATTGTATTGCAAGATATCATAATTAATTTGGAAATTAAGAACGTACCAGATTCCATGAATTTCTATTACGAATTCTTTCGATACCTCAAAAACGCGCACAATTTGGCAGCTGCAGCAGTGCTTAGTATTTGGGGCATATCTCTCTCGTTCGATGTCCGATTTCAGTGATTCAAGATGTTTCGAACAGCCAACAAAAATGCCTAAAGCTTTTGTGTTTTTCACACTCTCAAATTCGGATATTATCGGATCCAAAACGGACCTCAAAATATGAACTCGTGGATTGCACAAACATTCACCTACAACAAAAATAAGATCATTAATTTTGTTTAGCCAACACAAGATAATAAATAAAAATGAATTATCTCCCTTTTCATCATCAAGGGTTGCTCTTTTGGATCATCGTCAAAGCTCATCTTCATGGGATTGAAGTTCGTCTTAAATTGTTGGAACCACGGCTGCACTTCGACGATTGATCAAGAAACTTGTGGATGAGGCCTGGACTCCATTAGTTCTTTAATTTTATAGGTAACAAGTTGCTACAATAAAAAACCACGATAATATGGAGATAGGCAAGGTGAGGCGCGGACTAGGTCGCTCTCTTAAGACGAATTTCACGACCCCTTCTCTAATGAGGTGCAACAAGGTTCCGATCGTGTCGCCTATGGGATACAACAGCCCAGCCTATCTCTCCGGTGTAACTTCACCGAAATTGCACGTCCGAGTGAAGTAGAAGCTTACACCCGACACACAACAAGAGCTCAACATATGTGTATACAATATAGAAGATATATGATCTTTAGACATATAATTTTCTCTCTACTCTCATACTTTTACAAAGCCACCAAAACCCCTTTTATATAGTATAAAATATGACCACTATAAAACCTCTATTTAATATATAATTAAAGAAAATATGGAGGTTTTATGAGGCAAAATAATAATTTTGTAGGTTTCAAAATAGTGGTCCAAATGACATATAAATGCTGTCAAAGACAATATTTATATTTTATAATAAAATATATATTTTTATTAAAATACTCCAACAGAGTGTTTGTGAGGTTTTTTATCATATCTTGCAGATCTCGTAACATGTCACAAAACGGAGGAGATAATTCAACTAAAGAGGGGCAACAACCAGGCATTTCAAAGTTCCAAATGCAAACATTGGTGAGCGAGATGAGGCGGGTGATGAGAATGGAGTTGGAGCAAATTCATGAAAGGATAGAGAAATTGGAGGAGGAGGCAACAAAGAGGCAGCACCCACCTAGGCGAGTGCAACCAACGGCACAATGGGGTGGTGCTAAAGATGAAGAAGAATTAGAGGAACTCGATGAACGTCCAATGAATGGAGGAAGGTTTGAACGTGGGTATAGAGGTGCTAACAATGGAAGAAGGCCCAAGCAAGATGACGATTTGGGAAGCATCAAGGTGACGATTTCGCCATTTCAAGGCAGAACTGACCCAGAGGCTTATCTAGAATGGGAGAAGAAGATAGAAATGGTCTTCGAATGTCATAACTGCTCCGAAAACAAAAAGGTAAAGCTTGCTACGATTGAATTCACTGATTATGCTATTATTTGGTGGGATCAATTGTTGAAGGAAAGGAGGAGAAATTATGAGCAACCTGTTGAAACATGGGATGAGATGAAGGCCATCATGAGGAAACGTTTCATTCTAAACTACTACCACAGAGAGTTGTTCAACAAGTTACAGCGCCTAACTCAAGGATCGAGGAGCGTCGATGAGTACCACAAAGAGATGGAAGTTGCTATGATCCGAGCAAGTGTACAAGAAGATAGAGAAGCTACCATGGCTAGATTCCTACATGGCTTAAATCGTGAAATAGCAGATGTTGTGGAGATGCAACACTATGTGGAATTGACGGATATGGTGCACCAAGCTATCAAAGTCGAACAACAACTGAAGCGGAGGAATTTGGCTAGGAAGGGAACAGGTGCAATCACTTCAAATTCGTGGAAGGCAGCACCTAAACGGGATGAATGGCCATCAACCAAACCTAAATTCGAACCTTCTAAGGATGCCAAACCAGTGTCAACATTCAAACAAGGTTACACTGAACCTTCCACTTCTAAGAATCGAGATATGAAATGTTTCAAGTGCCATGGCAGGGGACACATAGCTAGTGAGTGTCCTAACAAAAAGGTTATGGTGATAAATGCCCAAGGGGAGATCGAATCGGAGGATGAAAAGGAAGACGAGGTAGATGAGTTGCCATCTTTTGGAGATACATACGAAGGACAATATGCTGTAGAGGGCGATTTATTAGTGGCAAGGCGAGCTCTTAGTGTACAAGGTAAAGAAGAAGAGAACAATCAACGAGAAAACTTATTTCATACTCGTTGTTTTGTAAATGGTAAGGTTTGCAGCGTTATTATTGATGGTGGGAGCTGCACTAATGTTGCAAGTACTGAATTAGTTGAGAAATTGGAGTTGCCTACCTTGAGGCATGCTCCACCATACCGACTTCAGTGGCTAAATAATAGTGGAGAAATCAAGGTGACAAAGCAAGTGTTAGTAGCATTCTCCATTGGCAAGTATGAGGATGAAGTGTTGTATGATGTGGTGCCTATGCAAGCATGCCATGTCCTATTGGGGAGACCATGGCAGTACGATCGCCGGGCAACACATGATGGGTACACTAATAGGTACTCTTTTATCGTTAAAAAGAAACCCATGACACTTGTACCGTTAAGTCCAAAACAAGTTCTTGAAGATCAACTCAAGATACAAAAAAAGAGTGAGAAGTGTAAAGAAAAACAGAGAGATGGTGAGATTGAGAGAAAAGAAAAGGAGAGAAGAGAAAAGGAGAGAAGTGTCAAAACAAAAGAGAGTGATAAAAAAATGAGAGTGCACGAGGGGAAAAGTACAACTTCATTGCAAAAAAAAAAAAGTGAGATCAAGAGAGCTTTATTATCGCAACAGCTCCTTATAGTACTTATGTACAAGGAGGCCCTTTTAAGTACTAACGAACTTGTCGGATCATTGCCGAGCAATGTTGTTTCACTTTTGCAGGAATTTGAAGATGTCTTTCCCGAGGAGGTAGCACCAGGCTTACCACCAATTCGAGGAATTGAGCACCAAATTGACTTCGTACCAGGTGCAACAATTCCAAACCGACCAGCCTATCGAAGTAGTCCCGAGGAGACAAAGGAACTTCAACGGCAGGTTGATGAGCTACTGGAGAAAGGACATATTAGGGAGAGTATGAGCCCTTGTGAAGTTCCGGTGTTGCTTGTACCTAAGAATGATGGAACATGGAGGATGTGTGTTGATTGTCGAGCCATCAACAATATCACAGTAAAGTATCGTCATCCTATTCCTAGACTAGATGATATGTTAGATGAATTGCATGGGTCTTGCGTGTTCTCTAAAATTGATCTTAAGAGTGGTTATCATCAAATTAGAATGAAAGAAGGTGATGAGTGGAAAACTGCATTTAAAACAAAATATGGCTTGTATGAATGGTTGGTTATGCCGTTTGGGCTTACTAATGCACCTAGTACTTTTATGAGGCTCATGAACCATGTTTTACGTGCATTCCTTGGTAAATTTGTAGTTGTGTATTTTGATGATATTCTAATTTACAGCAAAAACCTTAATGATCACGTTGAACACCTAGCACTTGTTTTAAAGGTTTTAAGGAAAGAAAGGTTGTTTGCTAATCTTAAGAAATGTACTTTCTATATGGACAAACTTGTGTTTCTTGGTTATGTTGTTAGTGCTAAAGGTATAGAGGTTAATGAGGAAAAGGTGATGGCGATTCGAGATTGGCCAACGCCTACATCGGTGACTTGAGTCAGGAGCTTTCATGGCTTGGCTGGATGTTATAGGTGCTTTGTTCGGAATTTCAGCAGCATAGCAGCACCTCTTACAATAGTTATCAAGAAGAACGTTCCATTCAAGTGGGGAGAGGAACAAGAAAGGGCATTTCAACTAATCAAGGATAAATTGACTAATGCACCGTTACTTGTTTTGCCTAACTTCACCAAAATGTTTGAAATTGAGTGTGATGCATCAGGTATAGGTATTGGCGGTGTACTAATGCAAGAAGGAAGACCAATTGCATACTTTAGTGAAACATTAAGTGGGGCAGCTTTAAACTATCCTACATATGACAAGGAATTGTATGCATTGGTTCGAACTCTAGAGACATGGCAGACTACGTGTGGGCAAAAGAGTTTGTGATTCATAGCGATCATGAATCCTTGAAGCATCTAAAGGGACAGTACAAATTGAGCAAGCATCATGCCAAGTGGGTGGAATTCATCGAAACTTTTCCTTATGTTATCAAATACAAGCAAGGTAAGGAGAACATAGTTGCTGATGCATTGTCACGAAGGTATGTTTTCCTTTCAACACTTAGTACTAAGTTGCTTGGATTTGAGTATATTAAGGACTTGTATGCAACTGATTCTGATTTTGGTGATTATTTTAAAAATTGCACTAATGGGGCATACGGGAAGTTCTATTTGCATGATGGTTTTTTATTTCCGGAGAACAAGTTATGTGTGCCACATTCATCTTTGCGTGAATTACTTGTTCGGGAATCACATAGTGGTGGTTTGATGGGGCACTTTGGCGTGGCTAAGACTTTAGGTGTGTTGCATGAGCATTTCTTTTGGCCACGCATGAAACATGATGTAGAGAAAATTTGTGCAAGATGCATTAGTTGCAAACAAGCTAAATCTAGGCTTCAACCACATGTTTTGTACACTCCCCTACCTATTCCAAATGCACCTTGGGTTGATATCTCTATGGATTTTGTTTTGGGTTTACCTAGGACAAAGAGAGGGAGAGATTCAGTTTTTGTGGTTGTTGATAGGTTCTCTAAAATGGCTCACTTTATTGCATGCCATAAAACTGATGATGCATCGCATGTAGCGAATTTATTTTTTTGTGAGATTGTTTGGTTGCATGGCATGCCAAGGACTATTGTTTCTGATAGAGATGCAAGGTTTTTAAGTTACTTTTGGAAGACTTTGTGGGATAAGTTAGGAACTAAATTGTTGTTCTCTACTACATGTCACCCACAAACTGATGGTCAAACGGAAGTAGTCAATAGGACTTTGTCTACTTTATTGCGTGCAATTATACAAAAAAACTTGAAAACTTGGGAAGATTGTTTACCGCATGTTGAATTTGCTTATAATCGTTGTGTTCATTCTGCAACTAAGTTTTCACCATTTGAGATTGTTTATGGTTTTAATCATTTGACTGCTTTGGATTTAACCCCTTTACCTTTGCATGAGCGTGTTAACTTAGATGGCGAAAAAAAAAGCAGATTTCGTAAAACAACTTCATGAGAAGGCAAGGCAACATAAAGAGCGTTGGACTGAGCAATATGTCAAGCAAGCTAATAAGGGGCGTAAGAAAGTTGTCTTCGAACCAGGAGATTGGGTATGGCTACATATGAGAAAGGATCGGTTCCCTCAACAAAGAAGATCTAAACTTCTTCCAAGGGGTGATGGACCATTTCAAGTGGTGGAACGTATCAATGACAATGCCTACAAACTTGAACTACCTGGTGAGTATGGTGTTAGTACTAGCTTTTATGTTTCTGACTTATCTCCATTTGATGTAGGTGATGCAGATTTGAGGACAAATCCTTCTCAAGAAGGGGAGAATGATGCAAATGGAACCATAAGAGACGAAGTCCACCAAGAGCCACTAAGCTTGCCAAGCGGACCAATCACAAGGCTTAGAGCCAAGCGTTTCAAGGAAGCATTATATGGGCTGATTTAAGAAGAAGTTGAGATGGCAAATAATTGGAGGCCCAGCATGAGTTCAAATCCATGTACAAGCCCATTCGCAATTCAAATGGACCCAAATCAGATTGGAGGGAAGTCAATCACAAATATATCAGTTATGGAAGGATCTAATTGAAGCAATCACGTTTTTCAAGGATTTGGAGAGTCCTCCACTTGTGCAATTTCAGCTTTAGAATATCAAATTTCTGATTTAGATGTTTCCTTAATTTAGAATCAATAATTGTTAATTAGATTGGCTGATTTGTGGCTGATTTGATTAGATAGATAATAATTCATTGTTCTTATTTTATTTCCATAGATTAGAGAATATTGAACCCTATATAAATTGGCTAAGTTGTATGTTCCAGCAACCAATTCAGAAATCATTTTGTGAGGCATTAGTATTCTTCTTTCTATCTTGAAAGAGCTTTTGAACTTATCAAGTTATCTTGTGGCGTTCAAACAATCAGACTTATCATCACGATTCTTGAATCCATCTTGAACTCTTGGTGTGGCGTCTTCGCATCCATTGTAATCTTGGTTCGTGATTTACTAATCATTGGGTCAAGGTTTGACAAACTTGTTTCTTTGAAGGGTCTTGGGGTTTCAAAACCATATATTGTTATTGGGTTTCGTCACATGTTGGCGTAGATCATATCACGTTTCTTACAAAATTTCATGAAATTTATATTTATATCATGATATCATGATTATTGTATTACAATTATTATTGAGGACCAGAAATATCATGATTTATCGAAATTTCCAAATATGAGCAGATGGAATGATCATGAGATGGTGGTTGATCGCAACAAATAATCTTCATGCATGGGGACAATTTGAAATTTTGAAATATTTTTGTCACGATGTTGTCGTTACGTATATGTAGTAATATAATACGATGAAAATAAATACGTGAACAAATTACTATAGTAACACAACACAAATTATTGTCACTCGTCAAATAATCTTCTAACGAGAGTCGTCGTAGAAGCAAAATATGGATCCCCAAAAAAACTAGCAATCCTAACTTCTGTTAGCAAGAAGGAACTATCAAACTTTTCTAAGTAAAACAAGGATCTAATATAAGCTGAAAATCATGTCACCCACGGTATATCTGGTAACGCACTGTGTTTCAAGTGCAACCCGGACATAACAGAAGGATGATTGTACTATCATGTCAGTTCAATGATGAACATGGAAAATTCCAAGCGATTTACGCAAGTAATCAAATCTTAGGAGATCCAAAGGTTTTGTGAAGATATCAGCCAACTGACTCCCTGTGGACACATATGCAATGGACAATGTGGGATCGATGGGTGTTCCGACACTGTTATGTCCCAATTCATCATTTAAGATATAGTAAACATTACTGAATGTATAAAGTAACTTAAGTTGGAATTCTTACATTTCCAAACCTCATATATTGTTTTCTTGGTACCTGGTCTAAGGTACACCATGTTAATGGTGTAACAGTTTGTACTCATTGCTTCTACCCAGACCTTTAAAGCAACATTTGCTGAGATCAGCATGACTCGTGTCATTTGCCTGAATGTCATTTTTTCCCTTTCTCCTACACCATTGTGACGAAGTGTCTTGGGTACAAAAAACTCATGTGACATACCATTCTTATCACAAAACTTTCTGAAGGATGAATTTTCAAACTCCCTTTTTCCTCCAATGCTTTCATGTTTCTCAATCTGAATTCCCTTATCATCCTTGACAACTGGTCTTGTGCGCCAAGCATCTTCATTTATTGAATTGATGAACATCTCCATCCTGGTCTTGCAATATGAATAGTTGTTTCAGGTAAGAAGTGGTGGGCGAGTAGTGGAGCCGCCTTCCATATGAGCGTTCATCGCTCCTATAGAGAAAAAAAAATCGAATTCCCAAAATCACGTACTATGTATGTCTAGTGTGAGGCTCTTGATCCCGATTATTGATTTATATACTTATAGAAATAAATTATTCTAAGTTGTAACCGATTACTTGTTGAGACGATATTATATTGCAACTAGAAGTCTTGTGTTGTCACGGTAATTAAATACTAAAGAATGAATAAATAACAAAATAATTTAATGTGGTTCAGACACAATTGTGCCATACATCCACGAGGACCTGCACGTGTTCACTAGTTCAGATTTAGAGTGTACATTTATAGGACTTAATTAATAATAAAAACTTTGTCTTTAATTTTTACGACGTTCTTGTACACAACTCGAACTTTGTGTTTTTCCACAGCAGCTCCTCTCCGCGAATCTTGAACCTTTTTCAAGCCTGAACTCCCTTCAGAAACGCGGATGACCTCTCCCTAGATGTAGACATCAACTCTGTATATATTGGTACACAACAACGATGGCACAATACTGGTTTACAAACTGCCCTGGCACAACTTCGATACGATGAGATGTTTTTCTCCAATAATGGTGTTGAGATCTTCAATGACCTGTGCGGCTTTATATATGCACGAATTTAGCCTCCCAAACTCTTGCTTGATCTCCAAGAAATCGTGTAACTAGGGAAGTATAGTCCTAGCCACTTTCTAACTATATTCTAGATAAGTCCAAAGATACCTAGCTAGAATAAAATACATGGAAATAAATCAAAGTCCTAATTTAAAAATATTACAAAAATAGGACTATAAATAATTCCCAAAAATAAACACTGAACCAAATCTTTGCCAATATTTACTTCCAAGTTTGGTAGATTTCTTCACTCCCCAAATTCAAAATCTTCTACTAACAGTTTGTCACTCCAATTTCAGCACCAAAAACGATGCATTGCCGATTCAATCTCTTTTATCAAGACACATAGAAGCTTAAAGCACCCCATGATATAGGAATGAATAACTTAAAATATTAACTTGATAAGAACATCTTTCCCCGCCTTCGATAACTTCTTTTTCACCCCAACCTTTGATTTTATTCCGAACGAGCTCTGAGGTAACCAAAAACCGCCTTACGAGATGGTCCCATCGATGCCGGCATACACCCATGTACTTGTCATGTTTAACATCGCCTCTTTCTCCTCCTTCGTAGTAGATGCACAAAAATCCATGGTAAATTTATCCAAGTTAATGAGTTGACCCGAGGCAAGCTTATACTCATTAAGAATACGCCTAAGGGGGGACGCACTCAGTGAAGTAGCATGGGAGAAAGTAAGTGTGTCATCCGCGAAGCAAAGGTTCGACATCGGCGGCGCCGTTGGAGCGATTTTGATGCCTTGAATATCGCAACTATCAGCCGCCTGGATCATTGAGACAAGACCCTCAGTGAAACAAATAACGAGATAAGGCGAAAGGGGACCGCCCTTCAATCAAGCTAGAGGGAAAACCGAGACGACTGAAGATTCTTTTAAAAAAACCCCACTCAATACAATCGTAGGCTTTACTAATGTCCAGTTTAATTTCCATAAATTTAGTTCGCTTCCTAGAATTTAACTTAATGAATTGGTTGGTTTCATCAGCCACCAAAACATTATCCGATATAAGGCGCTTCGGGACAAAGGCAGAGAAATGAGATTGCACAAAATTGGTTTCATTCGGTTCGCAAAAATAATAGTAAGGTCCTACAATTCTCATTTTGTTTCTAATTTATCTAATATATATGTAATATTTTGGAAAATTTAGAATGCTTGAATTGTTTATCAAAATTAATTGATTAAAACTAGGAATAATTAAAATTTTATATGTAATTTTTAATGCATGAAATTATGTTTTCTTTTATAATTTATATACAAGTAAATTTATTAAAACATATTACGTACTAAAAGAAAATATAAGCTATAATGAAAATCCATTCAAAGATAAAATATCATGATATATTGATTTTTTAGTTAAATTGATGTGGGGTCCATGTGTCATGAGATATCATTTGAGGGTGGGTTTTCCCAATTTTATAATGCTTGGGTACAAATCACAAATATAATTCACACGTATTTAAATATATAATTTACACACACAAGTTTGTATGAGTACACTTTAGTACAAATAATATTAAACATAGTTTTAAAATTTTAATATTTATGATTATGTTTTATTATTTATCAAAAATAATTTTAGTAATAGAATATGCTATCCAATCTTAAAGAGGATTTCGGTAATTCACCAGTTCAACAATTCTTGTGTACCATCGAACCATTCCGAAAGTCGAGCCATCATCTGTATTCATTTAATTACTCTATTTCATGTGACCCGACTACGATTTTTGGAAGGTGATGAAGACTAGCGTGATGTCAGGTGATAATGTGATCCCAACGTCAAGCTTCCCAGAGTCTTAATCGATCGTTGTACCTGCAGCACTAGGAGTGATTATGCCGGTATAGAAGCTCCGACGATCAGTTTCAAATGTATAGATATGTTCTTTTGTATGTTTGTAAAAAATTGTTACGTCATAAAAGTTTGATTGAACTACCTTTTTATAGAGATTTTCTTTCTCGAGTCCTGAGACTTTTCTTTTAGGGCTTTTAACATAACTCTACTTATTTGGGCCTGCCGCCCTCAATGGGCTTTTAAGGTTAAGTGGATCTTAACTCGCCTTAGACACCGAGGTAAGGATGGTTTTTTTTTCCCAAGACCTCACTTCGGGTCCCGACGTAAGGTATAAACTAGATTCGTTTCTTAGGGTTTTGATGTTCTTTATGAAACTAAGATCTCTTTCTTCTGGGCTTTCTCGCTCTGATGGGCTTTTAGGGCTGCCTTTCTCAATTTTATGTAATGTCATAGCGGTGAGGCCCATCAAGGTGAAATGGTCCATACCAACTATTCCCCTGTACTAAACAAATTGAATTTCAAATTCAGAGTCATAAAGTCCCGCCTTTTTCGAATTGACCACGTGTCTCTTTTCTAGAGGCTGCTCAAGGCAGCGTGTGTAAGTTAATGCCTGACTGCTCGTATATCGAGCATATCATTTATTGAATCATGCGGGAGGCATGTTTTACGATAATATATGTACTTTCATTGATCTCATCCGTCCATTTAAGTGGCAATATCTTTTGTCGTTTCCCATTCCGTCCTTATAAATATTTTCCCCCTACCCCATACTATTTATCATCTTTTACTTTTATTTTCCCTTTATTATCTGCGTATTATTTTTTCCAGCAAAGTTGTTTTCACGCGTCTCATTTTTTCCCTAGCGAATCATCTCTGGTTTCCCTACCTCTTTTCTTTCTTTACTATTTCATTTTCTAGTTCTCATGTCTTTTCGCTCATCTAAGTTAGCCGACCAAGTTGCTCATCTTCGTTGTTTAGACGATGATGACGATGGCTTTGACATCTTGGTGTCTCTTCCTAGAGTAGTCCCTCCTATCCCCTCAACCAGTATAGGTTCTCGTGGTTCTTCTGCATAAATTCTCACGATCTCCGCGTGGAAAGATCCAATGACTTTCTTTGAGGAAATTCTCCAAATCTCCCCGAGGGGAGTTCTCAAGTTCTAGCCGAGGGAAGGAACCTGAGGGGATCACTGGGGGCCTAGTACCTTAACCAATATTGACCTCTTTAGTTTAATCAGGGATGTAGTTCTCTCCTCGGATACCGAGTTAGTCCTTCCCTTGACCTCTGATCGTCCCCACATGCCCCTTCCGGGTTATAGTACATGATTTTCTTAATAGTTTTATTATGGCTTTTCATTTCTAGTCTCCCCTTACTTTACTGAGATAGCCCAAATTTACGAGGTGTCTAGAAACCATATTTATCCTAATGATGACTGATTTTCGAATGCTTTGTGCCTGGTCCGGGTTCATTCATTCTCCAACTGGTTTGAGGAGTGTTATATTCCTACAAAAGTTAAGCCCATACCACGTCTCCATCTCTTTCTCGTCCTCATTTCAAGATCATAAATCCTCCGAACAAAACGGATTGGTGGCAAGGTCAATATTTTTTCGTGAAAAGTCCCTGTGATACAAGATATCTTCACCCTTGGATTGTTACCTTACCCGAGAAGATCAGGAGAGGTAAATCTCTTCATGTTGATGACTGGCTGTTACGACTAATAACTCACTTCCAGCCGAGTTTTGGCTTGCTCAAGCGACTCATTAAATACCCTCTGTTATTGCGTCATTTTTATTTCCACAATAATATGATCCAACCCATGTTGCAAGTTGCACTGGGTAGGCTTCCTGACATATGTATATATGGAATTTTTAGTTCCTTATCACTTTCGATATTGTATTTTCATATTGCCTCTTTTCTCATTTATTGCGGATTTAAGGATGAAAGGCATGTACAGAGTGAAGAAAGCAGCTACTCGGCCAATGAAAACAGAGCCTGAATTATATGGTTCCGATTTCCTGCGTCCCTTGGCGGTCAATCCTGGGAATAGGATCTCAGAAGACCAAGGTCCAAAATCCAAAATCACCAGGAAGAAACCGCCTGGCCCAATCCGCTTCCGAGGTAGAATCAGGCTTTGCGAGCCTGGTTCTGAGTCGGCTACTCTTTTCGTGCCTGGGCCGACAATTAGCCCACTCGACTTACTTCGGCTAGTGAAAATGAACCTCCTCGATCTGAGGCGAGTAAAAAAAAAAGGCAGCCGGAAACCCTCTTGGCCCCATCGGGAACATCCTCTTCCAAACATTACCCTTAATCGTTGTCGAAAATTCGAGAAACGTTAGAGGCTTGACGGGCTGCCGCATTGCCACTAGATGTGGAATACTTTCGGCAAATAGATGATGATGCTCGCCATGAGTTGTTACTTAATAATATAACTCATGTTTGGTCGTTGTACTATTTTTCCTTTTATTGAGGAAGATTACCCCTCATTTTTGATATTTTATGCACCTATATTTTTATGCTCTATTTATAGAAATTTTCTATTGTCTTCCTGGTCCCACTCGGTCGGGGCGGAGTTCTTTGGGAGGCCTATGACACTAAGAAAGATGAAGTAATCATCCAACTCTAAAAAGAGGTTCAGGCACTAAAAGAGAGTTTGGCCTTAGGTGATCCTCGATAAATGCTCTCTTCGAGGACGTGATGAGAGAACATGAGGAAGAGGGGGTTCTTAAGGCGGAGAAAGAGTCTCTGGAAGTATGGAATGCCGAGCTAGAGAAAAAAATCAGGGAAATCAGCCACGAGCTGTTTCAGGCTGGGTTGGAGGCGTCCGTCAATTTTAATGAGGGAATCTGAGAGGGCTATCGATTATTTTCCCATTCTTCTAAAGGTGAGCAACTTATGCAAGAATTTGTGTGGAGGTTTTTTGTCCAACTGTGGAAGTCAACAACTTTCATCCGAAAGGCGTCTGAATCGGCTCGCTTTTTCTTTACGTCAGCTGTTGAGTCTGCCCACAATCGTATAAACAAAGCACGAATCCAGTTTTCGCTGGACGTGGAAGAGCTTAGCGAAGATTTGACCAAGGATGTGATCCCGGGATTCGAAGATGATGTCAAGGACGACCCCGAGTTGGAAATGTGGAGGGCCGTTTATCAAAATTTGTTGCATGTCCTTATATCAAGGTCGACTTCGTTGGTGTCATCACCGATTACGTTGTGATGTTGAGCCTCAAAGGGTTATGGTTGAGCTCGGAGAAGCTGCTCTCGAGTCAACTGATCACTCTGACGGACTGGCGATCTATACCATTCTTGAGGTGGAAACTTTGAATGCCCTTACTTTGGACAATATGTAACTGCGTGTTTCTTCTCGTTTTAGCGACAAAAACAAAATTCTTGTTTTCCTATTTTCCCATTTCTTTCAAGGAATGTTTTAAAGACTATTTCGTAATGTATTCTTTTTTCGCACTTATCATAAGTTTGTTTTGTACTTCTTTCATATGAATTTTCTTTTACCAACTTATCTTTTATCGTGCAGCTCACGCGATGTCTTCGGGCGACGCGTACGAGCGCGTGTGGCAGCGGCTCGGCGGCGGGGTCGCGGCGATCTAACTCCTTCGTCTTCCTCCTCTCGGATTTCACCTTGTATACCGAATTCTACAATCACGTGGCACCAGCCACGGAAAAGTTAGAACAAATGGAATAAAAACGACAATTAAATAGGCGACCGATTAATGGTAGCGGCGCGTGGGGCCGACGACCGTCGATAGTAACGACGGATCGGCGGTGGAGCAGCGGCCTTGAGTGAGGAGAGCGGCTAGGGTTTCTTGTCTTATGTACAAGACCTATAAATCTTGTATTTATAGTGTCTTGTGCACAAACCCTAAAAGGCTTAAGTTGGACCAGGCCCAGCAGCTTAAGCTCGTTTGTTTTTCTCTGCTCGTTTCTCCAAACCAATGATCGGAAATTTATAACAATAATATTTTCAGAATCATTGAAACTTCCTCGTCGATACGAGTGCCAAAACTCGATTTCCAATTTCTAAAAATGGAAAACCTAATTTTGTAAACATACCAAATCGGGAAACTTCCCAATTTAGAAAGTTCACTAAGATCATCGCCTAGTTCTTTCATATTCCTATTATCATTCATAATTCACAATTATGAATCTTGAAATCAATCGTATTGACTTCCAATTATGTAAAGACCAAACTTTTTAATATTTGACCATTTATTCAATAAATTCAAGTATACAAGCAGTGTGACCATTGATGGTTCAGGTGTAAGCTAGCCGTCGCCCCACAACTCATTATGGTTTAAACTCGTCCCCAGAGTTATATTTAAAATTCTATTTTATCGCTAATTTGAATATTGGAAAAATACCATAACCTCCCATGATGTTAAATAATAATCACCCATACCCCATTATTTTTGAAAAATATTATCCATTACTTCTTTAAGGTTTCATTTTTGTAAAAATGCAACTTAAACCAAATTAAGTAATTTCTCACATCAACACGCACATGGGCGCAACGAAAAGGTTAAGAGAATTTATTGATTGAGAAATATATAATCATCGATGCAAACATATGAAATGATGAGGAGAAAACAAACCACATCGTTTTTCACACAAATATTTTGTTTTAAGAAAAACAAAATTCAACTATCAATATGAATTTCTCGTTAGTAATGGAACTTGTCGAGAGCATAAACTATAATGACGAGGTGAGAAATATGACAATGAGTGAAGGTTGAAGAAAGGAGGTGAATGCCATAATATGTGATAAAAAATATATATGTGTTACTAATGTTTGTTTTTCAAACATTAGAGGCTTATGTGTAATTAAATATACCGTGAAATTAGCTTAATGTTTTAAGTGATAGATGATGAGTTTTCAATAAAATGATTACTAGAAGGGTTTGAATGTTAGATCAAACTAAATCTCCAGAGAGATTTGTGTATTTTTTCGAATCTAAGGGATCTACGTGTAATGAGACAAAACTTCAAAGAAGTATGTATAATTTATCTAGGTATTTTGGAGGACCATAATTACAATTTTCTCATTTATTGTGATGCTCAGTTGTATATATAACTCCTACCAGCACTAACTCCATTACAAGTCAAAACCATTACATTATTTGTCCAATATTTTTTCTCTCTCTTCTCCTTAAAACCTTCTCTCTCCTCTCTTTAAAATCTTTTCTCTTGTTTACATCGTTAACCATGTCTCCCTACACACATATCCTCCATCTTGTAACAATTCTTTTTCTACTTCTCATGAATGGAAACAATGAAATAATCATTTGCTACAGCAACAAAGTCATCATGACGGCCCCTTCTATCATCATTACAGTTGATAAAAATCCAGGATCCGGAAATTTTACATCAATTCAAGGTGCAATTGACTCTCTCCCTTTGGTGAACCAAGAAAGAGTTTTGATCGATGTTCATGCAGGGATATACACGTAAGTTCTTCTTCCTTAGTTCATCCATTTATATGTGTATATGTATATTATATTTGCATGAAGTTTATTTATATGTTTGAACTAAATATTATTTGAAGAGAGAAGGTAACAATACCTTCAACAAAAGCGTACATAAAAATACTAGGTGCTGGGGCAGAAAATACAGTGGTTCAGTGGGGTGATACAGCCAGGTCACAGCCACTTGGAACATATGGTTCAGCAACTTTTGGCGTAGATGCACCATACTTTGTAGCAAAAAATATCACATTCAAGGTAGTGTGCAGTCTAACCTCTTTTGTTTTATGTGCTTTAATTATATGTTACATGTGTCATTTGATGAACGAATAATATATATATATATATATATATATATATATATATATATATATACATACGTGTGTGTATATATAATGTGCAGTCTTACATCTTTGTTTTACGTGCTTTAATTTTGTTCCATGTGTCATTTAATACTCTCTCTCTCTCTCCATCTTTATATATATATATATATATATATATATATATATATATATATATATATATATATATATATATATATATATATATATATATATATACTTATATACTCACACACTAAAATATATTTAAATATTTGGTAGATGTTTTAGAAAGAAAATTAGACTAAAACCTTCAAAAAATAAGTTTTTTCATGATCTTTTCAAGCATCTTATTGAGAAGTTAAATAATCTACTTTAATTTGAACATATAATTATTAAAAAATTTCTTGCTGCTGTAACATGTTATTTAAGAGCATACTAGTTTTATAATAATGATTTAACGATATCATTGCGATTGATAAGAGTTCATTTAAACTTTTAAATAACTTTATAAAAACATACATGTTATGTTTGCCTTTCCATTTATCTCTTAATGGCATAGTTTTCAGCGCGTGGTGATGATAACCGTATTAATTAAAGGACCGTATCTCACTGGTTTAAATATTTATGCAGAATACATCTCCAATTCCTCCACCAGGAGCTGATGGAATGCAAGGAGTAGCTTTACGAATATCAGGAGACGTATCCGCATTTGCAGGTTGTAAGTTTCTGGGCGCACAAGACACTCTCTACGATCACAGGGGTAGGCATTATTACGAAGATTGCTACATTGAAGGATCTGTGGATTTCATCTTTGGTGATGGTCGTTCCTACTTTAAGGTAATTTTTAATTACTATATATAAAACTAACATACTTACTAAAAGTGTTGGATAATGGAGTTTTAGTTCCGGAACAGATTCATCCAGAGCAAGTCTAAGTAGAAATTAGTCGTAAATATACATATGAATTCTCAAGAGCAACATACTGACTACGCGATAATATTATGCATAACTAAAAATATGATAGAGTACCTTACTTTATGGAAAATAATCCTTGAATGTGAATCATAACATACTTTGCAATAAATGTGTTACCATTGTGAAAAATATTTTGAGTGTGCATGCAAAAAACAGCATATATATTAACAATCTACATAAACTAAAATGGATTTATAAGAAATAAACCACACAATCCCCAAGAAAATATAGTTTTCAATAAATGAGCATATACAACGTTTTGTTCAGTTTAATTATTTTATGACCCTTATGCATGTTTTTATTATTCATCCACTTTGGAGACTTACAAATATTACCTTACTTTATGCACGTGTTATCTAAGTGCAAAATGAGACTATATAATTAAATGCCCTTTAGTGTGGCATATAAAATAATTGACTTTATTAATTTTATTTTAAAAAAAAAAACTTTGTTATCTAAAAAATTTATTCATCTCAACATACACATGAGATAATCACTTTATGATTGTAAGACCATTAACGGTAATCTTAATATCATAATGGACTTCTTTCGTTAGCAAGCAATATTCTAGAATATCTAGATTTAAAGATTTGGTAATACTCCACTGAAATTTTATTTTTTTGATATTTTTAATATTTTATCTCTTTATATAAAATGCAAATAAAAAAATACTAATGATTCTTATTTATGCAGGGTTGTGAGTTACATGCAATTGCAACAGGAGCAGTGGCAGCTCAAAACAGAAGCGCGAGTTCGGAAAATACAGGTTTCTCCATTGTCAACTGTAGAGTGACGGGCTCAGACATAGTGTACCTAGCGAGAGCATGGGCTCCTTTCTCTACAACCATATTTGCTTATACATACATGGAAAACAATGTCAACCCGGAGGGCTGGTTTGACTGGGGTGATCCATCTAGACAATCGTAAGTCATCCCTATATAAGTGGTTTTATATATCTGAAATTGTTATGAGTGATAATGTTATTTTTTCAATACAAATGGTCTTTAATGGTACAGGACTGTAACCTTTGGGGAGTATCAGTGTAGTGGACCTGGATCAAATACTGCAGGAAGAGTTAAATGGTCAAAAATTCTTACAGATGAAGAGGCTGGACGGTTTACTTCCCTTGACTTTATTGATGCATCTGAATGGCTCGACCTATCATAAATAACAACATGCTTTGACTAGATATTTTTTAGTTATGGATATTTTTTTATAAATGACTAGTTTTTCTTTGTGATTAAACACAGAGATAACTCAATCAAGTAAGCAAATACAATAATGCCAAGCATGGTTTAGGTCCAGTGTTAATGTTGTTAGAGTAAGTGACCAACAAGCCAACTTGTGGCTATGGTCTTTCGTTTATTATTATAATAAATAATATTTTTTCGTATTAACAATGAAATACATTTTGGCATTCTATATCTTTGTCCCTTGCATAAGCATAGACATAGTCCTTACAGTTATTATAATTACTTATATTTGATCTAGTAGGAATATGAGATATTTAGTTAAGTAATATGAGTGTTAAACCATGTTCCTAGTCAAAAGGTTAGGCCACCAATGAGGATATCGGCATTTCCCATTGGAGACTAGCACTTAGTCTATGTGTACTGTGTCTCATCAGTAAACGGTATTGTGATATCGGCATACATAAGTGAGTGCTCATAAGTTGATTATTTCACTGAACTCTCTCATCCTAGATATCTCTAACTGATTCTTAATTATCGAGTACAGGTCTCTATGATATAGTTGTACACCATTAGTCCTTAAAACCCAAACATCACCGTGAGTTCACTAGAATACCAGCTGTATCGTGACATGTCCCTGAGTTCTACCGAGCCGCCCTAAGGGCCAGTGTTCGTGTAGTCCGAAATCTAGTAGGAGGTATGTGCATTGAAGTCGGGGATTCGATGGCTAGAATAATCTTGGATGTTCTGTGTGTTCTTATAGATAGTAATCATTAAGTCTCTGTCCTATGTGATGATTAGGGAATGTGATTCTCTAAGTCATGCACGAACAGATTGCAACACTTAGGACAATCGCACAGTTATTCAAGCATAAAGGAGGTCTCGATGAACCAATGTGTGACACCCCTCTCACGATTACTCTTATTATATGTAATCTCAGCGGAAGACTTTCAGAAAAATGATTATTGTGGATATAAATTTACGTCAAAAATTTTCTTTTAAATCAGAGGGAGAGAGATAATACTTTACTAAACCCTAATCAATTAATTAACACAAATACATACTATGTGCAAGACTAGAAAATAGATAGGTATGTTGGACCTAATAATAATTCGGACAGATTCAGTGGAGCAACTTCAAAAATTAATTCCTCTTAAAATATTAAGGAAAATTAATTTAAATTATTACCATACATTATACCATGAGTCTACATCACTCATCTCAAGCAGTTTTGAAAGATACTTGATCATTTGGGAGAAATAAATAAAATGGCACATACACTCAATTCATAATCCAGAACAGGGGAGGGAGATTTGAAAATTTCTAATAAATCCTTCACTGACTCAAATACTGTCCAATCTTATACCAAGATATAAAAACGAGTCGAGAATACATTCCAAGTAGAAACAAGACATTTCAGTGAGTAAAACTTCAGTCAAGTGAAAACACTAGACTGATCCAGTATTAGTGCAGTGGTGAGACATAATTCATAACTAATTCATTTCTTATCCAATTCATGCATAAGATCTATCACAGTAATTAGAATTAGAACAGAGAGATCCAATTCATGCATAAGATCCAATTCATGAATTTACGAAGCACAGAAAATATATAAAAATAATTTACAAATATCAAGACAAAACACGGAAAAATTACTAGCCGAAAAGCTTATATTCATAGAGTTGGTAAAATTCGCTTTTGTTTACAAAATATTATGGACTACCGATTAAATATCCAAAAGGATGGTAATCCTAATTATTATTACACATATTGTCTTTTGATGGTAATCCTAATTATTATTACAAATATTGTCTTTTAATAATTCCCACCGATCGAAGGAAGCGATCGATAGTAAATACCTAAAACCGTATCAAATATTTTTACAAGCATATTATACAAATAAAACCACATAGCTAGGCTGAGAGCCAACCCAATCCACATCCCCTCCATGTGATCTCTTCCCCATTCCCAAGCTCGATTCCAACTTCACTCATCGGACTCCAAATCGGGTATACCTACAAACATTCAACACCTATATGAGCCTTTCAGGACTGAATGAGAAACTTGAAGTAATATCGAATATACAAAACATAGAACATACATATATAAATATATTTTTATTATACATATACATACAACATAATTTAAAGCAATCATATACTTACCTTTTTTTTTGTCATAGATCTTCGTTGTTCTTTTTCAAGCGCGTAGAGTGAGATAAATTTCAACTTTTATAACCATATGATCAGAGACCATAGAGTTAGAATATTCCACCTTTATAACCCTATGATCCCAAGACCATAGAGTGAGATATTCCCACTTTTATAACCCTATATCTTCAATATCATAATGGGACATGCATGACATCAAAAATCATCGGGAATCCCTTTGGAAAAATCGAGTCTAAGTTATAAATAACCTCATATTTTACGAGCCCGCCTATCTACGTGGAATCAAACCCCCCCCTAAGCACTAGGGTACCGACTCGTCGTACCCCGCTTATTTACCGTAACCTCAAAAGAGTTTCCAACATATGTTTACCTTTTAAAAATCAACACATATCATCCAAACATGCACCCATCTACTTACCCTTTTATCATTCTCACACCCAATGATGAACACGTAAACAATCAAAGTAAGATCACATAACCAATAAAGTTCCATATAGACATTTCTTCACATAATCATTTAGGAATAAAAATAAAATTCATAGACAAATACAAGCAATAACCGAAATCTTAAACATGCAACGGCAATCCATAAACAATCAAAAGTTCATTAATTACAAGAACTTGCAAGAAGAAAGTTCAAAACTTTCATCCTTGCATTTTCTTCAAGCCTTTCCACTAGATCTTCACATGCAAGGGTCTTTTAACACACTTTTAAATCCCTTTATAAATCTGTATTAGAAAGCACTAGACCTTAACAAGCAAGACCTTAAATAAACAATCAAACACTAGATTAACACATGCAAAGCACTAATTAATCCAAATAAGTAACTTATGCATTTTTATCCCATAAAATCGAAACATCACACACAAATAATAATTTATTTTCTACACAAATTCCACATGCATCAATATACATCCATACTTCTATTCTCCTATTTTATTAATTTTCCATTTCCTTAGGTAAAGAAGCAAAAATTCGAAAGTTTCATAATTAAGCCAAAAATTCAATTTCTTTTCACAAATTAACAATCAATCACTAGATAAACACATGCAAGCTACTAATCAGACCAAATAAGCAACTTATGCAATTTTCCCCAAATTTTCGAAAACCATAGAACTTCAAGAACAAGTTTATATTTTTAAAACACTAACATGCAATCATCATATAAGAAATATAACAACATAATATGCAAGAATCAACCTAGAAATTAAATAAAAACTGAAATAATAGTGGTGTTGCATGTTTGAGCTAGAATTCAAAAATTCTCACCTCTACTCTTAAAGGGAAGGATTTGTTAGCTCGTTTCTCTCTAATACAAGAATAGATAGAGGGTTAGATTATAATTTTAAGAAGAGGAAGAATACATCTGAAAGAAGAAGAGCTTAGCACTTTCGAGAAAAAAAAATGAAGAAAAGAAGATAAAGAAGAAACTTACTCCTAAGCTTGGCCGAAAATTTTCCACTTGTTGAAATAGTAGGAGACCTTGAACTTATAGATGGTGGGAGTGGATTTGGAGAGTGCATTTTGATCTTGGACATTGGAGGTAATTATTGAGTTTTTTGAGAGCTCAAAGCCTATGGAGAAGGGAAACACATGTTTTTGTGGGGGTGATTTTGCAATATTTTAGAAGAGGTGTGGTGGTGGTTCTTGGGTGGTTTGAGCTTCAAAAAATGGTGGCTATAGTGGAGGTGGAGCTGCTGAAAAATGAAGGGAGAGAGGAAGAAGCAGAATGACTCTTGGACTTGCTAAAGTTGGAGTGTGGGAGTGGTTAAGTGTGCTCTAGCTAATGATTAGGAGACTAGACTTAGGTATTGTTGTCAATCACCAAAGTACAAGCGTTCTAATGCTTGTCTTCTTCTAATTATTAAATATTATTTTAAATTCTTGTGTTTGTGTATTAATGGCCGAAAATTCAAGAAAATAAGGGAAGGATTTTTTTTTTCCACTAAATAATAATCCTAAAATGCATGAGAAGTTTTATTTTCTAAAATTTAGTGCATGCATAAATATGACAAAATGCTCATTTAAATTCATCATGCAAGAATAAAATCTTAGTTCATAGAAATTATTTTTTTTACGATTTCGAGAAATATTTATTTCGACATAATATCTCAAAGTATTTCCTAATCATATAATTCATGAATCACACAATTCACATAATCACATAATTCACATAAACACATAATTAACGCAGTTAATAATCATACAAGAATTATTCTAAATTCTAATTTAATAAATTTGCACATAGAGGTGGTAAAATATAATACTAATATATTATAAAAAATGTGGGGTGTTACACAATGCCTCTAGTTCAATGGGGACATATGTATCGAAGGGATCGTACTATACGTTAACTATATCACACGGTTTTTGGAGGCACTTCATTTGTATCTTGATTCGTTGGGCGATTAAGATGAAATGAGCTTCATCTTAATTATAACTCTACGGACGAGTTTAAACCACAAAGGGTTGTGGGCACACGATCAGCTTACACCTGACCCATCTAGAGACAATAAAGAGTGATGGGTGATTTAAGAAATGTTGGGGGAGCCATGTCACCCCCTAACTCTATGTTGTCCCCACCACTAGCTAAAAATAATAGTCCGTTTGTATCCCATCGGAATAACGTATCCAATGCATTATCCCATTAGAGTTTATAACTATGTTTCAAGGGGGTGAGTGTAATTATCGATACCACATGGACTTTAAAGTTTATCTAAGCATACCTCAGGGGTGTGGGTCTAATTTACACAATACGTTATATTATTATACATTATTTAAATAAAAAAATTTATAAAAAATAATAAATAAGGCTCGCGAGCTCAAGCTCGAGCTCGATCTCGAAAAACTTAAGTCCGAGTTCTAACTTTTTTCGAGCCAGCTTATCGAGCTCACGAGTCGGCTCGGCTAGTTTACCACCCCTAGGCTCAATTATGGGGTCATGTGTGCTTTGAGCCGATTAAGAGTAAATTTTTCGTATGGAATTAATCCTAGATTCACATCATCTCCGCGGCGCTTCTACACACACTAGTAGAAAATTTGCTTATTACTACGAATTTTTTTGCTACGGTAAAAAACCGTAATAAAAGGTACTTTTTACTACGGAACAATTTAGAAGTCGTAGTAAATACTAGGATTCACAGTAGCAAAAAAGTATTTGGTACGGCCATTTACTGTAGCAAAGCTTTTGTCACGCCTGTATATGCTACGGGGCAAATTCTTAGCAAATGCATAGCAAAAGCCTTTTTAGTACGAATTTAATACCTTTTGTTACGATTAATGATCGTAGTAAAAAGACATTTTTCTACTAGTGACAATTACAAATTAGATACATATTAAAAACATATATTAAAAAAATACCAAATATATATATATATATAAACTTACAAATTCATTCCGAACGTAGGCAGCAATATGTGATTTAAAACTCGGAATTTGATCAAGCTCAGTGAGACCGTTCGGGTACACAGTCTCTAACACAATCGACCCCGGCATAAACTCGAAATCATATTGAGAGCGACGATCATCGGGATCAGGACCACAAACGGGAACGCCAGGACCGGGTCCCGCCTCAACCGGATACTCCATCTATGGCTGATCATCATCGTCATAGTAAGGGATCCCCAGAGAAGGCCCAACTATATCTCTCAGAGACCTCGCTACATCTGTCGGCGTCCCAACTACATCAGGTAAATCGGGTGCTCTCTCACTGAGTCTCCTATGCCGCTCAGATGCAGTCATAGGATGGGGCCTAAGGGGCTAGTCGACCACCCACAACCTCGGGCTCTCATGGAGGTCGAATCACGATCCTAGGAACATGGTATTTTCCCTTTCTGAGATTAACCATAAGCTCATTGCCTCTACCTTGCCCTACCATCTGTACAGCTCAAATAATAATTAAAATAAATATAATATTCATTATTATAAAAAAGAAAAATGGAGTGTTTGTATGGAGACCGTGTTGTGGAGCAAGAAAACCTTCAAGATTTTTAGTACTTCGTGTTCTAGAGCACGAAAACACCAAAGTTTTTTAATGTTTCGTGCTCCACAACACGAAAACTTCAAAAAAAAAAAAAAGTGTTTCGTGCTCTAGAGCACGAGAATTTTCAAAAACACTAAATGTTTCGTGCTACATAATACGAAAACCCCAAGAATTTGAAGGTATTCGTGACCTGGACCACGGAAACACCTCATATTCATTTTTTTTTTGGAATCCTTAACCTAATCTTAAACCTGTTAACTAAAATCGTACATACTAGATGAAACAATGTAATTTAGTGAAAATTACTGCAATTGAGAGTTGTAAGTGACGAATTGAATGCCGAAAGTTTAGATGATTCGCAGATGCTCGAGAGAGTTCGTGAGGATTGGAGAGAATTTTCAAGGAATTTTTTTTTTCAAATGATTGAAATCCTATTGCGATTAGTAAAAAGTAAAAACTCCGTTGCAGATAGCAACCTCTTTTCTAATTAGTGTAGTATCTTCGGTCTCGTCCGGCAATTTTTAGTGAATTTTGGCAATAAAAAATTTCATTGTTCGCCCACTGATTTAGTTTAAAATAGTTTAGTATGATTCATGTGGTCACCGTTGAACTAGACCGGAGTGATACCATACTCGGTTTTCTTTTTTAAAGAAATCGAATCATCCTTCAAAATATATATATATAACGAAAAGATAAACATAAAATACTTAGTTGAGAAGCAACTATAATCATGAATAGTTATAACCATACTAGATCAATTATTGAAAGCGAAAATACTCTTACAATTATGCAAAATGAGTGTATTATGTAGTAGTGTAATTAAGTGCAAATGAATAAATAAATTACCAAAAGAAGAAAAGGAAAAGGAAGAAATAGAGGATAAGGAGTATGACTCAGATGCAATTCATAAACAATGAGGTGCCACATAAATTGACGGAGGCCCCAATTATTTAATTTTCCACGGGAGGACTACTTTGGAGCGTTTGGCTAAAATTCGATGAAATAATAAATTTACGTGAATGCCCAAACTTCCTTTTTTTTATTAAAACGTAAATATTATAAATCATAAAAGTTGTAGACAATTACAACGGGCATTCCCGAGGAAATTGTAGCACCTACTATTGAATGCAGTAAACGAAAATAATAAACATACGAAATATAACAAACAGTGGGAAAACCCACGAAACCCTATGTTAGAATTTATTTCGTGCAGATATAAATTATTTGTGTCAGATTCAGTTTTTTTGTTACTGTTGCGTGAAGTGTTGCAACAGTTCGTGAAGCAGTTCGTAAAAACAGAAATAAACGAGACACAAATTTAATGTGGTTCGGATACAATTGTACCCTACATCCACGGGGACCTGCAAATAAAATTTACTAATTAATTTTAGTTTTACGAATACAATATTAGGACTTAATCAAAATACAAAGACTCCCTCTTTGTTGACGCCGTTCTTGTATACTACGCTGAATTATAAATCTTCAATTTGCAACACGTCCCTTGCTCCGCACGGTTGAACTCCCTTCAACGCTGAATCCCTCAGTCGGCGGATCGATCTCCTCCCGAGATCCGTTTAAGCCCCTCTCCCGAAGAACCGATCTTCTTTTTATATAGAAGAAGCAAACTTGTGATACTCCTTGAATCTTGATGTCTTCACCACAAAGCCTTGAAGCCGATATATTTTCTATGAAAATCACGTATCACGATGGAACAATAAAAACGAGAGGAAAAATATTTTTTGTGAAAAAAACTTCTCTCGATAAAAAAAGACGTTCCTAGAGCAGCAATCAAAAGAGCAGAAAAATATAATTTTTCTCTCCAAAAAGCGTAGAGTCTGAGGCGCCGTTCTGCTGTGTTTATACATCTACGGGTGATAAGAATCCTACAAGGAAAACAGAGTCCATTAGGGTTAGGAGACTCTTAATTACGTAGGAAACAATATTTTCAATACAAGGAAACTCTTTAGAACAATAATTCCTATTATAAATCAATTAATGACAAATTAAAAGAATTAAAAGCTACAAGGACTCTTCCCTTCTTTAGCTCACGGTATATGCAAACTTGTGGCACAAGTTTCCTTAATTCTCGTATGATTAGAATCCATGGGATTCTAACAATCTCCCCCTTTGTCGTTTATTGATTATAATTATTTTCTCTCACTGAGTAAAAAACCTAAAAATAAAGCAATCAGATGATTAGACGGAAAAAAATAAAACTAAAGATCATCATCAACTCTTTCAACAAGAGTCGCATCAACTGCTGCAATAGTAAGTGCCACAGTTTCAGCAACTGTTCCCACAGTAGTGGCTTCGGCAGGTGGTTCACAATGGAGTCAGCTCCCCCTGCATGTGTATCTCCCTCTGTGAATGATCCTTAGGCAGCTCCTCTTGTAAATGCATTCATTCTTCCCCTTTGCTTACTCGGATTGATAGACTTGGAAGGCGGTGGATGACAACGTGGTAAATTATCCACGTGATAAGAGACTCAGCAAATAACGTCGGCATTAGCTCCTCCTTTTATATTCTTGTGAAGATCTGGAGAAATCAAACAAGGAAACCAATTAATGACAATTACCACAATAATAATAAAAAGATGGAATTCCTTCTATTTTGGATAGACACGTTCAGGTGATTAATATGGAGAGATAATTTATTTCTTCTCAAATTATCTAATGAGATAACTAAGGAAAATATGTTCATCATATTAATACACATCTCCATAGAATTCCACTTGGTGTTGTGGACTTAGAATCCCACCGAGATTCTAACACTCTCCCCCTTTGGCATTGATTGGTCAGAACATTTACTCCCCCTAAATATATGATATATATGCATGAACAAGGGTCAGCAAATTCAAAATAACGTCTGCAAATATAAACTGTTGCAACAGTTTATCAAACAGTTCAGAGAAAGTTAGTGGTTTGAACTCAACAAATAAAGAACAACAGAAAATATGCAGTAGCAGAATCAACTTCCCTTTACAATAAATTCATCCGTATTTGTCATGTATTTCTGCACTATTCAAACAACTGTATGATGCATTGTCTCAACAGCTGTCTGAACTCCCCCTGCATTCATGCACTGTTCCAGCAACTGTCTGATGCACTGTCGCAACAGTTGTCGGAACTCTCCCTGTGTTCATGCCATCGTTACTGTTCTTGTCTCCCCCTTTCTGGGCAATCACCATGCATAGATAACTCAACATGGACTAGTGATCTTGATGTGTCGAGCAATCTGTTCAAACACTTAACAAAAAAATCAAACGAAGAGAGAATCTTGAAAGTAAGTGAGAAGAGTCACCATACACAACTTGCAAACAAAATCACAAACTCAAAAACTCAATACCACACGATAATTGCAATGCGAAAATCAAAGGATAGTGATATCAAATCCAACATTAAATAGCAAAGACTACAGATTTTGCCAAACTTCATAAGAAACGTGGAAATGTGAGGAGTAAGCCCAATCGATCCGGTTGCAACAAAAGATCAAATTTAACCGGCACATTAACAAAAATCCCGTCTCTCTCTCTCTCTCTTTTTTTTTTTTTTTTTTTTTTTTTTTTTTTTAAATAATGCCTAATGCAAGACAAGAATTAAACATGAGAAATAAACATGAGTGAAGAGACATCTGTGAATAGGATACTGCATGGACAAACAAAACATATGGGATTTATCTTCACATTCACGATAAGCGCAATCCCCAAAAATCCGACTGCCAATGCAACCAACAAACTTAATAATCTCAAGTCAAACACAAAGATGCTCTTATTAGGTAGCGTACACACACGTCTAATGGTAGCTTTTTCCCATGAAAAACAGAGCAATTAAAAGGAACGAGATTATGGTGGTCGTGCAATGTGTAGTCCCCTGGGCTTTCTAATTGAGCTTTGTAGTAAGTGTTCGGTCAAGTGGTTTACTGGCTCGACTCAACTAGGCTTCGAACTATTCACTGACCATATATATAATTTATATTGGCCGTGCAATGTGTAGTCCCCTGGGCTTTCTAATTGAGCCTTGTAGCGAGCTTTCGGCCACGTGATTTACTGGCTCGGCTCAAAAAGGCTTCGAACTATTCACTGACCAAATGGTTGTAGATATATATATATTAGTGACAGTAGTTCAAGAGTAGCTTTCACTCATTAAAAGAGGCAGCTTTTCCCTATAAAAACATCCAACCATGACAAGACTATTCAGAGAAATAAATAAGTTGGAGCCTTTTAAGTAATCATTTTGGGAATTGGTGAAGTTCTACCCCCACAAAGATTAGAAATACACGAAGTATCAAATTCACATTTGTCTCAATCATATGCAGTATGCTTAATGCAGATCCTATATGAGATGCAAAAACATATGAAGTATCCTACCACTAAAAGTTGCAAGTCTGGACACACAGACAGTTGCAACAGTTCATGCAACTGCATCAGATTAAACAACATAAATTCCCAGCAATTTTCGCAAGGAATCAAATTTTTGTGCATCAAGGGTTTCTGCAAAAGCATCAGTTAATTCATTCTCCGTTACAGCATAATCAATTGAGACAACCCCCTTTTCGACCAAGCCCCTTATGAAACAATGACAGATATCAGTAAGCTTAGTTCTCGAATGCTGAATTGGATTCATAAACTTATTTTTCGCATTCAAATTATCACAATTCAGATTACCAAGTTTTTTATTCCCAAAACTAGCTTTGTCACCAGAACTGTTGGAACAGTTAGTACTATCATCACATGAGTTTAAAGAAGTAATGGCAGATAAACAATTAAGATCAGACTTCTTTACCCAGATTTTTTGTTGAGTTTTATTCACTAAATCAACCTTTATCTTGGGTTTTTGAGACGACACAAAAGTGTGATCAATTTTAGCGGAAAGTGGTGAGCGGGCCATTATTCTTTTAACTAATTTCAAGTACTTAAAACACCTAGGTCGTATATGACCAGGAGCATGACAAAAATGACAGGTAGGGACAAAACGTTTTCTTTGAGATGACTGAGTTGATGCAACTGTCGCAACAGTTTGTGAAACAGTGGATTGTTTAACAAAATTGATTTTTCTTTTTGGATCTTCTTTCTGTTTCAATGCATCATTAGATAGCTGATTACCCCCTATACCTATACGACAGTAGTTCGGCTGATTTTTGTTCAAAATTTCATTCAAAGTTACTCTACCAGTATTAAACTTAGAAATAACATCTTGGGTTTGAGCAAATTTAGCCTGCAAGCTATCTATTTCTCTACTAGAAGAAATAACATTTTGTTCAAGAGTAGAAATTCTTACCTTTAACACTTTATTTTCCTCTATGAGAACATGCTTATCATTTTCAAGGCGCTTATTTACCTCAGATACTTCAAGCCACTTCCGGTACATTTTTTCATATACATCTTTAACCTCTTCGAGGGTTGGCTCTTCATCATCACTACTGCTCTCAGATTCACCTGCAAAATTAAATGATGAAGTCAGACTATTGTCCTTATTTAAAGATAATTCATCATACCTGAAATCTGTCGGACAGACTGTTGCAACAGTTCGTCCCTCGGTTCTGCTCATCGAAGTAGTACCACTGAATGCCATAAAGTTAGTGGTTTGATCTCTTTTGCTGTTCTCATCCCCATCACTGTCCTCTTTATCACTCCAAACAGTGGTGAGTGACATCTTGTTTTTCTTCAATGTGTTCGCACACTCGGCCTGAATATGTCCAAAACCCCCACACTCTCGACATTGCTTTCTCCTAGACTTTGCATCACCAAAATAACCATTATTAGAAAACTTTTTAAATTTGTTAGGGTTAACAGACTTACCTGATTGAGAGGAATTTTCTCTATTTTCAATTTTTTGACGCAGACTTTCGAGGTTATTTGACATAATTGCTAAGGATTCTTCAACATCAATGTCACACTCATCAAATGTTTGGCCTTGTGAGATGCCATGGGAAGCTTCAGCTTGGAATGCCACATTCTTCACCTTTTTCTTTTCTCGAATATTTGCTCTAAAATTCATTTCTTGGGTTTGCAGTTTACCCATGAGTTCATCTAGCTTTAGCGTATTGATATCTCTCACTTCTTCGATTGCTGCAACTCTGTAAGCGAATCTTTCTGGTAATGAACGTAGTGCCTTTCTTACCAACTTTGTTTCCGAGTATTGTTCACCTAGTGCATACGATTCATTTGAAATATCACATAACTTAGCGTGGAAATCAGCAATCGTCTCGTCCTCCTCCATATGAAGACTCTCAAATCTCGTGGCTAGCATCTGCAGCTTAGATGTTTTAACAGTTGATGTGCCTTCATACGTCACTTGTAGGATCTCCCATGCTCTTTTTGCTGATTCACACGATGCTATCAGTTTGAACTGATTATCACCAACGCCACTGAAAATTGAGTTTATCGCCCTTGAGTTGTAATTGGCAAGTAATATCTCTTCATTAGTCCATGCTTCTTCTGGTTTTACCGTTTGTATACCATCCGTTCCTTTAGCCATGGGCGGGGTCCAACCAGTCACAATAGCACGCCAAGCTCGTTCATCAACTGACTTGATGAACATCTTCATCTTCGATTTCCAGTAAGAGTAATTTGATCCATCCAAGAGAGGTGGTCGTACTGTAGACGCTCCTTCACGATGAAACATATCTGCATAAAACAAATTAAAAAATTAAATCCCAAAATCTCACTAAGTGTATCTAGTGACAGGCTCTTGATGCCAATTGTTAGAATTTATTTCGTGCAGATATAAATTATTTGTGTCAGATTCAGTTTTTTTGTTACTGTTGCGGTAAGTGTTGCAACAGTTCGTGAAGCAGTTCGTAAAAACAGAAATAAACGAGACACAAATTTAATGTGGTTCGGATACAATTGTACCCTACATCCACGGGGACCTGCAAATAAAATTTACTAATTAATTTTAGTTTTACGAATACAATATTAGGACTTAATCAAAATACAAAGACTCCCTCTTTGTTGACGCCGTTCTTGTATACTACGCTGAATTATAAATCTTCAATTTGCAACACGTCCCTTGCTCCGCACGGTTGAACTCCCTTCAACGCTGAATCCCTCAGTCGGCGGATCGATCTCCTCCCGAGATCCGTTTAAGCCCCTCTCCCGAAGAACCGATCTTCTTTTTATATAGAAGAAGCAAACTTGTGATACTCCTTGAATCTTGATGTCTTCACCACAAAGCCTTGAAGCCGATATATTTTCTATGAAAATCACGTATCACGATGGAACAATAAAAACGAGAGGAAAAATATTTTTTGTGAAAAAAACTTCTCTCGATAAAAAAAGACGTTCCTAGAGCAGCAATCAAAAGAGCAGAAAAATATAATTTTTCTCTCCAAAAAGCGTAGAGTCTGAGGCGCCGTTCTGCTGTGTTTATACATCTACGGGTGATAAGAATCCTACAAGGAAAACAGAGTCCATTAGGGTTAGGAAACTCTTAATTACGTAGGAAACAATATTTTCAATACAAGGAAACTCTTTAGAACAATAATTCCTATTATAAATCAATTAATGACAAATTAAAAGAATTAAAAGCTACAAGGACTCTTCCCTTCTTTAGCTCACGGTATATGCAAACTTGTGGCACAAGTTTCCTTAATTCTCGTATGATTAGAATCCATGGGATTCTAACACCCTAGCCTCTAAAACTCGCCCATCATGGGTGCATAAGGCTGCTCGGTTGTCCCCTCGTCCTTGAAATAGCAAGCTCCGGGTGTTGGCTAAACATAGCCGAATAAACATGAATCTTGATCTTCCTTGTGAGGTCCTTCAGATTAGCTTCAATTTTATCAAATTTCAACTTATTCCGAGTCTCCCAAATGTAGTACACGACGCTAGCCAGTGCTCATCTTTGCTTCACTATGTGTTCCCCAGGGTCATTGGTTCTGTCGAATTGCGGCAAACTCGATATTTTGATACCCCTCGGGGAGTCCGATCACGAGACCTCTCGTTTAATTGGTGAGGGAGTATAGGACTTCTATCTTGCGCGTGGCTTCTTTGGTTCCTGGGATTGTTGGTGGAGTGGGAATATTGATTTCCACGGGCGTGACTCCTGCCATGGGGGGGAACTAGTGGGTCAACCCCCCCACACCAAATCCTTGCCCCCTCGTCGAAAACCCAGGTACAAATTCGATTTTTTCCGCAATCTTTCTTCCGTCTCCTCTTTAAGGGTCTGCTCTTACTTCTAGGCTGCTTTAAATCGTCGTAATTGAAGAATTGGTCTTGCTCAGTCGGTCGTTGAAGCTTGGCAATTTAGCTTGTTTTCACTTCCTCCAAATTACTCTCAAGCCCTAGTCGTCGATTCTTGCTCCATTTAGGAGACAAATGTCTTTTATAGCGCGCAGGTTTAGTGATCGGATCAGTTGTCGGGTTAGCTCTGATTGTTGCTTTCATTCCCCGCGAAAATGCACGTTCTAAGCTTTGCTTGGATTCTCGGTTTTGTGGTTTTCTATTTTTTTTTTTTATGATTTATGATTATGATGTTTCTCGAGTATTAGTTATGTTTTCGCTTTTTTTTTCTTATAAACTTCGTTTATGGTATTTTTTGTTGGGGTTTGAAGGCGCGTCTGAACTGATAAAGGCGAATGTAGAGCCAATCTTAAAGCAATATAAGCCGGCTATATCGGCTTCTTTGACTTTTTCCACGTTCACGCTTGGAACTGTAGCCCCTCTGTTCACTCTCTCTGCCTTATTTTGTTAAATACTTTGAATCATAATATGGACACTCCAAGCATTATACTGTATATAAGAATTGGAGACAGTTCTTAAACTTATTATGAAGTGATTAGTTGTATACATCCCACCATAAATGCATGTAATATATGACACAAAGTGATTAGTTATAGGATTGAACTGAGAAATGCAGGTAATACATGACACGATGATGATTATAATATACGACAACAATGAAAGATGCAATCTAATTAACCAATCTAGAGCACACATACAATTATAGTCATGCAAAATAATATTGAAGTGAAAAATGCCATAATTTTTCACTTCTTAATTCGACAAGCTTCAGCTTCCACCAATGTTTCCAACTCGTTGATCTTTTTCAATAAACCGGGAATTATAAGTTTGGATCATTAACATACCTCGGCATCGCACCAGTAGAAGAATTTACATTTCATATCCTGGTAAAAATACGACATTCGTGTATACAAAAGGAATAGAAGTAACATATTTCAGGACAAGCTTGCAACAACAAAACCGATACTCACCACTCTAATCGTACATGTAGCAAAACGCCGCCCCAAATTTAGCCGCGTCCGTGAAGTTTGAACCCTCACTCCGTAGCGTGACGTACAAACGGATGGTTATGACCCCGACCCAAACCACAATAAGTAACATTTCATCCCCGACCACCAAATCCACTCGAACTAGTACTACTACTCATCATATCAAAAAACGATTCAATAATAATAATAATAATAATAATAATAATAATAATAATAATAATAATAATAATAATAATAATAATAATAATAATAATAATAATAATAATAATAATAATAATAATAATAATAATAATAATAATAATAATAATAATAATAATAATAATAATAATAATAATAATAATAATAATAATAATAATAATAATAATAATAATAATAATAATAATAATAATAATAATAATAATAATAATAATAATAATAATAATAATAATAATAATAATAATAATAATAATAATAATAATAATAATAATAATAATAATAATAATAATAATAATAATAATAATAATAATAATAATAATAATAATAATAATAATAATAATAATAATAATAATAATAATAATAATAATAATAATAATAATAATAATAATAATAATAATAATAATAATAATAATAATAATTGATGGAATTGATAAAAATTATATTATAGAGAGTATTTTAGACTAAAGACATGTGATGGGTTCATTTGAAAGACATTTTTTTTTGGACCAATGTGCATTTAAGTCCCTTGTCATGGGTCTATTTGTCATTCGCCTTAATACTAATTGTGGTAGAAAAATAACTGATTCTAAGTTTGAAGTAACTTAGATTATATATAAAATTAGAGACAGTTGTTGAAGCCGATCAAGTGAATATCAAATATTCACTGCTTTGATATTTGGATGGATAATCCAAAGAACATTGATTTTCTCTAGCACCATTTTGAATGTTCTACGTATTAACATCCATTTTATATGGATTTATTACATTCAACATTCATATATTTTATTCTAATCGTCAAAAAACTTCCCCTGGTATATTTATAAGCAAAAACCCCCCACAACATTCAATTTTTTTTAGCAAACTACTTTTAAAAATATATCATTTAGAGATTATGTGTTAATTAAAAGGAATGCATTGTAGGGTAATTTTCACTCATAATATGAAAACAAATAAAAAATGAATATTTTAGGAATCCAACATAACATAACAACAATTTTTTTTACAATTCACACTTTGTTGAGTACTAAGCAAATACAAATTTTTATGTGAGTTCCCTTCAAAACTTGACTGTGCACTCTCTTTTAATACAATTAAACTCACAATTGAACTATTTTTTTGAGATAGGAAACTCAACAGCCTCATAAATTGTAACTAATACAAATAAACTCACAATTGAATTAAGGGTGCATTTGGAATTAAGGATTTGCATAATGGACTTCAAATTCATAATTACAAATCCATCGAACTTGTTTGGATTGAAGGATTTTATTAGAGATTTTAAATCCCTACCCCTCCTTTTTAGTTATAAAATGAGAAATTCGTGTGGATCTCAAATGACTCCAAATTGCAGTCATTTCAAATCATTTCTCCAAATTTAGTCCCCAAATCAAATCCTTCCATCCAAATGGACCATATTTATTTTTTAGATAGACCCAACAACCGTTGCATTCTAAAGGGTAATTAGCATTTTGTACCCCTCAATTAGATATATTTGGCACTTTACACTCCAAAATTGTAAAAACAACGCTTTGCACCGTTAATTTGACTTTGACTTGGCAAGATGCACCCTCTGACAATTTATACTTCAAATTTTCATATGAAAAATGATTTCACGTTAATTCAAAGGATATAATGATCTATTTCTCATTATGTCTTTCACTACAAACACACACGTATTTCTTGTTGTCAAGAATCTAAACCACTTCTCATTTTGGTGTAAAATATAGGGTTTGAATGTCTTTCCAATGAACACTAGAACATTTATTTTTCACTATTAAAACACTTCTTTTGTCAAATCATTAGTTGATTGTCGTTGATTTTACTTTAACATAAGAATACATCAAAATTATAAAGTATTCTATTAGTTGTGTATTACTTATGAGATTATGTTGCAAAAACAAAAGTATTAAGTTTAAGCCAATTCAATGCAGGAAAAACAAAAGAGAAATCGTAGGATATCAATCAAAAATAGAAACAAACGCTAAGTTCTCAATATCTCAATATGAATTTTAGCTGCGTCAAATATTTTTTTTCTTTTTTTAGCAACTTAAATGGGGATAATGGAAACTGAGATGATGGAGTGGAGGGTTTTTGTCGACCAAAATAGACTATTCTACCCACGTAATTTCGTGTAAAACATTTTTTATAGAAACAAAATTTTACCAAGCAAAAGTCAAGAGTAAAGTGATAATTTTGTAATTTTAAGGTGTAAAGTGGCAAACACAGCTAACTGAATGGTTCAAAATTCTAATTACCTCATTGCATAAATTAATACTCTGAAAAACACATTCCCTCATACAAAATGGGACTCGATCACTCAACTATTAATGAGTAAATAATTACCCTTCTTGTGCATTCTAAAGAAAACTCTGAAAAAAATGGATTCCCTTATACAAAATGGGTCACGATCATTGAGGTATTGATTTCTTTACATAGATGCATACAACGGTAAGAAAAATACAAAAGCTTTATACTCTATATATGTACACGCATTTCAATACATTATTCTTACGCCACTTCTCAAGAACATGGTGCATTATTTTGTATAACGTTAATCTTATGCCACTTCTGGTGGTTGTTTTTACTTGTTGCTACCCATATTGCTTGCATCTAATATGACCATGCATTTAGGGGTTCGGTATACTTTATACTTTTGTTTTCTCTGTGATAGATTGAGAAATTACGTAAATTAGTTCATGTTGAACTATGAACAAATTACCCGCATCTCGCGAGATTTATTTATTCAAAGATCAAATAAGGATAAGGAAATATCTTAACAAATGAAGAAGAAAACTTGAAAATTGATGAAGAAGAGTATTGACCGAAATAGTGATCAGAAACTACAAAATTTACAATGTATTTATTACTAAATAGAGTGAGATTTCATTGTATCATAAGAATTTAATAATTCTGCCACTACAACAATAAAATTTCAAAATATTCATATACCTTAAGATGAATCTAATTAGTAATTTTAAAATTTTAAGCTAAGCATTCAGACAACTGACGAACCAAAAATGGCCGAAATTGAGAAAGCACAGTTTTCCTGAATTTGTGACACTCACTTGAACCAAGCTCCAATTTCTGATATATTGCATGTATTTTTTGGTGAGAATAATATTGTTGAAGGTGGACTAATAGATCGGATCAGTGTATGATTGAGTGCATTTATGCATAGTCACACATTTTTTGTGTACATAATATGTAATTATTGAAAACTCAATTTCTTGAAGGGGACGATTAGCCATGAGAATTCAATTAAGTCCTTCAGTTATTCCGCAAAAAAAAAAAAAAAAAATTGTCGGTTACATTGGGATTTATTAATGACCAAGAAGGAGGTATGACAAATTTGAAGTCTTAGAAAGAGAAACATTGCTTTGGTATCTGAGAGGCCAATTTTTTAAATGTTGGGTGAACGGTATCACAAAATAGAATATTATATGTATAAATTTGTGCAAAGTTTATCTAAATAAAAATTAAATAATGGAACATTTAGCATGACTCGTGCAACGCACATGCACCTAACTAGTGAATGAAAATATAGAGAAAGCCAACACCTCTTCTAAGTGGTTGCAAATAATGTTTATCCATCCAACTAGGTACATATGATGCCTTCATTTCTACTTTCAATCATGTTTCCTCTTGTAATTAATAAGAAACCAGGAAAGTGCTTCAATATTTACTTTAATTAACATATATCCCATAAACAGAAAAAGTACAAATTTCAAAGGGTTTTCTAGTCTCTGTAATTACAAAGAAAACCCTCTAAAATAAAAGAGTAAGAAAGTTTCTATGTATTGAGAAGCATGGTAACATGACTAGTAGCAAAAGAAGGTGAAATTGGTCTTTTGGAAGACCTCTTTGTAATGGTAGCCTTCGGACCAAACTTGGCGTAATAATGATTCATCAAAGTAGTGCCACCGTAGCTCTTGCATGGCTTCATTCTTGTGCAGTAACTCATATCCTTCTTTGCAAGATCTTCCAAATTCTTCACATCTCCCAACGATGCAAAAGTTTGTGATTTCCCGTTATAGAACTTTGATAAACCCCTTCTGCACAATATAGTTAAACCTCTATAAATTAATACATTCATGACTAGCAAAATTCTATAAATTTAGCGAACTATTTAATTAGCGAACTAAGAGATTACTCCCTCCACTCCACAAGATCTGTCACTTTTAAGAAAAAAAATAATGCTCTAATTATCTATCACTTTAGAATTCCTACACTTCATTAATTACATATTTTTCAAATATGCGCTTATTAACTATTCAACAGTACTGTCTCAGCATTAATTAATAAATAAGGGTATTTTGGTCTAACAATATTTATTTTCCTAAAATCAAGACATATTTATTGAGTTTCTTAATAGTGCAAATGTGAAAAACGACTCATTTTTAGGAACTGAAGGAGTATTATGTAGACGAGATTATTAATTTATTGATTATTAATTTATCGAGGTTGGATTTTATTCATTAATTATTAATTAAACCACACAGTAATTAATTAATTAATCAAAAACACACACATACACGATACAACACATACATGAATTAAAAAACTTACTTAATGGGTAGTTGGGCCATGAGTTCGGTTAATTGATAAAGAGGACCGCTACAAAGTGGTGCATTATTAGATGAAGTTGAAGAAGGTGACGATGATGCATCATCTGCTAACTCTGATGATGACGACGATGATAGAGAGGAAGAAAACGATGATGACGTCATTGAATCACTGTTATTGGAGGATGTTGATTCCACGTCAGCATATTCTTGTTTCGTGATGGATGCCCAGTTTATAACTTGCTTTGAATCATTGAACCCCATCGATCTCTTGAAAATTTTTGTTTCTCTTGAATGAATTTAAGTATTGAACAAGTGAGAGAGAGAGAGAGAAATAGGAGAGAGATCTAGAGAGAGAGAGAGAGAGAGTGTTTGAAAGTATGTAATACAAAAGTAGGTGTTGAGGAGGAGGATATATATATAAATACAATTATTTTTGTAAACTTTAGAAAAGAAAAAATTGAATTATATAATATGTGGCTGTTAGGGAAGATTGGACATATTCAAAATAGTTTGGCTTCCTATGAGTTTCCGATTGTAGAAGGAAAGAGGATATGTGATAAGATATGTGGTAAGAGGACATCCAAATCCGAGTCACCAACTTTGCGATCTAGGAAACTATAAGGTCACAATCATTTATTTATGACACGACTACCTTTTTTTCGAAGCATTCATATACATATATAGTGGGTAGATTTCTACCGTTCATGTAAACACGCATCCACATTTGTGTGTTTAGATCAACGATAAAAAATCTAGTCTTCATAGGGTGTAGCATACAATAAACCGACCGACACGATTCATCAAATAAACTTTATTTATGTGCAATAGTTCACATGTACTAGACTAGACAAACATTATACGAAGAGCTATACGATTAAAAAAATGAGGCTCTTCGATGTAGCTAGTCCCCTAAACATTTTAATAAGGGGTGTTGCTATTTGCAGCAGGTCTTTTACTGAAATTGACTAATTTGCAATGGAACCTTTTTCATTTAATTTTTTTTTTGAAATTCTCTCTCCTATTCCCAAACTCGACATTCGGATTTCGGAAATTTTTCGACTTTGAATCCGTAGCAAACGAGGATCGATTCCGGTAAATTTTCAATATCCGTGCTCAGTAGAACGGAGAATTCAAGTTTTCGTGCTCTGTGGAACGGAAAACTCAAAAAACTTTTTAATTTTTAATTTTCGAAAAAAATAATTAAAATATGAATCCCCCGTGCTGAAGAACACGGGAACTTGAATAATCTTCAAGTTCTTGTGCTCTGCAGAACGGAGGACTCAAAAAACATGAAGTTCCCGTTCTGCAGAACACGGACGCGAACTTGAAGATTATTCAAGTTCCCGTGTTCTGCAGAACGGGACTTCATGTTTTAATTATTTTTTTTTAGTTTTTTTAATTTTTTTTATATATCGAATTTTGTAATTATTTGATGAACATTATAACACATATTCGGTTTATTGTACTCGTTTGTATATTTATCGTCTATTTTCTTGTCAAAATCACCAGCATCATCCTACCAAATAATACTAAAGGAATAAAGTAAACCAAAAAAAAATGAAAAAAAAAAGTAAAACCCATATTCCCATCCCCTAAAGGACGGGAATTTCAAATTTTTTTCCTTTTTTTCATGCCCTACGTGCTGCACAGCACGATCTAGCTTCATTTATTAATTATTTTTTTCTTTTATTTTTCCTTGTAAAAGTAATATGGATTGGCCATAAAAAAATGTTGTGTTTGTTTTCGAATTTGTCGAACAATCCTTAGATTATAAGTTTTCGACTTTTTTTAGTTGAGAGAGTTTCGATTTTTTAGAAAGTTAGAAAATTGACAAATGAGACTACCGCTGCAAATAAGCCAATTTCAGTAAAAATCTCACTGCAATTAGCAGTTCAGTTTTAATAATAAGAAATGGTTCAATCTTAATTTTTTCATTATATATAAGTCCTACTATATTGCACTCCTCGATCCCCACGATTACCTTCTCCTCATCCCCCGCCCCCTCATTTTATGTATTTGGTTGACAATTGTAATGTATGCAATATTTTGTAAAAAAAAAAAAAACTACTACATAAAAAAATACAAATTTCATAATGTCATCCAAAATAAAACACATAATGTACTACAAAATAACAAATATGTACTACATAATAATACGAGTACATAAAAAGTTTCTAGAAAAAGAAATCATGTCTTCCCCTAGCCCTCATTGACGGCTCCTCGAGACCACTTGTCTCTCCATATCTCCGACGTGCTGGTGGAGGATCCTAAAATTCATCTTCATCTGATGATGCATCATCAACTGGGAGTGAAGCTTTACAGAGTTAACGGGCATGCGGCTCCAAACGGGGTTGTATGCCCTGTCGGATAGGTTGAGGTATCTCGTGCAAGGCTTAATACAGACAACATCATAGAAGTTCGGTTGAACTGGGGGCGAACCATAGGCATTGATTCGGCAGGACGTGCTCGTTGGTTAATGATGTGTGCGAGGAACGTACCTAGCCATGTACCTCGGGTGACTCTCTGAAGGCGGCCAAGCTTGTGTCAGATCATGTACTGACAGGGAGTGAGTCGCAGGTAAGTCCCACATGCCCCCTAAAGGATGGTAGTTTACCTCGTAGGTCAAACCTCCTTTAGGGCCCCGACGGTATGGCTCCCGAGATCTAATCAGTCTCCTTGGAATAGCTTGTGTTAATCCAAACTGCCGTAAGACACGGTCTAGCATGTAAGGCTCTGTTAAGAACAGAGAAATGAAAGAAACAAATTGAAAACTGAATGTGTTATTGCTTAAGGGAAAAACCCTCTCTGATCTTCGATGCCTTACAATTGCCTAACTAACTCCTATTTATAGATGATTTAGGCTAACTAACAGCTTGATTTAGCAGCTAACAACCAGTCCACGTGTCACCTCGCGAGTGGTGCTCATAATTCAGCTTCTCTTCCTCTTTCCTCGTGATAAAGAAATGCGCCTTTGTAAGTGAAAACGCGTTTGTTCCTCTAATTTATTTTCACCAAAACGACACCGTTTTTGACTAACGGTCATAACCGTTACAAACCTTCCCCCTTTAAAGACATGACCTCATGGCTGAAACGAGGGAAACCTGCGCAGAATCTCCTCGCTTTCTTCCCACGTTGCTTCTTCCTCCGGAAGATGGGCCCACTGAATCAACATCTGCCCAACTGCCGCGTTATTTCTCTTGACCATTATTCGAGCTAATAATTTCACCGGAGTCAACAAGAGTTCTCCGGACTCCATCATAGGTGGTAGTTCACTCACCACCCTATCTTGATTTCCCACTTTCCTCTTCAATAATGACACATGGAAGACTGGGTGTACGTTGGCCGTTTCCGGCAACTTTAACTCGTATGCCACTTCCCCAATCCTTTTGAGTATCTCAAAGGGTCCACAAAACTTTGGCATCAACTTCCAAATAGGGTTCTTCTTAAGACTCAATTGTTTATACAGTTTGAGTTTCAGAAACACCCAATCTCCCTCTTTCACTTATGTGCTTATATGCCTGCATTTTCATCCTATCCCTGGCCTCTTGCAATAAACTCTTCAAGTGCTAAATCATCTTGGTGTGATCTATCAACCACTATTCTACTCCTGCAATTTTTATCTCCAACCATGGTCCATATCCAACTTGAGGGGGCTGATAACCATATAAAGCTTTAAAAGGGGACATTTTAATGGCAAAATGATAGCTCGTATTGTACCACCATTCAGCTAGAGCTAACCATGTTTGCCATTGTCTAGGGAACTTACCACACATACATCTCAAGTAGCTCTCAAGGCATTGATTCACCCTCTCACTTTGGCCATCTGTTTGAGGGTGGTAAGCAGTGCTCAGTTGTTGTTGTACTCCCAGGGAGCTAAATAGCTCTTTCCAAAACACACTAGTGGATATCTTATCCCTATCAGATACCACATATGTTGGTAAGCCATGCAGTTTTTAAATCGAATCCATGAAGATCTGAGCTAGTGATGATGCATTTAGGGATGACTGAGGATGATAAAGTGACTGTACTTGGTAAATCTATCCACTATAACCCAAATTGTATCATTCCCTATAGACATGGGTAATTTCTCAATGAAGTCCATAGTGATATAGGCCCAGGCCTGTTCGGGTATAGGTAGAGGTTGTAGCAGCCCAAACAATCTATTATTCTCATGTTTGTTGATCTGACATACCCCACAATTCCTCACTAATTGTGTAACTTGTGTCTTCAAGTGTGGCCATAAAAATACTTCTTGCACCCTCTTGAAAGTATTATGGACCCCAAAATGACCACCCAAAGAAGATTCATGCATAAACTGAATGATTTGCTGTCTCAAATCATTGGAAAGCCCCACAAAAATTTTGCCTCTGAATTTCAGTAGACTATCTATAAGGTGATACTCAGAAACATCCCAAGGTCTAACAGTCAAAGTAGCTATAATATCTTGAGTTGTGGGATCATTAGTATAGCTTAGTTGAACATGTTCCAACCACATAGGTTGTAACACAGTAGTTGCATTAATGGTCCCTTGAAGAGTAGGTTCAACATCTCTTCTAGACAAGGCATCAGCAGCCTTGTTTTCACCGTCCCTTTTGAACTCAATCTAGTAGCTATACCCCAATAATTTAGTAAGTATTTCTGTTGAATAGGAGTAGTAATCTTCTGCTCCAACAAATACTTGAGACTTCTTTGATCAGTTCTGATAGTGAAGGTTTGATGCAGCAAATAGTCCCTCCACTTTTGAACAGCCAAAAATATGGCCAAGAACTCCTTCTTATATGCTGACAAACCCATACTTCAAGGGCCAAGAGCTTTGCTCAGATAAGCTAAAGGATGACCCTCTTGCATCAAAACTGCCCCAATTCCCACATCACAAGCATCAGTTTCTAGTATGAAAGGTTTAGTAAAATCAGGAAGATGTAGTACAGGAGTGCTAGCCATATCCACTTTCAATTGTTCAAAACCTATGGTGGCAGTAGCACTCCACTTGAAGTTACCCTTCTTGAGCAGCTCAGTCAGAGGCTTGGCTATAATGCCATATTGCTTGACAAATTTTCTGTAATAGCCAGTCAAACCAAGAAAACCCCTCAAGGCTTTGACATTAGAGGGAATGGGCCAATCGAAAACCCCTTGAATCTTAGCTGGATCAACTCCCACCCCCTTGGCAGAAATGATATGACCTAAATAGTCAATCTGAGGTTGGCCAAAACTGCATTTAGAGGATTTAGCATATAATTGATGTTGCCTCAAGATAGACAGTGTGGTATGAAGATGAATGATATGGGTTTCTATACTCTTGTTGTAGACCAAAATATCATCAAAAAACACTAGTATAAACTCTCTAAGATGAGATCCAAAAATTTCATTCATCAAGGCTTGAAATGTAGCTGGAGCATTGGTTAAACCAAATGGCATCACCTTGAATTCATAGTGACCAGAAGCAGTGACAAAAGCTGTTTTATGTATGTCTTCCTATTTCACTCTAATCTGGTGATAGCCTGCCCTCAAATCAATTTTTGAGAAGATTTGAGCTACTTGTAGCTCATCCAATCAGTCAGCAATTATGAGTATAGGATAACCATCCTTAACTGTAATGGAATTTAGCTTCCTATAATCAATACAAAACCTCCAATTGCCATCTTTCTTCTTGACCAACAAAACTGGTGATGAGAAAGGGCTCACACTGGCTTGTATAATCCCAATTTGAAGCATTTCATCAACTAATCTCTCAATCTCTTTCCTTTGAAGGTAATGATATCTATAAGGTTGGAGTTCGAAGGGTACCATACCTGATTTGACCACTATAGAATGTTCAGCACCTCTCTCAGAAGGAAGTGTTGTAGGCTCTTGAAATATATCTGAGAAGACAGCCAAAGTAGATTCCAATGTAGAGGGAATTGAAGTAGTTGGGGTAATGACATCAGTGGAAGACATCATACAGATGCAGCCAATCATAACTTTTCCCTGTCTAATGAGGGCTTCTACTTTCTCTCCACTAATGGCATGAATGGCTATAGAGGAACTAGGACCTTGCATAACAATTTTGTTTCCATTTTGATACCCTGTAACTCTTTGCTTGGTAAAATGGAAGGTGACTGGTTCTTGCTGCTTGAGCAAGTCCACTCCTACTACTAAGTCACATCCTCCCAACTCTAGTAGTCTGACTCCAGATTGAAACACATAGCTTCCCACTTGCCATTGAAAATTAGAGCATTTGGTAGTGCTTTGAACCTTCCTCCCATCTGCCACTGCCACATTCAGTGGATTTGATGCTTCTACTAAAGAGTGTAACCTCTTAGCTGTGTGTGGATTTAGGAATGTGTGAGTGCTGCTAGTGTCCACTAGAATATGTTGGGTTTCGGGCACGCATACGCAGCGGAAAACAAAAATTTATGTGATTCAAACGAGTTCAAAACACATAAGAACATGCCCGATAAAATAAATTCAATTAATTGCGTACCTTTGCGCTTCCAGCGAAATTAAAAACGATTCACATGCTAATAATTTCAGCCGAATTAAAACAGTTAACATGCTCGCGTTTAAACCAAATAACATGCTTGCAATGATTTAATCGATTACACATAATCACATAAAATCATACAAAGCAAAACATGAAATCACAGATTAAACGAAACTCAAAAACGAAACTAGGGTTTCGTGTGTTTACCTCTTGAAGCGTGAGGTAGGGGCGATTAGCACGTCGTGATTACTACGGAAACCAATCCGTAGAATCGGGGCAGCAATTGAGCAGGAGCAGCGGCGGTGTACGGCCACGGCGGCGCGTGAGCTTCACGCGCGGACTTCCGGGGCGGCGCGTGGGGCAGCGTGCGGCTTCGGCTCGTGCGTTGCTCCTTGGTTCTTCGATCTACGATCTTCCTCCTCTCGGATTTCACCTCGTATACTTCGATCTACTAAAACGTGGCACTAGACACGAAGTAGTTAGAATTAACGGAAGAAAAAGAAAGGAGAAAAGAATACCGAAATGGATCGGCCAAGGGATGGCCGATTCCGGCGACGGGGCGGCGCCAACGGCGGAGGTGGCCGCGCGGGAGAGGGGGCGAGAGAGAGAGGTGGACGGCCGCTAGGGTTAGGGTTTGTTGTGTGTGCAAGGTCTATAAATCATGTATTTATAGTCCCTTGCATAAAACCCTAGCGGGCTTAAGTTGGACTGGGCCCAACAGCTTAAGCTCGTTAGTTCCTTTACTTGCTCGTCTCTCTCAATTCAATGACCGAGAAATTGCAACGATTACATTTTCGGAATCATTATAACTTCCTCGTCATTACGAGTGCCATCTCTTGTTTTCAAACTTTCCAAAAGTGGAAACCCTAGTTCAGTGGACTTTCTAAATTTGGAAACTTCCCGATTTAGAAAGTTCACTAACACGTTCGCCTATTCTTTTCCTTTTCTTATTCTCATTCATAATTCCAAATTATGAATGTTGGACTCAATCATATTGACTTCCAATCATGCAAAGATAAACTATTTTATCTCTGACCGTTTATTCAAAGATCTCATGTGCACGAGCAGTGTGACCCTCGATGGTTCAGGTGTAAGCTAGCCGTGGGCCCACAACCCTTTGTGGTCAAAACTCGTCCCCTTCGAGTTACGATTAAGATGAAGCTCGTTTCACCTTAATCACCCAACGAATCAAGATTGGCGTCTAGCAACTACGCGTCATGATTCCCTAGATACAAATGAAGTGCCTGCAAGAACCTTCAAATATAGTTAACGTACAGAACGGTCCCTTCGATTCATATGTCCCGATCGAACTAGAGGCATTGGTTCATCGAGACCTCTTTATATGTTCGATGACGGTGCGATCGTTCTAAGTGTTGTAATCCTTACGTGCACGACTTAGAGAATCGAATTCTCTAATCATCACTTAGTCAGCTCTGGCCAGAGACTTAGAATGATTACAAACTTTCAGAACACACAGGACATCCAAGACTTTTCTAGCGATCGAATCCCCGACTACAATGCACAGACCTCCCACTAGATTTCGGACTGCACGAACACTGGCCCTTGGGATGGTCCTCGGTGGAACTCAGGGACAGGTCACGATACAGCTGGTCCTCTAGTGAAGTCACGGTGATGTCTAGGTCATAAGGACTAATGGTGTACAACTATACCATAGATATCTCTACTCGATTATTGGGAACCACTTAGAGATTTCTAGGGTGAGGGAGTTCAGTGAACTCGTCAACTTACGAGCACCCACTTATGCATGCCGATATCACAATACCGTTTACTGATGAGATGCAGTACACATACACTAAGTGCTAGTCTTAATGGGAAAGGCCGATATCCTCATTAGTGGCGTAACCCTTCGACTAGGAACATGTTTAACAGTTATAATACTTAAGTAAATATCTCACGATCCTAATGATCAATTACTAGTACTTGTAATAACTGTAAGGACTATATCTATGCTTGTGACAAAGGGACAAAGATATAGAATGCCAATGTGTTTTATCATTAATACGAATAAAAGTTCGTTTATTACAATAATAAATACGAAAGACCACAGCCACAAGTTGGCTTGTTGGTCACCTACTCTAACAATCTCCCACTTGACCTAAAGCCAACTACCCATAAACCGCAATCCCATCGACTCTCGATGTTTCTCATGGACCGATCTTGGTAAAGGCTTCGTGAAGGGGTCTGCAACGTTCTCTTCCGAGGTGACTCGTTCTACCTTAACTTCACCTCTATCAATGATCTCTCGGATCACGTGATACTTCCTCAGAATATGCTTCGACTTCTGATGAGATCGTGGCTCCTTAGCTTGCGCCACGGCTCCGGTGTTATCACAGTACAACGGTACTGGATCACTAGCATCAGGAATGACACCCAACTCTTGGATGAATTTCCTTATCCAAGTCCCTTCTTTTGCAGCTTCGGATGCTGCAATGTATTCCGCTTCGGTAGTGGAATCAGCCGTCGTGCTTTGCTTGGAACTCTTCCAACACACGGCACCACCATTAAGCGTGAATATAAATCCAGAATTCGACTTTGAGTCGTCCACGTCCGATTGAAAACTAGAGTCGGTAAAACCCTCTAATTTCAACTCGGCACCCCCATAGACCAAAAATATATCCTTAGTTCTTCGCAAGTACTTGAGGATATCTTTCACGGCTTTCCAGTGAGCCGGGCCGGGGTTAGACTGATATCTGCTCGTGACACTCACAGCATACGCAATATCGGGTCTCGTACATAGCATGCCATACATTATGCTTCCTATGGCAGAAGCATAAGGCGTCCTTTTCATCTCCTCGATTTCACTAGGTGTTTGGGGACACATAGATTTCGAGAGACGAACCCCATGGGACATTGGCAAGAATCCTTTCTTGGATTCTTCCATGCTAAACCGTTTCATAACGGTGTCTATGTACAGGCTTTGGGATAAACCAAGCATCTTTCTTGCTCTATCTCTATAGATGCGTATTCCTAATACGTAAGATGCTTCTCCCAAATCCTTCATTGAGAAACGTGTGGACAACCATGCTTTCGTTTGCTGCAACATTCCTACATCATTCCCAATGAGTAGAATGTCGTCAACGTAAAGCACTAAAAATATCACTGCCCTCCCACTAACCTTCTTGTATACACAAGGTTCCTCCGGATTCTTCTCAAAATCAAACTCTTTGATAGTTGAGTCGAACCTTATGTTCCAACTACGGGATGCTTGCTTCAATCCATAAATGGATCGCTGGAGCTTGCAAACCTTTTGCTCACTTCCAGAAGATATGAAGCCTTCCGGCTGCGCCATGTAAATTTCTTCCTCAATATCTCCATTAAGGAAAGCGGTCTTCACATCCATTTGCCATATCTCGTAGTCGTACCACGCAGCTATGGCCAGCAAAATCCTAATGGACTTCAGCATCGCGACTGGCGAAAAGGTTTCCTCATAGTCAACTCCTTGCCTTTGAGTATATCCTTTCGCTACCAATCTAGCTTTATAGGTCGATACCTTTCCATCCACTCCAATTTTCTTCTTATAGATCCACTTGCAGCCTATGGGAACAATTCCCTTAGGTGGATCTACCAAGGTCCACACCTTGTTGGAGTACATGGAGTCCATTTCGGATTTCATGGCAGTTAGCCAATGTCCCATGTCCGCATCCGATACGGCCTCATTGTATGTTCTTGGATCTCGTCCAAGATCAACATGATCTTCATCATTTTCGAGGAGGAATAACCTATCCGGCATTTTCCGAACTCTTTCGGATCTACGTACCGTAGGTTCAGGAGGTATATTAGTGGTTTGTTGTATTGGTTCGATTGCTTGTTCTTGTGTTTGAACTTCACTTTGTGGTTCTTGAACTACTTCTAGTTCTATCATGCTGCCCTTTCTATCGGATAGAAACTCCCTTTCCAAAAAGGTGGCATTTCTCGAAACAAACGTCTTTGCTTCTTTGACATAGTAGAACTCGTATCCCATCGAGTCTTCAGGATACCCCACAAAATAGCACAAGTCGGATTTACTATCCAACTTATCTCCCACTAACCGCTTCACATAAGCGGGACAACCCCATATCCTAATATGTTTGTAATTGGGTTTCCGGGAATGCCAAAGTTCATATGGTGTGGATTTAACTGCTTTGGTGTTAACTCTATTCAGCAAATACGCGGCAGTACGAAGTGCATGACCCCACAAGTATGCCGGTAAGTTTGTGAACCCCATCATTGATCGAACCATATCCAATAAAGTTCGATTCCGACGTTCGGATACTCCATTAAGTTGAGGAGTTCCCGGTGGAGTCCATTGGGACTGTATCCCATTTTCTTTTAGATAGTCAATGAACTCGATGCTCAAGTATTCTCCACCACGATCGGATCGCAGCTTCTTAATACTTCGTCCGAGTTGCTTTTCTACTTCGTGTCTAAAATCTTTGAACCTTTCAAATGTTTCAGACTTGTACTTCATCAAGTACACATACCCATACCTAGAATAATCGTCGGTAAAGGTGGCGAAGTAGTTGTATCCACCCTTCGCACTAACACTTAGTGGACCACATACGTCTGTATGGATCAAATCCAAAAGACCCTCGGCTCGTTCCATTTTCCCTTTGTAGGGTGACTTGGTCATTTTCCCTTTAAGGCAAGATTCACAAGTTTGTAGTGATTTCACATCCTCCAAAGAGAACAATCCTTCACTAACAAAATCGTTCATCCTTCTTAAAGAGACATGACCTAATCTAGCGTGCCAAAGTTGTGCGGGGTTTTGATCTATCTCCTTACGTTTTGCTGATATAACATTAATAGGTATTTCACTTGGATTTAGTTCATACAAGTTGTTTAATAGTCGTCCTTTGCAAATTAAGTTCTCATTCTTTTGTATAATGCAAATCGAATTTCCAAAAACAAAAGTAAAACCTTAAATATCTAATACAGGAATAGAAATAAGGTTTCTAATGAGCGACGGAACAAATAAACAATCGTTCAAAACAATAGGAAAACTAGAATCCAAAACATTTAAGTAAATTGTGCCAATGGCTTCAGCAGCAACTCTTGCTCCATTCCCCATCCTTAGGTAGGTCTCACCCGCTCTAAGTCTTCGACTTCTTGTCATTAGCTGCAAATCATTGCACAAATGTGAGCCACAGCCCGTATCCAATACCCAAGAAGAAGAGTTGACAGACAAATTTACGTCAATGAAATACGTACCCTTTCTGCTTTAGGTAAGCCTTGCAGTTGCGGCGCCAATGTCCTTTCTTTCCACAGTGATGGCAAGCATCATCAACTTGTTTGCTAACCTTTGCTTTGGGGCCCCCACTACCTTCACCCACTTCGAACTTGCTGTTAGGGAAAAGAACTCTTTCCTTTCTCTTCTTTTGGAAAGAACTCTTCTTTCCAGAAGTAGCAGCAACGAGAACAGACTTCTCTTTCTTAATGGTGGACTCGAAGCTGACCAACATGTTCATTAACTCATCCAAGGGAGGATCTAGTTTGTTCATGTTGAAGTTCACTATGAACGATTCATAGGAACTAGGAAGAGACAACAGGATCAAATCCAACGAGAGCTCGGCCGGGAGGGTGACATCAAGATTCACTAGCTTTTCAAGGAGAGTGATCATTTTGAGACAGTGCTCGTGGACCGAAACCCCTTCGCGCAATCTCGCTGTGATCAACTCCTTTGTAGCAGCGTATCTCGATGCCCTAATATTCTCACTATACATGCTATCGAGATGAGCCTTTATATCGAAAGCATGCAAGTGAGACTCATATTTCCTCGCAAGCGCGGGCTCCATGGCGGCTATCATATAGCACCTAGCATGAGTGTCATCTTTCTTCCAAACTTCATAAGTTTCTTTTTCAGCATCAGTCGCTGTGGCAGGTATAGTGGCGGGAAGCCTCTCGTTCAAAACATAGAGACGCCCCTCAACAGTTAGCACAAGCTTAAGACTACGCAACCAATCTAGGTAATTAGGGCCATTGAGTTTATTGTTGAGGATTGACATTATGGGATTCTTAGACATGATTATCTGAGACATATAGAGAAGAGGATTATTAGAGATTCGCGTTAAATGATTGTTACAATTAAATGTTTGGACTTGTGTTATTTAATTGTTCTCCCACTAATTTTATCGAATTCCACTTCCCTCTAGTAGACAGACGAGAAAACTGATTTTTCTTAATGGGCTTTAGGTCCAATAGACAAATATAACCCGTAGTTAATCTAGCCCGATTATATTTGCCCAAAGGTAGATCACAATGAATCATATCCACAATATGACCCTAAATTAATTTTCCTCACACTTGATAATGACCTAAGTTAATCTCGCGAATATCAAAATCGTCGTGTGTCAAGTCTAACCTACCAATCAAAGATGCTCATAGAACTTGATTATGCCAAACTAATGCAGTCCCTAGTTAATCTAGCCGACCACGTTAATTCAACATAACCCTTTTCTATGGCTACCTTCATCACTATGTCAATTGAGTTACAGCTTACTCTACCATAGCACTCCCCGCTAACACGGCTTACTGCACTATAGTAAAGGGCTACACATAATCCAACCGTTGGCAGAAGGAAAGAAATAACTCAACAGATTGGGTTTTTCTTTATAGCTTGAAATGATTCTTAATTAAAAGAATGAGGGATTTTAATTAAAGGTTTTTTATCTCATCAGAAGGTTCGGATTGGTCTATGTGATTCCTACATCTATGTTCTCTAAAGGTATATGGAAGCGCATATTGTCCTAAGAGGAACATACGACCTAATTATATAATTAATTACATTAATTAATTATCGGGTTTTTCAAAATAATTATAGAACCTCAACTAGCATAAATCATTCAAATAATGTTGAGGTACTATTAATTAAGTTGAACTATAATCAATATTATATATGTGTTCTATTAATTGAAATCAATTTAACAATTTAAATCAATTTAATTAATCTAACACCTATTTACTAAAATAGATGATTGTCGATCCAATTATCTAATTGGGATTAATTGAAAATAATTTTCCAAAAATTAAAATCAATTTGTTTTAAGTTTAATTTTAGAAATCTGAAATAATTTTTTTTTTTTTTTTATTTTCAGTGAACCGGTTCGGCCCATCCGGTTTGACCGGTTCGGACCGAAGCGGTTCGGTTCTGTCCGGTCCAGCTGACCCAAATCAGTGGGCCGGGTCAGTCGGACCGGGAACCGGTCTGACCGACCCGAATCCACGTGGATTCGGTCAACTAAATCGCACACAACCATCGAACCGGCCGGTTCGACCGGTTCGATCCGATTAAACAAAAACCGATGTTTTAAAAACATTTTCAGATCCGATTTTCCAATTTTAAACAATTTTAAAGCTGGAAAAATTCTAAACAATATTTCAAAAATATTTTAAACTTACGAAAACTCCCAATTACATAATATGACAATCACTACTTCAATAAATCGAACATGCATAAAATCATAGCATATTATACAACGCAATTAATTACGCAACGAGCTCTGATACCACTGTTGGGTTTCGGGCACGCATACGCAGCGGAAAACAAAAATTTATGTGATTCAAACGAGTTCAAAACACATAAGAACATGCCCGATAAAATAAATTCAATTAATTTCGTACCTTTGCGCTTCCAGCGAAATTAAAAACGATTCACATGCTAATAATTTCAGCCGAATTAAAACAGTTAACATGCTCGCGTTTAAACCAAATAACATGCTTGCAATGATTTAATCGATTACACATAATCACATAAAATCATACAAAGCAAAACATGAAATCACAGATTAAACGAAACTCAAAAACGAAACTAGGGTTTCGTGTGTTTACCTCTTGAAGCGTGAGGTAGGGGCGATTAGCACGTCGTGATTACTACGGAAACCAATCCGTAGAATCGGGGCAGCAATTGAGCAGGAGCAGCGGCGGTGTACGGCCACGGCGGCGCGTGAGCTTCACGCGCGGACTTCCGGGGCGGCGCGTGGGGCAGCGTGCGGCTTCGGCTCGTGCGTTGCTCCTTGGTTCTCCGATCTACGATCTTCCTCCTCTCGGATTTCACCTCGTATACTTCGATCTACTAAAACGTGGCACTAGACACGAAGTAGTTAGAATTAACGGAAGAAAAAGAAAGGAGAAAAGAATACCGAAATGGATCGGCCAAGGGATGGCCGATTCCGGCGACGGGGCGGCGCCAACGGCGGAGGTGGCCGCGCGGGAGAGGGGGCGAGAGAGAGAGGTGGACGGCCGCTAGGGTTAGGGTTTGTTGTGTGTGCAAGGTCTATAAATCATGTATTTATAGTCCCTTGCATAAAACCCTAGCGGGCTTAAGTTGGACTGGGCCCAACAGCTTAAGCTCGTTAGTTCCTTTACTTGCTCGTCTCTCTCAATTCAATGACCGAGAAATTGCAACGATTACATTTTCGGAATCATTATAACTTCCTCGTCATTACGAGTGCCATCTCTTGTTTTCAAACTTTCCAAAAGTGGAAACCCTAGTTAAGTGGACTTTCTAAATTTGGAAACTTCCCGATTTAGAAAGTTCACTAACACGTTCGCCTATTCTTTTCCTTTTCTTATTCTCATTCATAATTCCAAATTATGAATGTTGGACTCAATCATATTGACTTCAAATCATGCAAAGATAAACTATTTTATCTCTGACCGTTTATTCAAAGATCTCATGTGCACGAGCAGTGTGACCCTCGATGGTTCAGGTGTAAGCTAGCCGTGGGCCCACAACCCTTTGTGGTCAAAACTCGTCCCCTTCGAGTTACGATTAAGATGAAGCTCGTTTCACCTTAATCACCCAACGAATCAAGATTGGCGTCTAGCAACTACGCGTCATGATTCCCTAGATACAAATGAAGTGCCTGCAAGAACCTTCAGATATAGTTAACGTACAGTACGGTCCCTTCGATTCATATGTCCCGATCGAACTAGAGGCATTGGTTCATCGAGACCTCTTTATATGTTCGATGACGGTGCGATCGTTCTAAGTGTTGTAATCCTTACGTGCACGACTTAGAGAACCGAATTCTCTAATCATCACTTAGTCAGCTCTGGCCAGAGACTTAGAATGATTACAAACTTTCAGAACACACAGGACATCCAAGACTTTTCTAGCGATCGAATCCCCGACTACAATGCACAGACCTCCCACTAGATTTCGGACTGCACGAACACTGGCCCTTGGGATGGTCCTCGGTGGAACTCAGGGACAGGTCACGATACAGCTGGTCCTCTAGTGAAGTCACGGTGATGTCTAGGTCATAAGGACTAATGGTGTACAACTATACCATAGATATCTCTACTCGATTATTGGGAACCACTTAGAGATTTCTAGGGTGAGGGAGTTCAGTGAACTCGTCAACTTACGAGCACCCACTTATGCATGCCGATATCACAATACCGTTTACTGATGAGATGCAGTACACATACACTAAGTGCTAGTCTTAATGGGAAAGGCCGATATCCTCATTAGTGGCGTAACCCTTCGACTAGGAACATGTTTAACAGTTATAATACTTAAGTAAATATCTCACGATCCTAATGATCAATTACTAGTACTTGTAATAACTGTAAGGACTATATCTATGCTTGTGACAAAGGGACAAAGATATAGAATGCCAATGTGTTTTATCATTAATACGAATAAAAGTTCGTTTATTACAATAATAAATACGAAAGACCACAGCCACAAGTTGGCTTGTTGGTCACCTACTCTAACAATCTCCCACTTGACCTAAAGCCAACTACCCATAAACCGCAATCCCATCGACTCTCGATGTTTCTCATGGACCGATCTTGGTAAAGGCTTCGTGAAGGGGTCTGCAACGTTCTCTTCCGAGGTGACTCGTTCTACCTTAACTTCACCTCTATCAATGATCTCTCGGATCACGTGATACTTCCTCAGAATATGCTTCGACTTCTGATGAGATCGTGGCTCCTTAGCTTGCGCCACGGCTCCGGTGTTATCACAGTACAACGGTACTGGATCACTAGCATCAGGAATGACACCCAACTCTTGGATGAATTTCCTTATCCAAGTCCCTTCTTTTGCAGCTTCGGATGCTGCAATGTATTCCGCTTCGGTAGTGGAATCAGCCGTCGTGCTTTGCTTGGAACTCTTCCAACACACGGCACCACCATTAAGCGTGAATATAAATCCAGAATTCGACTTTGAGTCGTCCACGTCCGATTGAAAACTAGAGTCGGTAAAACCCTATAATTTCAACTCGGCACCCCCATAGACCAAAAATATATCCTTAGTTCTTCGCAAGTACTTGAGGATATCTTTCACGGCTTTCCAGTGAGCCGGGCCGGGGTTAGACTGATATCTGCTCGTGACACTCACATCATACGCAATATCGGGTCTCGTACATAGCATGCCATACATTATGCTTCCTATGGAAGAAGCATAAGGCGTCCTTTTCATCTCCTCGATTTCACTAGGTGTTTGGGGACACATAGATTTCGAGAGACGAACCCCATGGGACATTGGCAAGAATCCTTTCTTGGATTCTTCCATGCTAAACCGTTTCATAACGGTGTCTATGTACAGGCTTTGGGATAAACCAAGCATCTTTCTTGCTCTATCTCTATAGATGCGTATTCCTAATACGTAAGATGCTTCTCCCAAATCCTTCATTGAGAAACGTGTGGACAACCATGCTTTCGTTTGCTGCAACATTCCTACATCATTCCCAATGAGTAGAATGTCGTCAACGTAAAGCACTAAAAATATCACTGCCCTCCCACTAACCTTCTTGTATACACAAGGTTCCTCCGGATTCTTCTCAAAATCAAACTCTTTGATAGTTGAGTCGAACCTTATGTTCCAACTACGGGATGCTTGCTTCAATCCATAAATGGATCGCTGGAGCTTGCAAACCTTTTGCTCACTTCCAGAAGATATGAAGCCTTCCGGCTGCGCCATGTAAATTTCTTCCTCAATATCTCCATTAAGGAAAGCGGTCTTCACATCCATTTGCCATATCTCGTAGTCGTACCACGCAGCTATGGCCAGCAAAATCCTAATGGACTTCAGCATCGCGACTGGCGAAAAGGTTTCCTCATAGTCAACTCCTTGCCTTTGAGTATATCCTTTCGCTACCAATCTAGCTTTATAGGTCGATACCTTTCCATCCACTCCAATTTTCTTCTTATAGATCCACTTGCAGCCTATGGGAACAATTCCCTTAGGTGGATCTACCAAGGTCCACACCTTGTTGGAGTACATGGAGTCCATTTCGGATTTCATGGCAGTTAGCCAATGTCCCATGTCCGCATCCGATACGGCCTCATTGTATGTTCTTGGATCTCGTCCAAGATCAACATGATCTTCATCATTTTCGAGGAGGAATAACCTATCCGGCATTTTCCGAACTCTTTCGGATCTACGTACCGTAGGTTCAGGAGGTATATTAGTGGTTTGTTGTATTGGTTCGATTGCTTGTTCTTGTGTTTGAACTTCACTTTGTGGTTCTTGAACTACTTCTAGTTCTATCATGCTGCCCTTTCTATCGGATAGAAACTCCCTTTCCAAAAAGGTGGCATTTCTCGAAACAAACGTCTTTGCTTCTTTGACATAGTAGAACTCGTATCCCATCGAGTCTTCGGGATACCCCACAAAATAGCACAAGTCGGATTTACTATCCAACTTATCTCCCACTAACCGCTTCACATAAGCGGGACAACCCCATATCCTAATATGTTTGTAATTGGGTTTCCGGGAATGCCAAAGTTCATATGGTGTGGATTTAACTGCTTTGGTGTTAACTCTATTCAGCAAATACGCGGCAGTACGAAGTGCATGACCCCACAAGTATGCCGGTAAGTTTGTGAACCCCATCATTGATCGAACCATATCCAATAAAGTTCGATTCCGACGTTCGGATACTCCATTAAGTTGAGGAGTTCCCGGTGGAGTCCATTGGGACTGTATCCCATTTTCTTTTAGATAGTCAATGAACTCGATGCTCAAGTATTCTCCACCACGATCGGATCGCAGCTTCTTAATACTTCGTCCGAGTTGCTTTTCTACTTCGTGTCTAAAATCTTTGAACCTTTCAAATGTTTCAGACTTGTACTTCATCAAGTACACATACCCATACCTAGAATAATCGTCGGTAAAGGTGGCGAAGTAGTTGTATCCACCCTTCGCACTAACACTTAGTGGACCACATACGTCTGTATGGATCAAATCCAAAAGACCCTCGGCTCGTTCCATTTTCCCTTTGTAGGGTGACTTGGTCATTTTCCCTTTAAGGCAAGATTCACAAGTTTGTAGTGATTTCACATCCTCCAAAGAGAACAATCCTTCACTAACAAAATCGTTCATCCTTCTTAAAGAGACATGACCTAATCTAGCGTGCCAAAGTTGTGCGGGGTTTTGATCTATCTCCTTACGTTTTGCTGATATAACATTAATAGGTATTTCACTTGGATTTAGTTCATACAAGTTGTTTAATAGTCGTCCTTTGCAAATTAAGTTCTCATTCTTTTGTATAATGCAAATCGAATTTCCAAAAACAAAAGTAAAACCTTAAATATCTAATACAGGAATAGAAATAAGGTTTCTAATGAGCGACGGAACAAATAAACAATCGTTCAAAACAATAGGAAAACTAGAATCCAAAACATTTAAGTAAATTGTGCCAATGGCTTCAGCAGCAACTCTTGCTCCATTCCCCATCCTTAGGTAGGTCTCACCCGCTCTAAGTCTTCGACTTCTTGTCATTAACTGCAAATCATTGCACAAATGTGAGCCACAGCCCGTATCCAATACCCAAGAAGAAGAGTTGACAGACAAATTTACGTCAATGAAATACGTACCCTTTTCAGAACCTTTCTGCTTTAGGTAAGCCTTGCAGTTGCGGCGCCAATGTCCTTTCTTTCCACAGTGATGGCAAGCATCATCAACTTGTTTGCTAACCTTTGCTTTGGGGCCCCCACTACCTTCACCCACTTCGAACTTGCTGTTAGGGAAAAGAACTCTTTCCTTTCTCTTCTTTTGGAAAGAACTCTTCTTTCCAGAAGTAGCAGCAACGAGAACAGACTTCTCTTTCTTAATGGTGGACTCGAAGCTGACCAACATGTTCATTAACTCATCCAAGGGAGGATCTAGTTTGTTCATGTTGAAGTTCACTATGAACGATTCATAGGAACTAGGAAGAGACAACAGGATCAAATCCAACGAGAGCTCGGCCGGGAGGGTGACATCAAGATTCACTAGCTTTTCAAGGAGAGTGATCATTTTGAGACAGTGCTCGTGGACCGAAACCCCTTCGCGCAATCTCGCTGTGATCAACTCCTTTGTAGCAGCGTATCTCGATGCCCTAATATTCTCACTATACATGCTATCGAGATGAGCCTTTATATCGAAAGCATGCAAGTGAGACTCATATTTCCTCGCAAGCGCGGGCTCCATGGCGGCTATCATATAGCACCTAGCATGAGTGTCATCTTTCTTCCAAACTTCATAAGTTTCTTTTTCAGCATCAGTCGCTGTGGCAGGTATAGTGGCGGGAAGCCTCTCGTTCAAAACATAGAGACGCCCCTCAACAGTTAGCACAAGCTTAAGACTACGCAACCAATCTAGGTAATTAGGGCCATTGAGTTTATTGTTGAGGATTGACATTATGGGATTCTTAGACATGATTATCTGAGACATATAGAGAAGAGGATTATTAGAGATTCGCGTTAAATGATTGTTACAATTAAATGTTTGGACTTGTGTTATTTAATTGTTCTCCCACTAATTTTATCGAATTCCACTTCCCTCTAGTAGACAGACGAGAAAACTGATTTTTCTTAATGGGCTTTAGGTCCAATAGACAAATATAACCCGTAGTTAATCTAGCCCGATTATATTTGCCCAAAGGTAGATCACAATCAATCATATCCACAATATGACCCTAAATTAATTTTCCTCACACTTGATAATGACCTAAGTTAATCTCGCGAATATCAAAATCGTCGTGTGTCAAGTCTAACCTACCAATCAAAGATGCTCATAGAACTCGATTATGCCAAACTAATGCAGTCCCTAGTTAATCTAGCCGACCACGTTAATTCAACATAACCCTTTTCTATGGCTACCTTCATCACTATGTCAATTGAATTACAGCTTACTCTACCATAGCACTCCCCGCTAACACGGCTTACTGCACTATAGTAAAGGGCTACACATAATCCAACCGTTGGCAGAAGGAAAGAAATAACTCAACAGATTGCGTTTTTCTTTATAGCTTGAAATGATTCTTAATTAAAAGAATGAGGGATTTTAATTAAAGGTTTTTTATCTCATCAGAAGGTTCGGATTGGTCTATGTGATTCCTACATCTATGTTCTCTAAAGGTATATGGAAGCGCATATTGTCCTAAGAGGAACATACGACCTAATTATATAATTAATTACATTAATTAATTATCGGGTTTTTCAAAATAATTATAGAACCTCAACTAGCATAAATCATTCAAATAATGTTGAGGTACTATTAATTAAGTTGAACTATAATCAATATTATATATGTGTTCTATTAATTGAAATCAATTTAACAATTTAAATCAATTTAATTAATCTAACACCTATTTACTAAAATAGATGATTGTCGATCCAATTATCTAATTGGGATTAATTGAAAATAATTTTCCAAAAATTAAAATCAATTTGTTTTAAGTTTAATTTTAGAAATCTGAAATAATTTTTTTTTTTTTTTTTTATTTTCAGTGAACCGGTTCGGCCCATCCGGTTTGACCGGTTCGGACCGAAGCGGTTCGGTTCTGTCCGGTCCAGCTGACCCAAATCAGTGGGCCGGGTCAGTCGGACCGGGAACCGGTCTGACCGACCCGAATCCACGTGGATTCGGTCAACTAAATCGCACACAACCATCGAACCGGCCGGTTCGACCGGTTCGATCCGATTAAACAAAAACCGATGTTTTAAAAACATTTTCAGATCCGATTTTCCAATTTTAAACAATTTTAAAGCTGGAAAAATTCTAAACAATATTTCAAAAATATTTTAAACTTACGAAAACTCCCAATTACATAATACGACAATCACTACTTCAATAAATCGAACATGCATAAAATCATAGCATATTATACAACGCAATTAATTACGCAACGAGCTCTGATACCACTGTTGGGTTTCGGGCACGCATACGCAGCGGAAAACAAAAATTTATGTGATTCAAACGAGTTCAAAACACATAAGAACATGCCCGATAAAATAAATTCAATTAATTGCGTACCTTTGCGCTTCCAGCGAAATTAAAAACGATTCACATGCTAATAATTTCAGCCGAATTAAAAAAGTTAACATGCTCGCGTTTAAACCAAATAACATGCTTGCAATGATTTAATCGATTACACATAATCACATAAAATCATACAAAGCAAAACATGAAATCACAGATTAAACGAAACTCAAAAACGAAACTAGGGTTTCGTGTGTTTACCTCTTGAAGCGTGAGGTAGGGGCGATTAGCACGTCGTGATTACTACGGAAACCAATCCGTAGAATCGGGGCAGCAATTGAGCAGGAGCAGCGGCGGTGTACGGCCACGGCGGCGCGTGAGCTTCACGCGCGGACTTCCGGGGCGGCGCGTGGGGCAGCGTGCGGCTTCGGCTCGTGCGTTGCTCCTTGGTTCTTCGATCTACGATCTTCCTCCTCTCGGATTTCACCTCGTATACTTCGATCTACTAAAACGTGGCACTAGACACGAAGTAGTTAGAATTAACGGAAGAAAAAGAAAGGAGAAAAGAATACCGAAATGGATCGGCCAAGGGATGGCCGATTCCGGCGACGGGGCGACGCCAACGGCGGAGGTGGCCGCGCGGGAGAGGGGGCGAGAGAGAGAGGTGGACGGCCGCTAGGGTTAGGGTTTGTTGTGTGTGCAAGGTCTATAAATCATGTATTTATAGTCCCTTGCATAAAACCCTAGCGGGCTTAAGTTGGACTGGGCCCAACAGCTTAAGCTCGTTAGTTCCTTTACTTGCTCGTCTCTCTCAATTCAATGACCGAGAAATTGCAACGATTACATTTTCGGAATCATTATAACTTCCTCGTCATTACGAGTGCCATCTCTTGTTTTCAAACTTTCCAAAAGTGGAAACCCTAGTTAAGTGGACTTTCTAAATTTGGAAACTTCCCGATTTAGAAAGTTCACTAACACGTTCGCCTATTCTTTTCCTTTTCTTATTCTCATTCATAATTCCAAATTATGAATGTTGGACTCAATCATATTGACTTCAAATCATGCAAAGATAAACTATTTTATCTCTGACCGTTTATTCAAAGATCTCATGTGCACGAGCAGTGTGACCCTCGATGGTTCAGGTGTAAGCTAGCCGTGGGCCCACAACCCTTTGTGGTCAAAACTCGTCCCCTTCGAGTTACGATTAAGATGAAGCTCGTTTCACCTTAATCACCCAACGAATCAAGATTGGCGTCTAGCAACTACGCGTCATGATTCCCTAGATACAAATGAAGTGCCTGCAAGAACCTTCAGATATAGTTAACGTACAGTACGGTCCCTTCGATTCATATGTCCCGATCGAACTAGAGGCATTGGTTCATCGAGACCTCTTTATATGTTCGATGACGGTGCGATCGTTCTAAGTGTTGTAATCCTTACGTGCACGACTTAGAGAATCGAATTCTCTAATCATCACTTAGTCAGCTCTGGCCAGAGACTTAGAATGATTACAAACTTTCAGAACACACAGGACATCCAAGACTTTTCTAGCGATCGAATCCCCGACTACAATGCACAGACCTCCCACTAGATTTTGGACTGCACGAACACTGGCCCTTGGGATGGTCCTCGGTGGAACTCAGGGACAGGTCACGATACAGCTGGTCCTCTAGTGAAGTCACGGTGATGTCTAGGTCATAAGGACTAATGGTGTACAACTATACCATAGATATCTCTACTCGATTATTGGGAACCACTTAGAGATTTCTAGGGTGAGGGAGTTCAGTGAACTCGTCAACTTACGAGCACCCACTTATGCATGCCGATATCACAATACCGTTTACTGATGAGATGCAGTACACATACACTAAGTGCTAGTCTTAATGGGAAAGGCCGATATCCTCATTAGTGGCGTAACCCTTCGACTAGGAACATGTTTAACAGTTATAATACTTAAGTAAATATCTCACGATCCTAATGATCAATTACTAGTACTTGTAATAACTGTAAGGACTATATCTATGCTTGTGACAAAGGGACAAAGATATAGAATGCCAATGTGTTTTATCATTAATACGAATAAAAGTTCGTTTATTACAATAATAAATACGAAAGACCACAGCCACAAGTTGGCTTGTTGGTCACCTACTCTAACAGAATAGTGATTGGTTGTTTGTTTACCATGCCTTGTAGTTTGATGGTGCTTTCACTAACTTGGCCAGCCATTGCATATACATAAATTTTACAAGTCTCACTATCAGTAGGGTCTTCTACATCCTCACAATCTTCCTCTTCACTGACCTCCTCTCCTAAGATCGTAAACACCTTCTTGCATTTATGACCATAGGTGAATTTTTCATCACAATTAAAACACAATCCCCTATTCTTTCTATCTTCCCAATCTGCATTGGAAAGTCTCTTAATTGGTGTAGACTTCTCTTCTACTGGAGGATTGTGCTTAGCAGTTAACTCCCCATACCCCGTAGATGGTCCTTTTTGGTATGATTTCATGCTCTTATGCAACTGGTCCAGTGCTCTCTCTTGCAACTTTGCCATGCTAATGGTTGCTTTAAAGGTCTGAGGCTTGAGCAATTTGACCATACTTCGAATTTCTTCTTTCAATCCACTGGTGAAACTATTAATAAAAGATGTTTCTGAGATTGTTCCATTCATGTGCAACATGAATTCTTTGAGTTCTTCAAACTTGTCCCTATAAGCTTCAACTGAGCTTTCCTGTTGTAGCTTGTTAAAATTTTCCACAAAACTATCATCTTCCTCCTCTCCAAATCTCTCCATCACGAAATCAACAAATGTGTGCCAATCTACTGTCTCCCTTCCCTCTAGATAATCAGCATACCAATAATCAGCCTTTCCCTCCATATACATTGAGGCATACATTACCTTATCATGCTCCACCATTCGCGTAATGTTAAAGTATTTCTGACTTTTACGAATCCAACCCCTCGGATTATCTCCATTGAAACGAGGAAAATCTACCTTTGGTCCTTTATGACCGCCATTGCTGCCTCCTTCTGTCGAGGATCCAATATTACTCCCATAATTACCCTCCATTTGTCGATGCATGGGTTACTGTATGTATTTCTTACCTCCAGCCGCCCTCGCGGTGGTTGCGCCGCTAGATTTCCCGGTGAGTTTCCCCAAATTATTGGTTCCTTTCCATGGCGTCCTGCTATTAACTTACCTAACTCGTCAAATCGTTTGAATACTTCATCAAATCGAGTATCCGTCTTCTTCTGTGCTCCGCCGATCTTTTCTTCGAGGTCCGATTGTAATTCCGATCGTAAATTCTGTTGTCCGCCGAATAAGCTCGCTACATGGCAGTTGACCGGCCGGAAAAAAATTTCAGGAAAAAAAATTTCAAAAAAAAAAAATAAAAAAAAAAATAAGTCAACGCCGGGGACCGGCGGTCTCCGGCGGTCAACGGCGGTCAACGGCGGTGACCGGCGGTCTCCAGTGGTGGCGGGTCAAAATTGGGGTGAAAATTGAAATTAGGGTTAAAATTGGTTAATTGATGAAATTGGGCTAAATTGGGGTGTAAATCATGAAATTGGAGTTAAATTGGGTTTCAATGAATTGGGGGTAATTTTGGTATATATAAAAGTATTTTCCTTATTTGCAAATAAGTTTGAATGGGTTGGATTTATTTGAAAGACAAAAAAATTGGATGTCCCTCTTTTAATTAAGTGCCCTTGTCATGGGCCTATTTGCCATTACCCCTATTTAAATTACTCACATAAATTGCGTAAATCAATTTGGCACATAGTTACCTACTAATCCAGCACATAATATACTCAAATTAATCACGTAATTAAAATTCCTAATCATACTTACGTAAGAATTTCGGGTTTATGGAAATTTGGTTTGGGATTAAAGTTTCGAAAATGTGGGGTGTTACACACACCACACACACACACGAATAATTAGTAATAGTTTTTTTTTTTTTTTTTTTTTTATATATAAAGGGTGAATTTTTTTCAAAACATGAACAAAAAAAAAAAAATCAGACGAAATAGACGTTTCTTACAAAATTTCATGACATTTATATTTATATCATGATATCATGATTATTGTAGTACAATTGTTATTGAGGACCAGAAATATCATGATTTGTCGAAATTTCAAAATATGAGCAGATGGAACGATCATGAGATGGTGGTTGATCGCAACAAATAATCTTCATGCATGAGGACAATTTGAAATTTTGAAATATTTTTGTCACAATGTTTTCGTTACGTATATGTAGTATTATAATACGATGAAAATAAATACCTGAACAAATTACTATAGTAACACAACACAAATTATTGTCAGTCGTCAAATAATCTTCTAACGAGAGTCGTCGTAGAAGCAAAATATTGATCCCCAAAAAAACTAGCAATCCTAACTTAATTTTGTTAGGAAGAAGGAACTATCAAATTTTTCTAAGTAAGACAAGGATCTAATATAAGCTGAAAATCATGTCACCCACGGTATATGTGGTAACGCACTGTATTTCAAGTGCAATCCAGACATAACAGAAGGATGATTGTACTATCATGTCACTGTTCAATGATGAACATGGAAAATTCCAAGCGATTTACGCAAGTAATCAAATCTTAGGAAATCCAAAGGTTTTGTGAAGATATCAGCCAACTGACTCTCTGTGGACACGTAGGCAATGGACAATGTGGGATCGATGGGTGTTCCGGCACTGTTCTGTCCCAATTCATCATTTAAGATATAGTAAATATTACTGAAGGTATAAAGTAACTTAAGTTGGAATTCTTACATTTCCAAACCTTATATGTTGTTTTCTTGGTACCTGGTCTAAGGTACACCCTATTAATGGTGTAACAATTTGTACTCATTGCTTCTACCCAAACCTTTAAAGAAACATTTGCTGAGATCACCATGACTCGTGTCATTTGCCCGAATGTCATTTTTTCCCTTTCTCCTATACCATTGTGATGAAGTGTTTGCGTGCAAAAAACTCATGTGACATACCATACTTATCACAAAACTTTGTGAAGGATGAATTTTCAAACTCCCTTTTGCCTCCAATGCTTTCATGTTTCTCAGTCTGAATTCCCTTATCATCATTGACAACTGGTCTTGTGCGCCAAGCATCTTCATTTATTGAGTCGATGAACATCTTCATCCTGGTCTTCTAATATGAATAGTTGTTTCAGGTAAGCAATGGTGGGCGAGTAGTGGAACCGCCTTCCATATGAGCATTCATCGTTCCTATAGAGAAAAAAAAAAATCGAATTCCCAAAATCACGTACTATGTATGTCTAGTGTGAGGCTCTTGATGCCAATTGTTGATTTATATACTTATAGAAATCAATTATTCTAAGTTGTAACAAATTACTTGTTGAGTCAATATTATATTGCAACTAGAAGTCTTGTGTTGTCCCAGTAATTAAATACTAAAGAATGATAAAATAACACAATAATTTAATGTGGTTCAGACATAATTGTGCCATACATCCACGAGGATCTGCAAACACGAGTTCACAAGTTCTGATTTACAATGTACATTAATAGGACTTAATTAAAATAATAAAAACTCCGTCTTTAAGTTTTACGCCGTTCTTGTACACAACTCGAACTTCGTGTTTCTCCATAGCAGCTCCTCTCCGCGAACCTTGAACCTTCTACAAGCCTGAACTCCCTTCAGAAACGCGGATGACCTCTCCCGAGATGTATACATCAACTCTGTATATATTGGTACACAACAACGATGGCACAATACTGGTTTACAAACTGCCCTAACACAACTTCAATACGATGAGATGTTTTTCTCCAGTAATAGTGTTGAGATCTTCAATGACCTGTGAGGCTTTATATATGCACGAATTTAGCCTCCCAAACCCTTGCTTAATCTCCAAGAAATCGTGTATATAGGGAAGTATAATTCTAGCCACTTTCTAACTATATTCTAGATAAGTGCAAAGATACCTAGCTAGAATAAAATACATGGAAATAAATCAAAGTCCTAATTTAAAAATATTACAAAAAATAAACACTGAACCAAATCTTTGTCAATCTTTACTTCCAAGGTTGGCAGATTTTTTCACTCCCCAAATTCGAAATCTTCTACCAACAGTTTGTCACTCCAATTTCACCACCAAAAACAATGCATTGCCGATTCAATCTCTTTTATCAAGCCACATAGAATCTTAAAGCACCCCATGATATAGGAAGGAATAACTTAAAATATTAACTTGATAAGAACCTCTTTCTCCGCCTTCGATAACTTCTTTTCACCCCAACCTTTGATTTTATTCCGAACGAGCTCTGAGGTAACCAAAAACTGCCTTACGAGATGATCCCATCGATGCCGGCATACCCAAGTACTTGTCATGTTTAACATCGCCTCATTCTCCTCCTTCGTAGTAGATGCACAAAAATCCATGGTAAATTTATCCAAGTTAATGAGTTGACCCGAGGCAAGATTATACTCATTAAAAATACGCCTAAGGGTGGACGCACTGAGTGAAGTAGCATGGGAGAAAATAAGTGTGTCATCCGCGAAGCAAAGGTTCGACATCGGCGGCGTCGTTGGAGCAATTTTGATGCCTTGAATATCACCACTATCAGCCGCCTTCTGGATCATCGAGACAAGAGCCTCAGTGAAACAAATAACGAGATAAGGCGAAAGGGGATCGCCCTTCAATCAAGCTAGAGGGAAAACCGAGACGACTGAAGATTCTTTTCAAAAACCCCCACTCAATACGATCGTAGGCTTTACTAATGTCCAGTTTAATTTCCATAAATTTAGTTCGCTTCCTAGAATTTAACTTAATGAATTGGTTGGTTTCATCAGCGACCAAAGCATTATCCGATATAAGGCGCTTCGGGACAAAGGCAGATAAATGAGATTGCACAAAATTGGTTTCATTCGGTTCGCAAAAATAATAGTAACGTCCTACAATTCTGATTTTGTTTCTAGTTGATCTAATATATATGTAATATTTAGGAAAATTTGGAATGCTTGAATTGTTTATCAAAATTAATTGATTAAAACTAGGAATAATTGAAGTTTTACATGTAATTTTTAATGCAGTGATATTATATTTTCTTTTATAATTTAGGGCAAATGACAAAACGGCCCATCACATGGGACTTAAATGCATTTTGGTCCACAAAAAAAACAGTGTTTCAATTAAGCCCATCCCCATGTATTTAGTCTAAAATACCCTCAATAATATAATTCTTATCAATTCCACCCATTACACTCTAACTTCCTTAATATTACACACTGACCCCGAATTTAAACAAATATATCACATTAAACCCCAAAACTTTTTTTTTTCAGAAAATAATTTTTTTTCTAAAATGTTTTATTTCCGGCCAGATTCCGGCGTTGACCGCCGGAGTCTTGGCTACTAAATTACTGTCTCAGACAGTAATATTGCTGTTTGGGACAGTAATATTATGAATATTATTTTTCCGAACAGTAATATTATTAATATTATTTTCTAAGACAGTTAAACTACTGTTGGAGACACTAATTTAACATCCAAGGCATTAATATTAAGTAAAATAATTTTGTTAAGGAAAAAAGTTAAAAAAAAAAAGTCAATTAACAGTTAAATTACTGTCTCCGACAGTTAAATAACTGCCGGAGACAGTAATTTAGCAACGAATACGGTAATATTAATTAAAAATATTTTTTTTAATAATAAAAAAGTCAATTAACAGTTAAATTACTGTCTCCGACAGTTAAATTACTGCTGGAGACAATAATTTAGCAACGAATACAATAATATTAATTAAAATATTTTTGAAGAAAAAAAAAAAAAGAGTCAATTAACAGTTAAATTACTGTCTCCGACAGTTAAATAACTGCCGGAGACAGTACTTTAGCAGCCAAGACAGTAATATTAATTAAAATATTTTTTTTAAGAAAAAAGAAAATTAAAAAAAAAAAAAAAAAGTCAACGACGGAGACCCGGCGGTTAACGGCAGTTGACCGACCGGAAAAAAAAAAAAAAAAAAAAAAAAAAAAAAAAAAAAATCAACGCCGGTCAACGGCAGCGACCGGCGGTCTCTGGTGGTGGCGGTTCAAAATTGGGGTCAAAATTGAAATTAGGTTTAAAATTGGTTAATTGATGAAATTGGACTAAATTGGGGTATAAATCATGAAATTGGAGTTAAATTGCGTTTCAATGAATTGGGGGTAATTTTGATATATATAAATGGATTTTCCTTATTTGCAAATAATTTTGAATGGGTTGGATTTATTTGAAAGACAAAAAAATTGGATGTCCCTCTTTTAATTAAGTGCCCTTGTCATGGGCCTATTTGCCATTACCCCTATAATTTAATACAAAGAAATTTATTAAAACATATTACGTACTAAAAGAAAATATAAACTATAATGAAAATCCATTCTATTATAATATTACTTATGAACTAAGTTTAGGAACTTGGAGACCAAGTTTATACTAGCTACGTGTCATTTGCTTGTGAATTGATTATTTTATTAATGATGACAAAGCTTGTAATACTTTGCCTATAAAAGGACCCATCTATTAATGAATAAAATAAAATCACTCTTCTTCGGCAAACATTTTCTTACACTTCTTACAGCAATTTACTTTTGCAAAATTGTGTTTTGCTTGATTTCTTTATGCGTATATATATATAAACTATATATAAGTATAACTAGATTATTTATTCTATAACACGTTATCAGCACGAGATTTTGCTCGATAGGGATTTGCTATTTTCGTATTCTTCTTTCTATTTTATTTTACGAAAATCCAGATCCTCAATCTATTGTCGAAAAGACAAACGAGAATGATTAGCGAATACTCCGTTATTTTATACGCTATCATTTCTTAAAGGATATGGTGGATTCGTGTATATGTATATACATATAGTTTATATACTATCTGAATAGCTGCTGAAGTTTATATTTGCAAGCTTGTGGATCCCAAGCAGTGCTATAAGCACGTGCTAAGTATAACAGATCTGTGGGCCGACTTAGAGGCTAAGATATTCACTCCGAGCATGATGCTCGTCGAGTAAAAGATATAATAATCTCAGTTGAAGGTCAATTTAGAGACTATGTGATTAACTCCGAGCCTGATGCTCGTGGAGCTGGAGAAATAATAATCTCCGTTTAAAACCGACTAATAGGCTATCGTTTTAACTCCGGGCATAGTACCCGTAGAGCTTAACATAGACCGTATTGAGGTCTTAATATAACTCCGAGTGTAAACTCGTTGAGACAAGAAAGCCGATTTAGAGGCTAAATCATAATATAACTCCGAGCTTGAAATTCGTTGAGTCAAGACGTGAGAATATCCGTCAAAGGCCGATTTAAAGGCCAAATATTTGGAAATATCTCCGAGCCTGAAGCTCGTAGAGTCGCTAGACGAGGTAAAACCCGTCAAGAGCCAACTTAGAGGCTATTAATCACAAGTCCAAATTCGAGTGTTTTGGGTTATTTTGTACCCACTGTATATAAATCTCTCTTGGAAGGTGTGATTCCCAAGATTGAGTTGTTTTGAATAAACCCACATGTACATATCTCCCTTGGAGGATAAATACCCGAGGTCGAGCTGATTTTGATACACGTACATGAAAAACATGGACAAATATGACTATTGCCTACTCGATAGTGCAACTACACACTCAATATTCAATAATAAAATATATTTCTCGAGTGTGACTTTGTGCAAGGCACAAGTTAAAACCATAGCAGGTTCCGCGGAAATAATAGATGGCTCCGGGAACGCAACAATTGTGTTGCCTAATGGTACCACTTTGCATATTGAAAATGCATTGATATCCGGTAAATCAAATAAGAATCTACTGAGTTTTAAAGATGTGAGACGCAATGGGTATCATTTAGAGACACTGGTTGAAAATACCGTGGAGTGTCTATGCGTCACATCATATGCCATGGACAAAAGAATTGTTCATGAGAAGTTCGAAGCGACAACTTCTGGGCTGTATTGTGTCCAAATTCGAGCTTTCGAATCCTACGCCACTATGCCATGGAAACTTGTTAATCCCGATATACACGGGTTATGGCATGATCGACTGGGTCACCAAGGAACGACTATGATGCGTAGGATTGCACAACATACTAAAGGACATCCATTAAAAGATACAAAAATCTTGATGTCTAATGAATATTTCTGTGAATCATGTTCACAAGGAAAGCTCATTATAAAACCTTCCATTGAAAAGGTCGGTTATGAATCGCCATCGTTTTTACAACGCATTCATGGTGATATTTGTGGACCAATACACCCTGCAAGTGGACCATTTAGATATTTTATGGTTTTGGTGGACGCATCTTGTAGATGGTCCCACGTATGCTTATTATCTACGCGAAATGTTGCATTTGCACGTTTGCTAGCACAAATTATTAAACTCCGAGCAAATTTTCCTGATTATCCCATCAAAAATATAAGGATGGATAATGCCGGAGAATTTACATCAAAAACTTTTGATGAGTATTGTGCAGCACTGGGAATAAATGTCGAGCACCCAGTAGCATACGTTCACACTCAAAATGGACTGGCGGAATCTCTGATTAAACGCGTCCAAATAATTGCTCGTACTTTGCTGATGAGATCTAAACTCACTAGTGCAGCATGGGCCCATGCAGTATTGCATGCATCAGCGCTGATTAAATTACGCCCCACTGCTTATCATATGCATTCCCCAATGCAATTGGCATTGGGCTTTGAGCCCGATATTTCGCACCTTCGCACATTTGGTTGCGCTGTGCAAGTGCAAATGGGTCCCCAACGCCGACTTGGCATATATGTTGGGTTTGATTCACCGTCGATTATTAGGTTCTTGGAACCAATGACGGGTGATTTATTTACCGCTAGATTTGCGGATTGTCATTTTGATGAGACATTATTTATACCGATTGGTAAGGATATTCAGAATATCCGTGATAATGATAAACAAAAACCGATCGAGAATCTCATATGGTGTGAGCAACATTTATCTCATCTCGACCCCCGTACCTCTGAATGTGAAAATGAGATCCATAGAATCATTCATTTACAAAATATTGCCAATAGACTTCCTGACGCATTTAATGATGCCAGTAAAGTCACGAAGTCTTATATTCCAGCTGTGAATGTGCCAGCTAGGATCGTTGTTCTTGAAGAACATGCGGAAATGAATGATGATCCCCCACGACATAAACGGGGTAGACCTATTGGATCAAAGGACATTGTTCCTAGAAAAAGAAAGGGGAAAATCAATGAACCCTCGAACCAAGTGGTTCCTAGTGAGAATGCTCCAGATGAATCTGTTGAGCCTGATATCGAAAAAGCGATATCAAATCCTGGGAATACCGAGAATTCCATAAGTTATTGCAATGAAATATGGGATAGAAATGAGATAATCATCGATAATATTTTTGCATTCTCGGTTGCACAAGAAATAATGTATGATGATTATGATTGTGAACCGCGTTCCATAATGGAATGCCGTCAAAGAAATGATTGGCCTAAATGGGAGGAAGCAATTAAATCTTAATTAGCTTCCCTAGAAAAACGAAAAGTATTCGGGCAAATCGTTCAAACTCCGGATAATGTAAAGCCCGTTGGGTATAAATGGGTATTTGTCCGTAAGAGGAACGAGAACAATGAAATTGTAAGATATAAAGCCCGCCTTGTAGCTCAAGGTTTCTCCCAGCGGCCTGGGATTGATTATGATGAGACGTATTCACCAGTGATGGATACGATCACTTTTCGTTTTCTTATCAATATGGTCGTCCAAGAGGGACTGGATCTGCGTCTAATGGACATTGTAACGGCCTATCTATATGGTTCACTAGATTCTGATATTTATAGGAAAATTACCGATGGATTTAAATGCCAAACTCTGGCGCTCCTCGTGAGCTGCACTCAATCAAATTACAGAGATCATTGTATGGTCTAAAGCAATCCGGTCGCATGTGGTATCATAGATTGAGTGAATACCTTATCAGGGAAGGTTATAAAAATGATCCTATTTGCCCATGCGTTTTTATTAAAAGATCAGAAACCGGATTTGCTATTATTGCGGTTTATGTAGACGACATGAACCTCATTGGCACTCGTGAAGAATTGGCCAATGCTGCTGAATATTTAAAGAAAGAATTTGAGGTCAAGGACCTTGGAAAAACCAAACTCTGTCTTGGTATTGAGCTTGAGCATAAAAATAACGGCATACTTATACACCAATCTGCATATACTAAACGAGTGCTCAAAAAGTTTAATATGGAAAATTCTAATTCATTGAGCACCCCTATGGTTGTGCGCAATTTAGATCCTCTAATGGATCCGTTCCGACCTAAAGAATTTAATGAAGAGATACTTGGCCCAAAAGTGCCGTATCTAAATGCTATCGGAGCGTTAATGTATTTGGCACAATGCACTCGACCTGATATCACTTTTGCGGTAAATGTGCTTGCGCGATACAGTTCCGAGCCTACCCGGAGACACTGGAATGGTGTTAAACATATTTTTAGATATCTCCGTGGTACTGCAGATTTGGGATTATTTTATTCAAAGAATGCAACTAACCAAGGGTTAGTTGGTTATGCCGATGCGGGATATAGATCTGATCCCCACAAAGCTCGCTCACAAACTGGATATTTGTTTTGTTATAATGGTGCAGGTATATCTTGGCGATCTACCAAACAGACATTGGTAGCCACCTCCTCAAATCATTCTGAAATAATAGCTCTTTATGAGGCAGGCAGAGAATGTGTTTGGCTACGATCCGTTATTTCCCATATACGAAACTCCTGCCAATTACATCCAGTTACAGACACACCCACCGTCATTTACGAAGACAATGCTGCTTGTATAGCGCAAACAAGGGGCGGATACATAAAAGGTGATAGGACCAAACATATATCACCAAAGTTCTTCCACACACATGAGCTGCAGAAAAATGGAGAGATCGATGTTCGACAAGTTCGCTCATGCGACAATCTTGCTGATTTATTTACAAAATCCTTACCGACTTCTACATTTGAGAAGTTGGTATACGCAATTGGAATGAGAAGAGCCAATGTGAAGCAAGATTGATGTCCCATTTTGGAAGCTACAATGCTCATTTCAGGGGGAGCAATAGTGCGCTGCACTCTTTTTCCCTTTTGTCTGGTTTTATCCCATTGGGTTTTCCAGCAAAGGTTTTTAACGAGGCAGCATATGCACACGGCTTGGATTGAGTTATTCACTATTTTTCCCTTATTACCGGTTTTCTCCCACTGGGTTTTCCGGCTTGAGGTTTTTAACGAGGCATACATACACTTTACTCATCCAATTTGCAGTTGACACGATAACAATGTACTTAGTCCAAGGGGGAGTATTATAATATTACTTATGAACTAAGTTTAGGAACTTGGAGACCAAGTTTATACTAGCTACGTGTCATTTGCTTGTGAATTGATTATTTTATTAATGATGACAAAGCTTGTAATACTTTGCCTATAAAAGGACCCATCTATTAATGAATAAAATCACTCTTCTTCGGCGAACATTTTCTTATACTTCTTACAGCAATTTACTTTTGCAAAATTGTATTTTGCTTGATTTCTTTATGCGTATATATATATATATATATAAACTATATATAAGTATAATTAGATTATTTATTCTATAACACATTCAAAGTTTAAATATCATGATATATTGATTTTTTGGTTAAATTGATGTGGGGTCCATGTGTCATGAGATATCATTTGAGGGTGGGTTTTCCCAATTTTAAAATGCTCGGGTGCAAATCACAAACCAGGATCAATTTTGGGTGCAAAACCTAATTCACACGTATTTAAATGGCTTAATTCCACTTTGCACCCTTGAAATATACCATTTTGGCACTTTGCACCCTCAAAATAAATTAATAGCACTTTGCACCCTCGAAATACAATAAATCATGCAGAATGCACCCCAAATGATTTTTTAAAGCTAAAAAATATAAATTTAATATTTGTAGTGATATTTTTTTAGGATGCCAAATGTCAAATATTTTTTTTATTCATCAATCATTTTGAAACTATAAAGTTCAACAATAAAAATACATTCCATCAACATATTTAAAAATTATATTGTTTTATCAAAATAAAATATTTTACGAAAAAAAACCATTCAGCTATTACGTTATCAAGTTATCTGAAAATTATTTTTTCTTCCAAATATTTTCACCTAATATTTTACAAACAGTGACATAAAAGATCCACAATCGAATAATTTAGTGATAAAAGATTATTTTTTTTTCTTTTGTAAGATAATGTAGTTTTTTTTTAAATAATCCGGTGTAATTTTTATTTTTTCGCACATTGTCCGCTCGAAATTAGGTTTGAGGTTCAAGAAAAAAACAATTTTTTTTATTTTGTACCCCAAAAAGAAAAACACAAATGAAAAATAAAATTGCCTTTATTATTCAATTGAGGGTGCATTGTGAATGATTTATTGTGTTTTGAGGGTGCAAAGTGCTATTATTATTTTTCGAGGGTGCAAAGTGCCAAAATGGTATATTTCAAGGGTGCAAAGTGGAATTAAGCCTATTTAAATATATAATTTACACACACAAGTTTATATGAGTATACTTTAGTACCAATAATATTAAACATAGTTTTAAAATATTAATATTTATGATTATGTTTTATTATTTATCAACAATAATTTTAGTAATAGAATATGCTATCCAATCTTAAAGAGGATTTCGGAGATTCACCGGTTCAACAATTCTTGTGAACCATCGAACCATTCCGAAAGTCGAGCCATCATCTGTATTCATTTAATTACTCTATTTCATGTGACCCGACTAAGATTTTTGGAAGGTGATGAAGACTAGCGTGATGTCAGGTGATAATGTGATCACAACGTCAAGCTTCGCAGATGAGTCTTTTTCAATCGTTGTACTTGCAGCACTAGGAGTGATTATGTCGGTATAGAAGCTCTGACGATCAGTTTCAAATGTATATATATGTTCTTTTGTATGTTTGTAAAAAATTGTTACATCATAAAAGTTTGATTGAACTACCTTTTTATTGAGATTATCTTTCTCGAGTCCTGAGACTTTTCCTTTAGGGCTTTTAACATTACTCTACTTATTTGGGCATGCCGCCCTGAATGGGCTTTTAAGGTTAAGTGGATCTTAACTCGCCTCAGACACCGAGGTGAGGATGGTTTTGTTTCCCAAGACCTCACTCCGGGTCCGAACATAAGGTATAAACTAGATTCATTTCTTAGGGTTTTGATGTTCTTTATGAAACTAGGATTTCTTTCTTCTGTGCTTTATCGCTCTGATGGGCTTTTAGGGCTGCCTTTCTCAATTTTATGTAATGTCATAGCGGTGAGGCCCATCAAAGTGAAATGGTTCATACCAACTATCTCCTCTACTAAACAAATTGAATTTCAAATACAGAGTCATAAAGTCACACCTTTTTCGAATTGACCACGTGACTCTTTTCTGGGAGGCTGGTCAAGGCAGCGTGTGTAATAATATATGTATGAGCATATCATTTATTGAAGCATGCGGAAGGCATGTTTTACAATAATATATGTACTTTCATCGATCTCATCCGTCCATTTAAGCGGCAATATCTTTTGTCGTTTCAGATTCCGTCATTATAAATACTTTCCCCCTGCCCCATACTGTTTATCATCTTTTACTTTTATTTTCCATTTATTATCTACGTATTATTTTCTCCAGCGAAGTTGTTTTCACGCGTCTCATCTTTTCCCCAGCGAATCATCTCTGGTTTCCCTACCTCTTTTCTTTCTTTACTATTTCATTTTCTTGTTCCCATGTCTTTTCGCTCATCTAAGTTAGCCGGCCAAGTTGCTCGTCTTCGTTGTTTAGACAATGATGACGATGGCTTTGACATCTTGGTGTCTCTTCCTATAGTAGTCCCTCCTATCCCCTCAGCCAATATAGGTTCTCGTGGTTCTTCTGCATAAAATCCTCACGATCTCCGCGTGGAAAGATCTCATGACTTTCTTTGAGGAAATTCTCCAGATCTCCCGAGGGGAGTTCTCAAGTTCTAGCCGAGGGAAGGAACCCGAGGGGATCACTGGGGGCCTAGTACATTTACCGATATTGACCTCGTTAATTTAATCAGGGATGTAGTTCTCTCCTCGGATTTCGAGTTAGTCCTTCTCTTGACCTCTGATCGTGCCCACATGCCCCTCCGGGTTATAGTACATGATTTTCTGAATAGGTTTATTATGGCTTTTCATTTCCAATCTCCCCTTACTTTACTGAGATAGCCCGAATTTACGAGCTGTCTAGAAACCATATTTATCCTAATGATGACTGATTTTCGAATGCTTTGTGCCTGGTCCGGGGTCATTCATTCTCCAACTGGTTTGAGGAGTGTTATAGTCCTACAAAAGTTAAGCCCATACCACGTCTCCATCTCTTTCTCGTCCTCCTTTCAAGATCATAAATCCTCCGAACAAAACGGATTGGTGGCAAGGTCAATATTTATTTTGTGAAAAGTCCCTATGATACAAGATATCTTCACCCTTGGATTGTTACCTTACCCGAGAAGATCAGGAGAGGAAAATCTCTTCATGTTGATGACTGGCTATTACGACTAATAACTCACTTCCACCCGAGTTTTGGCTTGCCCAAGCGACTCATTAAATACCCTCTGTTATTGCGTCATTTTTATTTCCACAATAATATGACCCTACCCATGTTGCAAGTTGCACTGGCCGCTTCCTGACATATGTACATATGGAATTTTTAGTTCCTTATCACTTTCTATATTGTATTTTCATATTGCCTCTTTTCTCATTCATTGCGGATTTAAGGATGAAAGGCATGTTCAGAGGGAAGAAAGCAGCTACTCGGCCAATGAAAACAGAGCCTAAATTCTATTGTATATATATATATATATATATATATATATATATATATATATATATATATATATATATATATATATATATATATATATATATATATATATATATATATATATATATATATATATATATATATACGTGTGTGTATATATAATGTGCAGTCTTACATCTTTGTTTTACGTGCTTTAATTTTGTTTCATGTGGCATTTAATACTCTCTCTCTCCATCTTTATATATATATATATATATATATATATATATATATATATATATATATATATATATATATATATACTCTCACACACTAAATTATATTTCAATATTTGGTAGATGTTGTAGAAAGAAAATTAGACTAAAACCTTCAAAAAATAAGTTTTTTCATGATCTTTTCAAGCATCTTATTGAGATGTTAAATAATCTACTTTAATTTCTAATTATTTAAAATTTTCTTGCTCATGTAACATGTTTTTTAAGAGCATACAAGTTTTAAAATAAAGATTCAACGATATCATTTGCAACTCATAAGAGTTCATTTAAACTTTTAAATAACTTTATTAAAACATCCATGTTATGTTATGTTTGCCTATCCATTTATCTCTTAATGGCATAGTTTTCAGCGCGTACTTATGATAACCGTATTAATTAAGGGACCGTATCTCACTTGTTTAAATATATATGCAGAATACAGCTCCAATTCCTCCACCAGGAGCTGATGGAATGCAATGAGTGGCTTTACGAATATCAGGAGACGCATCCGCATTTGCGGGTTGTAAGTTTCTGGGGGCACAAGACACTCTCTACGATCACAGGGGTAGGCATGATTACGAAGATTGCTACATTGAAGGATCTGTGGATTTCATCTTTGGTGATGGTCGTTCCTACTTTAAGGTAATTTTAATTAATATATATAAAACTAACATACTTACTAAAAGTGTTGGATAATGGAGTTTTAGTTCCGAAACAGATTCATCGAGAGCAAGTCTAAGTAGAAATTAGTCGTAAATATACATACGAATTCTCAAGAGCAACATACCGACTACGCGATAATATTATGCATAAATATAAATATGAAAGATTACCTTACTTTATAGAAAATAATCCTTGAATTTGAATCATAACATACTTTGCAATAAATGTGTTACCATTGTGAAATATGTTTTGAGTGTGCATGCAAAAAACAGCTTATAAATTAAGCTACATAAACTAAAATGGATTTATAAGAATTAAACCACACAATCCCTAAGAAAATATAGTTTTCAATAAATGAGCATATATATACAACGTTTTGTTCACTTTAACTATTTTATGATCCTTTTGCTTGTTTTTATTATTGATCCACTTTGAAGACTTACAAATATTACCATAATGGACTTCTTTCGTTAGCAAGCCATATTCTAGAATATCTAGATTTAAAGATTTGGTGGTTGCACTTTATAGTTTGATAATGACTAGAATTTTAGAAATACGTCCTTTATGTTCATGATATAAGCTCTTAATTGAGTTCATAATGAGTGAACTCTTTAATGACTAGACATACAATATATCCTTTTGATAGTGCCCATTAATGTTCACTTGTTCTCAAATATTAATTTTATGTGTCCTAAACACACAAAAACCTTATGACTATATGATAAGACTGCAAGTCACATTGTTACTACAGATTTCAATTGATCTTTATTGTCGTTCTCTCATAGTTTGTTGAGTTTTCTTATAAGGGACAATCACATTAACTTAATTGTAGCGTTTTTAAACATTGTCTTATTAGAAGAATGAAATTGATTCCCCCTTAGAGGCAATGTCTCTAACCTTAACCATCCATTTAACCTCGACTACCTTAAAAGATCAATTTCTCCTGATTCGTCGTTCCATCTGCAAATATTTTTGAATTTCAACAAATCATCATATATCCGACCCTCTATAATAATTGTACTACAATAGTCAATTTACCTACTACCGTTTCACTTCCATGGTTAAGAAAAGCTAAATTTTAATATTTCCCTTTCAACTACATAAGCCCTCTACTTCTCTAAATGTGATTGAATTTTCTTTTACGAAATGATTGGTTGTATAATCCCAATCAATCTTATTCATACTATTACGTATATACATACACAAAATTCATAAAGGGGTCCACTCAGTAGTGAAGACATGACTAAAGCAAGTATATAAATATAAATATCATGAAATTTTGTATGGAACATCTATCTCCACTGAAATTTTATTTTATTCATATTTTTAATATTTTATCTCTTTATATAAAATGAAAAGAAAAAAAAAATACTAATGATTCTTATTTATGCAGGCTTGTGAGCTACATGCGATTGCAACAGGGGCAGTGGCAGCTCAAAACAGAAGCGCGAGTTCGGAAAATACAGGTTTCTCCCTTGTCAACTGTAAAGTGACGGGTTCAGACATAGTGTACCTAGGGAGAGCATGGGCTCCTTTCTCTACAACCATATTTGCTTACACATACATGGAAAACAATGTCAGCCCGGAGGGCTGGTTTGACTGGAATGATCCATCTAGACAATCGTAAGTCATCCCTATATAAGTTGTTTTATATATCTGAAATTGTTATGAGTGATGATGTTATTTTTTCGATACAAATGGTATTTAATGGTACAGGACTGTAACCTTTGGGGAGTATCAGTGCAGTGGACCTGGATCAAATACTGCAGGAAGAGTTAAATGGTCAAAAATTCTTACTGATGAAGAGGCTGGACGGTTTACTTCCCTTGACTTTATTGATGCTTCTGAATGGCTCGACCTATCATAAATAACAACATGCTTTGATTAAATATTTTTTAGTTATGGATATTTTTTTTTTAAATGACTAGTTTTTCTTTGTGATTAAACACAGAGATAACTCAATCAAGTAAGCAAACACAATAATGTCAAGCATGGTTTAGGTTCAGTGTTGATGTTGTTAGAGCAAGGTGACCAACAAGCCAACTTGTGGATGTGGTCTTTCGTTTATTATTTTAATAAATAATATTTTTTCGTATTAACGATGAAATACATTTTGGCATTCTATATCTTTGTCCCTTGCATAAGCATCGATATAGTCCTTACAGTTATTATAATTACTAATATTTGATCTAGTAGGAAGATGAGATATAGTTAAGTAATATGACTGTTAAACCATGTTCCTAGTCAAAAGGTTACGCCACCAATGAGGATATCGGCCTTTTCCCATTGGAGACTAGCACTTAGTGTATGTGTATTGTGTCTTATCACTAAACGGTATTGTGGTATCGGCATACATAAGTGGGTGCTCGTAAGTTGATGATTTCACTGAACTCTCTCATCCTAGAGATCTCTAACTGATTCTTAATAATCGAGTAGAGGTCTCTATGATATAGTTGTATACCATTAGTTATTAAAACTCAAACATCACCGTGACTTCACTACAATACCAGCTAAATCGTGACATGTCCCTTAGTTCTACCGAGCCGCCCTAAGGGCCAGTGTTCGTGTAGTCCGAAATCTAGTGGGTGGTCTGTGCATTGAAGTCGGGGATTCGATCGCTAGAATAATCTTGGATGTCCAGTGTGTTCTTATAGTTTGTAATCATTAAGTCTTTGTCCAGAGCTGAGTATGTGATGATTAGGGAATGTGATTCTCTAAGTCACAGATTGCAACCTTTAGAACGATCGCACAGTTATTGAAGCATAAAGAAGGCCTCGATGAACAAATGTGTGACGCCCCTCTCACAATTACTCTTATTATATGTAATCTCAGCGGAAGACTTTCAGAAAAATAATTACTGTGGATATAAATTTATGTCAAAAATTTTCTTTTAAATCAGAGGGAGAGAGATCACACTTTACTAAACCCTAATCAATTAATTAACAAAAATACATACTACATGCAAGACTAGAAAATAGATAGGTATGTTGGACCTAATAAAAATTCAGACAGATTCAGTGGAGCAACTTCAAAAATTAATTCCTCTTAAAATATTAATGAAAATGAATTTAAATTATTACCATACATTATACCATGAGTCTACATGACTCATCTCAAACAGTTTTGAAAGATACTTGATCATTTGGGAGAAATAAATAAAATTATGGCACATACACTCAATTCATAATCCAGAACAAGGGAGGGAGATTTGAAATTTTCTAATAAATTCTTCACTGACTCAAATACCTTCCAATCTTATACCACAATTTAAAAACGAGTCGAGAATACATTTCAAGTGGAAACAAGACATTTGAGTGAGTAAAACTTCAGTCAAGTGAAAACACTAGACTGATCCTGTATTAGTGCAGTGGTGAGACACAATTCATAACTAATTCATTTCTCATTCAATTTATGCATAAGATCTATCACAGTAATTAGAACAGAGAGATTCAGAGACTCACAAAATTTCATGATTTACGAAGAAGAGAAAATATATAAAAATAATTTACAAATATCGAGACAAAACACGGAGAAATTACTAGTCGAAAAGCGTATCTTCATAGAGTTGGTAAAATTTGCTTTTGTTTACAAAATATTATGGACTACCGATTAAATATCCAAAAGGATGGTAAACCTAATTACTATTACACATATTGTCTTTTAATAATTCCCACCGATCGGAGGAAGCGATTGATAGTAAATACCTAAAACCGTATCAAATGTTTTTACAAGCATATTATACAAATAAAACCAATTAATGAGAAAATAATACGTGTAATGAGACAAAACTTCAAAGAAGTATGTATAATTTATCTAGGTATTTTGGAGGACCATAATTACAATTTTCTCATTAATTGTGATGCTGAGCTGTATATATAACTCCTGCAAGCACTAACTTCATTACAAGTCAAAACCATTACATTATTTGTCCAACATTTTTTCTCTCTCTTCTACTTAAAACCTTCTCTCTCCTCTCTTTAAAATCTTTTCTCTTGTTTACATCGTTAACCATGTCTCCGTACACACATATCCTCCATCTTGTAACAACTCTTATTCTACTTCTCATTAATGGAAACAATGAAATAATCATTTGCTACAGCAACAAAGTCATCATCAAGGCCCCTTCTATCATCATTATAGTCGATAAAAATCCAGGATCCAGAAATTTTACATCAATTCAAGGTGCAATTGACTCTCTCCCTTTGGTGAACCAAGAAAGAGTTTTGATCGATGTTCATGCAAGGATATACACGTAAGTTCTTCTTCCTTAGTTCATCCATTTATATGCGTATATGTATATTATATTTGCATGAAGTTTATTCATTTGTTTGAACTAAATATTATTTGAAGTGAGAAGGTAACAATACCTTCAACAAAAGCCTACATAAAAATACAAGGTGCTGGGGCAGAAAATACAGTGGTTCAATGGGGTGATACAGCCAGGTCACAGCCACTTGGAACATATGGTTCAGCAACTTTTGGCGTAGATGCACCATACTTTGTAGCAAAAAATATCACATTCAAGGTAGTGTGCAGTCTCACCTCTTTTGTTTTATGTGCTTTAATTATATGTTACATGTGTCATTTGATGAACGAATAATATATATATATATATATATATATATATATATATATATATATATATATATATATATATATACGTGTGGATGTAAGACTGCACATTATATATACACACACGTATATATATATATATATATATATATATACTCTCACACACTAAATTATATTTAAATATTTGGTAGATGTTTTAGAAAGAAAATTAGACTAAAACCTTCAAAAAATAAGTTTTTTCATGATCTTTTCAAGCATCTTATTGAGATGTTAAATAATCTACTTTAATTTCAACACATAATTATTTAAAATTTTCTTGCTCCTGTAACATGTTTTTTAAGAGCATACAAGTTTTAAAATAAAGATTCAACGATATCATTTTGCAACTGATAAAAGTTCATTTAAACTTTTAAATAACTTAATTAAAACATTCATGTTATGTTATGTTTGCCTATCCATTTCTCTCTTGATGGCATAGTTTTCAGCGCGTACTTATGATAACCGTATTAATTAAATGACCGTATCTCACTGGTTTAAATATATATGCAGAATACAGCTCCAATTCCTCCACCAGGAGCTGATGAATGCAAGGAGTGGCTTTACGAATATCAGGAGACGCATCCGCATTTGCGGGTTGTAAGTTTCTGGGGGCACAAGACACTCTCTACGATCACAAGGGTAGGCATTATTACGAAGATTGCTACATTGAAGGATCTGTGGATTTCATCTTTGGTGATGGTCGTTCCTACTTTAAGGTAATTTTTAATTACTATATATAAAACTAACATACTTACTAAAAGTGTTGGATAATGGAGTTTTAGTTCCGAAACTGATTCATCGAGAGCAAGTCTAAGTAGAAATTAGTTGTAAATATACATACGAATTCTCAAGAGCAACATACCGACTACGCGATAATATTATGCATACCTATAAATATGAAAGAGTACCTTACTTTATAGAAAATAATCCTTGAATTTGAATCATAACATACTTTGCAATAAATGTGTTACCATTGTGAAATTGTTTTTGAGTGTGCATGCAAAAAAACAGCTTATAAATTAACAAGCTACATAAACTAAAACGGATTTATAATAATTAAACCACACAATCCCCAAGAAAATATAGTTTTCAATAAATGAGCATATACAACGTTTTGTTCACTTTAACTATTTTACGATCCTTTTGCTTGTTTTTATTATTGATCCATTTTGAAGACTTACAAATATTACCTTACTTTATGCACGCGCTATCTAAATGCAAAATGAGACTATATAATTAAGTGCCATTTAGTGTGACATATACAATAATTGACTTTATTAATATTATTTAAAAAAAACTTTGTTATCTAAAAATCAATTAAAGTAATATCTTATTTATCTCAAAATACACAGGAGATAATCAGTTTATGATTGTAAGACCATTAGCGGTAATCTTATTATCATAATGGACTTCTTTCGTTAGCAAGCAATATTCTAGAATATCTAGATTTAAAGATTTGGTGGTTGCACTTTATAGTTTGATAATGACTATAATTTCAGAAATACGTCCTTTATGTTCATGATATAAGCTCTTAATTGAGTTCATAATGAGTGAACTCTTTGATGACTAGACATACAATATATCCTTTTGATAGTGCCCATTAATGTTCACTTGTTCTCAAATATTAATTTTATGTGTCCTAAACACATAAAAAAAAACCTTATGACTATATGATAAGACTGCAAGTCACATTGTTACTACAGATTTCAATTGATCTTTATTGTCGTTCTCTCATAGTTTGTTGAGTTTTGTTATAAGGGACAATCACCTTAAATTAATTGTAGCGTTTTTAAACATTTTCTTATTAGAACAATCAAATTGATTCCCCCTTAGAGGCAATGTCTCTAACCTTAACCATCCATTTAACCTCGACTACCTTAAAAGATCAATTTCTCCTGATCCGTCGTTCCATCTGCAAATATTTTTGAATTTCAACAAATCATCTTATATCCGACCCTCTATAATAATTGTACTACAATAGTCAATTTACCAACTACCATTTCACTTCCATGGTTAAAAAAAGCTAAATTTTAATATTTCCCTTTCAACTACAGAAGCCTACTACTTCTCTAAATGTGATTGAATTTTCTTTTACGAAATGATTGGTTGTATAATCCCAATCAATCTTATTCCTACTTCTATGTATATCCATACACAAAATTCATAAAGGGGTCCACTCAGTAGTGAAGACATGACTTAAGCAAGTATATAAATATAAATATCATGAAATTTTGTAAGGAACATCTATCTCCACTAAAATTTTATTTTGTTCATATTTTTAATATTTTATCTCTTTATATAAAATGAAAAGAAAAAAAATACTAATGATTCTTATTTATGCAGGGTTGTGAGCTACATGCGATTGCAACAGGGGCAGTGGCAGCTCAAAACAGAAGCGCGAGTTCGGAAAATACAGGTTTCTCCCTTGTCAACTGTAAAGTGACGGGTTCAGACATAGTGTACCTAGGGAGAGCATGGGCTCCTTTCTCTACAACCATATTTGCTTATACATACATGGAAAACAATGTCAACCCGGAATGACACATCTAGACAATCGTAAGTCATCCCTATATAAGTTGTTTTATATATCTGAAATTGTTATGAGTGATGATGTTATTTTTTCGATACAAATGGTATTTAATGGTACAGGACTGTAACCTTTGGGGAGTATCAGTGCAGTGGACCTGGATCAAATACTGCAGGAAGAGTTAAATGGTCAAAAATTGTCACGCCCCGAATTTCCGAGACATGATTAATCGAAAATAAGTTTAGAAAACATACGCACAACTTAAGAAAATCGACAGCTTCGCTGTTTTAAATTAAAAATTTATTTGTCTCAAACCACTTGTCGGAAAAATCTGAAAATTTAACACTACACTTTAAACAGTCTATGGAATATGTCTGTGAAACAGTTTTGTAAACGGTTCAGCAGATTTTGTGTAATCAATAAAATAGTACAGTGCTGGCAGTAAAATTTATATACTACGGAAGAAGCTTTAAAAATTCATAATAAAATCAATTTTCGTCCAAAAGGAATAAAACATTGATGTAATCTAGTTTTAAGAGTCTAGAGTGAAATACAATTAGAATCATTTCGATCCGTCAAGTAAAACTCGGGTTTTCAAAAATATAACACGAAGCTCGCGTCAAACTGTTCAGTCTTTAAAAAAAAAAATCATAACTTACTCATTTGAAATCCAATTTCAGCAAACTCTATATCAAACTGAAGCTAATGAGATAATCTAAAGCAAAATAAAACATATTCAGCTTCAAGCCAACAATTAAAACATAGTTCTCAACATTCAAGCATACTAATAAAAATAAACATGAAAAGTCTAAACAATCTAATACGCGAATCCACTCCAAAACATATTCTCGATTCAATCATTCCGCTCGATCCAAGTTATCACCTGAAAAGTAGTAGAGGGTGAGCAAAAGCTCCGTAGGAATAATGATTTCAAAGCTTCAATAAAGCAGATGGTCATGCAGCTTACAATGCCTGCTCAAACACGAAAAGCCTTCTAGAAAACAGTTTTCACAAAAATATTTAATAAGCAAGTAAAAATTCATTCCAAAAGCTCACAGATTAAACAAAATCATGTAATGTACGTAACAGCCAATACGTGGCTCTGCACGTGATCACACACATAGTCGATCCCGTTACAGCTCGATCAATCATGAGCTCTGCCCGCGACCGCACACAGCCGGTCCCGTTATAGTCCGATCATCATGGACTCTGCCCTCTTTACGGGGTGCTACCCCGAAGGAAAAGTTACCTCATGCGCATGTTTCCGGTCTTTCACCGCGGAGCTAGTCGAGCCCAACTTAATTTCACCACGTACACATCCATAACAAGTCCAAACCATTTCGCTTTATTAAGAACCATCCCCATAACCAACACTTCGAAATAAATGTTTTCAAGAAAGATCGAGTGGAGCGAGTAAACAAACACCATAAACCACACGCACATTCACAAATATTAAAAGCTTCTAAATCAAAACCCCTACCTCGTTTCGACAATTCAATCCACGAAACCTTATCAATTGTCTCAGCACGAAAGCTTATTATTTGTTTAAGCAGATTATTCCTTTCCTGTAATATGATAATTATGCACACAAATACACAATGAGATTTTATCATACGTACATCCACTGGAAGCAAACATAGCAGATCATGTAATACAGAGAAGGACATAGACCATCCATAACAGATATGTATTATATATATACTCACACTCGAGCACACACCAGCCATAAATAATAACATATATATACACATTATATATCTATACATAATATATAGACACGCACACAGAACATAATTTCAACATACACACACTACAAAATTCAAACACACACACACGTATTACATAATATATATATATATTGTGAATCTGCACACATACAGACCATTATATATTCTAATACACACTTATGCTAGGTAGGATTTAAGCACTTATGTGCTAAAGTTCATAATAAATTATATATTCATATACACTACGTAGCATATATGTCTATGTATAGCACCCCAACATAAACCCAGCACACACATAACTCACGCACTCACACAGGACGCAGCAGAATTGCAGAGTAGTTGTACCTTTCGCAATTAAATTGAGTAATCCAAACAAATCAAAATAACAGAACATTCAGAGCTATGGACGGATAGACAAATTAATTCTCGTATCCTTCCAATTCCTTCGTCTCTCTTTCTCTAATTTTGTATTCTCCGAACTATCGTGCAATCTGTAACTAGCCCTCTTCTTTCTCACGTTCTCCCTCAAGCCGCCGCCTCCTTCTCCCGATTAATTGTTCTCCATTTTAATTAAAGACATTTATTTTGTCTTAGGGCTTCCTAGCCCACATAGGATTTTATTTAATTTAAATACCCAATAATTTATTTATAACCACATACTAAAAAAATATTTAAAATAAAATTACGGTCATTACAAAAATTCTTACTGATGAAGAGGCTGGACGGTTTACTTCCCTTGACTTTATTGATGCATCTGAATGGCTCGACCTATCATAAATAACAACATGCTTTGATTAAATATTTTTTAGTTATGGATATTTTTTTTTAAATGACTAGTTTTTCTTTGTGATTAAACACAGAGATTACTCAATCAAGTAAGCAAACACAATAATGTCAAGCATGGTTTAGGTTCAGTGTTAATGTTGTTAGAGCAAGGTGACCAACAAGCCAACTTGTGGATGTGGTCTTTCGTTTATTATTTTAATAAATAATATTTTTTCGTATTAACGATGAAATACATTTTGGCAGTCTATATCTTTGTCCCTTGCATAAGCATAGATATAGTCCTTACAGTTATTATAATTACTAATATTTGATCTAGTAGGAAGATGAGATATAGTTAAGTAATATGACTGTTAAACCATGTTCCTAGTCAAAAGGTTACGCCACCAATGAGGATATCGGCATTTCCCATTGGAGACTAGCACTTAGTGTATGTGTACTGCGTCTCATCACTAAACGGTATTGTGGTATCGGCATACATAAGTGGGTGCTCGTAAGTTGATGATTTCACTGAACTCTCTCATCCTAGAGATCTCTAACTGATTCTTAATAATCGAGTAGAGGTCTCTATGATATAGTTGTATACCATTAGATATTAAAACCCAAACATCACTGTGACTTCACTACAATACCAGCTAAATCGTGACATGTCCCTTAGTTCTACCGAGCCGCCCTAAGGGCCAGTGTTCGTGTAGTCCGAAATCTAGTGGGTGGTCTGTGCATTTAAGTCGGGGATTCGATCGCTAGAATAATCTTGGATGTCCAGTGTGTTCTTATAGTTTGTAATCATTAAGTCTATGACCAGAGCTGAGTATGTGATGATTAGGGAATGTGATTCTCTAAGTCACAGATTGCAACACTTAGAACGATCGCACAGTTATTGAAGCATAAAGAAGGCCTCAATGAACTAATGTGTGACGCCCCTCTCACAATTACTCTTATTATACGTAATCTCAGCGGAAGACTTTCAGAAAAATAATTACTGTGGATATAAATTTATGTCAAAAATTTTCTTTTAAATCAGAGGGAGAGAGATCACACTTTACTAAACCCTAATCAATTAATTAACAAAAATACATACTACATGCAAGACTAGAAAATAGATAGGTATGTTGGACCTAATAAAAATTCGGACAGATTCAGTGGAGCAACTTCAAAAATTAATTCCTCTTAAAATATTAATGAAAATGAATTTAAATTACTACCATACATTATACCATGAGTCTACATGACTCATCTCAGACAGTTTTGAAAGATACTTGATCATTTGGGAGAAATATATAAAATTATGGCACATACACTCAATTCATAATCCAGAACAATGGAGGGAGATTTGAAATTTTCTAATAAATTCTTCACTGACTCAAATACCTTCCAATCTTATACCACAATTTAAAAACGAGTCGAGAATACATTTCAAGTGGAAACAAGACATTTGAGTGAGTAAAACTTCAGTCAAGTGAAAACACTAGACTGATCCTGTATTAGTGCAGTGGTGAGACACAATTCATAACTAATTCATTTCTCATTCAATTTATGCATAAGATCTATCACAGTAATTAGAACAGAGAGATTCAGAGACTCACAAAATTTCATGATTTACGAAGAAGAGAAAATATATAAAAATAATTTACAAATATCGAGACAAAACACGGAGAAATTACTAGTCGAAAAGCGTATATTCATAGAGTTGGTAAAATTTGCTTTTGTTTACAAAATATTATGGACTACCGATTAAATATCCAAAAGGATGGTAATCCTAATTACTATTACACATATTGTCTTTTAATAATTCCCACCGATCGGAGGAAGCGATTGATAGTAAATACCTAAAACCGTATCAAATGTTTTTACAAGCATATTATACAAATAAAACCAATTAATGAGAAAATAATACGTGTAATGAGACAAAACTTCAAAGAAGTATGTATAATTTATCTAGGTATTTTGGAGGACCATAATTACAATTTTCTCATTAATTGTGATATTGAGTTGTATATATAACTCCTGCAAGCACTAACTTCATTACAAGTCAAAACCATTACATTATTTGTCCAACATTTTTTCTCTCTCTTCTCCTTAAAACCTTCTCTCTCCTCTCTTTAAAATCTTTTCTCTTGTTTACATCGTTAACCATGTCTCCCTACACACATATCCTCCTTCTTGTAACAACTCTTATTCTACTTCTCATTAATGGAAACAATGAAATAATCATTTGCTACAGCAACAAAGACATCATCAAGGCCCCTTCTATCATAATTATAGTCGATAAAAATCCAGGATCCGGAAATTTTACATCAATTCAAGGTGCAATTGACTCTCTCCCTTTGGTGAACCAAGAAAGAGTTTTGATCGATGTTCATGCAGGGATATACACGTAAGTTCTTCTTCCTTAGTTCATCCATTTATATGCGTATATGTATATTATATTTGCATGAAGTTTATTCATTTGTTTGAACTAAATATTATTTGAAGAGAGAAGGTAACAATACCTTCAACAAAAGCCTACATAAAAATACAAGGTGCTGGGGCAGAAAATACAGTGGTTCAGTGGGGTGATACAGCCAGGTCACAGCCACTTGGAACATATGGTTCAGCAACTTTTGGCGTAGATGCACCATACTTTGTAGCAAAAAATATCACATTCAAGGTAGTGTGCAGTCTCACCTCTTTTGTTTTATGTGCTTTAATTATATGTTACATGTGTCATTTGATGAACGAAAAATATATATATATATATATATATATATATATATATATATATATATATATATATATATAAACGTGTGTGTATATATAATGTGCAGTCTTACATCTTTGTTTTAAGTGCTTTAATTTTGATTTGTTTTACATGCTTTAATTTTGTTTCATGTGGCATTTAATACTCTCTCTCTCCATCTTTATATATATATATATATATATATATATATATACTCTCACACACTAAATTATATTTAAATATTTGGTAGATGTTTTAGAAAGAAAATTAGACTAAAACCTTCAAAAAATAAGTTTTTTCATGATTTTTTCAAGCATCTTATTGAGATGTTAAATAATCTACTTTAATTTGAACACATAATTATTTAAAATTTTCTTGCTCCTGTAACATTTTTTAAGAGCATACAAGTTTTAAAATAAAGATTCAACGATATCATTTGCAACTGATAAAAGTTCATTTAAACTTTTAAATAACTTTATTAAAACATTCATGTTATGTTATGTTTGCCTATCCATTTATCTCTTAATGGCATAGTTTTCAGCGCATACTTATGATAACCGTATTAATTAAAGGACCGTATCTCACAGGTTTAAATATATATGCAGAATACAGCTCCAATTCCTCCACCAGGAGCTGATGGAATGCAAGGAGTGGCTTTACGAATATCAGGAGACGCATCCGCATTTGCGGGTTGTAAGTTTCTGGGGGCACAAGACACTCTCTACGATCACAGGGGTAGGCATTATTACGAAGATTGCTACATTGAAGGATATGTGGATTTCATCTTTGGTGATGGTCGTTCCTACTTTAAGGTAATTTTTAATTACTATATATAAAACTAACATACTTATTAAAAGTGTTGGATAATGGAGTTTTAGTTCCGAAACAGATTCATCGAGAGCAAGTCTAAGTAGAAATTAGTTGTAAATATACATATGAATTCTCAAGAGCAGCATACCGACTACGCGATAATATTATGCATACCTATAAATATGAAAGAGTACCTTACTTTATAGAAAATAATCCTTGAATTTGAATCATAACATAATTTGCAATAAATGTGTTACCATTGTGAAATTGTTTTTGAGTGTGCATGCAAAAAACAGCTTATAAATTAACAAGCTCCATAAACTAAAATGGATTTATAAGAATTAAACCACACAATCCCCAAGAAAATATAGTTTTCAATAAATGAGCATATACAACGTTTTGTTCACTTTAACTATTTTACGATCCTTTTGCTTGTTTTTATTATTGATCCATTTTGAAGACTTACAAATATTATCTTACTTTATGCACGCGCTATCTAAATGCAAAATGAGACTATATAATTACGTGCCCTTTAGTGTGACATATACAATAATTGACTTTATTAATATTATTTAAAAAAAACTTTGTTATCTAAAAATCAATTAAAGTAATATCTTATTTATCTCAAAATACACAGGAGATAATCAGTTTATGATTGTAAGACCATTAGCGGTAATCTTATTATCATAATGGACTTCTTTCGTTAGCAAGCAATATTCTAGAATATCTAGATTTAAAGATTTGGTGGTTGCACTTTATAGTTTGATAATGACTATAATTTCAGAAATACGTCCTTTATGTTCATGATATAAGCTCTTAATTGAGTTCATAATGAGTGAACTCTTTGATGACTAGACATACAATATATCCTTTTGATAGTGCCCATTAATGTTCACTTGTTCTCAAATATTAATTTTATGTGTCCTAAACACATAAAAACCTTATCACTATATGGTAAGACTGCAAGTCACATTGTTACTACAGATTTCAATTGATCTTTATTGTCGTTCTCTCATAGTTTGTTGAGTTTTGTTATAAGGGACAATCACCTTAAATTAATTGTAGCGTTTTTAAACATTTTCTTATTAGAACAATCAAATTGATTCCCCCTTAGAGGCAATGTCTCTAACCTTAACCATCCATTTAACCTCGACTACCTTAAAAGATCAATTTCTCCTGATCCGTCGTTCCATCTACAAATATTTTTGAATTTCAACAAATCATCATATATCCGACCCTCTATAATAACTGTACTACAATAGTCAATTTACCAACTACCGTTTCACTTCCATGGTTAAAAAAAGCTAAATTTTAATATTTCCCTTTCAACTACAGAAGCCTACTACTTCTCTAAATGTGATTGAATTTTCTTTTACGAAATGATTGGTTGTATAATCCCAATCAATCTTATTCCTACTTCTATGTATATCCATACACAAAATTCATAAAGGGGTCCACTCAGTAGTGAAGACATGACTTAAGCAAGTATATAAATATAAATATCATGAAATTTTGTAAGGAACATCTATCTCCACTAAAATTTTATTTTGTTCATATTTTTAATATTTTATCTCTTTATATAAAATGAAAAGAAAAAAAATACTAATGATTCTTATTTATGCAGGGTTGTGAGCTACATGCGATTGCAACAGGGGCAGTGGCAGCTCAAAACAGAAGCGCGAGTTCGGAAAATACAGGTTTCTCCCTTGTCAACTGTAAAGTGACGGGTTCAGACATAGTGTACCTAGGGAGAGCATGGGCTCCTTTCTCTACAACCGTATTTGCTTATACATACATGGAAAACAATGTCAACCCGGAGGGCTGGTTTGACTGGAATGATCCATCTAGACAATCGTAAGTCATCCCTATATGAGTTGTTTTATATATCTGAAATTGTTATGAGTGATGATGTTATTTTTTCGATACAAATGGTATTTAATGGTACAGGACTGTAACCTTTGGGGAGTATCAGTGCAGTGGACCTGGATCAAATACTGCAGGAAGAGTTAAATGGTCAAAAATTCTTACTGATGAAGAGGCTGGACGGTTTACTTCCCTTGACTTTATTGATGCATCTGAATGGCTCGACCTATCATAAATAACAACATGCTTTGATTAAATATTTTTTAGTTATGGATATTTTTTTTTAAATGACTAGTGTTTCTTTGTGATTAAACACAGAGATAACTCAATCAAGTAAGCAAACACAATAATGTCAAGCATGGTTTAGGTTCAGTGTTAATGTTGTTAGAGCAAGGTGACCAACAAGCCAACTTGTGGATGTGGTCTTTCGTTTATTATTTTAATAAATAATATTTTTTCGTATTAACGATCAAATACATTTCGGCATTCTATATCTTTGTCCCTTGCATAAGCATAGATATAGTCCTTACAGTTATTATAATTACTAATATTTTATCTAGTAGGAATATGAGATATAGTTAAGTAATATGACTGTTAAACCATGTTCCTAGTCAAAAGGTTACGCCACCAATGAGGATATCGGCCTTTCCCATTGGAGACTACCACTCAGTGTATGTGTACTGCGTCTTATCACTAAACGGTATTGTGGTATCGGCATACATAAGTGGGTGCTCATAAGTTGATGATTTCACTGAACTCTCTCATCATAGAGATCTCTAAGTGATTCTTAATAATCGAGTAGAGGTCTCTATGATATAGTTGTATACCATTAGTTATTAAAACCCAAACATCACCGTGACTTCACTACAATACCAGCTAAATCGTGACATGTCCCTTAGTTCTACCGAGCCGCCCTAAGGGCCAGTGTTCGTGTAGTCCGAAATCTAGTGGGTGGTCTGTGCATTTAAGTCGGGGATTCGATCGCTAGAATAATCTTGGATGTCCAGTGTGTTCTTATAGTTTGTAATCATTAAGTCTCTGTCCAGAGCTGAGTATGTGATGATTAGGGAATGTGATTCTCTAAGTCATGCACGAACATATTGCAACACTTAGAACGATTGCACAGTTATTGAAGCATAAATGAGGTCTCGATGAACCAATGTATGACGCCCCTCTCACAATTACTCTTATTATATGTAATCTCAGCGGAAGACTTTCAGAAAAATAATTACTGTGGATATAAATTTATGTCAAAAAATTTCTTTTAAATCACAGGGAGAGAGATCACACTTTACTAAACCCTAATCAATTAATTAATACAAATACATACTACATGCAAGACTATAAAATAGATAGGTATGTTGGACCTAATAAAAATTCGGACAGATTCACTTGAGCAACTTCAAAAATTAATTCCTCTTAAAATATTAATGAAAATGAATTTAAATTATTACCATACATTATACCATGAGCCTACATGACTCATCCCAAACAGTTTTGAAAGACACTTGATCATTTGGGAGAAATAAATAAAATTATGGCACAGACACTCAATTCATAATCCAGAATAGGGGAGGGAGATTTGAAATTTTCTAATAAATTCTTCACTGACTCAAATACCTTCCAATCTTATACCAAGATAAAAAAACGAGTCGAGAATACATTTCAAGTTGAAACAAGACATTTGAGTGAGTAAAACTTCAGTCAAGTGAAAACACTAGACTGATCCAGTATTAGTGCAGTGGTGAAACGCAATTCATAACTAATTCATTTCTCATCCAATTTATGCATAAGATCTATCACAGTAATTAGAACATGAAGATTCAGAGACTCTTAATATTTCATGATTTACGAAGAAGAGAAAATATATAAAAATAATTTACAAATATCGAGACAAAACACGGAGAAATTACTAGCCGAAAAGCGTATCTTCATTGAGTTGGTAAAATTTGCTTTTGTTTACAAAATATGATGGACTACCTATTAAATATCCAAAAGGATGGTAATCCTAATTACTATTACACATATTGTCTTTTAATAATTCCCACCGATCGGAGGAAGCGATCGATAGTAAATACCTAAAACCGTATCAAATGTTTTTACAAGCATATTATACAAATAAAACCACATAGCTAGGTTGAGGGCCAACCCAATCCACATCCCCTCCATGTGATCTCTTCCCGATTCCCAAGCTCGATTCCAACTTCACTCCTCGGACTCCAAATCGGGTATACCTACAAACATACAACACCTATATGAGCCTTTCAAGACTGAATGAGAAACTTGAAGTAATATCGAATACACAAAACATAGAACATGCATATATAAATATATTTTTATTATACATATACATACAACATAATTTAAAGCAAACATATACTTCCCTTTTTTTTGTCCTAGTTCTTCGTTGTTCTTTTTCAAGCGCATAGAGTGAGATAAATTTCAACTTTTATAACCATATGATCGGAGACCATAGAGTGAGAATATCCCACCTTTATAACCCTATGATCCCAAGACCATAGAGTGAGATTTTCCCACTTTTATAACCCTATATCTTCAATACCATAATGGGACATGCATGACATGAAAAATCATCGGGAATCCCTTTGGAAAAATCAATCTAATTTATAAATAACCTCATATTTTAGGAGTCTGCCCATCTACGTGGAATCAAACCACCCCTAAGCACTAGGGTACCGACTCGTCGTACCCCGGTTATTTACCGTAACCTCACAAGAGTTTCCAACATATGTTTACCTTTTAAAAACTATGACACATATGCACCCAAACATGCACCCATCTACTTACCATTTTCTCATTCTCCCACCCTATGATGAACACATAAACAATCAAAGTAAGATCACATAACAAATAAAGTTCCATATAGACATTTCTTCACATAGTCATTTAGGAATAAAAATAAATCCATAGACAAATACAAGCAATAACCGAAATCTTAAACATGCAAAGGTCATCCATAAACAATCAAAAGTTCATTAATTACAAGAACTTGCAAGAAGAAAGTTCAAAACTTTCATCCTTGCATTTTCTTCAAGTCTTTCCACTAGATCTTCACATGCAAGGGTCTTTTAACACACTTTTAAATCCCTTTATAAATCTTTATAAGAAAGCACTAGACCTTATTATGCAAGACCTTAAATAAACAATCAAACACTAGATTAACACATGCAAAGCACTAATTAAACCAAATAAGTAACTTATGCATTTTTATCCCATAAAATCGAAACATCACACACAAATAATAATTTGTTTTCTACACAAATTCCACATGCATCAACAGACATCCATACTTTTATTCTCCTATTTTATTAATTTTCCATTTCCTTAGCTAAAGAAGCAAAAATTCGAAAGTTTCATAATTAAGCCAAAAAATCAATTTATTTTCACAAATTAACAATCAATAACTAGATAAACACATGCAAGCTACTAATCAGACCAAATAATCAACTTACGCAATTTTTCCCAAATTTTCGAAAAACATAGAACTTTAAGAACAAACTTATCTTTTAAAACACTAACATGCAATCATCATATAAGAAATATAACAACATATATAATATGCAAGAATCAACTTAGAAATTAAATACAAACCTAAATAATAGTGGTGTTGCATGTTTGAGCAAGAATTCAAGAATTTTCACCTCTACTCTTAAAGGGAAGGATTTATTAGCTCCTTTCTCTCTAATGCAAGAATAGATAGAGGGTTAGATTATAATTTTAAGAAGAGGAAGATAAAGGGAAGGAGAGTGACTCTTGGACTTGCTAAAGTTGGAGTGTGGGAGTGGTTAAGTGTGCTCTAGCTAATGATTAGGAGACTAGACTTAGGTATTGTTTTTAATCACCAAAGTATAAGAGTTCTAATGCTTGTGTTCTTCTAATTATTAAACATTATTTTAAATTGTTGTGTGTGTGTATTAGTGACCGAAAATTCAAGAAAATAAGGGAAGGAGTTTTTGATTTTTTTCCACTAAATAATAATCCTAAAATGCATGAGAAGTTTTATTTTCTAAAATGTAGTGCATGCATAAATATGACAAAATTCTCATTTAAATTCATCATGCAAGTATAAAATCTTAGTTCATGGAAATTATTTATTTTACAATTTCGAGAAATACTTATTTTGACATAATATCTCAAAATATTTCCTAAGCACATAATTCATGAATCACACAATTCACATAATCACATAATTCACATAAGCACATAATTCACGCAGTTAATAATCATACAAGAATTATTCTAAATTCTAATTTAATAAATTTGCACAGAGAGGTGGTAAAATATAATACTAATATATTACCGAAAATGTGGGGTGTTGCACAATGCCTCTAGTTCAATGGGGACATATGTATCGAAGAGATCGTACTGTACGTTAACTATATCACACGGTTTTGGAGGCACTTCATTTGTATCTAGGGAATCATGATGAGAAGTTGCTAGACGTCAATCTTGATTCGTTGCGCGATTAAGATGAAATGAGCTTCATCTTAATTATAACTCTACGGACGAGTTTAAACCACAAAGGGTTGTGGGCCCACGGCTAGCTTACACCTGACCCATCTAGGGTCACACTGGTTGTGTACTCGAATTTATTGAATAAACGGTCAAAGATAAAAATGTTTAATCTTTGCATGATTGGAAGTCAATAAGATTGAGTCCAACATTCATAATTTTGAATTATGAATAAGAATAAGAAAATGAAAGAACTAGGCGATGTTCTTAGTGAACTTTCTAAATTCGGAAGTTTCCCGATTTACCAGGTTTACTAAATTAGGGTTTCCAGTTTTAGAAATTAGAAATCGAGATTGGCACTTGTATTATTATATTTATATTTTATTTTTATTTATTTCTATAATATTTTAAGTAAATTACATGTTAGAGTAGGTGACCAACAAGCCAACATGTGGCTGTGGTCTTTCGTATTTATTATTGCAATAAACGAACCTTTATTCGTATTAATGATAAAACACCTTGGCATTCTATATCTTTGTCCCTTTGTCACAAGCATAGATATAGTCCTTACAGTTATTACAAGTACTAGTAATTGATCGTTAGGATCGTGAGATATTTACTCAAGTATTATAACTGTTAAACGTGTTCCTAGTCGAAGGGTTACGCCACTAATGAGGATATCGGCCTTTCCCATTAGAAGACTAGCACTTAGTGTATGTGTACTGCATCTCATCAGTAAACGGTATTGTGATATCGGCATGCATAAGTGGGTGCTCGTAAGTTGACGAGTTCACTGAACTCCCTCACCCTAGAAATCTCTAAGTGGTTCCCAATAATCGAGTAGAGATATCTATGGTATAGTTGTACACCATTAGTCCTTATGACCTAGACATCACCGTGACTTCACTAGAGGACCAGCTGTATCGTGACCTGTCCCTGAGTTCCACCGAGGACCATCCCAAGGGCCAGTGTTCGTGCAGTCCGAAATCTAGTGGGAGGTCTGTGCATTGTAGTCGGGGATTCGATCGCTAGAATAGTCTTGGATGTCCTGTGTGTTCTGATAGTTTGTAATCATTCTAAGTCTCTGGCCAGAGCTGACTAAGTGATGAATAGAGGATTCGATTATCTAAGTCATGTACGTGACGATTACAATACTTAGAACGATCGCACCGTCATTGAACATATAAAGAGGTCTCGATGAACCAATGCCTCTAGTTCAATCGGGACATATGAATCGAAGGGACCGTACTGTACGTTAACTATATCTGAAGGTTCTTGCAGGCACTTCATTTGTATCTAGGGAATCATGACGCGTAGTTGCTAGACGCCAATCTTGATTCGTTGGGTGATTAAGGTGAAACGAGTTTCATCTTAATCGTAACTCTAAGGGGACGAGTTTTGACCACAAAGGGTTGTGGGCCCACGGCTAGCTTACACCTGAACCATCGAGGGTCACACTGCTCGTGCACATGAGATCTTTGAATAAACGGTCAGAGATAAAATGGTTTATCTTTGCATGATTGGAAGTCAATATGATTGGGTCCAACATTCGTAATTTGGAATTATGAATGAGAATAAGAAAAGGAAAAGAATAGGCGAACGTATTAGTGAACCTTCTAAATCGGGAAGTTTCCGAATTTAGAAAGTGCACTGAATTAGTGTTTCCACTTTTGGAAAGTTGGAAATCGAGAGTTGGCACTCGTAATGACGAGGACATTATAATGATTCCGAAAATGTAATCGTTACAGGTTTCCGATCATCGAATTGAGAGAGATGAGCAAGTAAAAGAACTAACGAACTTAAGCTGTTGGGCCCGGTCCAACTTAAGCCCGTTAGGGTTTTATGCAAGACATATAAATACTTGATTTATAGGTCTTGCACAAAAAAAAATAAGAGAACACACGTTCATAACCCTAGCCGCTGCCTCTCTCGATCAGCCACCTTCTCCCACGGCCACCACCACCGCGCCGTCGCCGGAAATTCGCCGGAATCGGCCACCCGTTGGCCGATCTCTTTCGGTATTCCTTTCCTTCTTTCTTTTCTTCCGTTGTTCTGACTATTACGTGTCTAGTGCCACGTGTTTAGTAGTTCGAAGTTTACGAGGTGAAATCCAAGAGGAGGAAGATCGAAGAATCGAAGATGCGAGAAGGCAATTCCGAAAAACTGCTCTCGGCCTAGCGAGAAAATTCGCCATAAATCAACCAGTCATCCGATGGACGTGAAATTTTGACAGCAGCTTCACGACTCATAAATCTACCATCGTCCATAAGGAATTGTTCATCCAGTAAATACGCATGGAGATACTGAAGTCGGAGCAAGGCTGTAATTTTAGATCAGCAAACAGGTTGGATCAATAGGAATGGGAAGAGCAGCTAGCCATCTTCTCTGCGCGTGAATCACATGCGCTGCCGTAGCTCGGATCATCGCCGTTGCTGCCCCGGATTGCACGGATTGGTTTCCGTGGCAATCTAGCTTTGCTTAGTGCGCCTACCTCACGCTTCAAGAGGTAATGTTTCGAATCTTTTGTCATTCGATTCGGTTACGTTTAAATTAATATATGCATGTTCGTTTTAATAAGAAACTTGTATGATTTTATGTGACTACATGAAATTGGTTTTATTATTGCGAGCATGATTATTTGATTTAAACGCGAACATGCTAATTGATTTAATTTCGATTACGTAATTAAGCATGTATGTTGTTTTAATTTCGCTGGAAGCGCAAAGGTACGCAATGTATGTTGTTTTTAATTTCGCTGGAAGCGCAAAGGTACGCAATTAATTGATTTAATTATCGGGCATGTGCTTATGTGTTTTAAAGTTGTTTAATTCGCATAAAATTTTTGTTTTCCGCTGCGTACGCGTGCCCGAAACCCAACATTACACTCACAACCCTGAAACATTGTTAGAAACTCTAATGGGATAATGCATTGGACACGTTATTCCGATAGAATTCTAACGAACTATTAGTTTCAGGAAATGGTAGAGACAATAAAGAGCGATGGGTGATTTAAGAAATGGTGGGGGAGCCATGTCACCCCCTAACTCTATGTTGTCCCCACTACTAGCTAAAAATAATAGTCCGTTTGAATCCTATCGGAATAACGTATCCAATGCATTATCTTATTAGAGTTTCGAACTATGTTTCAAGGGGGTGAGTGTAATTATCAATACCACATGGACTTTGAAGTTTATTTAAGCATACATCAGGGGTGTGGGTGTAATTTACACAATACTTTATATTATTATACATTATTTAAATAAAAAATAATATATAAAAAATAATAAATAAGGCTCGCGAGATCGAGCTCGAGCTCGAAAAACTTGACTCCGAGTTCGAGCTTTTTTCTAGCCAGCTTATCGAGCTCACGAGTCGGCTCGGCTAGTTTACCACCCCTAGGCTCGATTATGGGGTCATGTGTGCTTTGAGCCGATTAAGAGTAAATTTTCGTATCAAATTAATCCTAGATTCACATCATCCCCGAGGCGCTTCTACACACACTAGTAGAAAATTTGCTTATTACTACGAATTTTTTTGCTACGGTAAAAAACCGTAATAAAAGGTACTTTTACCACGGAAAAATTTAGAAGTCGTAGTAAATACTAGGATTTACAGTAGCAAAAAAATATTTGGTAAGACCATTTACCGTAGCAAAGTTTTTGTCACGCCCGTATATGCTACGGGGCAAATTCGTAGCAAATGCATAGCAAAAGCCTTTTTAGTACGAATTTGATACCTTTTGTTACGGTTAATGATCGTAGTAAAAAGACATTTTTCTAGTAGTGACAATTACAAATTAGATACATATTAAAAGCATATATTAAAAAAAAAAATTAAAAATATATAAACTTACAAATTCATTCCAAATGTAGGCAGCAATATGTGATTTAAAACTCGGAATTTGATCAAGCTCAGCGAGACCGTTCGGGTACGCAGTCTCTAACACAATCGACCCCGGCATAAATTCGAAATCGTATTGAGAGCGACGATCATCAGGATCAGGACCACAAATGGGAACACCAGGATCGGGTCCCGCCTCAACCGGATACTCCATATATGGCTGATCATCATCATCATAATAGGGGATCCCCGGAGAAGGCCCATCTATATCTCTCGGAGGCCCCGCTACTACATCAGGTAAATCGCGTGCTCTCTCACTGAGTCTCCTATGCCGCTTAGATGCAGTCATAGGATGAGGCCTAAGGGGCTAGTCGACCGCCCACAACCTCGGGCTCTCACGGAGGTCGAATCACGATCCTAGGAACCTGTTATTTTCCCTTTTTGGGATCAACCATAAGCTCGCCTCTGCCTTGCCCTACCATCTGTACAGCTCAAATAACAATTAAAATAAATATAATATTCATAATTATAAAAAAAATAAAAATGGAGGTTTTGTGCTCTGGAGCACGAAAGGTTGAATTTTTTGAAAGTTTTCGTGTTGTGGAGCAGGAAACCTTCAAGATTTTTAGTACTTTGTGTTCTAGAGCACGAAAATATCAAAGTTTTTTAATGTTTCGTGCTCCACAACACGAAAACTTCAAAAAAAATTAAGAGTTTCGTGCTCTAGAGCACGAGAATTTTCAAAAACACTAAATGTTTCGTGCTACATAACACGAAAACCCCAAGAATTTGAAGGTTTCATGTACTAGAGCACGAAACCTTCAAATTCTTGGAGTTTTCGTGCCCTGCACCCAGAAAACACCTCATATTCAAAAAATTATCGGTAATCCAACTATATTATTAAAATTTTATTAAAAATATAAAATAAAGGCCGTGTTTATGGGATTATTGAAATTATCGAAATAATTAGTATTTTAAATTTTAAAAACAATCAACAAAGGAAAAATAATTGACCTAAGTCTTCCACCATTTTCGTTATGCCCAAGTTTAAACAAAAAGCCCACAAAACACCACTAAATCTCTTGTGCATGTTTGGAATTACTTTGAATTTCCTAATTGTATTTTTTCGCTAAATTGTTATTGATTATTTTGAACTGATAAATGGCGATGGCACCGTGACATTACGCAAACTGTGGATATTTTTACTCAAAATTTTGATTTTTTTTAAGTGAACTAGGTGGCGGGTACAAACCATCAACCGACGCATTTCATAACCAAATATTCGGTTGCCAACCATCAACCGACCCACAAAGGTTGGGTGGGCAATGGTTTTCAAATTTGAGCAAAAATGGTTTGATGGATGAGTCGGTTTTTAGATTGGTAATCGACCGACCCAACCCAGTCTCGGCCCTAATAACAATAATCTAATTCCTAAAAATCTGCTTCCAAATTCCTAAGAATTTGCTACCAAATCAAAAAAAAAATGGTTTTTTTATTTTTTTTATTTTTTATTATTTTCCGATTATTTAGCCTTTTTTTTAATATTTTTATTAATAAAAATAGTTTTTTTTTATTTTTTTATTTTTTCTTTAAGCAAAAAGTTGATTATTTTTTTCTCGACAGGTTTACAACTCTGAATATGACTATAGTTGAATATGACTATATGTGACTATGTAGACATATTCTTTCATTATATAACAATTTTTTGTTGGGTTTCGGGCACGTGTACGCAGCGGAAAACAAAAATTTTATGCGAATTAAACATCTTTAAAACACATAAACACATGCCCATTAAATGAAACCAATTAATTGCGTACCTTTGCGCTTCCAGCGAAATTAAAAAAAACATACATGCTTAATTACATAATCGAAATTAAATCAATTAGCATGCTCGCGTTTAAATCAAATAATCATGCTCGCAATAATAAAACCAATTTCATGTAGTCACATAAAATCATACAAGTTTCTTATTAAAACGAACATGCATATATTAATTTAAACGTAACCGAATCGAATGACAATAGATTCGAAACATTACCTCTTGAAGCGTGAGGTAGGCGCACTAAGCAAAGCTAGATTGCCACGGAAACCAATCCGTGCAATCCGGGGCAGCAACAGCAATGCAGCGACGCGCTGTCCTTGAAGCATGAATCGAACGACGACTCGAGAAGATGGCTAGCTGCTCTTCCCACTCCTATTGATCCAACCTGTTTGCTGATCTGAAATTACAGCCTTGCTCCGAATTCAATATCTCCATTCTTATTTACTGGATGAACAATTCCTTCTGGAATATTGTAGATTTATAAGTCGTGAAGCTGCTGTCAAAATTTCACGTCCACCCGATCACCGGTTGATTTATGGCGAATTTTCTCGCTGGACAGCGCAGAAAATCCGAGAGCAGTTTTCCAGAATTGCCTTCTCGCATCTTCGATTCTTCGATCTTCCTCCTCTTGGATTTCACCTCGTATACTTCGATCTACTAAATACGTGGCACTAGACACGTAATAGTTAGAAAAACGGAAGAAAAGAAAGAAGGAAAAAGAATACCGAAAGGGATCGGCCAACGGATGGCCGATTCCGGCGATTTTCCGGCGACGACGGCGCGGTGGCCGAGGGGAGATGGCCGAGCGTGAGAGAGGGAGCGGCTAGGGTTTTTGGACGTGTTGTGTATATTTGTAAGACCTATAAATCTTGTATTTATAGTGTCTTGCATAAAACCCTAACGGGCTTAAGTTGGACCGGGCCCAACAGCTTAAGTTCGTTAGTTCCTTTACTTGCTCGTCCCTCTCAATTCAATGATTGGAAAAATGTAACGATTACATTTTCGGAATCATTATAATGTCCTCGTCATTACGAGTGCCAACTCTTGATTTCCAACTTTCCAAAAGTGGAAACCCTAATTCAGGGCACTTTCTAAATTTGGAAACTTCCCGATTTAGAAAGTCCACTAAGATGTTCGCCTATTCTTTTCCTTTTCTTATTCTCATTCATAATTCCAAATTACGAATGTTGGACCCAATCATATTGACTTCCAATCATGCAAAGATAAACATATTTTACCTTTGACCGTTTATTCAAAGATCTCATGTGCACGAGCAGTGTGACCCTCGATGGTTCAGGTGTAAGCTAGCCGTGGGCCCACAACCCTTTGTGGTCAAAACTCGTCCCCTTAGAGTTACGATTAAGATGAAACTCGTTTCACCTTAATCACCCAACGAATCAAGATTGGCGTCTAGCAACTACGCGTCATGATTCCCTAGATACAAATGAAGTGCCTGCAAGAACCTTCAGATATAGTTAACGTACAGTACGGTCCCTTCGATACATATGTCCCGATCGAACTAGAGGCATTGGTTCATCGAGACCTCTTTATATGTTCGATGACGGTGCGATCGTTCCAAGTGTTGTAATCGTCACGTGCATGACTTAGAGAATCGAATTCTCTAATCATCACTTAGTCAGCTATGGCCAGAGACTTAGAATGATTACAAACTTTCAGAACACACAGGACATCCAAGACTATTCTAGCGATCGAATCCCCGACTACAATGCACAGACCTCCCACTAGATTTCGGACTGCACGAACACTGGCCCTTGGGATGGTCCTCGGTGGAACTCAGGGACAGGTCACGATACAGCTGGTCCTCTAGTGAAGTCACGGTGATGTCTAGGTCATAAGGACTAATGGTGTACAACTATACCATAGATATCTCTACTCGATTATTGGGAACCACTTAGAGATTTCTAGGGTGAGGGAGTTCAGTGAACTCGTCAACTTACGAGCACCCACTTATGCATGCCGATATCACAATACCGTTTACTGATGAGATGCAGTACACATACACTAAGTGCTAGTCTTAATGGGAAAGGCCGATATCCTCATTAGTGGCGTAACCCTTCGACTAGGAACACGTTTAACAGTTATAATACTTGAGTAAATATCTCACGATCCTAACGATCAATTACTAGTACTTGTAATAACTGTAAGGACTATATCTATGCTTGTGACAAAGGGACAAAGATATAGAATGCCAAGGTGTTTTATCATTAATACGAATAAAGGTTCGTTTATTACAATAATAAATACGAAAAGCCACAGCCACATGTTGGCTTGTTGGTCACCTACTCTAACAATCTCCCACTTGACCTAAAGCCAACTACCCATAAATCACAATCCCATCGACTCTCGATGTTTCTCATGGACCGATCTCGGTAAAGGCTTCGTGAAGGGGTCTGCAACGTTCTCTTCCGAGGTGACTCGTTCTACCTTAACTTCACCTCTATCAATGATCTCTCGAATCACATGATACTTTCTCAGAATATGCTTCGACTTCTGATGAGATCACGGCTCCTTAGCTTGCGCCAAGGCTCCGGTGTTGTCACAGTACAACAGTACTGGATCACTAGCATTAGGAATGACATCCAACTCTTGGATGAACTTCCTTATCCAAGTCCCATCTTTTGCAGCTTCGGATGCTGCAATGTATTCCGCTTCGGTAGTGGAATCGGCCGTCGTGTTTTGCTTGGAACTTTTCCAACACACAGCACCACCATTAAGCGTGAATATAAATCCAGAATTCGACTTTGAGTCGTCCACGTCCGATTGAAAACTAGAGTCGTTAAAACCCTCTAATTTCAACTCGGCACCCCCATAAACCAAAAATATATCCTTAGTCCTTCGTAAGTACTTGAGGATATCTTTCACGGCTTTCCGGTGAGCCGGGCCGGGGTTAGACTGATATCTTCTTGTGACACTCACAGCATACGCAATATCGGGTCTCGTACATAGCATGCCATGCATTATGCTTCCTATGGCAGAAGCATATGGCGTCCTTTTCATCTCCTCAATTTCACTAGGTGTTTGCGGACACATAGATTTCGAGAGACGAACCCCATGGGACATTGGCAAGAATCCCTTCTTGGATTCTTCCAGGCTAAACCGTTTCATAACGGTGTCTATGTACAGGCTTTGGGATAAGCCAAGCATCTTTCTCGCTCTATCTCTATGGATGCGTATTCCTAATACATAAGATGCTTCTCCCAAATCCTTCATTGAGAAACGTGTGGACAACCATGCTTTCGTTTGCTGCAACATTCCTACGTCATTCCCAATGAGTAGAATGTCATCAACGTAAAGCACTAAAAATATCAATGCCCTCCCACTAACCTTCTTGTATACACAAGGTTCCTCCGGATTCTTCTCAAAATCAAACTCTTTGATAGTTGAGTCGAACCTAATGTTCCAACTTCGGGATGCTTGTTTCAATCCATAAATGGATCGCTGGAGCTTGCAAACCTTTTGCTCACTTCCAGAAGATATGAAGCCTTCCGGCTGCGCCATGTAAATTTCTTCCTCAATATCTCCATTAAGGAAGGCGGTCTTCACATCCATTTGCCATATCTCGTAGTCGTACCACGCAGCTATGGCCAGCAAAATCCTAATGGACTTCAGCATCGCGACTGGTGAAAAAGTTTCCTCATAGTCAACGCCTTGCCTTTGAGTGTAACCTTTCGCTACCAATCTAGCTTTATAGGTCGATACCTTTCCATCCACTCCAATTTTCTTCTTATAGATCCACTTGCAGCCTATAGGAACAATTCCCTTAGGTGGATCTATCAAGGTCCACACCTTGTTGGAGTACATGGGGTCCATTTCGGATTTCATGGCAGTTAGCCAATGTCCCATTTCCGCATCCGATACGGCCTCATTGTATGTTCTTGGATCTTGTCCAAGATCAACATGATCTTCATCATTTTCGAGGAGGAATAACCTATCCGGCATTTTCCGAACTCTTTCGGATCTACGTACCGTAGGTTCAGGAGGTATATTAGTGGTTTGTTGTATTGGTTCGATTGCTTGTTCTTGCGTTTGAACTTCACTTTGTGGTTCTTGAACTACTTCAAGTTCTATCATGCTGCCCTTTCTATCGGATAGAAACTCCCTTTCCAAAAAGGTGGCATTTCTTGAAACAAACGTCTTTGCTTCTTTGACATAATAGAACTCGTATCCCATTGAGTTTTCGGGATACCCCACAAAATAGCACAAGTCGGATTTACTATCCAACTTATCTCCCAATAACCGCTTCACATAAGCGGGACAACCCCATATCCTAATATGTTTGTAGTTGGGTTTCCGGGAATGCCAAAGTTCATAAGGTGTGGATTTAACTGCTTTGGTGTTAACTCTATTCAGCAAATACGCGGCAGTACGAAGTGCATGACCCCACAAGTATGCCGGTAAGTTCGTGAACCCCATCATTGATCGAACCATATCTAATAAAGTTCGATTCCGACGTTCGGAGACTCCATTAAGTTGAGGAGTTCCCGGTGGAGTCCATTGGGATTGTATCCCATTCTCTTTTAGATAGTCAATGAACTCGATGCTCAAGTATTCTCCACCACGATCGGATCGCAGCTTCTTAATACTTCGTCCGAGTTGCTTTTCCACTTCGTGTCTAAAATCTTTGAACCTTTCAAATGTTTCAGACTTGTACTTCATCAAGTACACATACCCATACCTAGAATAATCGTCGGTAAAGGTAGCGAAGTAGTTGCATCCACCCTTCGCACTAACACTTAGTGGACCACATACGTCTGTATGGATCAAATCCAAAAGACCCTCGGCTCGTTCCATTTTCCCTTTGTAGGGTGACTTGGTCATTTTCCTTTTAAGGCAAGATTCACAAGTTTGTAGTGATTTCACGTCCTCCAAAGAGAACAATCCTTCACTAACAAAATCGTTCATCCTTCTTAAAGAGACATGACCTAATCTAGCGTGCCAAAGTTGAGTGGGGTTTTGATCTATCTCCTTACGTTTTGCTGATTTTCGCCTTAGGGGCCCCCACTACCTTCACCCACTTCGAACTTGCTGTTTGGGAAGGAAACTCTTTCCTTTATCTTCTTTTGGGAAGAACTCTTCTTTCCAAAAGTAGCAGCAATGAGAACAAACTTCTCTTTCTTAATGGTGGACTCGAAACTGACCAACAAGTTCATTAACTCATCCAAGGGAGGATCTAGTTTGTTCATGTTGAAGTTCACTATGAACGATTCATATGAACTAGGAAGAGACAACAGGATCAAATCCAACGAGAGCTCGGCCGGGAGGGTGACATCGAGATTCACTAGCTTTTCAAGGAGAGTGATCATTTTGAGACAGTGCTCGTGGACCGAAGTCCCTTCGCGCAGTCTCGCCGTGATCAACTCCTTTGTAGCAGCGTACCTCGATGCCCTAATATTCTCACTATACATGCTATCGAGATGAGCCTTTATATCGAAAGCATGCATGTGAGACTCATATTTCCTCGCAAGCGCGGGCTCCATGGCGGCTTATCATATAGCACCTAGCATGTGTGTCATCTTTCTTCCATGCTTCATAAGTTTCCTTTTCAGCATCAGTCGCTGTGGCAGGTATAGTGGCGGGAAGTCTCTCATTCAAAACATAGAGACGCCCCTCAACGGTTAGCACACGCTTAAGACTACGCAACCAATCTAGGTAATTAGGGCCATTGAGTTTATTGTCGAGGATTGACATTATGGGATTCTTAGACATGATTATCTGAGAGGTATAGAGAAGAGGATTATTAGAGATTCGCGTTAAATCATTGTTACAATTAAATGTTTGGACTTATGTTATTTAATTGTTCTCCCACTAATTTTATCGAGTTCCACTTCCCTCTAGTAGACAAACGAGAAAACTGATTTTTCTTAATGGGCTTTAGGTCCAATAGACAAATATAACCCGTAGTTAATCTAGCCCGATTATATTTGCCCAAAGGTAGATCACAATCAATCATATCCACAATATGACCCTAAATTAATTTTCCTCACACTTGATAATGACCTAAGTTAATCTCGCGAATATCAAAATCGTCGTGTGTCAAGTCTAACCTACCAATCAAAGATGCTCATAGAACTTGATTATGCCAAACTAATGCAGTCCCTAGTTAATCTAGCCGACCACATTAATCCAACATAACCCTTTTCTATGGCTACCTTCATCGCTATGTCAATTGAATTACAGCTTACTCCACCATAGCACTCCCCGCTAACACGGCTTACTGCACTACAGTGAAGGGCTACACATAATCCAACCGTTGGCAGAAGGAAAGAAATAACTCAACAGATTGGGTATTTCTTTATAGCTTGAAATAATTCTTAATTAGATTAAGAATGAGGGATTTTTATTAAAAGTTTTATCTCATCAGAAGGTTCGGATAGGTCTATGTGATTCCTACATCTATGTTCTCTAAAGGTATATGGAAAATGCATATTGTCCTAAGAGGAACATACGACCTAACTATATAATTAATTACATTAATTAATTATCGGGTTTTCAAAATAATTATAGAACCTCAACTAACATAAATTAATCAAATAATGTTGAGGTACTATTAATTAAGTTGAAGTATAATCAATATTATACGTGTGTTCTATTAATTGAAATCAATTTAACAATTTAAATTAATTAATTAATCTAACACATATTTATTAAAATAGATGATTGCTGATCCGATTATCTAATTGGGATTAATTGAAAATAATTTTCCGAAAATTAAAATCAATTTGTTTTAAAATCAATATTTCAAAAATATTTTAAACTTACGAAAACTCCCAATTACATAATACAACAATCACTACTTTAATAAATCGAACATGCATAAAATCATACCATATATAAACGAACGCAATTAATTGCGCAACGAGCTCTGATACCACTGTTGGGTTTCGGGCACGTGTACGCAGTGGAAAACAAAAATTTTATGCGATTTAAACATCTTTAAAACACATAAACACATGCCCATTAAATGAAACCAATTAATTGCGTACCTTTGCGCTTCCAGCGAAATTAAAAAAAACATACATGCTTAATTACTTAATCGAAATTAAATCAATTAGCATGCTCGCGTTTAAATCAAAATATCATGCTCGCAATAATAAAACCAATTTCATGTAGTCACATAAAATCATACAAGTTTCTTATTAAAACGAACATGCATATATTAATTTAAACGTAACCGAATCGAATGACAATAGATTCGAAACATTACCTCTTGAAGCGTGAGGTAGGCGCACTAAGCAAAGCTAGATTGCCACGGAAACCAATCCGTGCAATCCGGGGCAGCAACAGCAATGCAGCGACGCGCTGTCCTTGAAGCATGAATCGAACGACGACTCGAGAAGATGGCTAGCTGCTCTTCCCACTCCTATTGATCCAACCTGTTTGCTGATCTGAAATTACAGCCTTGCTCCGAATTCAATATCTCCATTCTTATTTACTGGATGAACAATTCCTTCTGGAATATTGTAGATTTATAAGTCGTGAAGCTGCTGTCAAAATTTCACGTCCACCCGATCACCGGTTGATTTATGGCGAATTTTCTCGCTGGACAGCGCAGAAAATCCGAGAGCAGTTTTCCAGAATTGCCTTCTCGCATCTTCGATTCTTCGATCTTCCTCCTCTTGGATTTCACCTCGTATACTTCGATCTACTAAATACGTGGCACTAGACACGTAATAGTTAGAAAAACGGAAGAAAAGAAAGAAGGAAAAAGAATACCGAAAGGGATCGGCCAACGGATGGCCGATTCCGGCGATTTTCCGGCGACGACGGCGCGGTGGCCGAGGGGAGATGGCCGAGCGTGAGAGAGGGAGCGGCTAGGGTTTTTGGACGTGTTGTGTATATTTGTAAGACCTATAAATCTTGTATTTATAGTGTCTTGCATAAAACCCTAACGGGCTTAAGTTGGACCGGGCCCAACAGCTTAAGTTCGTTAGTTCCTTTACTTGCTCGTCCCTCTCAATTCAATGATTGGAAAAATGTAACGATTACATTTTCGGAATCATTATAATGTCCTCGTCATTACGAGTGCCAACTCTCGATTTCCAACTTTCCAAAAGTGGAAACCCTAATTCAGGGCACTTTCTAAATTTGGAAACTTCCCGATTTAGAAAGTCCACTAAGATGTTCGCCTATTCTTTTCCTTTTCTTATTCTCATTCATAATTCCAAATTACGAATGTTGGACCCAATCATATTGACTTCCAATCATGCAAAGATAAACATATTTTACCTTTGACCGTTTATTCAAAGATCTCATGTGCACGAGCAGTGTGACCCTCGATGGTTCAGGTGTAAGCTAGCCGTGGGCCCACAACCCTTTGTGGTCAAAACTCGTCCCCTTAGAGTTACGATTAAGATGAAACTCGTTTCACCTTAATCACCCAACGAATCAAGATTGGCGTCTAGCAACTACGCGTCATGATTCCCTAGATACAAATGAAGTGCCTGCAAGAACCTTCAGATATAGTTAACGTACAGTACGGTCCCTTCGATACATATGTCCCGATCGAACTAGAGGCATTGGTTCATCGAGACCTCTTTATATGTTCGATGACGGTGCGATCGTTCCAAGTGTTGTAATCGTCACGTGCATGACTTAGAGAATCGAATTCTCTAATCATCACTTAGTCAGCTCTGGCCAGAGACTTAGAATGATTACAAACTTTCAGAACACACAGGACATCCAAGACTATTCTAGCGATCGAATCCCCAACTACAATGCACAGACCTCCCACTAGATTTCGGACTGCACGAACACTGGCCCTTGGGATGGTCCTCGGTGGAACTCAGGGACAGGTCACGATACAGCTGGTCCTCTAGTGAAGTCACGGTGATGTCTAGGTCATAAGGACTAATGGTGTACAGCTATACCATAGATATCTCTACTCGATTATTGGGAACCACTTAGAGATTTCTAGGGTGAGGGAGTTCAGTGAACTCGTCAACTTACGAGCACCCACTTATGCATGCCGATATCACAATACCGTTTACTGATGAGATGCAGTACACATACACTAAGTGCTAGTCTTAATGGGAAAGGCCGATATCCTCATTAGTGGCGTAACCCTTCGACTAGGAACACGTTTAACAGTTATAATACTTAAGTAAATATCTCACGATCCTAACGATCAATTACTAGTACTTGTAATAACTGTAAGGACTATATCTATGCTTGTGACAAAGGGACAAAGATATAGAATGCCAAGGTGTTTTATCATTAATACGAATAAAGGTTCGTTTATTACAATAATAAATACGAAAAGCCACAGCCACATGTTGGCTTGTTGGTCACCTACTCTAACATTTTTTACATTTTCAACTTAAAAATTCCGATTATATAGTGTGTTATAGTCATGTTTACCAAATTGTATAAAACAAGGAAGATTTCCTATTGTTTACAAAAACAATCCAATCAAAATTCACACAAAAAATAACAATATTGAATCTAGTTATTAGAAGTCAACTTAAAAACGAGAAGATAGAACGTATTCGAATATGACTAGTCGTATTCAACAATAATCATATTTCAATATGAATACAATCATATTCGAAAAATAGATAAATATGACTATAATCATCTTCGAATATGACTGTAGTCATGTTGCTGCTATTGTTAAGATTTGAAAAAAAAAAAAAAGACACGGGAAATCGAAAAATACATAAATAAAGATCGAAAAATAACGAAAGAGAGGCATGGGGAGTCGACGACAACGGCGGTGGTGGCGGTAGTGAAGGAAAGAGAGTGAGAGAGGCGGCGACGGAGGTGGTGGTGGACAAATTTGAAAAAACAACACTGAGAAATCGATAAAGATAACGAAAAAGAGAGAAATAGTCTTGCGTGGAAACGAAAGGCAACGAGCGGCGACGGTAATGGTGGTGTAAAAATCTATGTGGAGACGATGGTGGTGTAAAGAGAGATAAATCAACAATAGTCATATTCGAACCAGAGTAGTCTTGTTGATGCTGCTGTTTCAGATCTGGAGAGAAAAAAAAATCAAAAAATCAAAAATAACGAAAGGGATGGAGGGGAGGCGACGACAACGGCGGTGAATGAAAAAGAGAGTGGGGACGTGGCTACGGTGGCGGTGGTAAACAAATCTGGAAAAAAATTAAAAAAATTGAGAAATCGAGAGAGAACGAAAAAGGGAAATCTCCATGTAACGCATCCTGCGAAGGGCGGCGACGAGGTGGAGGAGGCACCGCCGCCACCACTTGAACCAAGGAGGGCCTCCTGCATTATGTTTCGACCGAGCGGCGCTTGAAAGGTATTGTTGGCTCCGGCGGTGGCGAGTGCACGAACAACGGTGGTTATGGTGAGCGGACTACGACGGTGGCGTGAACAAGATGAAGGAGTGCGCCAACGGGTATACACAGATCTGCAGAAAGAAGAAGAAAAAAAAAAGAAGAAAAAGAAGAAGACGATAAATTGAGAACTAGAGAGAGAGAGGGGGAGTGAAAAAAAAAATTGTATCACGTTAAAAATCTAACCACATAAGTCTTATTATGTCTGGTTAGGGGGGGTCTCACTAATTAAAAATGAAACTTGGGTGTACGCAGAAGTCTCTAAAAGACAATTAGGTTTAGATCAAAATATTTTCCCATATGAGGGGGTATTGCATATTTCCCCTACTTAAATTACCCTTGGTGTATTTTTGAATTATAATAGTTTATTTTCCCAAAATAACTCCCATAAATATCCGGTCACTCCCTAAAATCTCTCAAACATCCCATATCCTTTCAGTTAAAAAGAAATTACGTTTTTTAAATTATGTTCTTAATTTTAATTTTTTTTTTTTCCAAAAAATTGATTTTTTTAATTTTGATTAAATGTTGTTTTATTTTTACTCTAACTTTATTTTTATTCTTAAACTTTTTTTTATTAAGAAAATTATAAAATTTTGATTTTCTTTATAAGAAAATATTTTCGTTTTAAAAATGATTTTTAATTTTGATTTTTTTTTAAATTCTCTTTTTACATTTCGATTTAAAAAACATAGTTTTTTAACAAATTGAAATTCACTATAAACTTATCGAAAACCACTATATAATTAACGAGAACCACTATGTAATTAATATATTCCATTACAAAAATTCACTGTAAACTTATCGAAAAACACAACGTATTAACGTAATCTATTACGAAAATCCATTATAAGCTTATCGAAAACCACCAAGTAATTAATGTTGTCTATTACGAAAATTCACAATAAACTTATTGAAAATTTCAGTTTTTAAAAAAAATCATTTTTTTTACCAGTAGGTTTACCAAAAAATGAAATCCACTACACTTTCGTCAAAATTTATCGACATTCATTATAAAAAAGATATTAAAAAAATAACGTAAATTCACTATTAAATTGTCGTAATCCACTGTAAAATTAACGTAGTTCACTATTCACTACCTGAGTTTAAAATCCACTATTCACTGTCTGCATTTGAAATCCACTATTTAATGACTCGTGAGAATTAGAAATCCACTCTTCGGCGATCTAAAATATACATGGAGATGAGTACAACATCAAATAGAGCCCCGTCCAATTCGTTTTCCTCAATTTTTCGACCCATCAATAGCTCATGTATAACCACTCCAAATTAAAGTTGTACCTGCCATTTTGTTCAGTCTCCTTCTTTTGTGTCCATATTCTGCCACATAGAAACAAAAACAAAAACCACTAATACATAAGGATTGAGTAAACGTACACCATTAATTACAATAGTAACATGTATAAACAAAAAAAAAAAAAATTATCAACTCATACAGTGTTTTTAACACCATAACACATGAATTACTAAAACATCAACCTTACATGCCAATATAAATTGGAATATTTAATACCATAAACTCCTATACACAGATTCACAAAAAAAAATTCAAACACCGATTAAAATAATGTTAAATCACACTGTAAAATTAACGTATTCCACTATTCACTGCCAGAATTTGAAATTTACTATTCATTCACTGTCTGAATTTGAAATCCACTTCACTGTTTGAAATCCACTATTCACTGTACACGTTCTCAACCATCATCCCTCTAATGTATCCCACTACTTACTGTCCCGTGAGAATTCGAAAACCACTATTTACTGTAAGCGCATCGACACCCCCTTCTCTATTGCTCCCGCCACAACATCATGTATATTTGTCGGCAACAACGATGACTCCAATTCAGATCTGGAACACCGTTTATCCCACAGATCCGATCGATTTTAGGCGAAGCCTGATCCCAAAAATTATAAACTCAAATTTTGGAGTCTTTATGGTATGATCTGCATTAGTTTCTTTGTTTCCAACAAAATAACTCATAATTAAAATCAAATTAACAATCCATAAAATAAACGAAGATTCAAAGCGGAAACAAAAAGAAATTAATAAAAAGATTGGGAGAAACCAACCAGAATTACGAGGGATAATGGCAGGGGTTTTTTACCACCGCGATGAGAGATTGCCCGACGAGCAGTGGAGGGGAAAGTTGGGTTATGATAGGCGGAGAGAAGAGATTAGGGTAGCGGCGGAGAGAAGAAAGAGAGCGGCGGCATTAATAGAATAGAGAATGAGACATGAAACTAAGAAAATATTTTTAGAGATCCTAGGACATATAATTAAGGGGGTCTTAAACTTTTATAAGATACCCCCTTTATATTGCGCCACGTGTCCCTGCCAAAAAATCCAATTTTTCCTCATTTACGTATTGTCGTAAATACCCTTCGTATAATTAATATTTTCAAAAAATCGGCCATTATATATTATTAATGTAATGTCAATTTTACCCTCTATAATTTTAATGCAATTTTAAATATATATTTATTGCTGAATTAAAACTTATAATGTCAATTATATCATTATTCGTAAAAATCATTAAACCACCCATCCAAAATTGCATCAACCTGAAGTTGAACTCGTGACCATCTGAAAACACATACTTACCATTAAGACACAACACATAATTGACAATAAACTAGCAATACGGATATATATCACAAAGCTACAATTTATAATGTTTATAAAACTTATATAAATAATGTTAAATAAATTATTAATTCTCATATAATTATTATTATTATATATTAAAAATATCCCATACTAACAAATCTTTATATAATATAATTTAAAAATCTAAGGAAATGTTGTTCAACTCGTGTAATTTAAAATTGAGTTTCGAAAGAATTTGATGTAACACCCCGCATTTTCGGTAAAATATTTTTTTACCACCTTTATGTGCATATTTGTGAAATTAGAATTTATAATAATTCTTGCATGATTAGTATTTACGTGAATTAGGTAATTATTATGTGAATTATGTGATTATGTGAAATTATGTGATTATGTGATTATGTGAATTATGTGCTTAGGGAAATATTTCGAAATAGTATGTCGAAATAAATTATTTTCATGAATTAGGATTTTTGCATATGAATTTAAATGAGCATTTCATCATATTTATGCATGCACAAAATTTTAGAAAAATGAATTTTCTCATGCATTTTAAGATTTTTAATTTATTTAGAAAATTTGAAAATCCTCCCCACACTTTCTTGAATTTTCGGACACCACACACACACACATGATTTTTAAATTCTTGCATATTAATTGGTAGAAAAACATGCATTAGTGTGGTTGTACTTTGAGCATAGAAAGAAATACCTAAAAGCCTAGTTCCCTACTCCATAGACTAGGCATGCTTTTCACTCCTTTAAGTAAGACCAAAGGTCTTCTTCTTCTCCCTTCCTCCCCTTCATTTCGGCAGCCACACCACCACCACCATAACCACCATTTTCTCAAGCTTGAACCACCCAAGAACCACCACCACCTCATATTTTCGGAAATTGCAAAATCACCCCCACAAAAAAATGTATTTTCCTTTCTTCTCCATTGGCTTTGAAGTCTCCAAAAACTCTATAAATACCTCCCATGCCCAAGATCAAAATACACTCTCAAACTCCACTCTTACTATCCTTTAGTTCAAAGTATCCTTCTATTTCAACAAGAGGAGAATTTTCGGCCAAGCTTAGGAGTAAGCTTCTCCCCCTCTTCTTTCTTCTTCTTTCCCGAAAGAGCAAAGCTCTTCCTCCTCCTCTTCCTTTTTGTTTTTCTTATTATTTTCTTAATGCTTAATCTAACTCTTAATCTCTTCTTGTATTAGAGAGAAAAGAGCTAACAAGTCCTTCCCCTAAAGAGTATAGGTGAGAATTCTTGAATTCTTGCTCAAACCTACAACACCACTAGTATTTTCGGTTTTTATGTGTTTTCATTGTTGATTCTTGCATATTATGTGATTATATGTTTTAGATGATGATTGCATGTTAGTGTTTTGAAAAGATAGCTTTATTCTTGAAATTTTGTGATTTTTCGAAAATTGGGGAAAAATGTTTAAATTGCTTTAGTTGGCTTAATTAGTGCCTTGCATGTGTTAATCTAGTGTTTGATTGTTGATTTTTTGAAAAGAAAATGAATTTTTGGCCTAGCCATGAAACTTTCGGATTTTTGGGGAAAAATGTTTTAAATGGCTTATTTGGCTTAATTAGTGCCTTGTATGTGTTAATCTAGTGTTTGATTGTTGATTTTTGAAAAGAAAATGAATTCTTGACTTGACTAAGGAACTTTCGAATTTTTGAGATAAAATGCTTGAAATTGCTTATGTGGTTTATTTTGTGTTTTGCATGTGTTGATCTTGTGTTGATTGTTGTTTTAAGGCCTTGCATGTTAAGATTGGTGATTGCTTGTTGATTTAAGGTCTTGCATGTTAAGATCTAGTGATTAATGGTTGATTAAAGTCTTGCATGTTAAGATCTAGTGTTTTCTATGAAAAATGGTTTAAGAACTAAGAGTTTGTGCTAATTTGATTTAAAATACTCTTGCATGTGAAGATCTAGTGTATTTGCTTGAATAAATGTAAAGATGGAAGTCTTGAATTTTATTCTTGTAAAATGCTAGATCTAGTGAACTTTGTTGTTAGATTGTTTTTGCATGTTAAGATTTCGATTATTTCTATGTTTTTATGGCTAAGTAATTTTTGTGAAACTTTATGTGTATTTTCTATGTGCTCCTATGTGCTCTTGCTTGCTTATGTGAATCATTGGGTGTAAGGATGAGAGAAGGGTAAGTAGAAAGGGTGCATGGGTGGGTGCATTAGTGTCATGAATTTTTAAAACATAAAACTATGTTGGAAAGTCTTTCGAGGTTACGGTAAATTTCTCGGGTACGGCGAGCCGGTACCGTAGGGCCTAGGGGTGGTTTGATCCCACGTAGTTAGTCATGGTTCGAATTATATGGGGTTATTTATCCGTAACTTAGATTGACTCTTCCGAGGGATTCCCGACAATTTTTCATGTCATGCATGTTGCATTATGGTGTTGTTGATATAGGTGGGAAAATCTCACTCTATGGTCTTGGGATCGTAGGGTTATAAAGGTGGGAAATTCCTCCTATAATCTTCAATACGTGTCATGGCATAGGGTTATAAAGGTGGGATATTCTCACTCTATGGTCTTGGGATCATAGGGTTATAAAGGTGGGAATTATCTCACTCTATGCGTGGTGGCAATTATGTGAATGAAGAACGCCGACGAAAAAGGGAAGTATATGATTGTTTTATTTCGTATTGTATGTTCATGTATAAGATATATGTATGTATATATATATATATATAGATGTATGCTCTATGTGCTATGTGTATTCGATATTACTTCAAGATTCTCATTGAGTCCTCAAAGACTCATATAGGTGTTGTATGTTCGTAGGTATACCCGATTTAGGGCCCGAGGAGTGAAGTTGGGAATCGAGCTCGAGAATCGGAAGGGGATCGTATGGAGGGGTTGTGGATTGTGTTGGCTCTTAATTTGGTTATGTGGTTCTATTTGTATAATATGCTTGTAAAAACGTTTGATACGGTTTTAGGTATTTTCTACCGATCGCTTCCTCCGATCGGTGGAAATTATTAAAAGACGATATGTGTAATAGTAATTAGGATTACCCTATTTTGGATAATTAATCGGTAATCCGTGGCCTTTTGTAAGCGAAAGCAAATTTTCACTATTTATATGTATGCATGTTTCCGGCTAGTAAGTTCTTCGTATTTTGTCTCCATGTTCTAAAATTATTTTCATATAGGTGTTCTGCTTAGAAAATCATGAAATTTTAGGAGCCTCTGCATCTCTCTGTTTTCATCATATTTCTAGGTATTGTGCATGATTTGGGTAAGTATTTATTTAGTTATGATTTTTTTCTCACTACTGCATTGAAACAGGGTCATTCGGGTGTTTTCTGGTATAACTGGAGTTGTACTCACTCAAATGCCTTGTTTTCACTTGGAAAATGTTTCAAACTTACCTTTCCGCCTTGGGGTAAAATTTGGTAGTTTTTGGGTCAGTGAGGAATTTATTATGAATTTTTAAAACTCCCTCCCCTGTTCTGGATTTTTAAACTGAGTGACTGTGCCATTTTATTTATTTCTCCTAAATGGCCATGCATCTTTCAAAACTGTTTTAAGTGAGTGATCTAGACCCGTGTTAGATGGTATAGTATAATGTTGGGGTTATTTTCATGAGTATTTTAAGAGGAATTAATTTTTAAAGCTTCTGCATTGAATCTGTCCGCATTTGCATTAAGTTCATCATTCCTAGGTAATTTCTAGTCTTGCATGTAGTATGCTTTTGTGTTAAATATTTGATTAGGGTTTAGCAAGTTGTGCCCTCTCTCCCTCTGATTTAAAAAGAAATTTTTTTACGTAAATTTTATATCCACAAAAATCATGTTTTCAAAAGTCTTCCGCTGAGATTACATATAATAAGGGTAATCGAGAGAGGGGTGTCACATTTGAAGTTTGAATTGAATCGTAAATTGGAAGATTTAATTAAATTGTAATATTTGAATCAATTAAACTCATGTGTTTTCAATTCAAAAACAATATTCAAAGATTTGATCGATTAAGCTCAACTCAATAGTTAAGCAACCGATTCAAATATTTGAATAATGTTTACTAATTGAAAGGGTTTGTACTTCATCGATTCAAATCTTACTAGTTGATTAAATTAAATATTAAAAGAAAATTCACAATATAGTATTTGTAGTATATAATTTTATTTTAAAGTAAGAAAACTACTAATTGGAATGAGTTATAATTTTTTCTTCTTCTAAATAAACATATTAATTTATTTTTTATTTGGATTTGCCACACTATCGATTAAATAACATAAGTGAGTTTGAATTAAGTTATGCATTTTTTTTTTTTATTTAATTGAGCATTCTTTACATTTTTAAATTGTGGATTTTATTAATACTTCTAATACTATATAATTAATGATAGATTTTTGGCGTATTGAACTGCAATTCTTTATATTTTTCAAACTTTATTTTATTAAATTTGTTAATAATTTATTTAATACCATTTAATTATAATGAATGTTGCAATTAATATTTGCATTAACAGTATTTATACAAGTATGGTTAAATATTTCATAATAAGTTAATGTGCTTAGATGGTTGTGAGTGATAAATGTATTAAGAGGTCACAAGTTTGATTTCCAATGAATGCATTTTTTTCGATTATTTATCAAATAAAACTCACACAATGAATTTAAATTAATTATTTAATTAAAATATAGTAGGGTCTAAATTAGACAATTCAATGTTAATCAATTTTATATTAATTTAATAAAAAAAATAATCGAAGGATAATTTGGTACAATTCAATGTTAATCAATTTTATATTAATTTAATAAAAAAAATAATCGAAGGATAATTTGGTAAAGTACTTCATTTTTTAGAACATAAGCCATGTTATTTTCCTATGAGCCAGATTTAATCTTAGAAAATTAATGGTGATTAATGCATATCTCAAATAAGTTTAGAACATGGGTGGTCTCACCCTAGAAAGACCCTAAGGTAGGGAATAATCGAATCATTGTAATTTATATTAAATTATGAGTTTAGTCAAATAGAAAAAATAAAATATATATTCTAATTAATACATAAGGGTATTTTAGGGAAATCATAATAAAAAAAAATGCTGGTAAATAAAATTCGGATTTATCACAAAAATGAGAAATATTTTTGGACCTAGACTAACTATAAAAGACATATGAGGGCTTTTCTCACATAATCCCTAAACAATTTCATTGTTCGCCCATTGATTTAGTTTAAAATAGTTTAGTATGATTCATGTGGTCACCGTTGACTAGAACGAGTGATACCATACTCGTTTTTCCTTTTTAAAGAAATAGAATCATCCTTCAAACTATATATATATATATAGGGGTTATTTGACAACACCTCATGAGACTCATCCACTTACAACGAGTCCAACAAAAATTCTCATTTTTAAGTTAAATTCAAAACATTTTTAATTAATAAAAAATAATATAATTTCACTATTATACCCTCCTTCATATTTGACATAACCCTATTATTTTATATTAATTTCTAATTATAATCTCCACCGAAACTCTCAAACCCATCCAACCTATTTTATTCCTTTTTCTCGATTTGATTTCTCCCAAACCTCTCTTCGCCGCGCCATCTCTTTACTCTCTATCGCAACCGCCTCCTCTCTCTGCACCGGTCACCGTACAATCTTTGTGCGGTGGTAAAAAAACCAAAGCAACGGATGTGTTGTTCCTCTTTCAGCCAATGCTTCAAATTGTGCACTAATTAGGATTTTCTGCGATTTGGAAACAGAGATTAAGACTCCATTAGTAATGACATGTCGTCGTCAGAAAGTTCATCACTGTATTTATTGTTTTTTTTCAAAACTCTAACTTTTTTTATTTCTCTGAATTGGAAAATGGGGCCGGTACAAAATTAGAAACCCTAGTGCTTTTTCAACTAAAGTTGTTATAATTAATTAATTATGATTGTGGATTTGTGTCTTACAGAGTCAATGCCACACCGTAGTCTAGTTGGACGAAAGACAACCTCGAAGAATTCAAACCTTTTGTTGTCATCAGATTTGCAAGAAATCGGCGCCAGTTAATAAGAGCCATCAATCGGAAGGCAGTTGGTTGAATTATTTGAAGTACTCAAACGGAAACCCAAGCGGCAGAAGCATGCGGGACTATTCACGGACACGCCATCAGTACATAAACCAATCTTTCCACAAACGAATGGAATTAAACATGTATAGATAGGCCAAACAAACTCGTGTTTTTGTGCAGCCCCTGAGAAGCTACTGATAATGAGTCTCCATTTATCAAGAAGTGAAAATTGTAATTATATAGTGGTTTTCATTAATTACAAAATGGATTTTCGCAATGGAATTCATTAATTATACAGTGATTTTCGTTAAGTTCGTAGTGGTTTTCATTAATTACAGAGTGGGTTTTTGTTAATTGATAAGTATTTAGTGAATTTTGTAATGGAATTGGTTAATTACATAGTGATTTTCGTCAATTATAAAGTGGTTTTCATTAATTACATAGTGGATTATGTTAATATTAATGTGGATTATGCTTATTTTATAGTATTTTTTACTTTATTTTCATAGTGCTTTTCGATAAATTTAGTGGTTTTCTATGTGTATGTAGTGGATTTCAATTTTTTTTAAATATGAAGCATTTAAAAAAGTGAAATAAAAAAAAACCAATTTTTGTTTTAAATTGATATAAAAAAAATTAAATTTTTTTAAAGAAAATAATAAAACAAAGGGGTTATATGAGATAACCCCTCACTCAATTTCCTAAGAGGGATAAGTCCAATTAATAATTCCATTTTTGGTATAACCCCCTCCCATAGCAAAATAAGTATATTACCCTTGTGGTGTATTTTTGAATTTTAATATTTAATTTATTTTCTTAAATTAACTCCCCTAAAAATTCGCCTAATCCCCAAAATCTCTCAAAAAATCTTATACCATTTCAATTAAAAAAATTAATTACGATTTCTTAATTTTGTTTTTAATTGACATTTTTTTTTTTTGCAGAAATTGTTTTTCAAAATTTTGATTAAATTGTGTTTTTTTTTAATTTATTTTTATTCTGGAGCCTTTTTTTATAAGAAAATTATAAAATTTTGATTTTCTTTAAAAAAAAATCGTTTTTAAAAACTGATTTTTAATTTCGATTTTGTTTTTTAATTCTCTTTTGACATTTTGATATAAAAAACAAAGTCTTTAACAAATTGAAATCCACTATAAACTTATTGAAAACCACTATGTAATTAATGTATTCCATTACAAAAATTCATTATAAACTTATCGACAACCACTATGTAATTAATGAAAACCACTATGTAATTAATATATTCCATTACAAAATTTTATTATAAACTTATGGGGTTTTTGTGCATAAGTCCCCAACCAAACATCTTTACTATTCTAGATTTAGGGGCTATATATCTATCACCAATAAGCCCATCCCTTTTAATATTTGGGATTATTAGGGAAACCCCCCTCATATCCAAGTTGTCTTTGGATAAATCTTTTTTTTTTTTCTCCTATTTAACATAAGTCTAAATTTAATATTGAAATTTAATAATACAATTATACCCTTTACTTTGCCAAAACCTATATCACGGAATATCTTCGCCCCTCTCCTTTATTTTTTTCTTTTCTCTTTGACGTTTCAATAATTTCTCTCTATCTCCAGCCCCTCGCCTCCATTGCCAAAGCGAGTGACCTCGAAAAACCCCACTGCAATCGCCGCCGCCATGGACGCCTCAGACCAACGTTATAGTACAGTTGTGGAAATAGAGAGAAACAAGGTCAATTTTTTAAGACAGTTGCAAAGATACACCAATTGTTCGATTTGGCTAAGAAATCGAACAGGGGTTTGCTTCTTTTCATCAACGAAGCAGATGCATTCTTGTGTGAGTAAGTAAAAAATATTTTAATTAATCATACACATAATAAATATTAATAATTAATTTAAATAAGAATGAATGAATGGAATACAATACACATAATACAGTAATTTTGAGTGATGAATAGACGATCGAAATAGAACAAGGATAAAATTGACCTTGTTTCCTTCGATTCTTACTTAATGTGGATGCTTCCCTAATGACGTCGTGGTATATTTTACCATGTAGAAAAATATTACCATCAATACCCATCCTTTTGAGCAAATTGAGTTATGATAGAATGTCTTACATAGTATTATAATTCATTATTGATTTTTTTATTTCTCTGTTTTTCAATCATAAAAATGGGGATATCTTGTGTACAAGAGATGCATTACTTGGATTTTTTAAGACAATTAAAATATCTCCATTAATTGGTCAATTTGATGATTTTTTTTTTTTGATAAAATTGCTGAAGGGGAGAAAAAACTTTCGGATTTTCAGCGAACCAGGAACCAAAAGTGAATTAAAAGAGTGGGTTAACCTTTTTTGTAATTATTTTTTATTTGTGATTAGTAGTGGATTATACTAATTTGTTGTCGAATATGAACATTTTTAGCATTTTTCGATACGTTTGTAGCGGATTATATTAATATTAAAGTGGAATACGTTAATTTTATAGTGATTTTTGATAATTTATTAGTGATTTTTTTTTTTTTTTGATCGGTAATTGTGAAATATATAGATCAAAACGGACTTTACAAATACACTGGGCATACCCAGGCAGTGTAATCAAAAAAATATATATCAATGCCTATACATGAACAAGACCCCACAGGTCAAGTGCAAACCAAAGATCAAAAAGGGTCAAGTGCAAACCAAAGATCAAAAAACAATCAGGGATGCACGATTTGCAAAGCTGATTGCGGAAACAAGGCAAAAACCGTCTTGTAAACGAGTATCTTGATCTAACGCACCATCTCAGTAATCCTAGGCGTCTCGTTCTCAAAAATTTTCCGATTGCGAGCACTCCAAATCTGATAAACGGTGCAAGCAAGGGCCACCTTCTTCGCTTTTTGCCGCCAACATGAGCCACGAGCCTCCTTCTTCAGCCATTTCAAAGCACTCTTGAGCGTAGTTGCAGCCCGAGGGAAGCTCATCCATTCCCGAATAATGCTCCAAATGTTGTAAGTAAACGTGCATCCGAAAAACAAATGCACCACAGTTTCAGGCTCCGTACAAAAAATGCACGACTTTTCAACCTCCACGTGCTTGATTCGATTCCTGGTCTTGAGCCTGGACAGAATACCAAGCCACAGAATAAACGAGTGTTTCGGTGTAATAGTTGGACACCAGACCACATTAGCCCACGGACGAGGAGCAGCCCTCGGACGAAAACAATCATAAGCAGCGGCAGACCCCTTACCGGGCAGACCATACCATTTGGTCAAATTAGCGATTGCCAACTCCTCCGACCCAAAATGCAATCGGATCTGATCTCGAATAGAAGCCAGGTATTTAATAAAAGCTGAGTCTTGTCGGCCCGGAACCCATTCCCAAACAGATTGTTGCCGTAAATATACACAATTAACCCACCGAACCCACAACGAGTCCTTCTTGGATTGAATCTCCCACAGATTCTTCGTAATAAGGGCAGCATTCCAAGCCCCTAATTCTCTCAATCCAAGACCTCCCTCGGTCTTCGGAAGGCAACATTTCTTCCATGCCACGGACGCTCCTGCCTTTCCCCACAAAAATGCACGGCATAATTTAATAATTGCGGTTCTAACCGTGACCGGGATGGAGAAAATAGAAAGCCAAAAACATTCCACGCCTTGTAGGACCGCTCGAATTAACTCAGCCCGACCCGCATAAGAAAGCGAGGCCCCCGTCCAGGCATTAATATAAGCCAAGATCTTGTCAAGCAAAGGCCCATACTGCACAACCTTGAGACGTGCTGCAGCCAAAGGGATACCAAGGTACCGAAAAGGCATAACTCCCTTAACCAAGTGCGTCGTTTGCTGAATATCCTCGCCCTGCTGCTCGGAAACCCCCGCAAAATAGATATTTGATTTGAACACATTAAGTTGCAGCCCCGATTTCGCTCCAAAAACTTTCAAGCAATCCATGAGCACTTGAACCGACATAGGATCTCCTCTAGCCAGGAGCATCAAATCATCCGCATACGCAAGATGCGTAATCTTCAAAGGACCACATTTCGGGTGGAAATTAAAGTCGGGATTGTCGGTAGCCTTGGCCATCAGTCTCGAGAAATATTCGAGACACAAAATAAACAGATAAGGTGATATCGGATCACCTTGTCGCAGCCCCTTCTTCCCTTTGAAAAATCCATGCAAACCGCCGTTAATGGAAAGAGAATAGGATGGAGTCGAAACGCACTCAACAATCCAATTAACGAACAGCGGTGGAAAACCCAACCCTTTCAGCATATCAAAAAGGAAGTCCCAACTAATCGAGTCATACGCCTTCCGAATATCAATTTTAATAACACATCGAGGAGAAATTCTTTTTCGATTATAATGTCGAAGCAGCTCCTGCATCAAGTGGATATTATCACTTATACTCCGCCCTTGAATGAACGCCGCTTGAGCCTTGTCAACAATCGAATCCATAATCGGCGCCAATCTCGCTGCAAGTACTTTCGTAATTATCTTGTACACGACATTGCAGCACGCAATCGGCCGAAAATCTCCCACCGAAGGAGAGTGGCTTCCCTTCGGCACAAGAGAGATAAAAGAATTATTTAACTGTTTAAGCAGGAATCCGTTGCCAAAAAATTCCTTCACCGCACCAACAACCTGATCTCCAACAATGTCCCACGACTTCTTAAAGAAACCAGCCGAGAAGCCGTCGGGCCCCGGCGATCTATCCACACCGATATCGTCAAGCGCCTCCTTAATTTCGAGCTCCGTAACTTCCTGTATGAGTTGAGTCTGTTGCTCGACCGACAAACACGGGCCATTTTGAATAACGTCCAAGTCAATAGGTTCCGTCTGAACCTTGGTTCCCAGCAAATCTTTATAAAAATTGAGGAACTCCGATACCACTTGTTCCGGAGCAGTCGTAGTCGTCCCGTCACCGAGAGAAAGAGCTGCAATACAGTTCTTCGTTCTGTTCCTCTTCACCATGGAATGAAAAAATTTTGTGCATCGATCACTATTAGCGAGGTAAGCACTCTTCGCTTTCTGTTGGAAGAAACTACGCTCAGCGTTCCCACCATGGGAGATGGAAGACGATATAGGGTCGGGAATAGTGGATTTCATTTTTTGTGTGTTTTTGATAATTTAATAGTGATTTTGAATGAGTATATAGTGGTTTTCAATATCTACTAGTGTGTAGAGGGTTTAATTTTTTCGATGTTCTGTTTTCTGTAATTTCAGGGAGGTGTCGGTGGTCATGGGAGATGGAAGACGATACAGGGTCGGGAATAGTGAAGTTCGTTTTTTGTGTGTTTTTAGTGGATTGCGTTAATTTGTAATGCATTACGTATTTTTCGGTAAGTTTGTAGTGGATTACATTAATATTAATGTAGATTACGTTAGTTTTACATTACTATTTACTTCAATTTCATAGTAGTTTTTGATAAATTTGTAGTGGTTTTGGATGAGTTAATTCGTAGTGCATTACCTAGATTTCGGTAAGTTTGTAGTATATTATATTAATATTGATGTAGATTACGTTAGTTTTATATTAATATTTACTTCAATTTCATAGTGGTATTCGATAAATTTATAGTGGTTTTTGATGAGTATGAAGTGGATTTCAAATTTTAAAAAACTGAAAGAAGATAAAAAAAAATTAAAAATAACCAATTTTTGTTTAATTCGAAGTAAAGAAAGTCTTTTAAAAAATTAAAAAGAAAAAAGAAAAAGAAGAAGAAAAACTAGAATGACGTGAGATGGAGATGAGATGGAGAGAAATTTGGGGGATTTGAATATTTAAAATTGATTTTCCCTAATGATATATGGTAACTTTTAGTAATCTTAAATAGGGGCATTTTAGATAATTGAAATCAATTGGATTTATCACAAATATTATTATAAAAAAATATGGATTTATCATGAATTCAAAATTCAATGAGGGGGTTTGGCAAATAGCCCCTTAATATTTATTATAAATAAAGGAAACATTCATGTATATGACAATGTTACCCTCAACCATTTATATATAATTCTTAATTGTAACCCTAATTAATCAATTTTGTCCACAAAAATCCAATTTTGACCACAAAAATTCAATTTTGACTTTTTTTTTATGCATACTTTAATATGCTCCAATTTCATCATTAGCTTAATTTAATCTCAGTTTGAACCCAAATTTCACAAATTATTCAATTTTGACCCAAAACATTTTTTTTCAAAAAAACATTTTTTGCCAGCGGATTCCGGCGTTGACTTTTCAATTTTTTTTTTATTTTTTTTTCTTTCGGATTTTTTCGCCGGTTTCCGGCCTTGACCGGCGGTCGACGCCGGTCTCCGACGTTGACTTTTTTTTTCTTTCTTCTTTTCTTTTCTTCCGGATTTTTTCGCCGTTTTCCGACGTTGACTTTTTTTAGTGTTTTTTAAGTTTTTTTTTTGTTTGTTTTTTTTTCTTTACGTCGGCCGCTTAACGTTGACCATAATTGTGTTGTTACTGACAGTAAATTAACGTAATTATACTGTCAATGACAGTTAATTAACGTAATTGTACTGCCGTTGACAATACATTTATGTAATTGTGCTGTCGTTGACAGAAAATTAATGTAATATTATTTTTATTTTTTTTTGTTGTTTTTTTTTTTTATTTTGTTTGATTTGTTGACATGTCAACGTAATTACATTATTGTCGTTGACTGTAAAATAACTGTAAACACAATAATATTACTGTCAACAACATCAATATTATTATTCTTTTGGGTTTTTTGTTTTGTTTGAGTTATTCACGGAGTAACGTAATAATATTACTGTCTATTATTGTAATATTACTATAAACACAATAATATGACTATGGTTGACGGTAATATTACTGTTGATATAGTAATATTGATGTCAACCACATCAATATTATTATTTTGTTTGGATTTTTTGTTTGTTTGAGTTACTCACGGAGTAACGTAATAATATTACTGTCTATTATTGTAATATTATTGTGGTTGGCGGTAATATTATTGTTGTTATAGTAATATTATTGTCACTCACAATAATATTAATTCTTTTGTTTTTTTATTATGTTTACATTTGTTGAACGGTCAACATAGTAATATTACTCTATTACACAATAATAATGAGTTTTGTTGTGTTAATATTATTGTGCTAGAGATCAATATTACTATGTTAAACTGTAGTTTAGTTTAATTTTAATGTGTTTAACAGTAATATAGTTAATATTACCGTCAATCACAGCAATATTGTTGTTTAAACGAAAAAAAAAAAGAGTTACAGAAAGAAAGAAAAGAAGAAGAAGAAAAATCGAAAAAGTCAACGCCGGAGACTGGCGTTGACCTGTCAACGCTGGAAACCGGCGAAAAAATCCGGAAGAAAAAAAATTTTGAAAAGTCAACGCCAGAATCCAGCGGGAAAAAAAAGTTTTTGAAAAAAAAAATTATTTGCAAAAAAAAAACATTGGGTCAAAATTGAATAATTTGTGAAATTTGGGGTCAAATTGAGGTTAATTAAAGTTTATGATGAAATTGAAGCATATTAAAGTATGAGGGGTTATTTTAGTCCTTTACAAAAATCTGGACCATGTGTGGACTTATTAGTAAAGACCCCTAAACTTATTGCAAACCCTATGTATTAACGTAGTTCATAACGAAAATCCACTATAAGCTTATCGAAAACCACTAAGTAATTAACATTATCTGTTATGAAAATTCACTATAAACTTATTGAAAACTTTAGTTTTAAAAAAAAATTATTTTATTTCCATCAGGTTTACCCAAAAATGACATCCACTACACATTTGTCAAAATTTATCGACATTCATTATAAAAAAAATATTAAAAAAATAACGTAAAATTCACTGTTAAATTGTCGTAAACCACTGTAAAATTAACGTAATTCACTATTCATTCTCTAAGTTAAAAATCCACTATTCACTGTCTGAATTTGAAATCCACTATTTACAGTAAGTATAATCCACTATTTACTGACTCGTGAGAATTATAAATCCACTCTTCGGCGATCTAAGATATACATGGAGATGAGTACACTATCAAATAGAGCCCTGTCCGATTCGTTTTCCTCAATTTTTAGACCCATCAATAGCTCTTACATAAACACTCCAAACTAAAGTTGTACGTGCCGTTTTGTTCAATCTCCTTCGTTTATGTCCATATTTTGTCACATAGAAACAAAAACAAAAACCACTAATACATAAGGATTGAGTAAACTTACACCATTAAATACAACAGTAACATGTATATTATCAACTCATACCGTGTTTTAACACCAGAACACATGAATTACTTAAACGTAAGATTTATTGAGTAACACCAACGTAAACCACTACTTACTGTTCCCTGAAAATTCGAAAACGACTATTTACCGTAAGCGCATTGACGTCCTGAAGAATAAATTCGTCGAACACATCCATCTTATACGTAAGCGTTAGGTTGTGTCCATTGATCATAGCGCATCCACTCCAATTGCAGCCTCTGCTTCACCATATCCATGGGAGTAAGCACCGCATCACTAGCAACAGTGGCACAAACCCCAGAAGTTGCGTGAGCCGCGTGATTGTCCAGATTGTCGTCGGAGAATCTCTTCTTACAGAACTCATAAACAAAGAACTAGACAGCATGTGCGGGCCCGGCGCCGAGAGCCATGGCTCCGATCCCGATGTAGAATCCCTTCGGGCGGCGCCAAAAACTTGATACGCGTTTTCCTCACGTATAAATTACTGCAAGTATACAGTATCGCATTTTGCAGAACAGTGGTTCCGTATATCGATCCACAGGGACCTTGTAGATTCACATGCTGAGTAGTGTAATTATATTATCGTGATATTATCTAGCTGATCGTAGATATTTGGAATTGTGAAACCCTAATTAATAAGCATGCAAGATCGTAAACATGCAAATATAGAATGTACGTAAATAAAGTAATGACAACTCAACGCGGGGGGACTTCGATTTAAAAGGGACTTCTAGGGCCAAAACGATCTACGAATCCGTTATCTAAAATCACATTCCTATTCGTTAACCCAGACGCTAATGTACTCTAACCCCCGTCTCCAGTGTAGTTAGAGTCTACCCACAGGTCCGACGGCTCCCTTCATAACCTGCTATTAAGAGAGCATTTAGGTCAAGTCCTTAAGGGCTACCCGAAGTGCATCACGTCTCCGTTTCCACACTCCGAGCTATGTTTTCCTAACTTCAAACAAGAAATCCTCTCTCGAGTTCATTCCTATTTAATATCAATCCGAGAGCTGATCAAACAACCAGAAGCATTTAATACAGGAAAACATAAACAAAATCAAAACACGACAAATAGATAACAGAAATGACGATCGAAATCAATATATACAAGGCTTCATTGCCCTAGAAGAAAATGTTCTTAGTTCATAACAAACATAGTATCAAAAGAATGTACAAAGGAAATGAAGAACAAAACGTAAAGAAATTGCGTAAGAAAAACCCAAGTCGGAACCCCCGTTGATGATTCCCGCGAAGAACTGTCGAAAACCGTAAAAAGTCGAAGAAGAAGTGAAGAGTGAAAGGGCCTTTCTATTTATAGTGAAATGCAAATCTTCCTCAAGAAGCTTTGCAAAATAAAATATCTTCCTCAAAAGGCGTGCCCAGATCGCGATCCAGGAATGTGGATCGCGATCTGGATCTTGACCCATTTCAGCTCTGTCGGACCCCCCAGATCGCGATCCGACTTTCTGGATCGCGATCTGGATTTGACCCCTATTTCTTCTCTGTCAGCACCCCCAGATCGCGATCCGGAATGCTGGATCGCAATCTGGGTCTTGATCCATTTTCGTACTGTGACAACCCCCAGATCGCGATCCGGAATGCTAGATCGCGATCTGGGTCTTCTTGGCCCCAAAATTGGCTTGAAAATTCGGTTTCGCTTTCAAAAGGCTTCGACTCGGCAAAAATACCTAATAAAAACCTGAAAAGGAAATAAAACAAGAAACGCAATAATATATATATATATATATATATATATATATATATATATATATATATATAACGGTTTGTTTGAGCCATTTTCCACTATATTCTTTTACCATTTTCAGTCAATTTTACTTGGGAAACTTTGGTACTTATATTTTTTTCTCCAAACATCTAATTGCTTAGATTTTTTTAATTTTCTGAATAAAACCTTTTATTTTTGTCTTTTTGAGTTTCTTCATTTTTTTCCTTAAATGTCTTCCGGTAGTTTAGACATCCTGAGATTACAAACATCTTTACAATCCTATAATTGTTGAGAATTTGAATTACCGGAAGACATTTAAGAAAAAAATTAAGAAATTAAAAATGAAAAAATAAAAGGTTTTATTCAGAAACTAAAAAAAGAAATCTAAGCAATTAGATGTTTTGGATAAAAAAATAAAAATACCGAAATTTCCAAGTAAACAAACCCTTATATTTATAGGCTTAGCAGGGGTATTTTCGTTAGATTTTGGAGAAAATGTAAGAGCATGGGGGGTATTTATGTGTGGTACATGGTATATGATACAAAGTCCAAAGTACATGGGTGTTTTTTTATTTAACCCTAAAATATAACAGATTATATTACAGAATTACCAAATATATCATAAAATGGTATATATTCCGGAAAACAATCGGAATATATTCAGAACTAAAATCGGATCGAAAATTGGTACGTACCCAAAAAAATCGGAAAAGTCGACAACCGAAAATTTAAAATTCGGTGAAAATTACGATTCTAAATTCGAATATTTTCGAACCGGAATCGGCGGGATTCGAAGATTCCGTTCATATTTTCACCCCTAATGGAACGGAATAATTCCCATGGATTCTTATCACCGGGGTGCCTAAATTGCCAATTGAATCCTTGTAAATCGTAACATTGAATTTGGAGTAAACATATACCGGATTTGGATTGATCCATGTTGATACATTGTTTTCTTCAATAGATCTAAGATGGAGGAGATAACATGAATTTAAACAGATCCGACACAGTGGCGGATCGAGGATGAAATATTCAGGGTATGTCGCTTGCGAGTCCAGGAATTTACTATTAAATGGGCTTAAACTTTCGGTGGTTCGGGGGCAGCGCCTTGAAAAACAAAATTCGAACCTTTTTTTTTGTTGGATAAATTAGGAGAACAAAAATTTTAGGACTTTTTTTGTATATTTTGAATGTTGGGTGGACGAAATAATGATATAGATTAATATAATTGAAGAAATAGTAAAGAGACCTGTTTTTGGTAAAGGTGTTAAAATACATGACAAAATGCACTTCACGTCCCACAAATTTCCCATTTTCGCACTTTTCCCTCTAAAAATTCAAAAACTAGATAATCCTCCTTCAGAATATTATTTTGGCTGCACTTTGCCCCATAAGCCAATTTTTGGTGGGCATTGTGCAACAAAAATAACATTTTAAAGGGACAATGTGCAAAAAGATAATGTTTTTAAGGGGTAACGTGCAACAAAACCAACATATAAAGAGGCAATGTGCACAAAAATACTCAAATGCCGATGAATAATCCATCAAAATTTTGCTATCGGGGCAATGTGCAACAAGAATAACAATTTGAAGGGGACATTCACTTTTTATTTTTTTTAGAATTAAAGTTCAAATTTTAGAAATTTTTAGGGGGTGATGTCCAATTTGCCCTAAAAATAATTGAGGGTAAAAAATGAAGCAAAAATTTTCACTTACTAGAGTTGAACTCATGACCTCTCCAAATTGTTTGGGCATCTTTACCACTAAAGCAAATTTATTTTTAAAATTTAGGGTGGTCCATGGCATACATGGTCACTCCCTAAATCCACCCTTGATTCGGCATGGATTTACACATGGTCTAAGGCTCCACATTTCGGACACAATTAAACGAAGTTGCCAGACAACATACATGAAAATTAGCTCAAGAATTCCAAGATTAATGGTCCTTATAGCTAATAACTGTGGCAATTTGATATAGGTCCTCTTATAAGAGACTTAATAGGTATAAATTCAATTAATAACTCTTAATTTTCAGTAAATATATTGGTATTATTATGTCAAAAATATCCCTAACAATATATGTAAATAAAAATCCCAAATTACTAGCCTACTTTGTATAACTTTTAATCCTCATTTTTCCCTCCAAAAGATACGTAATCAATACTAGTATTCACCATTCCCAAACATTTAATTGATTTCAGAAACAAAGCCCTAGATAAAATTTGCTTCGTCCTATCTTGTCATAGCTAAGAATCCTTCGCAGTTTGCAGTTTTGAAAACTTTGTTTGTAATTGCTTAGCACTTGCCTTGCCATAGTTAAGAATCGTTGGCAGTTTGCAGTTTTGAAATCTATGTTCGCAATTTTTTTAGGCATTTCCCTCTATGTCATAACTAAGAATCGTTTGCAATTTACAACTTGGAAATCTCTATTCGTAATTGTTTTGCCCCTGTCCTACCATGGCTAACAATCATTCGCGGTTTATCATTAGGGGTACTTATGTCTATTTATCATTAGTTTATTTATTTCATATTATTTTTTTGGGTGATAGGATTTATTAGTTTATATTCATCTAGTAAATAGGACCTCTAGTCAATTTCCCTTAGGAATTTGGATCTTCAAATATGAAATAATTTCAGCAAGAGTTCCTAATCATATATAAATAATAAATAAATAAGTAAAAATCATAAATTGTATTAACCTATGTTGTAAAGTATAAGACAATAAGACAAGGAGTAAGAGAACATTCATTCATTTTGATTTCTTCATAACTAAAATAGCTAATAAAATGTTTTAGCTTCATAACTATGTAACATGATAACGGCGGCTGCATACCATTAGCAAGTAACATCAAAATCTTCACAATGTCACAATACAAATCTGTAGAATGCTTGAGCTGGTTAATATGTAGAGATGGAATACATGATACAACAGCTGATACAGTATATAAAAACGAAATTGCACTCCAAATTAAGGAACATGATTGATTATCTGGCGAAATTTACGGGCGCCTCCAAACTAGCGACCAAAATGCTGAGATCGATGTCTTTATCTTCAAACTTCTTGATAAATGGGTGGCTCTGCGAATTACACTATAGTTGTTAGTTAAAGATTCGTGAAAGTGTGTAAAGGACAAGTTATGTTGAACTAAACTAACCAGTAGTTCCAAAGACGAAGATCTGTCTCTAGGATCCTTTTGTATGCTGCACCAGAAAATGAATCGAACTAAATTAACTTATTTGATAGGAAAACCACAAAATAAAGGATTATCGGCAAGTAGGGATATTTAGAATACACGCATGAAAGAGAGAATAATTCGTAATTGTGAGCCGTAACAGAAATTGGCCGTCATCAACTGAATTCTCTGACACCAATAAGTTCTCACTAATTACTTTTATGTTTTTACATATTTCATGTTTCCATATTTCAAAACAAGCCCATGTTTTAAGACACATCGGGAATTTAAAATAAAGATTCAGCAAAAGAAAACAATGCTCTCTAGCATGAAAAGAATACTGCGAAATTCTTACCAGGCTGAAACGAATGAACAGAATTCAGGAGAAAATTGATCTGCTGGAGCAGAAGGCGGTGGACTTCCAACAATTGCCTGCAAAAGCTCGTAAAAGCTTGGCCCGTTTTGTTGATCTTCAGCTTTGGTGTAAGGAAAATGCCCAATTGCACACTCAAGAATCACCATGCCCAGACTCCATATGTCGCTTTTATTGTCATAGGTGCTTCCACTGATTCTTTCAGGCTAAATAAAAAAAATTCAGAGCGGGAATTTTGCAGTTAGGCATCAGTCTTATCCTATGCTTTTGTTGCATGATTTTTCACAAATGGACCAGGAAAAAAGAAAGACGGGGTTCCTTTAACGGAACGAAGACACTCACTGCCATGTAATTGTAAGTCCCAACAAATGTGTCCCTTTGGCCCATAGAGCTAGCAAGCATAGCACTAACACCAAAATCCGTAATTTTCACTTCCCCTTTGTGATTCACTAGCAGGTTCGAAGGCTTTATGTCTCTATGTATAACATGTCTCTCGTGATGCAAGTAAACGAGGCCTTGCAAAACCTGAAGTTAAAAAAGTACAATGCATTCAAACCTGAAGGGAAGCGAAACTATATATATAACATTGACACATTGTACGGCAAGTAAATGACGAACCTGTTTGCAAAGAACAGCAAGATATGGTTCAAGGATTGTCTTTACTTGTCTGATTATATCAACTAGTGATCCACGATCCATGTATTCAAACACAAGAGATATAGCTCCATTGTGATAGAATGAGTGATAGCACACAACAACATTTTCACATTGTGATGCTTGATTTATTTTAAGCTCCTGAACGATTTGTTTGCGAATCTCTTCTTGTATATTCATCTGGATAACCTGTGCAAATACATTATCCTTCAATTAAAATTTATAAAAGAAGAGCAACTACCAGTATCAGAGTCAATATAGAAGTAAAATCTAGAGCAAAATGGGCATGAAATTAAGATTTTCCGAAAAACGAAAAAAAGAAAATTATTTGACTTATATGGTTACTGAATTATAAAATGACTTGATATATTTATCAATGACTCTTTTAGGGTGAAAATCCACATCTATTTCTTTTGCAACTGAGCTCTATTCCAATCTAATTGGAGAAAAACAAATCAGTGATCTCCGTTTGTAATGGCACTTTACTCCCACTAAGATCATTTCCACGATCCAATTTTACCGGAAAGCTCTTTATCACACATCCGCATATACTTTTCTATTATTTCTCGTTCGAAAGCTAAATGAGAAAAAAACTGCAGAATTTACTTTTGTTATTACAAGTCATAGACACACCATAAATTATGGTACTTAACATTACTTGTACTACGTCCAAGGGGAAAACTATTTTTAATCGGACGGGGCAAAATTCATATAAATAAATAAGTTTTAGAAGGTTAATTGCCAAAATGCTCAAAATACAGTAACTCGAGTAATTATGTTATCAAAAGAATACTAAAGCTTATATTCTGCATATAACAAGTAAAATGAATAAATTCAGTTTGACGTAGATAATGATTGTGCACTAACCTTCAAGGCAAACAAGGTTCCGACCCATTTATGGCGAACAAGTTGGACGACACCACCGCTTCCCTTTCCGATGACTTTGATTGTCTCAAGATCCTCCAACGAGAATTGAAGATCAATCTCCTTTGTTTCTGATGGCTATCCAAAAATCAAATTTCAGTTACACCACTCTCAAGGGACTTATAATTTAAACATTGAACAACTCATATATAATATCAGCATTCATACCACCAAAATGTTTATATACAACAAGAGATTGCAGTCTATTTTCTGTCATTTGTAGTCTCTGATTTCACAAATCCAAAACTAATGCTATTTTCTAAGCCCGAGATTGGACCGCTGTAGAATAAAAACCGAACTTACAACAAGGCCTAAATTCTTAAAGAACATCTATTAGTATAAGACCATTGCCCCATACTTTTAGTAGAATCCGACTTAAAATCCAAGAAACTCGAGAGTCCAAAAAACTTTCTTTGGCTTCCAGAGAAATGCAACTGGTAAAATTGTCAGGACAAGTGCTATAAACAATATAAGTCGGTTATCCAAAACTAGTGCCACAAACTGTTGAGTACAAGTTGTATCACTGTATAAAAATTTTGGCCGATTTTTTGTCTTTGTAATCTTATAGTGTCTTGAACTGAAATTGGGTGTAAAAACGGGACTCCATCTAGAGTAGGGGTACAATGTAAATATAAACATAAAAAATGCCAGCACTTGACATCAAGTAGGTGCATAACAGAAGAAATACACACATAGTAATCTATACAAGAAAAAATCTAGACAAAGTACTGAAACCCTGATGCAGACATCTTAGTTTATTGGGGCGTGAACTAAAAGAACTATGTTACACTACATTGACAGATAAGTTAAGGATCAATTACATATAAGACGATAAAACCACATCTTTCTATGAATCAACAATGAAAAGTTCGGTAGGAATTGGGTAAATTGTGCTCGTATAAGCATTTGATAAACTGGGAGCGAGTAGAGTTATTAATTAGGATACACTTGTTTCCATGTGAAAGCCGTTGAAGTGGAGTAAAAGACCTTGTACCGTTGAAATGGTTAGCAGGACTAATTAGACTTCGCAAAGAAGGTCGAATTGTTTTCAGACAGAAAAAAGAATTCAAAACCTTATCCGTTCAAGTTTCGTCGTTAACGAAACTGCTAAGTAGGAAATGCAATTTTTTACATACAGTAACATTGCCACTATTCACGGAAGATCAGCAAAAAAACTCGATTTAACTAATCATTAACAAAACTGCAATAGGCATTTTCCATCCCTGCCATTGTAGATATGAATCTTGAATTATCGAATCAGTCAACAGAACTGGAATGGGTAATCATTAAAGTCAATTCGTTTCAATTGAATCCAATTTTCAAATTTTCTATAGCACTTTCAGCTTATCATTTCAGAAAAAAAAAAAAAAAAAAAAAAAAAAAAAAACAAAGAAAAGTACAAAAACTCACAAGGGATTCATTGTCGTCGGAAATCAATCGGAGGCCTTTCTGATTCAAAAGTAAATCGCCGTCGTGAAAGGTCCCACTCGCCGTCCTGCATCATAAAAAAATCAACAAAAATAATTCATGGGCGGCGGTGAATTTGAAAACAGAAAATTGGAAAAGAAAAATGTTGAATCGGTAAATACAAGAAGGTGGAAATGGGGGATTTTTGAGCTGGGACGGAGAGTTTCAATTCCTTGAGAGGTTTCTTGATCTTCATGATTTGTTCTTCTTGTGGGCGAGCGAGTAGAAGAAATTCTAGGGTTCCACCGTTGAGTGTGGAAAGTTTAAATCGAATTTGAAATGGGAATGACCGCCAAACTGTGTACTCACTCGGTTACTCCTCTATTTGAGTAAGGGCACTTTTGGTTTGCTTTATTAAACTGGATGGTATTCATTGTACCTGTTTGTACAACATTTGGTTTGGTTGTTCGACCAAATGTTGATAAGTGGGCCCACCATTATTATCACCCAATTGAATTATTATTTGTTCACCCAAGCTTGGCTTGACAACTTATCACTAAAATAATTCATCAGCTGGTACCGTATGTAATGTCGAAATTGCCCTTATAACATGCAACAATTACAAAATTATTAGGTATAAATAGCAATTTTCTTCTAAATCCTCATTTTCATCTTGAGCTCTAATCTTACCAGGTGAGAAGAACTTCATTCAAAAAGTGATAAGGCGGGTACTCTTCATGAATTGCTATTTACTCGTAAAATTCAATTCTTGTACTTTATTCTCGTTCTTGAAGTCGACCATTTGTGATTTCAACGGAAAACAGAGATGCCCATCACTTGATTTGCCCATATGCTTCTTCTTTTCCTTTTAATTTTAATTTTTTTTCTTAAATGGTTCTCATTAGACCATCTCCAATGGAGATGGAGGTGGGTAGAGGTGCGGAGACAAAACCACCTCCAATGAAGGTAGGTAATGGAACGATGGGTGTGGGTTGAGTATGGGTGGAGAGAACGGAGAGGAGAGTTTGCCTCGAGTTGCCCCCTTCCAACTCACTTGCAGGAAGGGGGCTTGATATTAAAGTCTTCCTTTTAGGAGAAGAAATAATAAAAAATAAGAGTCAGCCAAAAGTGGAGGATACCCTAGGAAAAACAAAGGAAAAGATTTTGGAAAAAGAAATTACGTATAGGAATAAACTTATTATGACAAATTCCAAAAAACCCTATGACGTTGGTCATGATGACTCTACAGTTCTAGCCACTTCAGTTGTAGAACCCTTCTTAAATACCATGCATGTCGACCTTCCCCCTCCCACATTACCCTCACCATCCTCTTCACATTCTGAGCCTTGTTTTCAAGAAAATACCCATGGCATCACCACCGGAGAACCAGACGCTACAAAACCACTCATCACCGGAAAGTTCCCCGATCAGACCCACCACTCCCGTCACTCTTCAACTGCTACCAATGGACCCGGTCTATCCACCCATGAACCCTCCGGCGAACAACCTCTTATCCAATGGGCATCTGAACAATCAACAGATGAATGCATCACTCCCCACCCAAGCCTTATCGACACCCCACCAGAACTGCTCCCTGACACCACCCCAACACCAGATCCCTCCCCGCCCAACCAACTCGATGATCTCCCCTTCTCACCGGGTTTTCAACCGGTTTTTGAATTCGCTGCCACCCCCAAGAACTCCCCCTCGTCCATTTCTGAACCGACCTGTTATTCCAGATACAACAAGTCCCTCACCTTCGGTAGCGATTCAGAGAAACCGCCTGGTAGTCCTGAATCCGCACCAATATATAATCCAATCCTACCACACCAACCCTCACCTTTTTGTCAGCCGTCCCCTAGCCCATCAGGTTCTCATAGAAGTAGGGCAAGAGCGCGAGGTTATGATCCGAGGGAGAGAATACCAGTACCGTCTAACACTGTTAGCTCTCAATCAACCAAACGATCCTCACCTAGTATTGAACCCATTGACATCCTCAAACGGAGGTGTCAATCTAATGCCCAACACTCTGAACGGAGTCTTGCCCCAACTCCCACCCCCATCTCCATTCCAGATGAAAATCTTGTCTTGGAACTATAGGGGGGCAAACCGCCCAGATTTTCGAAATGCTGTTATGGACCTTCTCGGACGCTATAACCCACATTTTTTTATAGTCCTGGACACAAAAGCTGTTCCAGAACGGTCTGTTGCTATTATCCGTAACATCGGCTTTACTGACTATGTTATTGTCTCGGCTGTTAACAATGCAGGAGGGATTTGGGTGATGTGGAGGAATGATCAAGTCTCACTGTCACAAATACAGGTTTCTAATCGCACTATTCACATGGTGGCAACTCTAAACCCTGGATCTCCCCCGTTCTTTCTTTCGGCTGTTTACAACTACCCACAGCCTAGTCTCCAATACCAGGTATGTGATGAACTTACCTCTATCTCCCAACATATTAATCTTAACTGGCTTGTCATTGTTGACTTTAATAACATTCTAGAGGAAAATGAAAAAATTGGCGGCAATAAACCCTCCCTTCACAGAATGCAAAATTTTAGAGATTGTATAGCCAATTGCGGGCTTTTAGACCTGGGTTTTTCTGGCCATCCTTTTACTTGGACAAACCGAAGATTTGGCAAGAATTTTATATGTGAACGCTTAGATGAAGCCCTTATCAACAACTGTTGGAACCTCACATACCCTAACTCTAAACTTTATCATCTCTCCTCTAGCTCCTCGGATCATTCCCCTATCCTGCTTGATACACATGATACCACATCTAAACCCAAAAGATCCTTTAGATACGAAATTGCTTGGTCCCACCATAACTCTTTTATTCATCTTGTTAAGGAGGTATGGAGCCATAATTTTAATAACTCGTCTTGCCCTTTCAAACCCTATTACCAAAAATTCCTATATAAAGCTAGATGGTGGAAAACCAACGTTTATGGCAATCTCCAACAGAATATTGACGCTACCATTTCCAAAATCGATAAATGCTCTCGTGATCTTCAAATTGCTTATTTTGATCAGTTATTTAATGAGCTGAATCTTCTACGTCTGCATCATCAGTCTCTTCTTAAACAAAAAGAAATCTATTGGCGCCAAAGATCTCGAATTCAATGGCTCCAAGATGGAGATAATAATACAAAATTATTTCATGCTTTTGCTTCTAATCGAAAACGCAGAAATTTTATTCAAAGTTTAAAACTAGAGAATAATGAATGGGTTTTTGATCCCCAGGACATTAAATCAGTTTTTACGTCTTTTTTTACTTCCCTCTATACCTCCAATAACCCTAGTATACGTACTTTCCATAATATTAATTGCGGCAAAATCTCCGACACCATCCATGAACCTCTATCTAAAACCATTTCGGTAGAAGAGATTCAAGCTGCATTATCTAGAATTGGATCTGATAAAGCCCCGGGTCCTGACGCACTAAATGGGCATTTTTATAAAACCTATTGGGAGATTATTGGAACATCTGTTAACAATACGATTATAAAAGTTTTCGACTCTAACCATATTCCGCAATTTATAAACAATACTAAAATTGTTTTGATTCCGAAAGTTACTAACCCCTATTTGGTTAATCATTTTCGCCCCATAAGTCTTTGTAATGTCTTATATAAAATCATTTCCAATATCCTTGTAAATCGTATCCGACCTCATCTCAATGATCTTATATCTCCTTTTCAAAATGCTTTTATCCCCAGAAGACATATTGGCGATAATGTTATCATGGCACATGAACTTCTCCATTCTATGAAAAGACAAAAATCGAAAACTTCTTATATGGCCCTCAAAATCGACCTTGAGAAAGCCTATGACAAAATTGAATGGAAATTCATACGAATGGTCCTCACAAAAGTTAATTTCCCGAAGAAAATGATAGAATGGATTATGGCATGCATTGAATCTGTCTCGTTTTGTTTATCTATTAATGGGTCCATGTCTAGCTATTGGAAACCACAACGTGGTATTCGACAAGGTGATCCGTTATCCCCATATATTTTCATCTTGTGTCTTAATTTCCTCGTTTTAGCATTTCTGGAAGGTCATAAATCTGCCAAATTTGATGCCTTTCAAATAAAAAAAAATGGTCCTTCTGTTCCTATCCTTTGCTTTGCTGATGATTGCATTATTTTCTCTCAAACCAATGCCAAATCTGTTGAATTCATCCATGATACACTCTCTACTTTCGCTGACGAATCAGGATTAAATATTTGTTGGAATAAATCGAAAGTCTTTTTCTCAAAAAATACCCCTTGCTCTCTTCAAAGAAACATTTGCCAATTTCTTCAAATCAAACCAGGTAATACTGGGGAAAAGTACCTTGGCCTCCCTCTAATTTTTGACCGAATCACAAAAACCACCTTCTACGATATCATTCTTAAAACCCAAACCAGAATCTCCAACTGGTACAATAAATTTCTCTCGTATGCCAGAAGATCGACGCTCGTCCAACATGTCTTAAATACCATTCCTAATTACTCCATGGGATCTTTCAAGATTCCAGAATCTACCATTAACCAAGTGGAGGCACTGGCAAAAAAATTCCTCTGGAATGCCAGCCCCAATACAAACAAGAAAAGTCCTATTAACTGGAAAACGGTGTGTCAACCAAAAGCTTTAGGAGGTCTTGGCATAAAAAACCTTCACTGTCTCAATAAAGCTTTTATTATGAAAATTGGATGGGGAGTTCTTGTTGATTCATCCTCATTAATCTCTAAAATCCTACAAAACAAGTATTTCCCCTCTAAAATCTTTTTCCATGCTGCCAAACCTAAACCCTATCACAGCATCTTATGGAAAAACATATATAAAACCTTAAATGATCTTAGATCTTGTTGTTTTTGGATAGTTGTTAGTGGAGATAAAATTAATTTTTGGTATGATAAATGGATTGATAATCTAATCATTGCAGACTACGTCAACCATATCCCTAATGATATGAAACAGTACAAAGTTTCGCATTTCATTAACAATCAAACTAAATCGTGGGATTTGTCTAAGATCCTCCATCTTATCCCTACTTTTATTAAAAATAAAATCCTTGCTGTCCACATTCCTTTACATAGCATTTCTGATACCATCAGATGGGCCCATACGAAAAATGGTGAATTTTCTCTGAAGAGTGCATATAATTGGCTTATGTTTTCCAAATTCTCTAGTCAACTTCCTACTCTTCCTCGGAACTCCATTTGGAAGCTGAAAACTAGTCATCGAATAAAAATTTTCTTATGGCAACTTGTTAATAACTGTCTCCCTACTGCTGACTTCCTCTATAAACGAAAATGTCTTGAGTCCAATATATGCTCTTTATGTCTGCAAGAACCCGAAACATCTTCCCACATTTTCTCTAATTGCCCAGCCTTCAGAAATATTTATATTAGACTGCCAATCCAGAACACCTCCCCTAACATCCACTATTGTGCTTTATTTCATCATCTCTCTAATAATTTCATTTCTTCTACTCGAACTACCGCCATTCTTTGGCTTATGTGGAAAGCTCGTAATGACTTTATTTTCAAAAATAAACCGATTAACATCCATCTATTATGGAGCTCCTCTACTTCATTTATTATTAATCCAAGCCACCATAATAAAGAACAACTCAACCTGACCATCAAATGGCAACCACCTCCTGATGGATGGTAACCACCTCCTGATGGATGGTTTAAATTAAATATCGATGGTTCATCGATCAACAACCCAGGTAAGGCAGGTATTGGAGGTATTATTAGAGACTGCACAGGTAACTTTATTATGGCATTTTCCAAAAGCATAGGCTATGCTTCCAATAACAAAGCCGAAATATGGGCCTTATGCGCGGGAATTAGATATGCCAAAGATCTCGATATACATAACCTTTGTATTGAAACTGATTCAACCTTTCTGATCTCATGTCTTAACAGGAAGGAAGCTCCTCACAACAGCCTCCGAACACTCATTGAGGATTTCTGGAGTATGCAGCAACACTTCACCAAAGTCGTAGTTAACTTTTGTTATCGGGAGCTAAATAGTTGTGCTGACGTTCTTGCAAAACAAGGGACCTCCATGGAGGATAATGATCTTTTGCTTTTTGACTCTTGTCACAGCTTCCTTGTTGATCTTTTGTGTAATGATCTTAATGCTGTTTATTCTAGATCTACTACGAACTTTTGTAACCAATCCCTGGTTTTGATGTAATCTGTTTTCTTTTGCTGGTTGGTAATGAAATACCTTTGTTCAAAAAAAAAAGTCTTCCTTTTCTTTTCTTTTTTTCTTTTTTTTCTTTTTTCCTTTTTTTTTGTTGTACGTTGTTTGTCTTTTTTTCTTTTTTTTTCTTCTCTCTTTCACATGTAAAATTTATTTATTTTTTATTTTCTTTGTTTTTTTTATTTATTTTTTATATTAAATTATTATTTTACTTTATTTCATTTATTAAATTACATAATTTAATATCACATAATTTCAATAAAATCAACACTTCTAAATAAAGACATTTAATATTTTTTCATTCTTTGCTTTTATTTTTTTATTTCCTTTTAAATTATATCTTTATTCGTAATTTTATTATTATTTTATTTTGTTTATTTATTTGATTTTATTTTGTTTCTTTATTTAGTTTTATTTTATTTATTTTTTTAATATATTTCCTTTATAATTGTAAAAAATAGAAAAAAACAACAAATACGATTATTTTACTTTCCATGAAAAATTTGAAATAAAAACATAATTTTAATAAAAACCAAACACTTAATTCGTAAATAAAAACTTAAGTAAAATTATTACATATTTCCATTGTGTCTTGCCTACACATAAGCTATTAAATCACTTTTTTTTTCAATTATTGAATTAGTTGAAGATTATTTCTTTACTTTTATTTTAATATTGTATTATTATAATTAAATTATTATTATTATTATTACTATTATTATTATTATTATTATTTATTATCATTATTTTTATTATTAATTACTAATTATTATTAATTATTAGTTATTAATATTAATATTAATAATAATAATATTATTGTTATTGTGGTTGTTATTATTATCTTATTATTATTATAGTAGTGAGAGTGGGGATTGGAAAAAAAGTAATAAAATATCGAACGATTGGAAACGACATGGGGGGGGGGGGGGGGGTGGTTGGGGGGTGTTCCCCCATTGGAGATGCTCTTAGAGGATCTCCCATGGAGAGAGGGGTTTTCCCCTCCCCACCCCATCCCCCTCCCCCTCCCTCTACCTACGTCGTTTCCAATCGTTCGGTCATATATTATTTTTATCCAATTCTCACTCTCACCACTATAATAATAATAAAATAATAATAACAACCACAATAATAATAATAATAATAATAATAATAATAATAATAATAATAATAATAATAATAATAATAATAATAATAATAATAATAATAATAATAATAATAATAATAATAATAATAATAATAATAATAATAATAATAATAATAATAATAATAATAATAATAATAATAATAATAATAATAATAATAATAATAATAATAATAATAATAATAATAATAATAATAATAATAATAATAATAATAATAATAATAATAATAATAATAATAATAATAATAATAATAATAATAATTATTATTATTATTATTATTATTATTATTATTATTATTATTATTATTATTATTATTATTATTATTATTATTATTATTATTATTATTATTATGTAATTATAATAATACAATATTCAAATAAAAGTAAAGAAATAATCTTCAACTAATTTAATAATTGAAAAAAAAAAACAAGAATAATAACCACTAATACAACATTTGAAAAACAACAAGGATAAAACCGAATAATACAACAAGAATCCGAAAACATCTAGGATAATAACGATTACTACAAACAAAAAATAATAATTAATTGAACAAGGAATTGTTTTTGGTTTTTTTGTTTTTCTTTTTTTTTTGGATTTTTTTGGCCAAAAAGTTGTTATTCGATTTATATTTATGAAATAACGAATGGGCCTCGTCAAAAACTTGTGGGCCGACACAAGGAAAAGAGTACCCATATAAATCGAACAAGGGTGATCAATCAAACGGATTAAATCCGTCGTCGTCTAAATGGGCTGAAGAACTTTCAAATAAGTCTTTTGCGATTTGTTTCCTTTGTATCTCTTTTCTTTTCGACTTCCAATATGCTTTTGTACCTGGAGTGCAATTACTTGTATCCATTGCCATGACTCTGTGTTCTTCTTGCATTTGTTGGATTGCAATGTTTTGATCATGCCCTAAGCTTTCGTCCGGCCTCTAGTATTTCTACTTGATTATTATAATTACATTCCGCATTAGAACTAGGCGACGCCTTTTCTTTGCCTTTACGGGCTTTTTTTGATCCGATAGGTCTCTTACTAAGTTGGTCAGTATGTGTATCCACTGGTGGTAGCTCATCCCGTAAAACATACGGTTGTGGAGAATAACTTGGTGGGGAATTCATTGGTTGAGATGAAGGAAATGTGGACTGCGAATGAACTAACTCCGTTTCAATTTCATCCACCATATCTTCTTAAGCATTTAGCATCACCCAATCCTTACCAACTTCCCAACAACGTTGCAAGTTGAAAGTCTTTTTAGCATTTCTTCGATAGATACTCAATGCCAGAGTATACGACAAATACAAATTAAAAATTAATATACTTTATGCAAATATATAAATAATACAAAATACTATTATCATAAAATTTACCTCATCGACCAGGTTTCCTCCGCTACCGCAAACACGTGATGCTTCTTTAGTTGCCGAATACCAGTGGTTCAAATACTTAGAAATTTGTTTTCTCCACCGACTAAGTACGGCATCTTTTGTTCTAATATTATACGCAATCCCCTCCTCATCAAGAATTTGTTTCATGGTAGACATAACCTTCTTCCACAGACCTCCTTCAGTTTGGTTAGTCCCGTGAATTGGATCCTCCGAGACCGCAATGTAGGCTTTCGTAAGAGCTACATCTTCATCTTCTGACCAACCTTTAGTGGGAGCCATATAAAAAATAGATGTCTTTCTTAAATAAGTGTAGATGTGGAGGTGTGAATTATTGTCTAACATATCCCTTCTCATTATATAGAGATATCATTGTGTGTAAAGAAGTGTAGAAGACAATGTAAAAATTTGAAAGGACAAAGTAAAAATTGAAAGACACAAGTGAAATATGAAAGGTCAGGGTAATTTCGAAAGGGCAAAAGTAAAATTTGAAAGGGCACAAGTAAAATATGAAAGGTCAGGGTAAATCCGAAAATGCAAAAGTAAAATCTGCAAAAGAAAAAAGTAAAATTTGAATTCAAAAGTTTGTATAGTCACTATCAAGTTTGTATAGTCATTGTCAACACCATCTCTCAATTAAGTCATATAGATGTTGTCTGCAAAAGTAAAATATGCAAAAGAAAAAAGTAAAATTTGAATTCAAAAGTTTGTATAGTCACTATCAAGTTTGTATAGTCATTGTCAACACCATCTCTCAATTAAGTCATATAGATGTTGTCTGCAAAAGTAAAATCTGCAAAAGAAAAAAGTAAAATTTGAATTAAAAAGTTTGTATAGTCACTATCAAGTTTGTATAATTTTTATCAACACCATCTCTCAATTAAGACATAATAATTAATATGAGGTGTCACCAGGTGATTTGTTCTCTATATTACGTCTACATATAATTTTATTTAATATCTTGTCTTCCCTATTTAAATGTGTTTCAATCAATAAAATATTTCATCATCAATATATCCATTTAATCATTTTACGAGCAAAATATTTCAATAATGAATTATGGTTCGAGTTCTAATCAATTCGATTGGCTTGCGTATAATGAGCAAATACTTGAAGAAGACAACGAAGCAGATACACTTGCTCGTCTACACTATGAAGCAGCCGTTAATCAAGAGGTTTTACACGGTGGCTCTATTCCTGGACACAAATATAAACCTCGCGACCGAAAAGGTAAACACGAACAACTCATGAATGATTACTTCGTTGACAATCCTGTTTTTGATGCAGAGGATTTCAGACGTCAGTTCCGAATGAAACGTCATTTACTATTACGTTTGGTTGAGGATTGCGAGCGGTCGAATCCATATTTTCAAAGAAAACTTGATAGGGCCCAGAAATTAGGATTCTCATCAATCCAAAAGGTTACAGTTGCTATGAGAATGTTGGCTTACGCATACTCCGCTGACTCAATTGACGAAACTTTCCATATGGCAGAGACAACCGCAACCGAGACCTTGCGCGAATTTTGCAAAACAATATTGCGGTTGTATAAAGATGAGTACCTTCTTTGGCGTACCCGGTTCATAAAACGATATCACTGTCTTGGGTCGTTCACCCTTGTTCGACAACCTTGTTCAAGGAATTTCCTCAAGAGTTCACTATCAGGTAAATGAAAAAGATCACTACATGGCATACTATCTTGCTGATGGCATATACCCAAAATGGGGTACGTTAATTCAATCCATTAAGCAGCCGAGAACACATCAAGAACAGTTGTTCTAAAAAATTCAAGAAGCATACCGCAAGGATGTTGAACGAGCTTTTGGAATTCTTCAAGCCCGATTTGCTACAGTGAAGCAGCCTGGATGAGGGTGGAATCTGAAGGACCTAAGAAATATTATGATGACATGTATCGTACTCCACAATATGATTGTGGAAGACGAACGAGATGAATACGCTGATGCTGAGTCAGATGACGATGACAACAACCCAGCCACATCTCGCAGAGCTCGTGCCAACAGTTATGATAGAAATGAGGAATTAGATTTAAACCCACGAACAAGCGGTATATCCATAAGTGATTATATGAGACGTCGTCACACAATGCGATCGGTTGAAGTAAATCGTAACCTTCAGCGTGATTTAATAGCTCATGTGTGGGCAAGACACAATGGAAATATGTAATAATTTTACTTAAGTTTTTATTTACGAATTAAGTGTTTAATTTTATTAAAATTATGTTGATATTTCAAATTTATAATAAAAAGTAAAATAAGCGTATTTGTTGTTTTTTCTAATTTGTTACAATTATAAAACATATATATTAAAAAATAAAATAAAATAAAACCAAATAAAGAAAAAAAATAAAATAATAATAAAATTACGAATAAAAATATAATTCAAAAGGAAATAATAAAATAAACAAAAAAGAAATGAGAGAAAAATATTAAAAGTCTTTATTTATAAATTAAGTGTTTGATTTTATTGAAATTATGTGATATTAAATTATTAATTATGTAACTACATAATTGAAATAAAATAAAATAATAATATAATATAAAAAATAAATACAAAAGAAAATGAAAATAAGAAAAATATAAAATTAACAAGTAAAGAAGAGAAAAGAAAAAAAGGAAAAGAAAACTAAAAAAATACAAACTTATATAACAAATAAAAAAGAAAAAAAAAAAGTAAAAGAAAAAGAAAAAGAAAGAAAGAGGCGTGTGATTCACGCCCCCTTCCAGCAAGTGAGTTGGAAGGGGGCAGCTCAAGGGTTTTGTCCCTCCCCCCTCTCCCCACCCCTACCCACCCCAAACCCACACCCCCTTAACCCACCTCCATTGGAGATGATTTTACTACCTCACTTCAACCCATACCCATCTCCATTGGAGATGGTCTTAGGGCATCTCCTATCGATGGGGGGCGGCTCCCCCGGGGCTCCCCTGACCCCGACCCCAACACATTTTTCGTCCAGCCGATCAATCTATTTCTTCTATTTTTTTCCAACACCACTCTCACCATATAATAATAATAATAATAATAATAATAATAATAATAATAATAATAATAATAATAATAATAATAATAATAATAATAATAATAATAATAATAATAATAATAATAATAATAATAATAATAATAATAATAATTTTTTCTTAATTTTTGGGCCAATTTTTTTTATTACATTATTGAAAATTACAAAGGGGCCTCATTAAAAAATCTTGTTGGCTAAAAACAAGGAAAAGAGTACCCGGTACATAGAAAAAATTTATACAAGCGTTGTTTTTGGCACACCTTCAGGATTTGGTGAAAAAATATCCCAATTTTTACAAACTTCCCAGCAATGACTCATCCCGAAAGGCTTTCCAGTGTTATTGAGATAGATATTCATTGCCAGCGTATACTACAAATACAACACAATTGAAGAAAATAAAATATTGCACATAATAATTATTAAGTAACAAAAAATCTTATAATATTATGTACCTCATCCACAAGATTCATACCACTAGCGCAATGCCTTGCCGCTTCCTTGAGTGCCGAGTTCCATTTGTTCAATTGAGGAAATATTAGTTCTTTCCACCGACTTTGTACATAATCTCTTGGTCTAGTAACATATGGGTTTATCTCGGTATCGAGCATTTCTTTCATGGAAGATATGACATTCGTCCATAGATCAACTTCAGTTTGACTTGCATCGTTCATGGGGTTCTCCATTGCTGCATAAAATGCTTTGGTGAGAGCTACATCTTTATCTTGCAACCAATTATTGAGTGCCATTCTTATAGTATATATATATATAAATATATATATATATATATATATATATATATATATATATATATATATATATATATATAATTAGAGAGAGAGAGAGAGAGAGAGAGAGAGAGAGAGAGAGAGAGAGAGAGAGAGAGAGAGAGAGAGAGAGAGAGAGAGAGAGAGATTGTGTGTGTGATATATGATGTACGTACATGCCGTTTATATAATAAATAAATGGATGAACTCTTCAACATTATAATTGAATTATGTATGTGTTATGTATATTTTATAATATGTGTCATGTAATGATTGGTAGTTGAGATTGCGTAAGGATTTTATAATTTATCCAAGTGCTATATATTTAAGTTGTAGAATGCTATTTAGAAATTATGACGACAACGACAAAAGAAATACTTAAATTGTTCCACGTAACATTACAATTTTTTTCAAATTGAACATCAAATAATACAACAACTACTCCCACAATAGAAATACTTAATTGTTACATGTTATCCGACATTAATTAATACAAACATACAAGAAATAATTATATTAATAATAATAATAATACAAATAATAATAATAATAATAATAATAATAATAATAATAATAATAATAATAATAATAATAATAATAATAATAATAATAATAATAATAATAATAATAATAATAATAATAATAATAATAATAATAATAATAATAATAATAATAATAATAATAATAATAATAATAATAATAAATCGATCTAATCAAATGGATTATACGAATCTCCAAATAAGTTCCTCGAAAGTTGTTTTTCTTTTATTTATTTTCTTTTGCCGCTCCAAAATTCTTTAGTACCCGGAGTGAGTGTAGAGGTATCCATTGTCATAATTGTATGTTCTTTTTCCCAATTTTGATTTGCAACCATGTCAGCATGTCTCTTCATTCGTCCGTCCTCGGCTACTTGTTGGATTGTTGCAGATTCTTGTAAGTGGGCCATATACTCTTCGTTAATACTAGGCAAAGCCTTTCCTTTACCTCTACGGCTTTTTTTTGTTCCAGTCGGTCTCCCACTAGTTGGAGTACTCGTACTTTCAAGTAACTCATCAGACAGAACATATGGTTGTGGAATATAACTTGGTGAGAAGTCCGTAGAGTGAGATGATGGACTCGCCGATTGTGTTGGAAATGTAATCGGTTCATCTGAATTTGGTGAAAAAATAACCCAATCTTTACAAACTTCCCAGCAATGGCTCATTCCGAAAGACTTTCCAGTATTAGTGCGATAAATATTCGTTGCCATCGTATACTACAAATATAATTCAAAAGGCATAAAATATTGTACATAATAATTATGAATTATAAAAAAATATTATAATACAATGTACCTCATCTACAAGATTACTACCACTAGAGCAATGCCTTGCCGCTTCCTTGATTGCCGAGTTCCATTTGTTCAATTGTGGAAAAAATTGTTTTTTCCATCGACTTTGTACCGAATCTCTTGTTCTATTAGTATATGGTTTTCTCTCGGTATCGAGCATTTGTTTCATAGAAGATATGACATTCTTCCATAGGCCACCTTCAGTTTGACTTGCACCGTGAATTGGATCCTCCGTTGCCGTGTAAAATGCTTTGGTGAGAGCTATATCTTCATCTTGTGACCAACTCGTGGGTGCCATTGTTACAGAAGAAATATATATATATATATATATATATATATATATATATATATATATATATATATATATATATATATATATATATATATATATATATATATATATATGGTTTTTTGCAAAAACCACCCCTGTGTAATCTCTAATTGCTGAAAAACACCTTGTGTTAAAACAATTAGCAAATACCCCCCTATAAAAAATAGTCAAAGGCAATAAGGCCCTAGAGAGCTCACCGTGCACTTCACTCGCCATGGATGAGAGTGGGGTTTTTTTTTCGATACCAAATACCAAAATGCAACCAGAAATTTTATAAGTACCAAAATGAAGTTTTTAAGATTTTCAATTGAGTCCTTTATATTTTCAATTAAGCCATCTTCTTCAACATTCAAGAGCACCTCTCCAATTTTTCACCATGATTTTTTCCAGCAAAAACCATCAACCAAACCCATATCTGAACATGAAGTTCATTTCTATTCCAAATCCATGAAAACAAAAGGGAAGAAAAACGGCGCCTCAAACTTTTTCGGCACATCCCTGCCCAAACAAAAAAAAATACAAAAACCCTTCAAAGAACTTTCTTCCAATTTCCATAGCATTTTCTTTCAATTTATGAAAACTTAATTCGTACCTTGAGGAAGAAGAAGACGAATAATGTCAAACTCGGAGAATCATTTGCGTCACTCCACAATTACTCCGCCAAACTCGAAGCCGACTCTCCGATTCCACCATGCCGCCACCGCTGCCTTTCAATGCCACCACCGCTGCCTTTCAATGCCACCACCGCTACTTTAGCTTCGGAATCCACAATTTCCGTGCACCGAAAATTGCTTGCAGCACTTTTTTCTTCGGATATGAAAAGAAAAAAAAACACAAAAAAAGAACCCCCACCCACCATTGTCACCAACCATTCTTCTCCTTTTCCTAGACGGGCAATGAAGGGGAGAGAAGCTGGTTTGCTCTGTTTTGTTTGATTTTTTTTCGTTTTTTTTTTGTTTAAAACTGAAAATTACTAAGAACGTACTAGGGGTAGTTTAGTCATTACATACAAGTCAACCATCAATTTTGACGTAAGGGGCGGTGTGCTTCGTAAAACATAACATAGGGGGTCCATGCTAATATTTTTAACACAAGGACTTTTTCGGCAATTCGAAATTACACAGGGGGTTATGTGCAATTAGCTCATATATATATATATATATATATATATATATATATATATATATATATATATATATATATATGTATATATATATTTATATTTATATATATGATTTTTTTAAATGCTTAAGTATGGGGATGATATATGATGAAGTAAAGGACATGCCGTATATATAGTATCTAAATGGATGCACTCTTCAACCCCATAAAATATACAATAACTCTACCTTTATCGGAAATAATTGACTACCAAATCATGCAAAAAATTGCATGTGAGTCTATGCAGGATTGTTTATTTTATTATTAAAATGAAATAATTGGAGAGAATAGGTTAAAAATCATGCATGTGAGTCTCTGCATGAATATAAATGAATGTCATGTGCAATTCAATGCATCTGAAGGTCGTGTCATTTTTTTTTTTTAACTTATATGCCTTTTAACTTATATGTATTATTGATATAATTAGGTGTCATGTCATGATTGGTAATTCAAATTGCGTAAGGATTTTATAATTTATCAGAATGTTTTATTTAAGTTTCAGTGTAGTGAAACTAAACTTCATTACAGAGAAATAGTTTCAACAACAAAATACATATTATAATTATGAATTATGGTTCTGGTTCTGGTTCTAGTTCTATTTTTTATGCATTTCATAAGCAGATGGATGAAGAACAAAATGAATCAGAAAACGAATTTAATATGCAGAACGCAATTGCTCATCAATACTTTGCTCCAGATCCTGCTGAGATTGTACGAGGTGGTTCAGTTTCAACACGCAAATATAAGGTTCGCAATCGAAAATGTAAGCACGACCAAGTTATGGCTGACTACTTTTTTCCAAACCTTATTTATGATGCAGGTGACTTTCGACGCCGATTTCGGATGAATCGACCACTATTTTTACGTTTGGTTGAGGCATGTGAGCGCTCAAATACATTCTTTTAACAAAAACTTGATAGAAAGTGTAAACTTGGATTTTCACCCATCCATAAGGTCACAGTTGCTATGCGCATGTTGGCTTATGCGTACTCCGCTGATGCGATTGACGAAATTTTTGCAATGGGAGAGACCATAGTGACCGAGACCTTGCGCAAATTTTGCATAACAATTTTGCAATTGTACGAAAAGGAGTACCTTCGTGCTCCAACGAAAGCAGATCTTGCAAGACTTCTTGATAGAGCGGAACGACGTGGATTCCCTGGAATGATCGGCTCGTTGGATTGTATGCACTGGACCTGGAAATACTGTCCAACATCTTGGCAAGGGAGCTTTACCGGAAGAAAACATAAACCCACGATTATTCTTGAAGCAGTGGCTTCAGCTGACACTTGGATATGGCATGCCTTTTTTGGTGTGCCCAGTGCCCAAAACGATCTCACTATCCTTGGTCGTTCACCTTTATTTGATGACCTCACTAGTGGAAAGTCTCCAAGAGTTCACTATCAGGTAAATGGTAATAATCACTATATGACTTATTATCTTGCAGATGGTATATATCCTAAATGGGGTACGTTAGTCCAATCCATTAAGCAACCAAGGACGTATTAAGAACATTTTTTTTCAAAAAAACAAGAAGCATATCGCAAGGATGTCGAACGAGCTTTTGGAATTCTGCAAGCACGTTTTGCAATAGGGAAGCAGCCCGGGAGGGGATGGAATCCGACGGACCTAAATAATATTATGATGACATGTATCATACTTCACAATATGATTTTAGAGGACGAACGTGATGGATACGCTGATAATGAGTCAGATGAGGAAGACAATAATCCCGCCACGTCTCGTAGGGCTCGTGCTGCCAGTTATGATATACATGAAGAATTGGATTTGAATCCAAGAACAAGAAACCTATCCCTGGATGATTATATGATTCGTCGTCATTCAATAAGATCGGTAGAAGCAAATCGAAAGATTAGGCGCGACTTAATTGCTCATGTGTGGACAACACATGGTCAAAATATGTAATAAGTATACTTAAGTGTTTAATTATAAATTTATGTAAGTTTTATTTAAGTGTTTACCTATAAATTTGAGTATTTGATTTTTTAAATTATACTGTGCTATTATTAAGTTATTTATTATATTTTCATTTTTTAACTATGCTTTGTAATATAATAACACGTAATGTTAATATAATTAATAGAATACTTACAATAAAATTACTATTTTAAATTAAAAAGGTCGAATTAGAGAAAAAGACGAGAAAACTAAAGTAAAATAAAAGAAATTAATAATAAAATGAAAATAAATAAAGAAAAAAGAAAGAAAAAAAAGGAAAAAAAAGAATTAAAATAAAGAAAGAAAATATACAAAGAAACAAAAGAAAAAAAAATAAAAAAGAAAATACTAATGTGGAAGAAAAATAAATAAATAAATAAATAAGTAGAACAAAAGTCTCATACGTGAAACACACGTGAGGCACCGGAGAGTGAGAGGCCAGGGCTTCTCCCTGGGCTCAAATGACACCCCCAGCCACCCCAACCCCCCACCCCAGCCTCACCCTAGCCCCCACCCCTACTCATTAAACATATCAGCCCCTCCCCCACCCCACCCCCTCCCCCAACACATAGGAGATGCCGAGCATCTCCAATGAAGAGAGGGGTTTTCCCCTCCCCTCCCCCTCCCCTCCCCATCCCCCTCCCCTTCCATCTACCTACATCGTTTCCAACCGTTCGGTCTTATATTACTTTTTTTCCAATTCTCACTCTCACCAGTATAATAATAAAAAAATAATAATAATAACAACTACAACAACAACAACAACAATAATAATAATAATAATAATAATAATAATAATAATAATAATAATAATAATAATAATAATAATAATAATAATAATAATAATAATAATAATAATAATAATAATAATAATAATAATAATAATAATAATAACTAATAATGAATAATAATTATTATTACTAATAATAATTAATAATAAAAATAATAATGATGATAATAATAATAATAATAATGATGATAATAATAATAATAATAATAATAATAATAATAATAATAATAATAATAATAATAATAATAATAATAATAATAATAATAATAATAATAATAATAATAATAATAATAATAATAATAATAATAATAATAATAATAATAATAATAATAATAATAATAATAATAATAATAATAATAATAATAATAATAATAATAATAATAATAATAATAATAATTTAATTATAATAATACAATATTCAAATAAAAGTAAAGAAATGATTTTTAACTAATTCAATAATTGAAAAAAAAAACAAGAATAATAACCACTAATACAACATTTGAAAAACAACAAGGATAAAACCGAATAATTAAACAAGAATCCGAAAACAACTAGGATAATAACGAATACTACAAACAAAAAATAATAATTAATTGAACAAGGAATTGTTTTTGGTTAAATTGTTTTTCTTTTTTTTTTTTCTTTTTTTGGCCAAAAAGTTGTTGTTCAATTTATATTTATGAAATAACGAATGGGCCTCGTCAAAAACCTTGTGGGCCGACACAAGGAAAAGAATACCCATATAAATCAAACAAGGGAGATCAATCAAATGGATTAAATCCGTCGTGGTCTAAATGGGCCGAAGAACTTTCAAATAAGTCTTTTGCGATTTGTCTCTTTTGTATCTCTATTCTTTTCGACTTCCAATATGCTTTTGTACCTGGAGTGCAATCACTTGTATCCATTGCCATAACTCTGTGTTCTAATTGCATTTTGGATTGCAATGTTTTGATCATGCCCTAAGCTTTCGTCCGGCCTCTATTATTTCTACTTGATTATTATAATTAGATTCTGCATTAGAACTGGGCGACGCCTTTTCTTTGCATTTACGGGTTTTTTTCGATCCGATAGGTCTCTTACTACGTTGGTCAGTATGTGTATCCACTGGTGGTAGCTCATCCCGTAAAACATACGGTGGTGGAGAATAACTTGGTGGGGAATTCATTCGTTGAGATGAAGGAAATGTGGACTGCGAAAGAAATAACTCCGTTTCAATTTCATCCACCATATCTTCTTGCGCATTTAGCATCACCCAATCCTTACCAACTTCACAACAACGTTGCAAGTTGAAAGATTTTTAAGCATTTCTTCGATAGATACTCAATGCCAGAGTATACTACAAAAATACAAATTAAAAATTAATATACTTCATGTAAATATATAAATAATACAAAATACTATTATCATAACATTTACCTCATCGACCAGGTCTCCTCCGCTACCGCAAACACTTGATGCTTCTTTAGTTGCCGAATACCAGTGGTTCAAATACTTAGAAATTTGTTTTCTCCACTGACTAAGTACGACATCTTTTGTTCTAATATTATACGCAATCCCCTCCTCATCAAGAATTTGTTTTATAGTAGACATAACCTTCTTCCACAGACCTCCTTCAGTTTGGTTAGTCCCGTGAATTGGATCCTCTGAGACCGCAATGTAGGCTTTCGTAAGAGCTACATCTTCATCTTCTGACCAACCTTTATTGGGAGCCATATAAAAAATAGATATCTTTCTTAAATAAGTGTAGGTGTGGAGGTGTGAATTATTGTCTAACATATCCGTTCTCATTATATAGAGAAATCATCTCTCAATTAAGTCAAGTTTGTATAGTCACTATCAAGTTTGTATAGTCGTTGTCAACACCATCTCTCCATTAAGTCATGTAGATGTTGTCTGCAAAAGTAAAATCTGCAAAAGAAAAAGTAAAATTTCAATTCAAAAGTTTGTATAGTCACTATCAAGTTTGTATAGTCGTTGTCAACACCATCTCTCAATTAAGTCATGTAGATATTGTCTGCAAAAGAATATTTGCAAAAGAAAAAAGTAAAATTTCAATTCAAAAGTTTGTATAGTCACTATCAAGTTTGTATAGTCGTTGTCAACACCATATATCTCTCAATTAAGTCATGTAGATGTTCTCTTAATTTTATTTAATGTCTTGTCTTCCCTATTTAAATGTGTTTCAATCAATAAAATAGTTCATCATCAATATATCCATTTAATCATTTTACGAGCAAAATATTTCAATAATAAATTATGGTTCGAGTTCTAATCAATTCGATTGGGTTGCGTATAATGAGCAAATACTTGAAGAAGACAACGAAGCAGATACACTTGCTCGTCTACACTATGAAGCAGCCGTTAATCAAGAGGTTGTACACGATGGCTCTGTTCCTGGACGCAAATATAAACCTCGCGACCGAAAAGGTAAAGACAAACAACTCATGAATGATAACTTCGTTGACAATCCTATTTTTTATGCAGTAGATGATTTCAGACGCCGGTTCCGAATGAAACGTCATTTACTATTACGTTTGGTTGAGTATTGCGAGCGCTCGAATCCATATTTTCAAAGAAAACTTGATAGGGCCCAGAAATTTGGATTCTCATCACTCCAAAAGGTTACAGTTGCTATGCGAATGTTGGCTTACGCATACTCCGCTCAATTGACGAAACTTTCCATATGGCAGAGACAACCGCAACCGAGACCTTGCGCGAATTTTGCAAAACAATATTGTGGTTGTATAAAGATGAGTACCTTCGTGCTCCGACAAACGCAGATATGACAAGGCTACTCGACAAAGCGGAACGACGCGGGTTCCCAGGAATGATCGGTTCACTAGACTGTATGCACTGGACATGGAAAAATTGTCCAACTGCATGGCAGGGGAGCTTTTCGGGAAGAAAACATAAACCCACAATTTTTCTCGAAGTAGTGGCTTCATCTGACACTTGGATATGGCATGCATTCTTTGGCGTACCCGATTCACAAAACGATATCACTATCTTGGGTCGTTCACCCTTGTTCGACAACCTTGTTCAGGGAATTTCCCCAAGAGTTCACTGTCAGGTAAATGAAAAAGATCACTACATGGCATACTATCTTGCTGATGGCATATACCCGAAATGGGGTACGTTAAGGCAATCCATTAAGCAGCCGAGAACACATCAAAAACAGTTGTTCTAAAAAATGCAAGAAGCATACCGCAAGGATGTTGAACGAGCTTTTGGAATTCTTCAAGCCCGATTTGCTATAGTGAAGCAACCTGGGAGAGGGTGGAATCTGAAGGACCTGAGAAATATTATGATGACATGTATTGTACTCCATAATATGATCGTGGAAGACCAACGAGATGAATACGCTGATGCTGAGTCAGATGACGATGACAACAACCCAGCCACATCTCGCAGAGCTCGTGCCAACAGTTATGATAGAAATGAGGAATTAGATTTAAACCCAAGAACAAGCGGCATATCCATAAGTGATTATATGAGACATCGTCACACAATGCGATCGGTTGAAGTAAATCGTAACCTTCAGCGTGATTTAATAGCTCATGTGTGGGCAAGACACAATGGAAATATCTAATAATTTTACTTAAGTTTTTATTTACGAATTAAGTGTTTTGTTTTATTAAAATTATGTTGTTATTTCAAATTTATAATAAAAAGTAAAATAATCGTATTTGTTGTTTTTTCTAAGTTTTACAATTATAAAAGAAATTAATTAAAAAATAAAATAAAATAAAACCAAATAAAGAAACAAAATAAAATAATAATAATAAAATTACGAATAAAGATATAATTTAAAAAGAAATAATAAAATAAAAGAAAGAAATGAAAAAAAAATTAAAGTATTTATTTACAAAATGTTGATTTTATTGAAATTCTGTGATATTAAATTATGTAACTAAATAAATGAAATAAAATAAAATAATGATATAATAAAAAATAAATACAAAAGAAAAAGAAATAAAAATAAACAAATTTGACATGTAAAAAAGAGAAAATAAAAAAACAGAAAAAAAGAAGAAAAAGATACAATCGTATAACAAAGAAAAAAGAAAAAAAAAAGAAAAAGAAAAAGGTAAATGGGCGAGTAAACACACGCCCCCTTCCAGCAGGTGAGTTGGAAGGGGGCAGCTCAAGCTAAAGTCCCCCTCCCCTTCTCCCCACTCATACCCAAGCCATACACACCCCCCATTACCCACCTCCATTGGAGGTGGTTTTGTCTCCCCACCCCTACCCACCCCATGTCCATTGGAGATGGTCTTATATGATGAAGTTACTTCGAATTTTGTTTTCCCGATGCAATTCATTTGATAAAAAATGTGCTTTTTGACATAAAATTTATAATGAAGAATTGTTAAGGGTGATTGTATGTTAGATGCTAGGGCTTTTTGAATAGGGAATGGCTGAAGTTGTTAATTTATGATTTTTTTTTAATTGTTGGGTTTTGCTTTGACTTTTTGGGTTTTTTTTTCCGGTATTTTTGTTGTTGTTAAATATGATGAATGGAGAAATGAAGTAACTCTATCCAGTTGAGGAAATGAATTCATGAGATTTTGTTTATTTATTCTTCAACAATATCTGTAGAGTTGTATGGAAGTATGGAGAGCATGATTTTTTTTTATCATTACTACACATGTCAAGTGTTAATTGGCAAGTATGGTGGGATTTAATTTTTTGTCCGTACAGAGTATATGTGCATGTGTTGTATTATGTATCATGTATGTATTATAGCCTTGTTATCTCTTACTTTATGAGTTTTTCTTCATTTCCAGTTTGTTTTATTTTATTTTATCAATTTTTGTGTGCAGCAGCAGGCCCTAGACAAATCCAGAGGTTTTTTCATCTTCAATTTTTTTTGGCTACATTTCATATCCATTTATATGCCATGTGATTACTCTGTGTGTGTGTGTGTGTGTGTGTGTGTGTGTGTAAATGGGTCTCTAATTAATAATTTCTTGTTTGATTTTGTTCAGTTTTGCAGGTTGGAGTAGTTTTACTTTGCTCAAAGGATAACTTGAGGTATTAATTTATGATATTTTTTGATATATATATATACACATTGAATTGTAATCACTATTTTTCTATTTCGAAAAATTGCAGTTGCTGCCTTGCTGGAGTTTTCGAAGTGTGACTATAATTAGTGGGAAGAAAATCCTAAATTTAGAAGATGTCCTAATTTACTGAATTTAGACACGTTTCTGCGATCTACTTGAAAAACATATAACATACAACATGTCACTTTTGGTCAAATAAATAGTATATCAGTTCCAGTCGGTGAAGCCATGGGCCATAAGTTAAGGCTTCAATCTGCAAATGCAGTTACAACGAAATATAGAAGGTGCGCATGTCCTTTGAAAGTATATTTTTTCATTTTTTTTCTTCTTTTTTTTTTCTCCCTTGTAGAATGTTCCGTACAAGTGTTTAGAAGTTTGTTTATGTATTTACAGTAATCGAAGAAAATTGGGCTAGTATAGTTTTGTTTGAGTAGGCTGTTTGCATCGATTACCCGAGGCCTGAGCTTGACTACACAATTAACTATTTGTAAGTTATTTTGTTATGTACTTGAATTTAAGGGCATTTCAGTCATTGTTCAAATAAAACCATATAATACTGTAAAATCAAGCATACAAAACATCAAATTGTTCATCAAGAGATTATTAGTTTCATGATAATACCACCAACCAAAAGTTATGACTGTTATTATTCATCAACATTTTAGTCCCGATACTTTATATCTCATCCCTAGCTATATATCCAACCCACTCAACCAAAAGAGCCATCAGAGCATCTCTAATCATTTACCCCAAAACCACCCCTAAATAGTGGGACCCATATGACACATCATCAATTTATCCAATCCCCAAAAAACATAACCTACTTATATCCCAAAAAAATAAAAGCTGCTCTAGTAGTGCACATTAGTATTCCCTAAAAATTATCCTCATATATTAAAATTATAATAACATATTCATTAATTAAATATTATATTTTTAATAATTTTTTATACTTAATTTTAATATTTTTAAAAGATACTTTATCAATTTAAATTTAAATAATATATTATCTGAGTTATTAATAATTTTATCTAAGATGCATTATTTTTTTCTAATCATAAATATTTATGTTAATACAAAAGTATACATAAATTTAACACAAGTACAACATGAATTATAATAAGTTTGACAAAGATTGTTGGAACATCCTTCCAACTATAGGCATAATAGATTTAAGAAAAATCTTGTAGACAGTTATTATACTCCCTACAATTTATGAATATTTTCTCTTGTACGATTTAAGATCTCTATTTGTTGTTTAAGAATCCAAGCTTTACTTGCATTTGTAGGTGCTGACTCGGATCCATCATCATTATTTCTTTCTCGTATTGCTTTTGTCGGTGTTCTTTGTTGTGTTGCAATTGCCATTCTCTTTGCTTCAATTTTAGCTTGTATTTTTTGTTGTTCTATTGTATTTCTTCTAACACCCTCCTCCTCAAAGCGGCTTGATTGTTCTTCTCTCATATTAGAAAACCCTTCCACAAATAAATCGAGGGAAGTGAGATTTTTCTTCCTTCTAGATTTTTGTGTAGTTTTGCGACCAGTAGGACGTGGTAGTCCAACTGAGCCATCCCGGATCATAATTTTCATAGCTAGGTGAGGTTGGAGTTGTACTTGGAGTCGATTGATCAGTTGACGGAGTTTGTCCATTTGACGAATCTCCAATTTCTTTATCATCCAAATCAATTTGGGTCCTTTTTTTTTTAGACCTTTTTTCTGCTTAGCCTTTTGTGCAATGATAGATCATACCATTTGGGAGTGTCTTTAAGAATATTCCAACAACTCTCCCACTTAAATTGATGATGTTCTTTATTATTATATAGTAGTTCCACTGCAGTCATCTATAAAAGAAAAAGGAGAAAAAAATATATCAATGATTGACGGAAAATATTGTACTACAATATATATATATATATATATATATATATATATATATATATATATATATATATATATATATATATATATATATATATATATATATATATATATATTTATTTATAAAAGATACATCTATGAATCTAACATATGAAGAAAACTCGGAGATTCTATATTGAATAGTTGCCCACCCATGCATTAGTCCTGAAATATTCCTACCGGAATGTTTGTTTAATTTTTTTATAACTTCCACTCTAATTCTCTCCCACAACTTACCTTTCTGCTGGTATGTACCAACTTCTGCATCTTCTGAAATACTTAACCAAACCTTACATAATGCTTCGTCTTTAGGCATATTTGAGTTCGGATTTCATCCTTGAATTTTCTTTTTACGTGATTTGCTAGTACTTTGTGATTGTTGTTGACTTGGGATTTCATATGGACCCGCAAACATGTATGGATTGAAGTAAATGTGGAAATGGTTGGGATTGTGGATTGGAATAAGGATTGAAATGTTGTTTGTATGGAAACTGTTGTGGAAATGTTTGAGACTCGTTTTATGTAGGTGGTGAAGAGCTATATCCAAGATTAATATCACAATCAAAGGGAAAAAATGGATTCATAGTATAGTGACAAACTTTATATTGTAAATGTAAACTGAAGAGATGAGTTACTACATAAACGTAAAACTAATATTTATAGTACTGTAAAACTAAAAGTTACTGATAGTATTTTGTGGATAGATTTTTCCGACACACATTATAATTGTTCGGACATATTTTCCCACCAAATATTTATGGATAGGCTTATAGATTTTTTGTACTATAATAATTTTATAATTAAAGTTTGCATAGGAAACCCGTGAGTTTTACTGATGTAGAACTCAATTATTTGTCTTGTTTTCTCAACAAGACATGTGAATTGTTATCTTGATTTTCTCAATTCCAATTTTGTGGTGCTTCTGAAATTTGGATGATTCCTTCAATTATTTTCTCTATTCATTTTTTATAAATCATGTGTTTCTGCACAATAATATAGACACCATATCTTATCTCAAATATGGCTTATTCATCTGGATGGCTTCCTTCAAATGAACTTCCATACACTAAATCTAGTTCTTCATCCCCATCCTCTTCTTCAGAGGAAGAACTTATTTCTATTCGCATGGAGAAACAAACTCAAGAAATGTTCAATTTTATTCATGGAGTATTATCTGCCATAGAGGAACACCCACATCAACGACAATATATCAATCGTGATCGTGAGCGAAGTCATCAACTTTTATGGAACGATTGTTTTTCTGAAAATTGTACTTTTCCACCTTATTTTTTTTGCAGACGTTACAGGATGCGAAAAGAGTAATTTTTTCGCATTTTGAATGATGTTGAAAATCATAATACATACTTAATTCGGAAAAGAGATGCTTGTGGTCGTCTTGGTTTATCATCTATTCAAAAAATAATAACTGCACTTTGTATTCTTGCTTATGGATTAAGAATATTTGAAGATTGGAGAGGCGACTGTTGTAGAGACCTTAAAGCTATTTTGTTTCATCGGTCATTGAGCTATATGGTAAACAATACATGTGTTCACCAAATGAACATGATATTGCACGTCTTCTATAAGAAGATGAATCACGTGGTTTTCCAGGTATGTTTGGATATTTAGATTGTATGCATTGACAATGGAAAAATTGTCCAACTGCTTGGCACAATACACACAGAGGTTGCAACCACAAACCAACTTTAATTTTAGAATCAGTTGTATACCACGACTTATGGATTTGGCATTCTTTTTTTGGCATGTCGGGTTCTAACAATGACATTAATGTCTTAGATCGCTCTCCATTTTTTTATGAACTCTTAAGTGGTAGAATGCCTCCAATCAATTATACAGTGAACGGTCATTCATATACGATGGGGTATTATTTAATTGATGGTATTTATCCTAAATATACAACCCGTATCCAAACCATTGCTCATCCAACAACTGCAAAAAAAACGTTATTTGTGACAAAATAAGAAGCAGTTCGAAAAGATGTGGAGCTTACATTTGGCATTTTACAAATTAAATGGGTATAACACAAGGACCCGTTCGTTATTGGTCAAAAAAAGATATATGTAGCATAATGAAAACATGCATCATACTTCATAACACGATCATAGAAGATGAACGTGGAACTGACGTTGAACCATGGGCACCACCACCAGAAGAAAGGATTTCGCCCCCTATGATGATTCCAGATCCATCGGTTTTGGTTGCATATATCTCAGCACGTCTCGGTCGGATTCGCAATCGAGGAACCAATGAAGTTTTGAGAATTGATTTGATGAACCATTTGTGGAATATTTATGGAGAAGAAGATGTATAAATAATTTATTATTTATAGTTTTGTAGTTATATTTATTGTTTGTATTAAGTTTTAAATTCTAGTCGAATTTCATTTTAAGTTGTTTATTTATAATGAGAAAACTTTATTATAACATCTATTTAGTATTTGCATTAATTAATTAAAAAAATGGAGATAACATACATATAATATATTTAAGGTATCAAATAATTGATTTTAATTTAAAATAAATTAATGAGACAAATTAAAAAAATCAAGCACATATTTTTAGATTAAAGACTTTCAACAATTTATAAATTAAAATAAAAAACTATACATTAATGTTCATTCGAAGAATGATAAAAATCATGATTAATGTATTTATGGTTTTATGATATTTATTACAATTAATTACCATTTAAAAAAATTAAAAAAATAATTAGAAAAATCAGAAAATTTACATTTCTATTTAAGTACAATTTATAAAACCATAAATAATTAATATTAACAATTAATTACCATTTATAAAACTCCATCCCCTTTCTCACTCATAGCCATCATTTCCTCTCTCCTAAAGAACTCCCTAATTGTGGGGGGTGTGATAGGGTATCGGAATATTTAAGGAAAATTATAGGTGTTCAATGTCAATCCACTAGATCATTATTTTTCCCTAAATTTTAGGATTTAATGGGAAAGTTGGTTTGAGGGTTATGACTAGAGATGTTCTAATACTCACACCAAAAAACACTCCCTAAACAATGAGGTACACATGTCATCTACTCAATTTGCTATCTCCCTATGAGACCTATATTTAACACTCCCTAAAAAAAAGTGCTCTTATACTGTGTACTTATATTCCGTAAAACTTTACTACATATCTTAACAAATAATAAAATATACATAAATTAAATATAATATTTGAATTAAGTTTTGAATTTTTGAATTTAAGTAGATTAAATTTCGTATAAAATTCTTTATTAATTTAGTTAAATATTGTATTATCTTCATATTTTTATTACGTTGTAAGATTTTTATTTTATTTTATTTGTATCCATATTTATATTAACAAAGTAATTAAAAACATTCGACAAACATGAATAACATAAAAGTAACATATTAAATTACAGTAAGGACCCTGCTGTTATTGTTCAAAAGAAGATATATGTAACATAATGAAAACATGCATTAACATTCATAACATGATTAGAGAAGATGAATGTGAAATTGACATTGAACCATGGATGCCACTACCAGACGAGAATTTCCGGCCTCCTCAATATGAACGAAATCCATCAATTTTGGCGGCACATATCTCTGCACGCCTTAGTTGGATCCGCAATAGACGAAACAATGAAAGTTTGAGATCTAATCTATTGAACTATTTGTGGAATATCTACGCATAAGATGTCTAAGTAATCTATTGCTTGTGAGTATTTTTAATAGTATTTGTGATTTATTCTTCTTTTATTTTCACTTGAAGAATTATATTTTATATTGTAATCAAATTTAGTAAAATTAAATTTCTACAAAAATATATTGTGACATTTCTTTTAATAAAAATGATGAATATAGGAGACATGTGTGGAGCAATCAATAGGAATTCACATTGTTATTCATCTTGAAAAAAAAAAAAAATTGTAACATCTCTTTTGCTATTAGACTTATAATTAATAATAGTTAAAAAAAGAACAAAATAAATGTTTGGTGTATTATATTTTATATTGTAATTGAATTTATTAAAATTAAAATATAAGTTTTTTTATCGATAAGTCTAAATCTGACATTTTTTTTACTATTAAAGGCAATAAAATTTAATATTATAATCCCTAAAAACATATAATATAATCAAATAATAAAATAGAATTAAGATTACTTAAAAAAAAGAATATATATATATATATATATAATCAATTAATAAAATAGAATTAAACATTACTTAAAAAAATAATATAATCAAATAATAAAAAAATACTTAAATATTATTAAACGAAAAAGGAAAAAAAAAGAAAGATACACGGTTACACAGCACACACTACACTTCAATGGATGAAAATTAAAATAATGCATATGGCCCACATTAATCCTCCCCAAATATTTCTTAATTATAAGGAATAAATTAAGGAATCCCAGCATAGGTTGTATTTTTTAGGAAGTGAAATAAATACACTAGAGCACAATAAACCCCTATATTTTCTGGAGTCTGACAAAATAAGCAAATTGGTGCTCCAGTACAGAAGCTCTAAAGAAGGATTTTATTATTATTATTATTATTTAAACATAACAATAATAATAATTATTATTATTACTAATCGTCGCCCCTCTACTCACTTTCACTCTTCTTGCCGACGCTCTACTCGCAAGGACACAGAGGGTGAAGTGTTGAAAATCACTGAAGGGTGAATTACTACAGTGAATTATTATTTTTTTGCTTATATTTTATTAGAATTGTTGAAAATCGAAAGGAAAAAAAAAGAGTGTGAAGTCGCCATTAACTGTGGCAAATTAAAAAAAAAAAACCTGAAGTCGCCTTTGTCGATGGCGACACCAGATAATTTCGCCATTGGGAGTGACGACCTACCTTGTTTTGTTTACGTTTTCGAAAATTAGCCCATTTTGTTTATAACACTTAAAAACTACACTATAAAAAAAATTCCCACATGTTGTAATCGTACCTAAGTTAGCCCAACCTCTAATATCAGTAATTTATTAGCATAATCTGACTCCACATTTGAACTAGGCGACGTCTTCCCTTTTATTTTACGGTTTTTTTTTATCTAGTCGATCTCCTACCATGTTGGTCAGCATGCGAGTCCATTGGTTGCTCATCCCGTAAAACCTGTGGGGAATACATTAGTCGAGATGATGGAAATGTGGATTGCGTAGGAAAATGATCTGGTTCATTTTGGTCTACCTTTTACGCATTTAACATCACCCACTCCTTTCCAACAACGTTGTAAGTTGAAAGACTTCCAGTATTGTCTCGATAAATAATCAATGCCAATGTACACTACAAATAAAATAAAAAATTAAAATACTTACAAAATACTATTATCATAATATTTACCTAATTTATTTCCGATATCAATTAACTACGTCATCTTTTCTTCTATTATCGTACATCTTTCCCTTCTCATGAAGGATTTGTTTCATGGAAGATATAATTTTCTTTCACGGGCCTCATTCAAGTGGTAAGTGCAGGTGAATTGGATCCTCCGACACTGTAATGTATGTTTTCGTAAGAGCTACACATTCATCTTGTGACCAACCTGTAGCAGGAGCCATTTTGAAATAGATGCATTTTGAAAATCATTGTAAATGTGAAGAGCAAAATTTTAAAAACAATTTAAATTTCTCATCGTATAGAGATGTGCAGAAGACAATGTAAAATTTTGAAAGGGCAAAGTAAAAACCTGAAAGAGCACAAGTAAAATATGAAAGGTCAGGGTACATTCTAAAGGGCAATTTTTTTTTTTGAAAATGTCAGGGTAAATCTGAAAGGACATAAGGCCAGTGTAAATCTAAAAGTACAAAATTCCAAAGTAAATCTGAAAGGGCAAAAGTAAAATAATTTTAATTATTTTCTATGTTTGCATCTTATTCATCTTTAACTTTGATATTCATATTACTTAAATACTCTAAGTCTAATTTTTTTTAGACTTGTCACTTTTCTATTTGAGTTTGATTTTATAGTCAAAAAATTTCACCATTTTCTTGTCATGATTTTATTTTATTTATAAGTTCATTTTCTAATACCTACTCAATTTGTCCCTCTCTCTTGGGGCTTCTAATAAGAAAATTATTACAACTCATGAGATCAAAAAGTATGAAATAAACAATGCAAAATGAAGTGTAACTCATGCATGCCATTAAATAATTACAAAATAATGAACTTTTCCATTGAGCACAAACTGCATTCCATCCCAAGAGTTTAAATTTGCAGCCTTATTTCTTTTCTTCACAACTTCACAATCCCTTATTTTTCTTATCTCAACAACCCCACTATTTTCATAAATCAAGATTTTTGTCAAACAGTCAAGTTTATGCAGTAACTATCAACACTATCTCCTAATTAAGTCTTGTCGAATTTTTCCCAAATGTGGGAAACATAAAATATGTGGTGAGAAAGAAAACAAAAGGACAAGATAATTTTACAAAACAAAAATTTAAAAAAAAAGATCTGATAATTAATTTGATGTGTCCCCTTACAATTGGTTGTTCATACTACGCCTCATATAATTTTATTTCAAATCTACCCTATTTAAATTTGAATCAATCAATATAATATCTCATTAAATAATATCCATTTATTTATTTCACCTACAAAATATTTCATATAATGAATTCTGGTTCGAATTCCAACGAATTTGATTGGGGTGCCTATAATGAGCAAATCGTTAAAGAAGAAAACGAAGCAGTTACAATTTCTCATCTACACTTTGAAGCAAAAGATAATCAAGAAGTTGTAAGAGGTGACTATGTTCTTGGACGCAAATATAAGCATCGCAGTTGAAAGGGTAAAAACGAATAACTCATGAATGATTACATAGTTTATAAACATGTTTATGATGTAGAGGATTTGAGACGCCGGTTTCGGATGAAGCTTCATTTATTATTACGTCTGGTTGAGGATTGTGAGCGCTCAAATTCATATTTTTAAAGAAAACTTGATAGCACTCCAGAATAAAGATCATAGTTGCTATGCGAATGTTAGCTTACGCAAACTCGGCTGATTCAATCGATGAAACTTTCCATGTGGCAGAGATGCATGACCGCAACCGAGACATTGCGTGGATTTTGCAAAACAATTTTGCGATTATGTAAATACGAGTACATTCGTGCCCCGACAAACGCAAATCTTATAAGGCTTTTTGACAAAGCGAAACGACGCGGTTTCCCTAGAATGATCGGTTCACTAGACTATATGAAGTGGACATGGAAAAGTTGTCCAACTGCATGACAAGGGAGATTTTCGGGAAGAAAATATAAACACACAATGATTATCAAAGTAATGACTTCATTTGACACTTCTATATGGTATGCCTTTTTTGGGCATACCCGGTTCGCAAAATGATATCATTGTCTTGGGTCGTTCACCCTTGTTTGACAACATCGCTGGAGAATTTCCCCAAAGTTCACTATTAGGTAAATGGAAACGACCACTACATGGCATAATATTTTGCTGATGACATATACTCAAAACGAGGTACGTTAATCCGTCCATTAAGCAACCTAAACACATCAATAACAATTGTTCTAAAAAAAACAATAAGCATACATCAAGATGTTGAACAAACTTTTGGAATTATTTATGCCCAATTTTTTTTAGTGAAACAGCCGAGAAGAGGGTGGGATTGTATTCCACAATATGATTGTGAAAGACAAACGAGATGACTAAGCTGATACTGAGTCAGACGACGATGACAATAACCCCGCCATATATCGCAGAGATAGTGCCACCATTTATGAGAGACATGTGGAATTAGATTTAAATTCTAGAACATGCGGCATATCAATAAGTGATTGTATGAGACATTGTCATACGATACGACCGGTCGAAGCAAATCGTAACCTTCATCGCGACTTAAAAACTCATGTGTGAGCAAGCCACAATGGACATATGTAATTATTTTATTTAAGTGCTTATTTATGAATTGAAGCATTTAATTTTATTAAAACTTTGTTTTACTAAATCTAACAAAAAAATAATATTTATTGATTTTGGTTAAATTTTATAAGACAAATACATAGACAAATATAAAACATAGAATAAACTAAAATCAAAAAAAGAAAAAAAAAACAAATTAGACCATGACAATGTAAAGAAAATATAAAGAGTAAAAACAAAAAAAAAAAAAAAAAAAAGAAAAAACACAATTAAAAAAGACATAAATGGAAGAAAAAAAAGTTCAAAATGAAACAAGGAAAAAAATAGATAGAGAGAGAGTGGCCCCATGTTCAATAAAATCGCTTGAAATGAGAGGGAATAGCTTGAGAGCTTATCCCTTACTCCTTCTCCCACTCCTACCTCCCCCGTTTGAGATGCTCGTAGGCACTTAAAACCCTTTTATTGAAGCATATCATAATATTGGAACCAATGGCAAAGAAAAAACAAGATCCTTTATGAAAGTCTTTCAAAATCGAAGAAAAATCGCCGATAACAACACAATTTAGAAGGATGTTACATTGCATAAGGTGTTGAGTTATTTTAATAAAAATAATATATTGTATTATAAAATATAATATTGACTTTGACCACTTTTATGAGGTTATTTAGACTACTATTTTGAAACCTTCAAAGTCATTATTCTCCTACATAAAACACCATAAATTTCTTTAATTCTATATTAAATAGAGGTTTTATGGGGGTCATATTATATACTATATAAAGGGGGCATTAAGGCATTGTAAGAATATGAGAGAAAAGAGTATAAGAGATGATAAAAAGACATTCTTTTGTTTTATACTATATACGTATATTTTGAGCTTTTGTTGTGTGTCAGTTGTAAGCTTCTACTTCACTTGAACGTGCAATTTCGTTGAAGTTATAGCGGAGAGATAGGCTGGGTTGTTGTATCACATACGCGACACGATCGGAACCTTTTTGCATCTCATTTGAGAAGAGGTCCTGAATTCATCTTAAGAGAGCGACCTAGTCCGCACCTCACCTTGCCTATCTTCATATTATTGTGAATCTTATTGCAGTTAATCGTCAACTATGAAAAGAGAGAGCAAATGGAGTTCGAGACTCATTCCATTATTTCTTGATTGATCGTCAAAGTGTAGTAGTAGCTCCAACAATTTAAGACAAATTTTGATTCATGGAGATGAGCTTTGGACATGATCCATAAGAGGTGGACGTTTCAGCTCGTGATGATAAAAATGAAGATGATAAGTTCTATTTTATAATTATTTTGATTTGAAGAAAAAAATTAACAATCTTAATTTTGTTGTAGGTGAATTTCGTGCAATTCATAAGTTCATACTTTAAGACCATTTTCGGAGATGATAATGTCGGAATTTGAGAAAGAGTAAAACACGAAAGTTTGAGAACTTTGTTTTGGTTGTCCGAAATATCTTGAATCACCAAAAACTAATTTTTCTACCATTTTCAACAGGAACCTGTCGAATTGTTACTGTAATTAATATTAATCTTTTGTTTTCCAATTTTTATTTGTTTCTTTTTTAAATTATGAATATTTATTTATTTGTGTGTTATTTTCGGGTTTTTGCACGGAAGAACCACGCGAACCTCGTATACCCTCGACTGTCTCGAACTGTAAGAAAAGGAAGGAACTATCAGATAAGGGAAAGGGCAAGGGCAAGACAACCATGACTACGACCAAGACTAAGAGCTATTCGTCTGCGCAGTTTAAGGCTCCGATGCAACATACACTTATAAAGTCTGGAGAGGGTTCCTCCTCAATGAATCCGGTGCCAGATCTACCTGTTCCATCGACTTTGAAGTCTGTGATTCGAGCAACCAACCGGTCCGAGGCCCTGACATATCGGAGTTGTACATAAAATTTGATAAGCATATTGTTTATCATATTGTGAATAGAAGTCCAGAGCGCGACGCCGAATTTCGATTGCGGAATCACATGCAGAGGTTGAATGGCGGGATGTTGGCGCCATTTATTATGGAGGCCGTACAGAGAGCTCGATTAATGTCAGTTGTACACGCCTCGTACAACACTTGGACGGCCATCTACTTATAGTCTTCATAGAGAGATGACAGCCAACTACAAACACGTTCCATTTACCTGTTGGATAGATGACCATCACACTTGTTGATGTGAGCACATTGGTCGGTTTGCCAGTTGTTGGACGTACTGTACCTTGCGAATGTTTGACACGTGATTCCAATACGCATGCCAGTAATTTGATGCTCAAATTTCTAGGTGAATGAATACCCGGAAGATGTGGATAAGAGGAAAGCAGTGAAATTGGAATGGTTGAAGGACAAATTTAGTAAGGTGACCCGGAGAGATAGTGCGGAGAAGAGGTTATACGCCATTCGGGCGTATTTGTTATTTTTGTTGGGGTTCACCATATTGTGCGACAAGACCGACAACATGGTAAGCGTGGAGTATCTAAATCACGTCACTGATTTGGATCGGATCGGCAAGTATGCTTGGGGCACTGCATGTCTTTGCCGGTTGTACGATGAACTATCATGAGCCTCCCAAAATTCAACGAACTCGATGGCTGGCTGGCTGGCGCTCTTCCAATCATGGATTTACGAGCACTTTCCATATTTGGCGGGTGGCACATTGAAGATGGAGTTTTAGGGGCCATTAGCCAGCCGATGGGAGCCTCGGTCAACGACTATTTCGACGCTTGAACGAGCCATATACTTGCGATCTCGATTGGATGATTTGATACCTGATCAGGTAAAATACAAATTTAATAATTTGTTACTACTACTTGTGTATGTTTCTAAATTTTTTTTATAATTATTTTATTAGGATGGTCACCATACGCGGCTCTTCGTGATCGTTTCCCGATGCCCGATTCTGTTTGGTTTAGTGGGATGATATGCTGCATGAACCACTTCGAGACATATCATCCAGACAGAGTGTTGAGGCAGTTCAACCTGATCCAGATTATTCCAGGGCGTATATACATGTCAAAGGCAATTACAAAGCTCAGGTTAACAAAGGTCGACCAGTCCAAAACTCAGTATTCGCCGTGTATGGCGAACGATTCTCCGATCGGTGGGAGGAGTATTGTTTGGACGAGGAGTCAAGGTCCGTTGAAGTTGAACTCGGGGAGGTGGACACTTCGCCGGACTACATGGATTGGTTCCGGTCGTGATGCATGTTACAACTCTGTAGGCATGGAGCCCATCCACCTCGACCCCAGGCGGATCAACCTCGAACACGTGAAGCCCGACCGGGGGGGGGGGGGGGTGTTCCTGAAAAGGAGGTAGAACTTTTGCAAATTTTGGAGTTGGTGAATGGTACACTTAGAGAGATACGGGGACTTGCGCCATCCGACGCCCATACAATCATGTGGGGGGACACTAAATAATATCGTCGCGTTGATCGAGCCGGATTACCCACCACCACCTCCTCCTAGCACCTCAGATGCCCCACTCCCACCTCCATCTAGCTCATCGGATGTCCCACCACCACCTCCTCCTCATACTACTTTAAAAGAAACACAACCAGTTGTGAAACGCGTGTTTAGTAGGAAGAAAAAAACACATGATTAGTATTGTGTGTTTTAGGTGAATTTTGTGTATTTTAGATGGATATTGTTTGATTTAGATGTTTTTTTTTTAATTTTCGTTTTAGATGGATTTTGTTTGTTCTAGATGAATTTTGCTTGGTTTAGATGTTTTTTTATTTTATTTTTGTTTTAGATGGATTTTGCTTGTTTAAGATGAATTATGTTTGTTCTAGATGGATTTTACTTGTTTTAGATGTATTTTGCTTGTTTTAATTATTTTTTAAATAAATTTTGAGTTCCTTTCATTAAAAAACTAAAATTTGCAAATTATCAAAAAATTAAAACTAACAGTTAAAAATCAACAGCTACCTGTCAATTTTTAACTGTTAATTTTTTTGATAATTAGCAATTTTTATTTTTTTAGTCCAAAAAAAAATAAAATATATGTTTTATGTCATATTGAAATAAATTTTGCGCTCCTTTCATTAAAAAACTAAAAATTGTAAACTATAATAAAAGACACAAGGCATAATAACAAAAAAAAAAAAAAAATTAAACATGTAATTTTGGGCCCCCTATAACTTTAGGTAGTTTTGTTCGGAGAACTATCACCATTATCCGATATAATAATAATCTTGAAATTGTCTCGCTATCTCGCATGGCAATATTTTGACCTATTAACTCTTTGAATGCTTCCATCGATCGGCTTTAGGATCATAGCATCGGTACCAAAAATCGGCGATTGTAGGTATTAGACAATTGTTGTTCAAGACGACATGCACAAAGTGACAATTGTCGATGAATGCCAGATCGCTCGATAGAGGAAGGAACATGAGACACTAATACTTGGATAAGTAGACAAACAAGATATTGTATGTTGAAGCAATTACATGGCCCATATTTGGAAAAGACATCCAATGGTCACGCGTGGTAGGGACATCCCAATTACTCACAACAGTTTGCATGGTTCTAACGGTTTCTTCACCATAGTGCATGTCAGGGAAAATTAGCAGTCAACTCCCGTAGCATGTTATCTCGTACTCGACCCCATTCATCTTCCCCAAATTCATCATTGAGGCAACTGTCCGAAACCTACAGTGGCCATCTGAACCGACATTTATGATTTCTCGAACAGGGATACGAAATCGTGGATGGATCGTCTCAATATACTTATTCTTACCGATCAAAGCTAGTGGGAATTCTACATCTAACTCTTCAACCAATAGTTTGAACGACTCTTGCGTCGGTATAGTGTTGTTCTCTTACTTTTGAGTCGGTATAGTGCTATATGACTCATTCGAAGACACTCTAAATCTCTTCAATACAGGTTTCTTGAATAGATTCACAGGTATCAACTGCAGTATATTAACCAGAATTACTTAGCACAATTATAAAATGCAACAACAATAATGAAATGAGACGATAATAGCAACCTTTACCCTTGGAGAACAAATAGTTTGCTTCGATTTTTTTTTCTTTGGCTCCAAATACTCAAAATGTGATTTGTCATGGGTGCTTGATTTGTCTTTCTTATTTTTTGACGATCGATCTTTGCTAACAATGTTTTTTCACTTGGCTCCGTAAGGTTAGTCTTCTCTCGGTGGGTAAATCTTTTCAAATGGTTGCGCAATTGATTCTTTGCATCGACATCGCCAGATTGAAAGAGCTTCTAGTATTCTGATATTTCTTCATCAATGGTTGGTAGAATGACTTCGTCTGTGGTTGTGCCAGGCTCCATACTCATGTGTTTTCAGTACGGGCCTATTAACTTAAGTGGGATAGGACATTTGCTCACAACAACATACTCATGAAGCTCATGGCAGCATGGTAGACCGTGGGTTGTTCAGCTGGCGCAACTACAACACATATCACTCGGTTGCAACTGTTTCGCCTTGTCCACCTCAACTTTCAGTTGTTGTAGAGCGAAATTTGAGATATCTTCACGAAGCTCATTTTATATCAACGTTTTGAAAGTGTGTAGGTAAGTATTTTCACTTACTTCAAAAGAAGCTTTGATATCATCGTATTGTTCGAGAATTTGGTTGTTGATTTTCGTATGCAAATCCACAAAGGTGCCAGTTGAATTACGCACATCCCTTTTCATTCGTCCATGTGCCCCATCCACACTACTAGAAGTGTACGTTCGAAAATGAGTATACTTATTTGTCCACATCGATGCAAGTCTCTCCTTGTGGGGATCCAACCATGAATTAACTACGTATGCTATAGCCGCCGGATAACTAACAAATGTTCTTTTCATTGACTCCCAATCCTCATTGAACTCCTCTATAGTATTTATTTCAATAAGAGCTATTATTTCATTAAGAGCTGAAAAAGCCGACTGAAACTGCTTCCACTTGGTATTTTCCTTTGTGAATATTTTCTTACAATTAACCAATATATTCTTGTTCACATGCCACCAACACAACAAGTGATGACTCGATGGATACACATTGGCTACTGCTTTCATTAAAGCGAAATCTTGATCTGTTACAATGCAATTAGGCCGATGACAATTTCTCATGGCCTCCACCAAACAACGCAACGTCCATTCGAAATTTTCATCTTTTTGTGATCCATGTATGGAAAGGCAATGGCGAACGTCAAGTTGGTACAAGTAAAACCCACAATCTCAAGAAATGGGAGTCCGTAACCATTGGTTTTGTATGTGCAATCCATGACAAATACGTAGGGATTCGGCTGTGCCAACTTAATGCATTTCGGGTGGATCCACAACAAGTCGGCAATCTCATTAAATTCGTTCGATCTATGGTAAGAGAGGTATTTGTCTTCTTTCAACTTGGCGAACAATAGTTGCAATTGAGATCTCCCAGATAATTCGTTGAAATCTATCTGTTGGATAACATTGTAAACTGTCTTCACACAAGTTACATTGGACGGGTCATTTTACTTCAATAGTCTTAGAATTGCCCTTGGTTTCACCACAAACTTCTTCAAAGTTTGAATAAGTGAAGTCTCTTCCTTTGATAATCTTCAGACATAAGAGTGTCCTTGCAAGTTTTCAAACAAGTTGTGGTTGTGAATACCACTGTGAACATCCAATTTCCACTCAACATGTTCATCTTCATTGGCTTCTTTTCTCTCCTTCAATTTAAACGGATAATTACATTTCTTAGAACCGGTGCTCCTTTTTCCCGGTCTTTGATCATCTTCACCAAGTACCTTCCTGCCAGCATAAAGGCCCCCATGCTCACAACCAACAATCATATACAGTCTCCTACGTCTTTTCTCCCCGTCACTCCAACCCGCGATTATTATTACCATTCCCATTCTTTTAGATACTTCACGAACCCATGCCAATAAAGCTTCTTTTGTGTGAATTTTTCTCATGTGGTAAACGCATGGGAGCAATCGATCCACACAAAAGTGAAGAGAAGATTCGGCAGGATTAGATTGAAAATTTTGTTACATAAAAGTTTGTAACAGACAAGATTAGACGAGTAAGTGTCGAATTCCAATTAATTTTCGACATCAAATTGTCGAAAATTCATTGGAGTTCGACACTCACCTATCGAAAATTTAATGTAAAAATTAATACATTAAATTTTTATATGTATTAATTTTTACATTAAATTTTCGACAGGTTAGTGCCGAACTCCATTGAATTTTCGACATTTTGATGTCGAAAATTAGTTGGAATTCGACAGTTAGCCGTCGACATGCAGAATATCTGTTATTAGTGTATTCGACACATATGGGTCGAAAAACACACACATTTTCGATCTATATGTATCCAAAATGGATGGCGGATTAAAAAAAAAAAATTCAAAATCGACTTTTAAGCTCAAAAAAATACATGGATACATACCTTAATGGGTTTCCTTGCTCGTAAACTACCATTTTAATGCCATTTGCAATGTTGTCAGAACCGGACCGACTATAAAACCGGACGACCATTTGGGTCATGGTTTTATAGGGTCGAACCAGTTCAACTGATTTTTTATTTTTTTAATATGTATGTCATTATTTTATTTTAAAAATACTATTTTCTTTATAATTTTAATCTCCCACCTTTTATTTTCAATTTTATCTACTTCACCCCACTTTTTACTCTATTTCTTTTGCTTACTTTTTACTCTATTTCTTTTACTTATACTCTATATTTTCCCATTCTTTATTCTTCAAATCCGACAATCGGGCACCCCTATTCGATCACCCATGACCATATCCTGCAATCCTTCGACCACTCATGAATAGATCGGGCCACCCACGGCCTACCACTAAGTTTGTGAAGGTTATCGCTCATCAAATCTAGCAAAAAATAACCAATTCAGCGGTGGTTCGTGACGTTTTGGCCGAAAATCGGGTTCCTTGACTGTCTCGATGATTCTCGGGTTTTACACGGTCGAACCGAATTTTGGTCATTTGACCCCTGTTTTTAATTTTCCTAGTTTCAGAGGTTAGACCAAACCACTTCATCGCCGGGTCACTATTGAACCGGTCCGACTGACCGGTTCGGTCTGGTTTTAGTAACATTGGTCATTTGACTCCATTTTGCAAGTTGTGCAAGATTTTGATTTATTTAGTTTTGAGATTTTTTAGAAGAATTTGTTAGTCGGAAGGAGGAGGTGAGGGGTTTGTAAATAGGGAGATTAGTTTTTAGGGGTTTCTCATTTCTATGTTTGATATTGAAGAAAAAATAATGAGATATGTTTTTCTAAATTTGATTTTTATTAAAGTATTATTGTCATTAATTATTTATTATCTAATTTTTATTTTGATGATATTAAATAAAGCAAATTCCCCAACAAGCCCTCGATCATCTTTTCTGCCTCACCTTTCATCTCGCTCCCAGCGCCCACCACCGGCCACCGCCACCGCCACACTTTCATTCTCCCCGCCGCCCGCCTCCCTCCACCCGACACCGCCTCCACACCACCAGCCGACCACCATCTCACTTGAATCACGGTCGAAAATAAGGGACGCGTCGGACCCTAAATCGAAGCCATCACACCGGCCCTCATCTCCCGCCGTCAGCAAGCAAAAGACGGAGTTCAGTTGTTCAATCGTATTCTTTCTAATTGTAAGAAACTGAAATTAAACTTCAATTTAGCTATTTTCCTAATGTTATTCATCTTCATGTTTTTTTTTTAATTTTCAAGTGAAATCAAACCCTATATGCGAGAGAGTGCCGAGCCTTTTGATTACCCGCATTTCAGCTTTTATCACAAAAAAATATTCTTATGTGATAGAACAATTTATACTTTCTTATGTGCTAAGAATTTTCACGGTTTTTTATGATATACACGCCATTCGGAAGTTCGAATTGGAATTCCAAACTCACCCTTAGATGCACTGTAGCTTTATTTCCAGAAATTCAAATTGGTTAACTTGCATTGAATCTTTATGCGTTGGCCGACACTGTAGATGTTGTTTTTTATGTTCCATGGTTATTGGAAACTTTGGGCTGTGCTAAATGAAAACTTCATTTGATTGCTTACAAGTCAAAATTGCAATTTCCCATGTTTAGTGAAGGAAGAAAGAGATGGATTCTTTTTTATGTTGCAGCGGGTGCTTCATGATAGAATTGGGTAGTAAGTTATACTGGATTAGGTAGATTAATTGGAAATATCATAGATCACCCTAAATATTATCTGCTTGATGCTGTCAATTTTGAATCATGATCCCCTGATAAAACAATGTAAGAACTGAAGGTACGGAAAGAGAGGGATAGAACCCTCGAACAAGGAAAAAATGCGGGTTCGGTTCCCGCTATCCGCTCTGATATGAATGTCAGAAAAAAGTGTAATTTTATGTATTGAATTTATTGGGCACTATTTTGCAGTGTAACCTTGTTGTGTCATATTAACTGGTCCTGATGTGTGTTGCTCGATTTTTTCTTTCCCTTTTTAGTTCTTTGATTCTGTTGGGCATTGTTTGAAAGAAGAAAGTGCCTCTGGCCCGTAACATATAACTGGTAAGACTAAGACCTCGACTCCTTTTCAAACTGTTCAGAAAAGAACCTGTTAGGATCACGATGGTGGGGGCATCGTCAGGGACAACTTCGCTTAAAGAGTACCTTAAAAAATACACAAGTAATGATGACAAGGATAACAAGAAGAAGAAAAAAAAGAAGGCTAAACCTGATGCTGCTGGAGTTCTTCTAGTGGATGAAGATCCCGTTTGGCAAAAGCCTGTCAAAGTTTATGAAGAAGAAGATTCAGCAGGTAACTTATATTTTTGTTTCTGCTTTTGGTCTTGGGTACATAAAATTCTTGAATTCGGCTTATTGTTATAAACCCCTTGCAGATGAAGAGAAGCCTCAAGTTGATGAAGATATTGAAGTCAAGCGTATGAGAAGGCTGGAGCTAATCAGGTCTAAACGCCCTTTTGGTGCCATTTCCGAGGATGGAAGTGGATGGGTATCTCTGTCAAACGACCCTAATAATAGCAAGTCCGAAGACCAGAATTCTGATATTTCTCCACCTCGTAAAAGGAGGCTTCGTAATGACACTCCATCACCAGAACCTGGACAACGGTCCGACATTCCAGCGGGTGCTGATTTGTCTCCAGTTCGGCAGTCGTACAAATCCAAAACAAAAACAAAAACTTCACGTGAGCCATATTTGGAAGCCTCGGAGTCTGATAGGCCCAGTGATTTGTCCCCACCTCGAAGGCAGCAAAGAGATAAGCACGCATCATCCCCTGAACGTGGAAGAGTACCTTCACATTCAAAGGTCACCGATTCGGATATTTCTCCTCCTCGACGTGGTAGTCGGGACTCTAGATATCAAAATGACTCGCGCGCTCCTTCGACAGCAGATCTTTCGCCGCCTCGGAAGTTCAAGAATGACAGATCTGGTTCTGTTGTCTCTGCACCTTCAGTTTCCGATCTTTCTCCTCCAAGGAAGAGCCGGAAAGAATCACCAATGATTTCACGTCACCCGAGAACTGGTTTAGTTTCTGGTACAGATGTCAAAGATGAAATTGATAGAAAGAAAAAGGAAGAGTGGTTGAGGTAACTATCTGGTTTTCCTCAGCATGTACCTTTCTCGCTCCTCTTTTCCCCTGTTCATTAGAACCTTTCTTTTACATTTATCTCCACATTGAGATCCTATATCTATGTCTCGCCTTTTGCTGGCTTAATATTATTGGCCCATATCATCAGTAGTCGCAACCCTGAACAGCTGGAACCAAATGATTATTTTATCATAATGAGTTGACATTTATGAGAAATGTTTGGGGATGTTCAACTCTTAACAAGATTTTACTAGATGAGATTTGCTGCAAAGTGTCCTGAATTTTTATATCTTATTTTTAGGCTTATGTTCATTGCTTTTCTGATACTGTCTGTACAATTTAGCTGTTTCATTACGAGGTGAATTGTAATAGTGGGTAATGTTGGTTTTTTTGCCATATAGTCTAAAGTTTATATTTGTTCTTTGAAATTTAAAATAATTTGCTTTCTTAAATTAAGCTTGTTGCATTCTATTATTTTCAAATTTGAAATTCTATGGTCATGTCATTTCTTGATTTGATTGAGGTGCTCAACTAAGTCAATGCAATATGATATCGCAGGTTTAAAGAGATGGATTCTACAGTAAGTGGCCGGAATGCTGAACCTACATACCGCGACAAAAAAACTGGTATGAATTTTTCCGTCATTTTCTATTTAGTATTTTCAAACAAACAAAAGCACATCATGTGCCCTTTGTTTTCTGTTCCAGGGGAACGCATGTCAAAGGAGGAATTTTTTAAGTTTCAGAAGAAAGATCGGAAGAAAGAAGATAAACCTAAGGTGCCATTTTTTCTATATCTGATGTACTTAAGATGCTTCAGTAGTTCTCTTTAAGTTGGCTCAATTTTCATCTAATTTTCTTTCTTCCTTTCTGTTTGTAATTTGGCTCACTTTTCATCTAATTTGGCAAAAGGAAACATAACATCCTTGTGTAATGGATGGAGTTGGGAGTCTGTTAGGATGTAAACATCTGAAATCTTAAAATTCCTAGGTTTTAGCTTTTCAAAGTTCAAACCTTTGAAGAAAAGGAAACCACTTATCTATTAAATCATCCAGACTGAGTGCCCTCATTGTGAATATTAAGCTCTATATTGTGACTAAAAGTATCTGCCTTCGTCTAAGCAAATAAAAAATGCTTTCACCAAAAAAAAAAAAACAAATAAAGGAAGATGTGTTCAGATTCTGAATAAATGAATAATAACATGGTATGTTTTAGAGTTTGGATCTCGGCCTTGTCTCTTTCAGTCTAAGTTTAGTTTTTTACTCCTGCACACATTGATGCACGTAAGATTAAGGCATGGAATTCAAATGTTACTTTGATACTAGTGTATTACTAAACCTGCGAGTCAAACGATATAAAGGTTATGAATAGGATCCCCTATATATGATCAAAGATACTCTACTAGAAAAACCAGCCTCATTTACCGAAGCAAATCCCATGCTGAACTTGTTTTCATCAATTGTCATATGGTATCAATCTTGATGTATGTGCTAATTGGTCTCGAAGTCCCTACTTCCTAGTAGTTGACATTCTGCTGCTCATGCTTTTGAGTTTAATATGGTTTAGTTATTTTTCCTTATAAAAGATTTCCCCGTCTAGTTATGTATTCCAGTTTTTGACAACAATATAATTTGATATATATATATATATATGTCTCTTTAAAGGATAAACCAGATCGAAACAAGTTAATAATTGGACTTTTAGGTCTTACATGAATGCTTAATTAAACAAATTTGTTCATATAGTTGCTGAAAAAGGTAATTGCTTTGCACAAGAATACGTTGATCTGTATTTTCAGATATTGCTTCTTCTTTCTGGTCCATATTATTCTCCAAAGTCTTCATGATGTCATTTCCGAACTACATACCAGCTAGGCTACATTGCTTTAGTTTCCCTGTAATAATATATTGGTATACGTGTGTGTTCCTTAGGAGATAAAGCTGGAATGGGGCAAAGGGTTGGCTCAGAAACGCGAAGCTGAAGCTAGATTTCAAGAAATAGAAGAAGAGAAGAACAAACCGTTTGCCCGGGGCAGGTATAATAATACAAAAAGTGACTCAGTGTGGCATGTGGCACTAATTTGGATTTAAGCCCTTAGTAATGTTATTATTGGGATATCTATCTTATATGGTAAATAGTTTTGTGTTGTGATATTACTGTTTTTTTTTTTTCATTCACGTTGCCTTTGTGTCCACTCTGATAATCATTTCTGTTTATGTGTTAGAGAGACATTTCATACGTTGCAATTCCAATACGTTTATGAATTTATTTTACGGTGAATATTTTATGTTGCGATTTTACTGATTTTTTTATTTTCATTCATGTAGCCTCTATGTCCAACCTGATAATCAATGTTTTTAAATTGAAATTTTATCCCTTAATGAGAATATCCAGTGTGATCTTTTCACATGTAGAACACATTTCATGTATTGCAATTTCTACTGCAGGGATGATGCTGATCTCGATTCTATGCTGAAGGAAAAAGTCCGATGGGGTGATCCCATGGCACACTTAGTCAAGGCAAGTTTCTCATCGAATCCGCTTGTTATTTTTTGATGATTATTCATAGAATATCACCTCTACTCTATTTATGCAACTAAAATGTATTCGGCTTGTTTTTTTTTTTTTTTCTTTTTCTTGTCGTGATATGCGTTTTCCATTTCTTTCGTACTGATGTAAATTGTTTTCTGTGTGTATGTTTCAGAAAAAGAATCTGGAGCAACTTCTTCCAGACTTAGGTGATAATGAGAAGATGAAAGAATCAGGCTTCATAATCCCGCAAGATATTCCAAGTCATAGCTGGATAAAAAGAGGACTCGAAGCTGCACCAAACCGCTATGGGATCAGACCAGGAAGACACTGGGATGGTGTCGATCGCAGTACTGGTAAGTTTTTCTTTTCTTTTTTTTTTGAATTTTGAATTTTTTTTTTCTGTCCCGAGCATTATTTATGCTGGAAAACGAGAAATATAATTGCACACACTTTTTTTCTTCTTCATCTTGTAGGATATGAGAAGGATTTGTTTAAGAGAACGAATGAGAAGGCAGCAACAGACAAAGAAGCATATCTGTGGTCCGTTTCTGACATGTGAAGTCGAGCTGAAGCCTTGTTCACGAAGAAACCTAATTTGTTAAAAACATCTAATTGTAATATTCGCGGGGGAAAAGGAATAGCTGCCGATTTTTTCGCCCTCATGGTCTCAGTATAGTATCATATGAAGGCTGTGCTTCTAGATTGAGTTTCCTTAAGAGTATTGTACCTTTTGTGTATTTAACATCTTGAGCTTTCTACAGGCATGTGTTTCCATTAGTATTTAAGACATTAGCCTCGGCGGTTGGAGTTTTAACACGTTTTCCGACCAGCTTTAAGAATCTACCTTTATACAGAGCATTATTATGAATTCATGGAAATTTGTGGATGGCGACTTGAGGAATGCAATTATATCATGCATCTTTTTAGCAGCTAAAATGAATTGAAATGTGAAAGGAGGTGATACATATTGTTTTAATTTTATTAGAAATTGCTGAAAATTAGGGATTTGATAGATGTAATTAGTGTTAGAGCCAAATCAATTTCATGAATTTTCCTTCTTTTTATTTATTAGTTAGTTGGTATAAACCTTAAACACCCATTAATTTGTGGTATTGTAATACACAGGAAATACAAAACATACTTTCTTTGTAGAATATATGTTCTTTCTTTGCTTTACTTGGCATAAGCTGGGGCTAAAACCCTAGGCTTCTTCTCCTTCTCTCTAATCTAAACTTCCTCTTTCGCAAATACATATTCTTAGCCCCATCTCTTCACCACCCCCTTCATTCACTTCGTCAGTCGCTAATTTGCGCTGGCCGCCTACTCGCTTCCGACGTCTGTTGCCGCAATCCCACGCGCCGGCACATGAGCCCCCCTCCCACGCCGTTTTCGGCGCATTTTCTCCACGAGTTCATCCGACTCCTGCGAGTCTTCCAGTGGTGGTATTCTGCAATTTCGACCACGTTGGTATTTCTATCCCACTTTTTTTTTTTTTTTTTTTTTTTCTTTTTTCTACAAAGTAGCTCTGTTTACTGATTTTTGAAAAATGAGTGAGTTATTACTTCAAATAAACCTATTTTTTTGTTATAATCTACTACTATTACTACTGTCAAACTTTGTGGTAGCGATAATTATATATCATGGGCTGCATATGAGGAATTATGGTTTATGGGGCAAGGTTATAGTAATCATTTAGAGAGAAATGCCAATGATATAACCGTTTAAGATAGACCGTCATGGTTAAAAATTGATGCGCAATTATAGTCTTTTATAGCATTACTGATATACCTAATTATCTCGACCCACAATTCATCTATTAATTGGGCCCATTATACGAAAGCCCAAACACCTTCAAATATAAGGCTTGGGCCCAACATAGTAAACCCAACTTGATCAACGATATATAAATAGAGGTTTTTACTCATTTCAGGAGATATGTTCCATTATTCAATATTATCTTAAAGCTCATATTCTATCTACTATCTCCACGATCCGTACATCTGACTTGAGCGTCGAAGGGGTTTCTGCCGGTTCAACCCCCGGCTTAGTTCACGTGTGTTACTTTCGCAGGGACCATCTAATTGGCAAGCTACTGATCCGCTTTGCTCTCCCAACTCGTTTATCACACTACCCTAGGTGATCTAAGTATTTAGCATCATCATTTTGGCACCGTCTGTGGGAATGCATACCAGATCACATAGCGCGCAAGATGCTTCTGAGTCATCCGTTCGGAGAAAAAATGACACAACTAACAACCTCCCAATGCGCGGAGGCTTCTGGCATACCACTTCCTCCCCGTGCTCCGGATCCACCTCGCGATGTCCAAGTGAATCCCCCTCAAGATCCGCCACTCGCAGATCCACCGCTCCCTGCTCCCTAAACGGTTCAACTAGCCGAAGAAGCACTCCAACGTATGATAGAAGAAGCCTCTACTCGCGCAGCCGTTGAGGCAGTGGCCCAATACATCACCACGATGGGAGCAAATGCTCCCCCGCGATACCACCCGTGACACAGCTACCGGTCCAGAATAACGACCACCGAATAAGTGTGTCCTCTGTTAGAGTATGTGACCAACAAGCCAACATGTGGCTGTGGTCTTTCGTATCTATTATGGTAATAAACAAACCTTTATTCGTATTAATGATAAAACACCTTGGCATTCTATATCTTTGTCCCTTTGTCACAAGCATAGATATAGTCATTACAGTTATTACAAGTACTAGTAATTGATCGTTAGGATCGTGAGATATTTACTTAAGTATTATAACTGTTAAACGTGTTCCTAGTCGAAGGGTTACGCCACCAATGAGGATATCGGCCTTTCCCATTAAGAGACTAGCACTTAGTGTATGTGTACTGCATCTCACCAGTAAACGGTATTGTGATATCGGCATGCATAAGTGGGTGCTCGTAAGTTGACGAGTTCACTGAACTCCCTCACCCTAGAAATCTCTAAGTGGTTCCCAATAATCGAGTAGAGATATCTATGGTATAGTTGTACACCATTAGTTCTTATGACCTAGACATCACCGTGACTTCACTAGAGGACCAGTTGTATCGTGACCTGTCTCTGAGTTCCACCGAGGACCATCCCAAGGGCCAGTGTTCGTGCAGTCCGAAATCTAGTGGGAGGTCTGTGCATTGTAGTCGAGAATAGTCTTGGATGTCCTGTGTGATCTGATAGTTTGTAATCATTCTAAGTCTCTGGCCAGAGCTGACTGAGTGATGATTAGAGAATTCGATTCTCTAAGTCATGCACGTAACGATTACAACACTTAGAACGATCGCACCGTCATTGAACATATAAAGAGGTCTCGATGAACCAATGCCTCTAGTTCAATCGGGACATATGCATCGAAGGGACCGTACTGTACGTTAACTATATCTGAAGGTTCTTGCAGGCACTTCATTTGTATCTAGGGAATCATGACGCGTAGTTGCTAGACGCCAATCTTGATTCGTTGGGTGATTAAGGTGAAACAAGCTTCATCTTAATCGTAACTCTAAGGGACGATTTTTGACCACAAAGGGTTGTGGGCCCACGGCTAGCTTACACCTGAACCATCGAGGGTCACACTGCTCGTGCACATGAGATCTTTGAATAAACGGTCAGAGATAAAATGGTTTATCTTTGCATGATTGGAAGTCAATATGTTTGGGTCCAACATTCGTAATTTGGAATTATGAATGAGAATAAGAAAAGGGAACGAATAGGCAAACGTATTAGTGAACTTTCTAAATCGGGAAGTTTCCAAATTTAGAAAGTGCACTGAATTAGGGTTTCCACTTTTGGAAAGTTGGAAATCGAGAGTTGGCACTCGTAATGACGAGGACATTATAATGATTCCGAAAATGTAATCGTTACAATTTTCCGATCATTGAAATGAGAGAGACGAGCAAGTAAAAGAACTAACGAACTTAAGCTGTTGGCCCGGTCCAACTTAAGCCCGTTAGGGTTTTATGCAAGACACTATAAATACTTGATTTATAGGTCTTGCACAAAGACACAAAAGCTAACCCAAACTCTAGCCGCTGCCTCTCTCAATCGGCCACCCTCTCCGACGGCCACCACCGCCGTCGCCGTCTCGCCGGAATCGGCCATTCGTTGGCCGATTACTTTCAGTAGTTCTTTCCTTCCTTATTTTCTTCCGTTTTTCTAACTATTACGTGTCTAGTGCCACATGTTTAGTAGATCGAAGTATACGACGTGAAATCCGAGAGGAGGAAGATCAAAGATCGAAGAATCGAGGAGCAGTACACGAGCCGAAGCCGCAAGCATCCCCACGTGCCGCCCGAAGACCGCGTGTGAGTCACACGTGCCGCCGTGGCCCGTCTTGCCGCTGCTGCCGCTCCACCGCTGCTGCCCCGGATTGTACGGATTGGTTTCCGTAGCAATCCCGTCTTGCTTAGTGCGTCTACCTCACGCTCCAAGAGGTAAACTCACGAATTCATTGTTCTTGATTCGTTTACGTTTAAATAAAATGTTCATGTTTGTTATTGTATGATTTTATGTGATTACATGAAATCGTTTTATTTGTTGCGAGCATGTTATTTGATTTAAACGCGAGAATGCTAATTGATTTAAATTCGGTTGAATAATTAAGCATGTATGTTGTTTTTAATTTCGCTGGAAGCGCAAAGGTACGCAATTAATTGATTTCCATTATCGGGCATGTGTTTGTGTGTTTTAAATTGTTTAAATCGCATAATATTTTTTTTTCCCGCTGCGTACACGTGTCTGTTACGCAACAGCCTCATCCACCTCGGACCCACGGTCCCGGATGCAGCAATCCACTAATCACAGGGGGCACAACCAAGACAGCAACGCGATCGCTCATCCCCACGGGGTAATGCATCTCCACGGAGATCTCCTCTACTTATTAAAGGAGAAGACGAGATAAATAGTAGAATATCTCGTCAAAACTATTTCCCCCAAATGAACAACCTAATTAGCGGAAGAGCGCCAGTTTCAGCAAGACGCAGTCCTTTCACCATGGAAATCCTCAATGAGGTATTGCCTCAAGGAGTGAAAGTATCAGGCTTACCTCAATTCGAAGGAACCACTGACCCGCAGGAACACATAGAGAAGTTCCAGGCCGTGGTAGATCTGTATGGCCCGACAGATGCAGCAATGTGCAAGATGTTCCGCACCACTCTCTCCAAGAGAGAAATGAATTGGTTTAACTCTTTACCTACAGGATCACCTTCTCTCGATTATCGCAGCGCTTTACCAACCAATTCGCCATATACAAGCAATACGCCAAAACTCCTGCACACCTTTTCTGTATCGTACAGAGAGACAACAAAACACTCCGCAACTACATCAGGCGTTTTGTGGAAGTTGTCCATGAAGTTTCCATCGTAAGAGATGATATGCTCTCAGAAATCATGCAGCAAAACCTGAAGTCGGGTAGGTTCAAAGAATCCATCGCCGGAAAGCCTCCTATCAATCAAGATGAGTTGTTGAATCGAGCCGAGAAATACATACGCATAGAGGAAGCCTCTACTCACGCCCTCCCAAGAGAAAGAGGGAAGATGATCGCCAGGACATTAGGAGACGAGAAGATCGACGTACCCCACCCCCACCTCAAGGCCAACCATCTTCCTTTTATAATCGATTTACTCTGCTAAACACTCGCCTGATTGAAATTCTTCATGTAATAGAGCAAAAGGGTTTGGTGGAGCCTCCACGCCTCATGCACCCCAATGCAAAACGGGAGAAGTCAGATCGATATTGCCGTTTTCATAAGGACAAATGGCACAACACCGAGGAGTGCGCACAACTTAAATTAGTCATTGAGAGGCTAATCAAACAATGAAACTTGGGTGAATACATGGACAGGTCCAAAAGAAAACGACGAGATGACCTCCACATCGAGATAACCATCGAGATCAACAACAACGACAAGATGAGGGAGGTCATCGATGTGACCAAGACAACAATGACAATCAACCCAATCGAGGGGTCATTGCTTTTATCTCGGGAGGACCGGTAGGAGGTGACTCACACAACTAAAGGTGTAACCTTGCTCGGTCGGCACGCATGAGTCAAGAACATGCATCTTCCTCCACGCCTGTATATCAGATAAGAAGATCCGACACTAGCATCGTCTTCAATTCATCAAACTTGGAAGGTCCATTTGAGCCTTAGAACGAAGCTATAGTGATCACGGCCTCAGTGGCCAACTTTTTAGTCAAGAATATACTACTCGACAATGGGAGCTCGGCCGACATCATGTACACTCACGCGTTCAAGCAACTGGGGATCGACAACGCCAGATTCTGCCCCGTGAGTACTCCACTGAAAGGATTCACAGGCGAACATGTATACTCAAATGGTGAAGTAGAACTTCCCATATCACTAGGAGATAGCCCATGTCGAGTGATGAAAATGGTGAAATTCCTGATAGTTAATACACCATCTCCGTACAACATCATCTTAGGAAGACCCACGATACACACTTTGGAGGCAGTTCCATCCTCCTTTCACAAAAAAATGAAGTTCCCCACTCCTTATGGGATGGGAGAAGTGCTTGGAGATAGAAGACTCTCACGAGAATGCTATGCAAGAGCCCTACGTGAACTATCTAAGAAACCTAAGCCATCCGGAAGGCGAGACAACACCTAAAAACCCGACAAACAAAAATGGTTCAACGCAGTCATTGAGGCCTATAGATAAATCCTCATCAGCGTGCCAGACGACAACATCAACCTAGAGGCCGTCGAAGAGCTTAAGCTCATAGAGATCACACCTGGAGATAATTCCAAGCTCCTACGCATTGGATTCGATTTAGATCCAGAGATGGAATATCAACTAACCAACTTCATGCGACACAATGGAGACGTGTTCGCTTGGAAGGCCCAAGATTTGACGGGAATCCCCCCGAAGGTGGCTCTACATCGACTCAACATCGACAAAAGACTGAAACTGGTCAAGCAACGAAAGTGGACGTTTGGTCCCGAACGTAACAAGCATATTAAAGCGGAAGTTGCCAAACTTCTAGAAGCAGGTCACATCCGACTAGTTCAGTGTCCCGAATGGATCATATTAATTCGATAATTAAATCACGTAGCATGTTCGCAATAAATCATAATTCATACATAAACAATTTCACGAAATCATTCAAGCAAAATCATACTGCGAATATCAACATTTAATTTAATCTAATTAAATTAAAACCTAATACAATACGGATCCGAAAATTACCTCTTGAAGCGTGAGGAAAATTCTCGGATTGAACCAAACTGCCACGGAAACCAATTCGTGCAGTCGGGAGCAGCGGCAGTGACGGACGCGCAGGCAGCGGCGGCGCGTGTGAATCACGCACTGTCTTCGGGCGGCGTGTGAGGGCGCGTGCGGCTGCTGTTCGGCGAGTGCTTCTCGGCGATTTGACTCATTTGTCTTCCTCCTCTCGGATTTCACCTCGTATACCAAGTTCTACTAAATACGTGGCACTAGACACGCAAAAGTTAGAATAAACGAAAGAATAAAACAAAAGTAACAGGACTACAGAAGAGTATCGGTGCGTGGGGCACTGATTTTCGGCGATGGGGCGACAGTGGCGGTGGAGATGGCAGCGGCCGTGTGTGTGAGCGGATAGGGTTTCTTGTATCTTGTGCAAAACCTATAAATCTTATATTTATAGTGTCTTGTATAAAAGCCCTAACGGGCTTAAGTTGGACGGGGCCCAACAACATAAGTTCGTTAGTCTTTCGTCGCTCGTTTCTGACAAGTCAATGATTGGAAAATTATATTTTTGGAATCATTGAAACGTCCTCGTCATTACCAATGCCAATTCTCGATTTCCAATTTCAAAAAGTGGAAAAACTAATTCAGTGGACTTTCTAAATTTGGAAACTTCTCAATTTAGAAAGTTCACTAAGATGGTCGCCTAGTTCTTTCCTCTTCTTATTCTCCTTTATAATTCCAAATTATGAATGTTGGACTCAATCATATTGACTTCCAATTATGCAAAGATTAAATATTTTTATCTTTGACCGTTTATTCAAAGAACTCGAGTGCACGTTCAGTGTGACCCTCGATGGTTCTGGTGTAAGCTAGCCATGGGTCCACCACTCTTTGCAGTTTAAAATCGTCCCTAGAGTTCAATTAAGTTGAAGCTCGTCTCAACTTAATCACCCAATGAATCAAGATTGGCGTCTAGCAACTACGCGTCATGACTCCCTAGATACAAGTGGAGTGCCTGCAAGAACCGTGTAATATAGTTAATGTATAGTACGATCCCTTCGATTTATATGTCCCGATTGAACTAGAAGCATTGGTTTATGGAGACCTCCTTTGTAGTTCAATAACTGTGAGATCGTTCTAAGTGTTGTAATCGGTACGTGCATGACTTAGAGAATCGAATTCTGTAATCATAACTTAGTCAGCTCTGGCTAGAGACTTAAAGATTACAAACTATAAGAACGCACGGGACATCCAAGACTATTCTAGCGATTGAATTCCCGACTACAATGCACAGACCTCCCATTGGATTTCGGACTGCACGAACACTGGCCCTTGGGGCGGTCCTCGGTGGAACTCAGGGACAGATCACGATACAGCTGGTCTTCTAGTGAAGTCACGGTGATGTCTAGGTCTTAAGGACCAATGGTGTACAACTATACCATATAGATCTCTATTCTATTATTGAGAACCACTTAGAGATTTTTAGGATGAGGGAGTTCAGTGAACTCGTCAACTTACGAGCACCCATTTATGCATGCCGATATCACAATACCGTTTACTGATGAGACGCAGTACACATACAATAAGTGCTAGTCTCTTAATGGGAAATGCCGATATCCTCATTGGTGGTGTAACCCTTCGACTAGGAACACGATTTAATTGTTATAATACTTATGTAAATATCGCATGATCCTAAAAGATCAATTAAAAGTAAGGGGTAATATGCTAGGAGTACCTCATACGAAGCCTAATTTGAACTAAATGACAAGTCTAAATTCATTTTTTTAATTAAATCCTTAGATTGAAATAATATATGACCCACATCCTTAATTTTTTTTAATCGCTATCTTGCCCTTACACCCTAAATATGTTATAACCCACATATTCACGTTTCTTCTCAGATCTATTTTCTCTCTCTCTCTCTCTCTCTCTCTCTCTCTCTCTCTCTCTCTCTCTCTCTCGTTCTTTATGTCTCGCTCTCTCTCTGGCTTTCTTTGTCTCGATCTCTCGATTTATTTCTCTCAATATCAAGATATCTCTCTCGCCACACTTCATCCCATGATTTGAGAGGGAGTGGTGGCTGTGACGATGGAATCGACTATGGTGTTGGAGGCGGTCGCATGGGGGATGGATGGTGATAGCGGCGACGGCGGCGGCTCTGGGGCTGGCGGCGGCGGTGAGAGGCGTTGGTCATGAGGGCGGCGGCGGGGGGCGGCGCTCAGGGGGGGCTGGGGATGGTGTTGGTGGTGCTCGACGTTGTGGGGGGTAATGGCAGTGTGGGTGGGGTTTTGTGGCATCTTTAGCGGCGTGGTGATGTTGGCGTCACAGATCTAGGGTTTGGTGGGGGAGATCTACGGTTTGGCGGGGCAGATCTAAGATTTTTCGATTTCATGTCTATAGATGTCTATGAGTATCTATGGGTGTCTATGGTGTCTGACGGCTAGCGTTGAAAGGAGGAATTATGGTTTTAAGAATACGTGACTATGGATTACTACAGTTTCCTACGAGTGTCTATACGTGACTACGTACTACTACGATTTCCTACGGGTTTATATAGAAGACTACGGCTGAAAAAAAAAATTAAAAAAATCACAATTTTCAATATTATGTAGAAAAAAAGGAAAAAATACGAAAATGCAAAAAAAAAAAAAAACAAAATTGTTCTACGAAAAAAATTATAACAAAAATGCTAGATGCGAAAATAAAAATGTTAAATGCAGAATGAAAAAATTTATAAATGCAGGTTAAATATTACTTGGTGCATATTTCATTTTTTGTATGTGGGGGCATTTTTGGAATCAAATTTATAAATGATGTGAAGCAAATGTTTAGTTAAACTTGTCATTTAGTTTTAATAAGTTTTGTCACTGGGGACCTATATCTTAAAGCCCCTTAATTTTAATATTATTAATTCAATTTAGGCTTGATTGCTATTGCGAGACAAAGAAAAAAATAAACAAGAGCGAACTCGTTTCGCCAACAAAACCCAACATCTTCTTCTTCACACTCATTGTACACATTTTCTCCAAAAAAAAAACTCTCTCATACTCTCCAAAAACCCTCATCAAACAAAACTCTCAAATCTTACTAATACTTGCAAATGAAGACATTATGGACACACAAGACATCAATATGGATGATTCTAAGGTCGAAGAACACAATGGGCTAAGAAAAACTGTATTTCTTTTTAGCTTTGTGATCGTTTATTCTCGTTTTTGGAAAATAATTTTCCGTGCACGAAAAATCGACGGTTAGAGGTCGATTTTTAGCTATAAAAACGACATTATAGAAAAACAAATTCAGTTTCTAGAAGAATCGACGCCAGCATGTCGTTTTAATTGCTAAAAATCTTGATAGAATTAAGTTTTATTTTGTTTGTATTTTACTAAGATCATTATAATCTTTTTACACTTAATTTGGTATAAATTTAATTTGATCTTGCCCTAAGTAAATTTTGCGATTGCATACAGTGGCCGCCATTTTTTAAGGTTTCTTTATAAGTTCGATCTTATTTTGATATTTATATTATTTTTAAATTATTTAGGGTACATTTCAACCACCCTTGTGGTATGGTGTAATTACGAAAAAACTTCTCATGTTTGGATAATTACAATCTCCCCCTCAACTATAAATATTCTTACACGTCCACCTTGTGGTGTCAAATTTAGTGGAATCTTCTAGATTATATGAAATATTGTTAATTTTGTACCCGTTGTATTCCATTCGAACTCCACATTTTGAAGCAAGATGATCATAAGATGTATTTTTTGGTTTGCATATATCAGATTGTGGTGCATCAGAAATTGAATGTTTTCACAAAACGAGTACAAAACTAGAGAACATTCCACTGAATGTAGAAGATTATGTTGAATTGACACCATAAGGGTGGACGTGTAAGAAGATTCATGGTTGATGGGTAAGTTGTAATTATTCAAACATGAGGGATTTTTTCGTAAGTTGACCATACCTCAGGGTGGTTGTAATTTACCGAATTCATTCGTCCGCACAGATCTGTACGAATTTGGTGGCAGAGTGATTCAAGTCCTCACAGTAGCAGCATGTCACCGATCGCCACTTTTGGCCCAATCATTTGCCAGTATCCCTTGGGTTGGGAGATTAAGAAGCCCAAAACTTAACCCAAATAGGGTTAGCCCAAGTTGGCCCAAATGTATAGGGATAGGTAGAGATTCTTGGAGGACTATAGAAAACTTTATAAAATCCTCCCATTGTAGATATTTTATAGGAATTCTTTAGAGTATCGTTAGATCGAATAGATCTACACCGTCCATTAAGGAGATGGCTAGTATAAATAGGGGAAGAGACTTCATTTGTAATCATCCAACAAGAATCCAACAATTGTAAACACTTAAGCAATACATATATCTAATGCAGACTAAGTGCACAAAATTCATTCGTCTGCACAGATTTGTACGAACTTCGTGGCAGAGTGTCGTACAAATCTATGCAGACGAAGTGCACAGAACTCCTTCGTCTGCACATATTTGTAAAACTTCGTGGCAGAGTGTCGTACAAATCTGTGCAGACAAAGTGCACAGAACTCATTCGTCTGCATAGATTTGTACAACTTCGTGGCAGAGTGATTCAAGACAATTGTTAACAATATCTTTCTTGCAGCTTTTTTTTAGGTGGGACTTGCGAGTGGATTGAAGACGAGAAGACAAAATGCATAACATAATTGTTTTTCAGTTTTTCGTTGTTTCTTTCTTCTTGTTTTAGCCTTCATTTCGAGTACATATGCGTAGAGACTTTTCGTTTTTTAGCCAACTAAGTACATATGATTTCAGATTTTTAGTGTTTTACGCTGTTAGACTTCATTGGTTGGTTGCGTTTGAGCTTTGAATTCTCGTTGGTTGATATTTTTAGTGTTATAAACTCTTAGACCTCATTGGTTGTGACAACGTTATAAACTTTGAATTCTTTTCATGTTTTTTGTGATTTCCTGTCGTGTTCGTGCAAGGATTGTGCGAAATTTTACTAATATTCGGAGAAATCGGCGAACATTTTATTATATTTTTGTTGATGTCTGAGGTAGTGACTTTACGGATCTCCGTGATGAGAGAACCTTGGGAAAGCTACGGTTCCTCCGCTGTGGGCGGAGGAGCGGTGGCAGCGGGAAATATTATATGTGGAATTAGTAGGAGGTTTCGTGTTATGAGTTTTGATCACCGGTCCGAGATATCGAACTTGTTTTCGTTGTAGTTCAGTTTTTGAGCATTTTTTCTGATCAATCTTTTACTGCCTTCTCCAAGATCTAGCCTACAATAGATCAGTTAATCTCTATAATTTATTATATATATATATATATATATATATATATATATATATATATATGAGTAAATTGCAAATACTACCCCTGTGTTATCTCGAAATAGCAAAAACCCCCCTGTGATAAATAAACTAGCAAAACCCCCCCTGTGAAATTTAGTCAAAGGCAGAATCCCCCCCAGCTGATTTTTTAGACTTGAAATGACAAAATTGTCCCTCAAAATGTATTTATATATATACATATTATATGTATATTTATTCTTTTTAATTTATTTGTTTAGAAATTAAAAAAAAATAGTAAACAACTAAATTGATTATTTTTTAAATAAAATAATTAAAATATTTATAAAATATAAGAATTTATTAATTGCAAGACTCCAGGGGTATTTGTGTCTTTTTATATCAAGTCAACCCTCAAATAGTTCCATAGGGGGGTTTTTGCTATTTAAATAATTTCACAGGGGGGTTTTTGCTAGTTTATTTATCACAGGGGGGTTTTTGCTATTTCGAGATTACACAGGGGTAGTTTTTGCAGTTTACTCATATATATATATATATATATATATATATATATATATATATATATATATATATATATATATATATATATATATATATATATATATATTTATATATATAATTTATTCTAATTAATATAATTATGAATTATGATGCAAGAGATGATTAAAAATAGAATTAACTACAGCTTCTAACCAGTGTTTAGCAACTAATAGTTTAGCAGTCTTATCCTTTCGGTTTGCACAACCTTTTTCCAACCTTAGCTGTTTTAGTCCCCACAATTTCTCATGTAATTATTAGTGTATTTCATAGTTATATAACTATTAATTATTGCATTAATTAATTATTTAAATAATTAGTTATCGGGGTAATATGCTGGAGGTCTCTCAAAAACACTAATTAGATGCGGGATACAAGTCCAATATTTTTTTCGTAACTAAATCCCTCATTATGTATAATAAATGAAATAAAGGTTTTTTTTTTCAAATATCCCCATCGTACTCTTAATTTTAACAGAACGTGTATTAGCGTTATTAAGAGTTATATATGTTTGGTAAATCTCACGTTCTTTATAATTAGCGATCACATTTTAATCTATTCACAAAATCTTGTAACCGCATCGTAATATCATATCACTTCGATATGAAGAGATTAACGGTGATATCAATGCCCGGGGAATTCTGAAAATATATGAGATTCGTTCTTTCGTCTACAACTGTAAGAAGGTCCATTTTATATCGCTTTTACAATTTAATTGTGTTTAATTGATGCGATCGGTTATTATTATTATTATTATTATTATTATTATTATTATTATTATTATTATTATTATTATTATTATTATTATTATTATTATTATTATTATTATTATTATTATTATTATTATTATTATTATTATTTTGTATTTTGCACATACTGTATCCGTAATTTTTTCTACTTTAGTAGAAATATGTAAGAGGAGTGCTTTGTTTGAGTTTGGATTGGTAATTCATGTTGTCTTTTGCATAATTTAATTGTATGGTTGTTTTTTGTAGTTTCATCAATTGGCATTGATTTTATTTTTTATACTTTTTGTTTATGTAATTGTTTTACAATGAATTTTGATTTTTGTTGGACAAATTGGTTTCAACATGTTTATAGGTTTCCTAGTCTGTATTATAGTTTTTTATTCAGTGTATATGTTTCTGTAGTTTTTTTGTGGTATGTACAGATTTGTTGTTTTTGTTGTAGCCATTAATAAGATTATATGTACAGTCATTACTGAGATTATATGCACAATATTCTATAGACATATATTATTTTTTGTGTTGATATTATGTCATATTATTATCATAATACTATTGAGGTACGACACCGCTGCCTTGGCACACTGAACTGTGTCAGTTGGCGGAAAAACGTTATGACTCGGTGTATGATGTACTAAGTGAGCCTGTTGCTGAAGTGGAGTTTTGGAACATAGCATATTTGTGCAGAACGTGGCAAATTTTGGGGTTTCCATACGCTTATTGCTGCTTGTGTGTTGTACAAAGCGAACACGGAAGGATACAATTATGTGGACGACTACTTTTATTTTTCTTCGTACATACAAAGTTATGCTAACGCAATTTTTCCTTCTACTATACCTAGTGCCGATCTTCCGTTGGCTGTGATTGGTCCGCTCGATTTCCGATCCAAGCAAAAAGCGGTAGACCAAAGACGAAAAAGATTGTGCCAAGGCGTGAAAGTGTGGCGAGGAGGATGTGGTGTAGCCGCTGCAACTAGGTTGGCAGTCACAACAAAAAGACATGCACAAGCGCAATTGAGTAGTTTTATTTGGAGTATTTTAAAGCAGTTGTACTACGGTTAAAATTGAAACTTAGATTGTCTTTTTTTAACTCATGGATTTTTGTTTGAGACTACTTCTTTTTTCAGCAATTTCAAAATTTTGATGCCTGGTTTGTTTTTGTTCCATGAATTTTATTTTGATTGAGTAGTTTAGTATTTCATATATTTTTTTTGAAGTTGTTAAAAATTTATAAGTTTTTCAATATTTTGTTTTCTTCACAGGTTATTGTATTTGTGTTTGGTGATTCTTTATGGGTGGGATGAATTGATGTGTTGTTTGGTGGTCATCGCTTTGTTTGTTACACATAGTCTTACTTAATTGTGCATCGCCAGTTCACAGTTCATTCTTTCATCGTTGTTGGAATTTCAGTTTATGTATTCATTTTTTTGATGCTTCTGGCAATTCGTATTGTGAATGTATATCATTACCGGATAGTATTACAACACAAATTTGATGGTAAACCATTGGACATTGTATTACAATACAATACACTATTGAATACTATAATATTTTACAGTTGCAGCATACTATAATATACTATAATACATAACACAGTTTCCATAGTATTCCATCGCACATTATATTACAATACAATGTACTATAGCATATTATAGTACATTATAGGATATCTGGATGTCATATTACGTATAACATGGCCATATAGTATGAAAGTATTAACCTATTTCAGTATATGTCAAATATTAAAGTATCTTTACTGAATAAATGGCAAAATGTTTACTGAATATGGGCATTAAATATTGTCAATAACCATATAATTCTTTTCACATAGAAAATCCGCAAATATCATTTGCACAAATGTTTACACTTGCATAAAAAAACAAAACAAACTAACCGAACTTATAACTCAATCCATTTTGTAATTTAATAGATATTCTTTTTGCTAATATTTGTAACCCTTTCCTCAGCTTCTTTTATTTCCAACGATCCTTGAAGAAAATGTTATTTTTCTCTGATGATGTACAACATAATTACACTACAATCCTTGTTCTCAAATTTTTGTTGTGGACTAGTCTGAATGCTTAAATGTTCGCTGAATGGGATATCACATAATTCCCTATCTTGTGTTGTCTTCTCCAAGTATGTTTTCTGCATGTTACTTATACAAGTTAAATATATATACTCATGTAATTGGAAAACGAACACATGAATAAATAAATGTTCAATAAAAAATGCAGGAAATGTAAAGAGGAAAAAGTAAAAATATCATACAGTTAAAGAGGAATAATTTTATGTTCAAAAGCTCAGTCTATACAATGCATAGACACTTATAGACAATCACACATTCAGGAGAGTTTACAAAAAGATGTAGACACCAATAGAATGCATAGAAAAAAAAAACAGGGTACTTGTGTTTTTAACTAATGGTGTAGACATCCACATATGCTACAGGCTATGAGGACCCCAAAATGTTAAGAGTTGTGTATAGTATAAATAGTACAAAATTTGTTCATATCCATTTTAGTGTTGACATCACCAGTATCACAAGCATCCATAGATAGTCAAAAAATTTATCGTACAATCAACTAATTAATTAACAAACAACACTTATCTGAACACAATGTGCTTATTTTGTGGTTTTACACAATTTACCACACACATGACACATACAATACATTATTTTCTATAATATCAATAAAATGAGTCCTATTTTTTGTCTGCATAAGTCTACAGAAATAAGGCATAAACTTTTGTAAAGACCCAAACTATGTTTTACACAATCAAATCACCCGGAATATAATTCAAGCCCAGTTCTTAGAATGTTGTAGACACCAAAAACACTATTTCACATAATCAAACCCACAGCCATTACAACATAAACTACAATAGACTACCATAGAAAAGCAGTGGAAAATTCACAAACTACCATAGAAATATTACAACATAAACTACAATACCAATAACTAATAGCCTACTATATATTACCATAGTCTACCATTTAAATACCAAGAAAGATATTCAATATAAAATTTTCTTCTACCAACTAGTTTGTAATCAGCCAAAATAAACGAATCCCAGCAATACATGGCTACACCGTAACAAAATGCCTTACCGATTTATAGAATACCATAGAATTGCAGTGAGAAGTTCATAGACTACCATAGAAATCTTAAACATAAACTACATAACAGTTGTTACATCACAACCTACTGCATATTCCCATAGACTACCACAGAAATACGCCTAAACATATCACTCACTATAACTATAATCGAAAAATATGCAGAATATAAACATAGATAAGTAAATTCCAATTACAGATTCAAACCACCAAACTATTTTCATAGACACCCAATGATTGAACATAATGAAACAAAAAATTACACATATGCACAATCTAACCTGGATCTAGCGCATTTATGTCCTGCTGACCCTTCATCCGCATCTCCGCTGCATAATAAATGGTGTAAAAACCCTAATTTTTAAGTTTTCCAATTTTTTTACAAAACCATAACTCACTCGATCTGTTGCGTGAAGTAGACATTCGTAGACCTTTGTGGCGACGAGGAGTTGAATTTTGTTACTGTATATACGAGAGTTATTGCCGCCGATTTGCAGTAGAGAAGGAGAGGAAGGTGGCCTTAATTTGGGGGAAAAGGGGAGCGGTGTTTTTGATTATGCACGGTTATTATGGGATTTAGAATAGGGCTAATATGCTAGAGGTCCCTAGTTGGAAACTTAATTAGATATGGAATACAAGCCTAATATTTTTTTCTTAACTAAATCCTTTTTACAAAAATAAATATGACCCACATCATTTACTTTTTTTTATCCCAAATTTACCCTCAACTTAAATCCATAAATTCTACACGTTTCTCCCAGGTCTATTTTTCTTATTTTCTTCCCTCTTCTCTCTTGTTCTCCCTCTCTCCCGTTCTCCCTCACTCTCTCGTTCTCCACCTCTCACGTTCTCCCTCTCTCACGTCTCTCTTCCTCTCAATCTCTCACGTTCTCTCTCTCTCGTCTCTCTTTCTCTCGCTCTCCCTCTACATCACTTCTCATGCGATGGCTGTGGCGCAAAGATGGCGGTGGCAGTGGAGGCGGTGTTAATAAGGGGATGGTTATGGACATAGGAAGCGACAACGACTATGGTGGTGGAGGTCAGATCTACGGCGGATGGTGACGGCTATGGAGGCTAGGTTTTAATTTGGTTGACTGCTAGGGTTTAATTTGGCCGATGACTATGACGGCTAGGGTTTAATTTGGTCGATGGCTAAGGTTTAATTTGGTCAGATCTATGGTGGATGGTGACTAGGTTTTAATTTGATCGACGTCTAGGGTTTAATTTGGTTGACGGCTATGGCAGCTAGGGTTTAATTTTGTCGATGGCTAGGGTTTAATTTTGTCGGCGGCTAGGGTTGGTGGCCGACTAGGTTTTTGCAGGTAGGGTTTGGCGGTGGCTGAAATTTGTTGGCGGCTATGATTTAACGGTGGCTGGAAGATGTTGGAAGTTAGGGTTTAGCGGCGGTTGGGAGTTGGTGAACGATATAGTTCGGAATAGTACACCACAATATACCGTAGTATACCATAGCATACCATAATATTTTTTTTTAAATATGACGTATTATAAAAGCGAAACTATGGGTGTTTGCAGATGATTACGACTGGAGAAAAAATTAAAACATAAAATCATAATTTTCAATATTAAAAAATTGATTCTTATAGTAATGAAAAAAAAACAAAAAGATATACGTACCCCACATAATAAATAAAATAACAAAAATGCTAGTTGCAAATTAAAAATGTTAAATAATATCATAGTACATCATGGAATATTTACAATCTGATATAATTTCGAATTTGTGAGTGGAGGGGCATTTTTGGAATGAATTTTGATAAAGGATTTAAAATAAATTTTAATTAGGCTTGTCATTTAGTTCTAATAAGATTTTTCACCAGGGACTTATATCCTTAGACCCCTTTAGAATAATAGAATCACAGAGATTCTTAAGGGTGAGATTAGTGGGATTTAATTTGAACTTACCAAATAACAAAATACATGGCGTTAAATATCACCGTAAGGGTACTATAGGAATAATTTCACAAAAGGATGTATTTCTAATGTTTTAATAGCCTTGGGTGTAGCATCTAATATGTTTTCCCACTAAGGATGCATATCTTAAAGCCCCTAAAAGTAATTGTAATAACTATAAGGACTATATCTAGGTTTGCACAAGGGACAAAGATATAGAATGCCAAGGTGTTTTATCATTAATACGAAAAAGGATTATCCATACAAGAATAAATTGAAAGACCACAGCCACAAGTTGACTTGTCGATCACCTACTCTAACACTTTCGGCGTTCGATGAGGCAAATTCTTGGGATACATGATATAACAGCGAGGAATCGAGGCTAATCCCACGAAAATCGAAGCTATCACCTCCATGACTCCACCAATATCAATCAAGAAGGTCCAACAACTTAACGACTGTTTGGCATCTTTGAACCGATTCATCTCTCGGTCGACAGATAGAGGTCTCCCCTTGTTTAAGATCATTCTAAGGGGTGGAAAAAAGTTTGAGTGGGATGAAGCATGTCAGAAATCTTTCATCGAATTTAATTCGTATCTCGCATCTCAACCCTTACTCACGAAACCTCAACCCGGAGACACCTTCCTCCTTTACTTAGTGACCACAGCCGAAGCCGTAAGTGCGGTCCTCATCTGAAATGGAGAGAAAGGTCACCAGCTGATATACTACATAATTCGCGCCCTTCAAAGAGCTGAACAACTCTATACCAACATGGAGAAGCTCGCCCTCGCCCTCATCAATGCGGCTCGGAAGCCCCGACCTTACTTCCAATCACATCAAGTGGTGGTTCTCACCAACTATCCACTAAGGCAGATATTGAGGAGTCTCGAGACATCCGGACGGTTAGCCAAATGGGCCATAGAACTGAGTGAATACAGAGTAGAATTCAAACCACGCCCAGCCATCAAGGCACATGTATTGGCCGATTTCTTAGTAGAAATGACCGTTACGGAGGAGAGCACCTCGTTACCCGCTTGGTCCGTCAGAGTTGATGGATTTTCCACAGCCGCAGGAAGTGGCGCAGGTATCGTATTAACGAGCCCCAACGGAGATGAATTCGAATATGCTCAATGATTCGAATTCACAACCTCAAACAATGTAGCTGAATATGAAGCATTGATTGCTGGAATCCACCTCGCTCTAGCAGCTCGAGCACGTAAGCTCCTCATACAAAGCGATTCTCAGCTCATCGTCAACCAAGTTCATGGAACCTATGAGGCCAAAGAAGACTCCATGGCCAAATACCTAGCCTTCACGCACACTCTATTATCCAAGCTCGAGGGCTACGAAATGAAACAAGTACCTCGCTCCAGCCACATCCACGCAAATAAATTAGCTAGGCTTGGAAGCTCCATGGCGAGCATCGGGAGTCGGAAAGTTACTCTCCTCACCTCACCTCAACCAGAGATAGCATCCACCGATGAAGTGCATTACAATGAGGAGGACGAACCATGTTGGTTTACTCCTATCATAAATTATCTCAAGAAGGGAGAACTTCCAACCGACACCACCCAAGCACGAAAAGTAAAAACGAGGGCCGCGCGCCTCGTAATAGTGGAATAAAAAGTTTACAAACGAGGATTCTCCTTCCCCTATCTCAAATGCCTCAACCCAACTGCAGCAAACTACGTATTTTGAGAGGTACATGAAGGAATTTGCGGAAATCGTTTGAGTGGAAGAACCTTGACTCTCAAATTATTGAGACAAGGTTACTATTGGCCAACGATGCATGAAGACGCGAAGAAATTAGTACAGCTATGTAAACCCTGCCAAGAGCATGCTAACATCCCCGACATGCCAGCGCCGTTAATGCAACCGATTGACAACCCCATTCCTTTCACTCAATGGAAAGTAGACTTAGTCGGCCCCTTCCCACCCGCCATAGGAGGGCGCAAGTTCCTCATTGTAGCCGTGGATTACTTCACCAAATGGGTGGAGGCCGAACCCTTAGCACGCATCCGAGAAGAAGAAGTCATTCAATTCCTCTGGAAGAACATCGTATGCCGTTTCGGAATCTCACGTTCCATTATTTCAGATAATGGAACCCAATTTTGTTGTCACAAAGTGAAGAATTGGTGCCTTGGCTTACACATCAAACAGTTCTTCACCTCCGTAGCCAACCCACAAGCAAATGGCCAGACTGAGGTCACAAATCGCACTACACTCCAACACCTCAAAACAATGCATGGAAGCACCAAGGGGAAGTGGGTGGAAGAATTGTCCAGCGCCCTATGGGCATATTGAATAACCCCACGAGTAGCACGAAGAATCGCCCTTTAACTTGGCTTTCAGAACAGAGGCTATCGCACCCGTTGAAATCGGTGAACCATCTTGGAGAGTCACCAACTATACCCCCGAAGCTAACGAAGAAGCTATGCGAGGGATCCTCGATCTTGAAGATGAGCTATGAGAGATTGCATGCGTCCGACAACAGATGTACAAAACATGCATGGCCAAGGACTATAACTCTAAGGTCCGCCCTCGATCTTTCCAAGTGGGAGACCTAGTCCTCCGGAAAGCTGAACGCTCGCGCCCCATTGGCAAACTCGACCCCAAGTGGGAAGGACCATATAAAATAGTACAAGTGGTCAATAGTGGAGCATATCGCCTCGAGAACCTTGACGGACACCCTATACCTAGAACCTGGAATATAGGGAACCTCAAAAGGTTCTACGCTTGAGATATACACCCACCTTACTTAAAAATTGTTTAAGTTAACATCCGCATCTTACTTATACAAAAGTCGCTTAAGAACAACTACCCTTGCATGCTTCGTGACCTTCCATGTCACTCGTCTTGCAAAAATGTCTCTAAACACTCGGGAAGTTCCTACTGTTGGGATGTGAAGCCCAAGAGTCAATGAAAATTCGCAAGAGGTTCTAGATTAGCCGGTTTTAATTTTATTAACATGCTTTGGTTAGATTCGTTTAAATCGGAATAAATATAATCTAGCAACTTACAGTTTTCGCGAGCATATGTGTTTCTATCCTCGGCGCACGAACGAGGATCCACACCAAGCCTTCAATCCTCGAAAAATTGTTGTCCAGAAATTTACAGCCTTCTTCCTTCACCAATATCTCCGTGATGGTTAATCTGATGGAGAAACCCTTTGGGCAGATTATAGTACTATAGGTTACCAAGCTACTGTATAAAGTTCAAGCCTAACGGATGAACGACTGATTTATGGAGAATTTCTTCGCAGGACTGCTCAGAAATTTCGGGAATAAATAATAGTTTGCTCTAGAAACCTATAGTCTTCTATTGCATATCCCGGATTAATAATTCTTCTACAAGGGTGGACTTGTACTTGAAGAACTCTAAATCTATAATCGAGAAACAAAGAGAGAAAAGAAGAAAAAAAAAATTATTCTCCCGAACGTGAATAGCATGTAGGGTTATTCTCTCATCAACCCAATCTCTATTATATATAGCACAAGGAATTAGAGTCACACATAGAGAAGATTACATGGAAACAAATCCCACTCCTTCTATAACTCTATATAGTTGAAAATTGCAGTCAAATGGGGACTTAATTTTCAGCTATATTAATTCCAATATATAATATTAGTTGAACTTTATTTTCTCGATTAATTGGAAAATCCATTGGGCTACAATAGGGACTAAAGGAGAAAATATAAATCGGGCAACTAATAATTAATTAAATCCAAACTCTTAAAAGAATTCATTTAATTAATCATTAAATAATTATTTATTTTCCACTACCAAATAATTATTGAACTCCCGTTTATATTCTCAATTATTACATTCAAGCTCCGGTCGATCATTAATTAGATTCTCCCCACATTAAGATATCTTAGAACCACCAAATAATTTATTCACTACTAAATCAATTAAATGATATCTTTTCATGAGTCTTACCCGCTTAACTTATTTAACAATGCCGGATACGAAATCCACCTGGCAAGGACTTGGCATAAACAAATCTTATAAGCTACTCAAGGGTTATTATCAATCTCATATTTCAGAGATGTGGATTCCTTTCGATAATTAATTTCCACCTATTAATTCTTAATGTCTCTACCCAACGCACCGGGGGCCATTTGACTCAATATAGGAATCTCTCCCATTGTGACATCAAAGTAGAGATCATCAATTAAATATGTATGTTAATTATCTAGGGATTAAGAGAGTAACTAATTTACTGTCAACTAGAAATAATACAGTTTCACTTTGAACAGTGATGAAACAATTATTTCACTCTGTGCGGTTCAACACATGCCGGGTGTGCTAGCACAATAAGTCAAAACAATAACTACAAAAGTTATTATTTGTTTACTGTGATCCAGACCAATCACTTAAATACTGTGCTACAATCTTTTACCAATGGATAATCCATTTCCATCTAGATTGTGAACGTTTATCTTTATATTCTAAACGAACTTTCAAAATGATCTTTCTGTGCATCGTAGCACACCATTTCGAATACTATTAGAATATTAAACTTATGCTTTTAATTAATTGACAAACAATCAATTAAATGCACTGAATGCCCTAATGCATATACTCATAAAATGATAATAAACTATTTTATTAATTCAATAATAAAAATCATGTAGCTAAAAGCGACACTTTTAGTCTACTATCCTAACACCTACTCCATGACGAGCGTAAACGCCCACCCAAAATGGGGGCAATTAATATTACCTACCTCAACATTCCATAACCACCTTTTATCTTCCTCTTACGGATCGAGAATCAAATACGAGGGGATTCCTTCTTCCATCACTTGCCCAAAGAGAGAAGATACTTCGCACTTTCTCACGAAGGGTAACTCCACTTCCACTAAGTGATATCACCCGCACATATATTCGATATCTCTACTAACATAATAATGCCATCCCATTCAACAGCCATGATTACACAGCAAACCAATGCAAATCACGAGTTGATTTCATATCTCGAAATGCGAGAAAGGGACGTGGTCCCCATATTGGGTACGTGGCCCTTTGCTATGCATCACCTCAACCTACAAAATGACTAAGCCTTCAGTGCAAATACTTAGAACTTTTTCTACTATGTTTTTCAGGCATAGAGACATCAACGGCAATCGACATACCACCAGCAAAGCAAGCAATACGTGTACAAGAAAGACGTGGAAGAAGAAGAACTAGTATAGTTACTTAGAATAATTTTCATTATTTCGAATAATTCGCTCTTTACGAGTTTATTTCCCTTCGCCTCGCGTAGTCTTGTAATAATTCGCACTTTCCATCCACGAATAGTACGTTTTTACTTTACTCTCAATGTTATTGTTTCTATACTACTTAACCATCATGACGAGTTGATATCATTACAACCCTAAGAACACCTATAGAAATTATGATAATCAATATAGTCTGGCATCTGGATTATCTGAGTCTCTCTATTTTGTTTTAATGGGTCCTCTATTTAAAAAGTGGCCACGGTCCTAACATACTTACGACCCATGTGGTCTAAACTAAGGGCACGACCCCTAACAAAAATCTTGGGAGACTGATCCTCTCCTCAAGTACATCGCGTACAATGCTAAATGTAAACACATAAGCAACGCATAAAACCCTTGACAATGTCAAAATAAATAAATCAAAATATCAAACTTGAAGTTCCAAACATAAAAGAAATTCAAACGAAATAGTAGTGGACATACCCATCTACGTCAAAGATAAAAATAAACCAAGTCCTCCACCCACAAGAGGGGTTAACTATCATACCGAACTATCGCATATAACTCTAAGCTTCCCTACCACGAGCGGAAGACGCTCCCGTAGTGGGATCATCAGCAACAATGTCATCCACAAGCTCAGTGTCCGTCTCATTAACATCCTCACCTCCTCTCCCTCATCGGGAATACCGGGCTCCATCCTCGAATGACTCTCTCACTGATACCACACACCTCGCGAAGGTATTTGCGACACGTGCGAATTAATGGCATGTAGATTGCAGCCAAAGCACGTTCCTCAATCATAGCATGACAAGCTGCATGCACTCCCTCGGAAGCTACGTTCAGTTTCCTCCACGACGGACTCCCTATAAGCAATACCTCCCGACGTAGCGAGAAACATCTTTCCCGTCGCTTTCTCGGTCTCATACTTAGCTTTCACCAAATCATAGCACTTGTCCAGTTTCTCAGCCTCATCCTTATAGGGCTTCGCCTCACCTCTACTAACCTCAAGCTCCTCTATCCTTTGAGCGAGCTCGGGCTGCGCTATCTCCAACTGGCCTCGAAGTTCATCTTCACGCGCCTGACAGCAAGCCCGCTCCTCCTCTTTCCTAGCTTCTGCTTTCTCATCTTGCTGCATGAGGAACCTCCAAGTAGCTAGCGCCTATATCAACACATCAAAGATTGATTACACAAAAAAAAAATTAAGAAAAAAAGGGGGAATTGAGCATAAAAAGTTGACTCAAAACAAACACTTACCCGACATAAGTCTCAGCCAACTCAAGCATATGAGAAGAACCCTTACCGGACATCCGAGCACGATCATAATCTCGAATAGAACCCTCGGTACTCATCATCACCAAGCTACGGTCCGACACATCCTAATAGGACTCTTTCCCCTCGCGATTCACCCCAAACGTAAACAACTGCTTCCCTGCCCCACCATGGAACGCATAAGGTACCTCTGGGTTTATCGGAAGACGCTTCGTACAGCTACGTACAGTTAAACCTCTATAAATTAATACTGTTGGGACCTTCAAAATTTCATTAATTTAGCAAAATATTAACTTATCGATAAATTAATAATTATTAATTTATACATTAATTAATAACTTATTACTTATATGAAATTACTTTTATTATTATTTTCAATAAATACATTTTTTAATTTTTTTTACGTGTATATTATTCATTGTACCATTATATCAATGCATTATAGAGCCCGTTTCACGAACGGAAGCTTTTAAAGCAGCAATGTTATAGAACGGTTTTATGTTGAGTTATGACAAAACAATACCGAAAGTTCTAACCATGTTAAGAAAAGTGAGGGACGAGATTGATGGTAATGTGAACTTCAAGAAGAAACAAACAACAATTAAATTATATTGTATTACGCTTTTGTAGATCTATAAAATATGTACTATACCAAGTAATTTAAGAATATTTTTTTATGCATTATTAATTTATATATTATATGGGGCTTCTTAAATTTTTCGAATGTGTATTATCTTATAAATTTAGCGAATTATTAATTTATCACGTTATCCCCGAGTCGGGACCGAAAAATTTATTATTTAAGTGAGGTTATTAATTTATCGGGTATTAATTTATCGAGGTTCTACTGTACTTGGTATCCACAACCTTTCCCTTGCTGATGTCATTCATGGGATCGCGCACCTCCAATTCACCGTCATAGGTACGACCATCTTCACCCACCCGAGGAATTTCAACACAGACCATCTCTCGAGACAAGCCTCTGGAAGACCCTCCCAAATTCAATGGAGCCTTTTTCAATGACTTATTTAAAGCCCCACTTGCCTTAGCTTGAAGCGCCGCAAATTCAATACAATCACCTGCAAAAATAAAGACAAAAGATCAATAAAACTGAAGAATAGCACATCAAACAAAATTAAACTTAAGTACACAAAAAAAGTGGCATAAGAACATTCGATAAAACAAAATGATATGCGTCGCAGACCATCCGAGATCAGCTGTTTCGGATTAAACTCCACATCACACAACCCAGACTCTCTGATCCTCCTAGCCATATGCTCTGTAATTTTGAAGTTCTCACACATGGGGTTCCAAATTAGGCGAACCTCAAAAGAGGGAGTCTTCACATAAAGAAACGGGACTTCCAATCTCCCCATGACAACTTCACACTCTTCAAAAACTTGTAGGGAACCTGCGGATGAGCAACAAAGAAGGGTAAATTGTTTGGTCGATGTAACGTAAACAACGCCTTGAACAAATTGACACTAATAGGCAACCCCACCTCCGACATCCTATGGTGAAACGCCTCAAACATAAGAACCACAGTCGGAAAAAACTAACTATACCCTATCTTGAACTCGTCACATATTTTCAACAAAGTCGGATGCGATGTGATCTGGGAAGTACACATCAAATACGCCAAATACACGGTATGAAACCGAACAGGTGGTGAATACAAATGCTCGCCCTTCTGAGGCAAAAGAGTTTCGATATTCCTTGGCACTCCAACTAGCCGACGAATAGTACGCAAATGCTCTTCAGTCAACGTACTATCAACATCAACTAAATCAAGATTGATTGGCTTAGTCTTCTTTTGCCTCATTGTATCCATTTCAATATCACCCAGCGGAATATCATCTTCTTCCTCCAATTCAACCATCGTTTCCATTTCACTATTCGATCCGGCAGGCTCACTCGACGAACTTGAATGAATTAACATTTCACTATCACTCCCAACATCCACGAATTGACGTCGATATCGACGTCTACTGGTACCAACACTCCAAGAATCAATGGTTCTCGCCATCCGAAACTCATCCCATTCAAATCATCAACTGCACCAAAACGCTCATCAGCTTGCCCATCATTCTCGCACGACGCGCGCTGAGGAAAGTCTCCCGACGCGACGTCACGCGCACGAGAAACCCCCCAGACGCGCGGTCACGTGCGACAACCCCCCCCCCCCCCCCAGACGCGCATGCACGTGCAGCAACATCACTGCCGAATACCACGCGCGCATCGCTCTCGCTTCGCACGCCGAATGCGCGCGTGTCGTTTCAGACGCGCGCTTCACCCTCCGTGCACGCATCAATCGTGCCCGTGCATTCCCGATGCTCGACACGCGCACGCGTTTCTCTCTCCACACCCGACGCGCGTCCCTCGGTTATTGTGCCCGATGCGCGCGTACTTCCCTCGGTTATTGGCCCAGACGCGCGCGCCTCTCTCTCTCTCTCCTCTCCTCGGTCGCCGTACAAGCCGCCGGCTCCAACTCCTCACACGGCTCACCAACCGCCTCGAGGTGCGCGCCCTCACCCAAATTTTCCCTGCTGACAGCGCGGTCCAAGCCGAGCCGACGGCGCCACCAACCTCCCCTCTTCTCCCCTCGATCCGCGTAACAGCCTTCGCATCCGACACTACAAGCTTCTTGCGCTCCATACCCACGGTACCAAAATGCACCTCACCCTGTCTCACCGGATCTCAAAATTTGATTCGCAAGGATTTCGATTTACCTGAACTCGTCATGATAAAAGTCTTTTTTCCGACGATATGCTCAACCAAAGAATAAATTCTACCTGTACCACAAAAATATACAAGGAAGAACACAGAGAAATACCCAAAAAATAAAAATACTTACCCATACTTATTCCACACAAGAGTTAGAATTTACTTCTCTCCACCTTAAAAGGACTCAATTTATTTGGCATTGATATGATATTTGAAAACCTTAAATATATATCTTCTTGCCAAATAAATATATTACCCCCTCTTTACGAAATAACTCTACGACAACGGAAACAAGTCAAACTACGACACATTTAACTCTCGACACGATCCGACACCCTTTCGACAAGTCTCCCGCCTCGACTCAAGAGTTGGAGGGCTTAATGATATACCTAATTAAGCCGACCCAATGGGCCCACAATTCATCTATTAATTAGGCCCGCTACACGAAAGCCCAAACACCTTCAAATAAGGCTTGGGCCCAACAAAGTAAACCCAACCCGATCAACGATATATAAATAGAGGTTTTTACTCATTTGTGAAGGTACGTTCCATTATTCAATATTATCTTAGAGCTCATATTCTCTCTACTATCTCCACGATCTGTACATCTGACTTGAGCGTCGGAGGGATTTCTGCCGGATCAACCCCCAGCTTAGTTCACGTGTGTTGCTTTCGCAGGGACCTCAAGACCATCCAATTGGCAAGCTAGTGATCCTCTTTTCTCTCCCAACTCATTTACCACACGACCCTAGGTGATTTAAGTATTTAGCATCATCAAGTACCTTGAACAAAAAATATTCAGGCTATGTTTTTTACCGTTTTCAAATTCTTTCCACACTTTCCCCAAAATGAAAATTATCTTTCTACACTATTTTCAAAAATTTTCCCCAAAACAAATTCAATTATTTCTCTCTCTAACAAACATGATTTGACCGCTACAGTGAAAATTGTCTTCACTAAAATACAAAATCAAATCACTTTATCTTTTAAATTCTTCTTCCAAAATACCTTTTTCCAACACCTTTCAGACATGATTTGACTTGCTACAGTACAAATTGTCTCCTCCCAAAACACAAACAAACTTTATTTAATTTTCAAATTCTTCTCCCAAAACATCTTTCCCCAAAATAAAATGGAAATGGAAGCCCAAAAGCTTACCAAACACAGCCTCAATTTGTTCCACTCCTTCAAAACTTTCTATACACTTTGGATTAAGGCGAAGACATTCTACACGAAAGATTTACTAGCGGTATATAAATACAATCGGCTAGGAGACAGCTAAAAATGGAATGGAAGAGGCTCCAAATTTTATCGTACTTACTGCAGTAAGGGCGGTTCACACATGATAATTGTTATGTTCTTGACTGTCGACCTCCAAACAATTTTCATACTAATCACTCGATTGCTCACCTGGCTCAATCTCGAGGAAACGGTCTACTTCCCCTCCCAACCACCCAAGCTACCACTTCCCATTTGGTTACATTGAAAGTCTTTTATTTAACTTTATGTGGAAAATCATATGAACAAAATCTTGAAATCATTATTATCTTAAGAACATAATCATATTAATTGGGATTATCGACATACCGTTCACTATGGATTCCGATAGGGATATGATGAACAACAACGATAGCAATCATGCATCCTCCTCCAAACCTTTTCGTGAGAACCTTACTCATAGGTACACCTTGTTCTCTCTATCTCTCCAATATCACAACTCGCTAAGGTTTATGTAAGTGATGGAATTCTCAATTGTCCGTACTGAGGAGAAGAGTTGTGGCGTTTATTGATTAGACGAGAGAAGAGGGCAACGATTCTTTATAACGGGAAAACAAATTCCACCCATCGTGGTCTTTAATTATCGTACGTATGTTATAAAATCAATTACCATTAATCAGCCTTAATTCCATAATTTGAAGTAAAGGGGGAAAATCGATGCAATTGAAAGTAGAAGGAGATAAAGTGATATCGAGCCAAAGTACAAGGAGAGAAAGTGAAATTTTCCCAAATAGTTATTATAATTTGACCTTAGCTCAAAAAGTATTTCCTGTTAAGTTATACATTAAATTTTTGGGCTATATGACAAAACCCCTTCAATGAACTTTTCTATTACGATAAATCCAAATTTTAATTCGGTCTTTGACATAAGTCCAGTGGACTCAATTTTTTTTTCTTATTTATATTTTTCTATTTTATTATAAAAAGTTGGTTTTATTTTTAATTTCGGTTTTCTAATTTCAATTTTAAAAAAATTGGTTTTGTTGATTTCTTTTAGTTTTTTTTTAGAAATAAAATATTTTATTAAATTGTCCTTTTTTTTATTTTGATTAAAAAATTATTTTTTTCTGTTTTTTACAGTTTTTTTTATAATTTTTTCTTTTTAGTTTTATACGAGGTTATCAAATTGAAATCCACTACATATTTATCGAATATATATATATATATATATATATATATATATATATATATATATATATATATATATATATATATATATATATATATATCGAAATCTAGTATAAATTTATTGAAATCCACTGTAAATTTCTCAAAATCCACTAGAAATTTATCGCAATCAACTACATATTTATCGAAATCCGCTATATATTTATCGAACTCCACTATAAATTTATCGAAATATCCACCACATATTTATTGAAATCCGCTATATATTTATTGAAATCTACTATAAATTTATCGAAATCCACCTTAAAATTATCAAAATCCACAATGAAAATAATTTAATCGAAATATAAAATTAGCGTAATCCACTACAAACTTTTCAGAATCCACTATATCATTGACATCACCCACTTCAAAAAAGTAGTCCCACGTAAACCACTAATAAAAAAACGTAAATCCACAATTAAATTAACGCAAATCCACTACTAAATAAACATAATCCACTATTAACTTGTTTGAACAAAAAAAATAAAACGAGTAAACATTTAAAAAAACAACAAACATAACTATTTTTATTGGAAACCACTGTGAACTCTAAGAAGGAAACATCAAATTTCAGTGAAAAAAGAAACTATAAAATCATGATAAAGGACACCATCTTCTCTCCAATGAAATCCAAAGCATGTCATCCCGTTGATATCATTTTGGACGCTCAATAAACTGTAGTTGCCTAAACAATGGATCAACCAGTCAATGACCACAAGACAAGTTTATCCCAATCCAACTTATAATCACAGGAACTCTAGAAATTAGAAAAATAAAATAAAAATTCGCCATCATTAAACCAAGAAAATAACAAATTGTTTCATTAACAGCCAAAATTGTTCCAAAATTCCATACCCAAAAAGACGATTCACGAAAGATCAGAAACACACAAAAAAATGAAAAAAAGGCAACGACCACTTACTATCATTTCCCAGTTTGTCCGATCAAATGATCCAGCCTCTGATTTTTTCGCCGCCGATCCAACCTTCATTTCTTTCGCCGACGACTTTGTCTGAAGATGGCGAATCTTTTGTCGAAGAAGACGTCGCCTGCGTCACCTGTATGCATAGAAAAAAAAAATTTTATCGGCAACGACGACAACCTCAAGTCAGATTTGGAAGACCGTCCTTGAGTTGGATTTAGATCTGCGAATCATTCCTAATCGGCTTGATGGGCGGGGCAGCGGCCCGGTGATGAGAGAAAGAGACATGGGAGCATGGGATTGGAGAGAAGGAAGAGAGAAGAAAAATTAGACAAAAAATAGACAGCCAGTGGTTATTAGTTATGGTTAAAAAAAAATGAAAAATGATATTATAAGAAATTTGTATTATTTATGAATGAATAAAAATATTTTGATTAATCTCAATAAGATGAATTTTTTTTACATATGTCTAATGAGGGGATTTGTCACATAATCCCTAAATTCTTAGAATTGGCAACACGGGTTTGGACCAATACGGCTGCTCCACATCATTCAAATGAGTTGGAATGACCCATTTGGACGACTGGGTTTTTGAGATGGAGCCCCGTTACCGTAACCGGATCCAAACCTATTGACCAATTAGTAAGTACGTGGGCGTCGGCGCGTGGGAACGACTTTGATATCGAAGGTTCTGGGTACTCCGATTCAGTTTCATTTCTTCTTATTTCTTTTAATCCCACCCTCCCAACACCGGCCTTGTTTCCACTTGTTTCTTCTCCATTAAGCATTTTCCTCTTCATTCTCTTGCTGCACATATTCATACATACATACATACATACATATACAGATTTATCAGTTGTCGATCGTTTGCTTTGGGTTGCTTGTTGAATCCAACTAATTTTCCAGCTTCGCCATGTCTTCACCTGCTGAGTAATCTCTCTCTCTCTCTCTCTCTCTCTCTCTCTCTCTCTGTTATTTGTTCCATTATATGTACGCTTATTACGGTTTTATCGTGCTTACGATTGTGATTATGATGTGTAATTGAATGTTTCCTTTGCTATGTGTGTTAATTGGTGTGTGTGTGTTTTTTCTATGACTGGGTACCTTGTAATTGACAAGTTATTTTTTTTTTTTGAATTTTGCTTTTTTTGGGTGAGGAGTTGTTATTTTGACTGGCAGAATTTTCTGGAGATACATGTTGTGAAAAATGAGATGTGTTCTTTACTGTTTCTCTGAGTTTCTGATTGAGGACTTTAGGTGCTGACCTAGATGTTTCTGATTAAGCTTATGGAAGATTTGGCTGTCTGCAATATAGGATGTTGTTGGCACCAAGAGAATGATTGAAGTCAAGAATATAGTTTTTCTTAAATAGATTGGTGTGTCAGAAAGAGGGAGTCGCTGTATGGTGTTCGTTGTTGATGATCGGCAAAAACTTGTGGATAATTTTATTCATGAAATGCCCTCTTAATTCATCAGGAGAATATTCTTGAATGATGTACCTTTAGTGTTTTCCTGGCATATTAGTTTAGTGTATTGCAGTTTGATAGGCATGTAAGATGAATTTCGAGCAACGTATATTGACAATGAAGAGGATTCGACCACCAGTGGTTGGTGGAAATTGGTTATGCTGGATTGATGGAATTCCACCACAGTGGTTAATCGAAATCGGTGATGCTGGATTTGGAATATAGGATCTTTTGTCCATAAAGGTAGGGAAGAATGGCAGACTGCAGAATAGGCATTGTGTTAGCCTTTTAGGGAACTTAGGACCTTTGTTGTATTTGCCACTTTGTGGTTTGTCTTTGGGTAAAACATTCCATTAATCCACTTAATTGGGAAACTGCAGCACGCAAAAATCACGTGAAGTTGTCTAGAGCGGCTGTCGTTTTACTCAATATCAGTTTAATGTACATAATAGTATGACAAGTATCGATATTCTACTATGTAGCTAGGCTGTTTAAAGGATCATCCTTGTTTAGGTGGAATCCTGAAACATAATTTTCCATCCTTCGCAGTTGCTAAAGCTGTTATCTATTATACATTTGCCCTTCCCGTGATGTTTTAGTTTTTTTCTTTTATACCGGTTTCTCTCCCTCTCTCTCTGTTTTTCCCCCCTTATTGATGAACGATTTCAGTAATGATTCTTTTCAAGAATGCAAATTTAATGAATGACCAGACTTCAGTAAAATCAATTTTCTTATCGTTGATGCTTTTGGGTTTGCGTTCTTCTCTTGTACACAGATACTATCAGTCTCTTCCACCTATAACCAAAGCTTATGGGACTGCATGCTTGATGGTAACTGTTGCATGTCAAATTGGGCTACTCCATCCTGAACTAATTGGACATGCACCTGAGGTGACATTTTGGCGTTTCCAGGTATGTAACTTACTTCTTGCTAATGCTTTTAGATACTTATACACAGATAGTTTCTCGTTTGTGTGTGGGTACCCTATGCCTTTGTTCATCTATATTAACTTTGTATCAAAGCTTGTCATGTTGAAAGATGTAAGGCAATAAATTAGTTGTCCTTCTGATTGTTGTTTGGAATCTTCTATAATTCTGCACAAGTATGCTACCTTATGAAGGCACTAATTGGTTAGACTTTTGTGATACATTTCGATGCTACAATCCTGCTAGCTTTGAGATACTTGTACACGGATAACTTCTCGTTTGAGTATGAGCTCACTATTCCATTCTTATTCTGTATTGTATCTAAGCTCTTCATAAAAAATGTGCTGGCAATAAAATAGTCGTTCTTCTGATTATTGTTTGGAGTTTTCTATAAGTCTGCATACTTAGTGATTACTTATACTGCCTTTTGGCAGGATTAGCACAAATGTAACTATTAAATTAGTTAGTTGGATTTTTGTGATACAATTTAAATATACCTGCTGTCTTTCTTTCACTGTTTGGGGAATGCCACAAGAAAAAAACTTTTATAGTGAAGTGTATTAGTGACTAAATATCCTATAGACCCTCTTTACCGACAAACAGGATTGGCTAGTTGACATCTATGGATTTCACATGTGATGTCTTACTCCAACTTCCACCCACACTCGACTCCAATCTTGGTCCCACTGCATATCCACATTAATCTTTCGAGATAAAGACTACATTGGGCACAATTTAACCAAAAAACCACGCAGTATCGTGCAAGGGAAAATTTCTGAATGTATCATGGAGGATTACTGGTTACTTCATGACTTATACTGCAGGATTAGCTACACAATGAGCTCATTGATCTCCTAGAGAACCATACACACGAAGTAAATGGATATTTTTAGGAACTGCAAATGTAACATTTGGCAAGAAGATGCATATTTTTTCAAGAGTATGTTGATCATAGTTCTGCTTAATTTCCTCTTGAAACTTAAACTTTGCAAATCCTAGTATGTGAGTTGTGGCTATTTTCTGTTCAGAACTCTGACACTGCGTCTTTATAATGGAAAATAAACAGCAATTTAGAACAATAATATAAGAATCAAGCAGTGAGAAAAGGAATCAGCAAACACTTAAGTTGCATTTGGAATTTGGATTGGAGGATTTGAGGGAAGGATTTCAAATCCATTAAGCTTGTTTGGATCGAATCGTTCGACAATGTATTTGAAAACTTGAGCACTCATTTTCAGTTATTTTTTTGTTATTAGATCTTAAATCCTTCCCATTTAGGTTTTCATTTGGAGTCGTTTCAAATCCTTCTCATTTGGAATTATTTTAAATCCATTCATTTCAAATCCTTCAATCCAAACGAACCCTTAAGGAAGCCATCATATTCGCTTTTCCTCCCAAAATAAATAAAGAGAAAATTACATCAAAATTCAAGATTGTCTTGGTTAAGAGAAACTACGAGATGAGGTTCTTTACTTTTAATGTTCACACCTAAGACTCTGAAGAGAGATTTCAGTCTACGAGACTGAGTGCTGCCGAATCTTGCAAGCATTTGTATGACCTTTGAAGCAGGGAGAGACTGGATGGCAGAAACTGTTTCTTACCTATGTTGATAGTGGTGCTGAAATTCTCACTTCATCAAATGCATGTGTGATATTTTTTCTCATTTAAAATATACTGCACCGACATTGTCCCATTCCCCTTTTTTCTTACTCTATTTTAGAAATTAACGAGTTTAGAAATTATTTACTGGAATCAATTTTTGAATTGGCACATCTTGGGATATTTTCTGCAACATGTATATTCTCTGATACCCTTCCAATCTTATCGGCAGGTGTGGCGACTAATTACCAACTTCTTTTTTCTTGGCAAGTTTTCGATCAATTTTGGGATTCGGCTCTTAATGATGTATGGAACACTAAATCCTGATTATATATTGACACGATTAATGATCTAGATTTGAGTCCCATGCTTTGTGGCTGGCACTGCTGCAGAAACTTATGCAACTTAGTTGTGCTATGTTTCTACTACTGAGATTTTGTGGTATAATGCTTTCATTATGACTTTTGTTTTCGTAGAGCAAGATATGGAGTTCAACTGGAAACTGGACCGTTCCAAAGACGCACAGCTGATTTCTTGTGGATGATGTTGTTTGGAGCTCTCTCTTTATTGGTATGTGTGTGTGTGTGTGTGTTCATATGTGCGGTATCTGCAATTACGTCTGCATGCCCTAGTCTTCGTAAAGAATATTTGAAGGAGAGAACACAGTTTCTGTTTAAACTCTATCTCAAGCTTATAAATTTGATATTTCCTGTGCAGTGGGAGTTAGTTAACTCGACTTGTATTTGTGTTTGTTACCTTTAAATTATATTTACTCTCATTTCCGATTAGCAATCTCTACGATCGTAATGTTGTCTTCAGTTTGAGTTCTCACACTCATCTAAGTGCTTTTAATTTTCCACGTCGTTGTTGTTGTTGTTACCCCCATATTTTTTATAAGTAACCATTTCCTGTTTGTTTAGGTTTTATCTGCCATACCATTTTTCGAGTCTGCATTTTTAGGGATATCTCTTGTATTCATGCTTCTGTATATCTGGAGTAGAGAATTCCCCAACGCCACCATCAACTTATATGGTCTTCTCGCTCTTAAGGTATTTTACTTGTGACCTCTACAACAATTTTTTTACTTAATTCTCTTTTGACGATGGGCTTGTAAAATGTAATATTTACATTTTCCTCTCAGGCATTTTATTTGCCGTGGGCAATGCTCTGTTTAGATGTCATCTTTGGTTCTCCGATTGTGCCGGATCTTTTGGGTATTATTGCTGGCCATCTTTATTACTTCCTAACAGTATTGCATCCGCTTGCTGGTGGGAGGAATATACTGAAGACGCCATACTTTATGTATCCTTTTATTCGGCATTATTTAGTATGATTTATCGTATCTGCTAGCTAAATAAAAAAAAAAGGTAACATGCGTGCTTATACTTGTGCAAGCCTGCACATTGCAAATTTGAATCCCCTATATTCTACTGCTTTTCTAAGATCATCAATACGCCAAGTGTACATTAATGGTGTCATTTTGTACATGTGTCGTGCATTGATGATTTTTGAGTAGTCGATGAAATGGAACACCATTTTCAAGTATATGGATCTCATTTATGCAGCTTGTCTAATGATGGAAGCTTTAAAGTTATCTGGTATTTTGGCTTCTGTTTATCTGAATCCTATTAAACCTAATTATCTCGTATTCAAACAGGAAAAATCACGAAAAAATATATTTTTATTGATTTCTAATTATTTCCTTAACTAGCATTCAAAGTCAAAAAATAGTTGCAAGGTGGAGAATCGGCGCTCCGGTGAACAATGCTCCTCAGGCGGACAGGACTTCTGGTGTGGCATTTAGAGGGAGATCTTATCGTCTTAATGGATAATAACACTCATGGTGTTCGTTATTCCTTTAAAGCTGCTATTGGTAAGAAAAGTGAGTTTCTTTTTACTCCGGCTAACTAAATGTAATTCGGACTTACGGGTTTGGGTAGCAGAACTTGTGAAATTTATTTGCTGCAGCCGTTAAGGCAAAACCATCTTTTATATAGAAAAAAACAAAGTAAATATAAGGTAGAGTGATATCAGTGCTTTTTCTGGATTATTGATGATGGTATACTTGCAAATTTCGTTTGAACTATTTTACTACATTTTGATATATCTTTCCGAAGTGGAATTTGGGTTGTTTGTGACGGACTAGTTTCGCTGTATAAAACAATGGATTCGGATTCTGGAAGAATGGGATTCAAAATTCATGTTACAAACAACTACGTCAAAGATGATGTTAACACATTAAAAATAGGGTGAATTATGGATACCTCCTCTTAAGGTTTGCTCTAATCACAGCAAACTATTTGTTTAAGAAATTACAATTACTCTCCTTTTGATGATTGTATGCAAATTATAATGTGCAGATTTAACCGTTAATAAAAACGAGGATAAATTACAAACAATTCCTTGAGGTGTATATATAAGGATGGAAATCGGACGGAACTGATCGAAAATGACTTTTATAGAAAATTTCCATTTTTTTTGGAACATAAAAATGCGTTCCAATTAACGTTTGGGGAATTCAAAAATCCATTTTGATTTTGGAATGTCTTTATACGGCGGAATTTTGAAAATTGCATTAACTCATTTTATTTTTCCAAATCCGGATGCAGTGGGAATTCTAAGATTTTTTTTTTGCATTAATTTGGAATTTGGGTGGGCTAAATAATAAAAACAAACATCTCGAAGTGAGAATGTATTCATGCAAAATATTTTAATTAATTGCTCATATATGAAAAACAAACAACTCGAACCGAGTATGTTGAAGTTAACTAATGCCGAATGAGCTAATTAACCGGACATCCGACGACCTGCAGCTGAAAAAAAAAAAAAAAAACAAAAAGGATGTCAACTAATGTAAAGTTAATTAATGTTGAGTCAGCTAATCGTAGTTCGGACGATCCGCCATCAGAGGAAAAAAATAAAAGGTCGAATGTCAACTAATGTTGAAGTTAACTAACATTTTAAGTTAACTAATGCTGAGTGAGCTAATTAATTGGAGATCCGACGACTCTCCGCCGAAAACAAAAAAGAAAAAAAAAAAAAGATATCAACTAATGTAAAACTAACTAATGTTGAATCAGCTAATCGGAGCTCTGACGACACCCACCACCGGAAAAAAATTAAAAGAAAAAAATATAGAATGTCAAATGTCAACTAATGTTGAAGTTAACTAATGTTGAGTCAGTTAATCGGAGCTCCGACAACCTAGACCACCACTGCAAAAGAAAAATAAAAACAATTCGGGGGTGAGAAAGACCTGATCGGGTCGGATTGGCTTGGTGGGCAGGTGGGGTGCCGGGTGTGATGGGTGGGTTGGGCTTATCTCAAATAAAAATATGAGGGTTATTTTAGAAATTCATATTTTTGTGGATTTATTTAAAATAAAAGTTAAAGAGTGAGTTGATTTGTAGTAAAATTTCATTATACGACATACCTCAAATTCACCATAAATTAATTGATTTATTTAAAAAAAGAAGGAAAAAAAAAATATGGCTTGGCTGAAATGTAGGAGTTTGAGTGGAAAGTATGTGGAGCGCTTATGGAGGATCATGCAATGCCTCTCTCCACTCACTTCCTCACATTAACTACTATTTCAATTACTCTATTTTTCTCTAATATTTAACCTAACTCAATATATATACTCTACTCACATCTCTTCCTCTATATGTGTCTCTCTATTTGAGGAGTTAATTTGGAACAAGAAACAAGAGATAAAGAAAACAAATTAAAAAAAATGTCGTGGCAAACTTACGTTGACGATCATTTGATGTGCGACATCGAGGGCCAGGCTGGCCTCCGCCTCGCCTCCGCCGCCATCATGGGACACGACGGCTCCGTTTGGGCTCAGAGCTCCGCCTTCCCTCAGGTTTTTCTCACTTACATCTTTCAATCGAATCAAATACACCTCCACAATGAAAAACGTTCTTGCACGAAAGGCGAAATCCTCTGGCCTGACAAGTTTAATTGGAGGATGTAAATCATGTTGACTCAACAGCCCGTTAGGATAGTGGACCCAATGAAACGTACTATTGATTATATATTTATATCTATTGTATGATGAAATGATATCTCGCGTATTTCATCAGATGTAGAATCTATATAAGAAGACCTTGTAGAACATATGGAATCATAAGATTTAGTATTCTTTTTTCTTTTTTAAAAAACGACAACCCTTGTTTTTCTCGCATTATATTTATTTATGTCATGGGAATTAATATATGATTTGTTTGAGATGAATGCAGTTGAAGCCCGATGAGATAACGGGCATAGTGACGGACTTCAACGAGCCGGGGTATCTGGCCCCGACAGGGCTATTCGTTGCCGGAGCAAAGTACATGGTCATCCAAGGAGAGCCTAATGCTGTCATTCGTGGCAAGAAGGTATATACATAAATACACTAAATCATCAATTCTTTCTTGAAATTCAATTATTAATAATTCAAGAATTATATATGTTTTTTGACTTTTTAAATTTTTTTTAATAAAATAGGGGTCTGGGGGAATAACAATAAAGAAAACTGGACAAGCATTTGTTTTTGGGCTGTACGAGGAGCCAGTGACACCTGGACAGTGCAACATGGTTGTTGAAAGGCTTGCTGATTATCTCATTGACCAGGGCCTCTAGATCATCATCCATCATATATATATATATATATATATATATATATATATATATATATATATATATATATATAGGCCCTCTATCAACTATTTTACCTTTTATTGTGGTTTGATCTCTTTAGTCTATAATTTTTTGTTTCTTTTGTTTAATTTATGCAGGCCTGTGTCTTATACAGACAGGCCTTGCGTCTTCTTTTAAACTAGGATTTTGGATCAAGAAGACAATAAAGAGAAGAATAAATGTTGAGCTCGTTACGTTTTTATTAGTTTGTTTAGAATTTTTATTTATTTATTTATTTAAATCTTATGTAATATCTTCATACTCTGAGGGTTCAAGTTCTACCAAATGGTTGATATTTGGACCAATTTGTGTAGGTTGAATTATATAATTATCTCGTTGGAACGATGTATTAGGAAGTGGCAGCTCGTTACTTTATACAAATGTGTTTTAATATGCTTCTTTTATAAATTTACCAGTATTCTTTCTCGTGCGATGCACGGGATATATAACACTTTTAAAAGTGAACAAATAATTAATTTAATATGTGACAATAACAATTATAATAATAACAAAATTTATTAGTGATATTTATATTACAGTAACTACATCATGATGCATACAAATTTGATAATATATTATAAACCTATTCAGCAACAGATTATATAAACTCCATTTTTCTAATATGACATTGATTGTTAAGTAAATGAATCAATTAATAAATAAAAAAACAAAAAATAAATAAAAAAAAATCGTCGAGGAAAATAATAGGAAAAAAAATTATTTTTAAGCGGCCGTTCATAGGAAAGCTGAATAATAAAAAAATAGTAGAGAAAAAAAATTACTAAAATTTCCTTAGGGTTAACCCTATCGTTTCTTTCTTTTATATATAAGTAGGGGTGAAAGTCGGATGGATTGGCTCGAAATTAGCCTTTTCGGAAAATTCCCAAAAAAAATCGGACGTACAAAATCAATTCCAATTACAATTCCAAAAATTTCGGAATCTTATAATTCATTCTGATGCTAAAATGATGATGCTAATGTGTAGCTCACCTAGGGGGTATGAGAAATGAGTTGGGAAAGCAAAGCGGATCAATAGCTTGATAACTCGATGATCCTGAGGTCCCTGCGAAAAGAGCACACGTGAACTAAGCGGGGGGTTGATCCGGCGGAAACCCCTCCGACGCTCAAGTCAGATGTACGGATCGTAGAGAGAATAGAGAGAATAAAACTCGAGGTGAATTGTCAATAATGAGAACGTACCTTTCCAAATGAATAAACCGTCTATTTATATATCGGTGATTGGGTTGGATTTACTTTGTTGGGCCCAAGCCCTACTTTGAAGGTGTTTGGGCTTTCGTGTAGTGGGCCTAATTAGTAGATAAATTTGAGGGCCCATTGGGCCGGCCCATTTAGGTATATCACATTCCAATTCCAACAGGCCGGTATTTTGGAATTTCGGAAAAAAATCGAAAATCACATAAGCTTTAAAATTTCAAAACTTAATAGGATTTTTCGAAAATGTTCATAATTTTCCAAAAATAAGAACATCCCACGTTGATAAAAGTAAAACTAATAATAACTAAATTTTAGTTCAAAAACATAAATAAAAATAAACACAACATAATATCCAATAAAACTTCTAACAACAATTCATTATCTCAAAATCCTAAAACAAAACTTATAGGTGTATATTTTGGAAAATTAAGTATTATATAATATATATTAACAAATCAGAATTTTTCGGAATAAAATTTAGAAATTAAATCGGATCGGGAATCGGAAATTTCAAAATTATTTTATATAATTCCAATTCCAATCCAAAAAAATCGGAAAAATTCAGAAATCGGAATTTTGGAAGTCGGAATAAAAAAAAGTTGTTCCAAAATTGGAACTTTTCGCATCGGAACCGGCGGAAATTGAAATTTTTGTTCCAACTTGCACCCCTATATATAAGATATAATAAGGGTTAAATACACTTTACATCCCTGAAGTTTAGCCTATGTAACACTTACCCCATTAAAGTACCATTTGTAACACGTACCCCTCAACATCAATTATTTTATATTTTCAAATTTAAAACATAATAAACATAACAATCTAATAATTATTGGATCATATAAAATTCAAAAGTAACTACAATTAAATTATTTTAAAAAGTAATATATATTATACAATAATGAATGAAAATATATTTTAAGCAATTAGTGAACTAAAATAAATTTAAATACTTTTGGCTTTTTATTATGTTTGCCTTTATTGAACGGTAAACATATTAATATTACCCTATTACACAAAAATAGGGATTTTTGTTGTGTTAACATTACTGTGCTAGAGAGTAATATAATAATATTAATGTGTTAAACAGCAATATAGTTTATATGATCGACTGTCAACCACAACAATATTACTGTTTAGACGGGCCAAAAATGTTGAAGAAAACAAAATTTCAAAAAAAGAAAAGAAAAGGTCAACGTCGCCGGGGACCGACGGTGACGGGCGAAATTATAGTCAAAATTGAGTTAGGGGTCAAAATTGAATACTTGTTGACATCTGGGGCCAAATTGAATTAAATGATAAAGTTGGAGCATTTTAAAATATGATGGGGTATTTTAGTATTTTACCTCTGAACATTGTGTTGATTTTTTTTTAAAGTTTTTTGTGTGAACCCCTTTATGAATAAGTAGCCCATGATGAGCTTATTTGCAATATATATATATATATATATATATATATATATATATATATATATATATATATATATATATATGGAGTTAATATGCTTAGGTCTCTCCTAGCAAACTAAATTAGAACTAAATGACAACCTCATACTATTTTTTTTTACATACACCCCAATTTTAAAATAATAAAATGATTCACATCCTTAATTTTTTTTTCTCCAACTTGCCTTTATACTATAATAAATATAACCTCTATTTACATTTCTCCAAACCAGATTTCTCTCTCTCTCTCTCTCTCTCTCTCTCTCTCTCTCTCTCTCTCTCTCTCTCTCTCTCTCTCTCTCTCTCTCTCTCTCTCTCTCTCTCTCTCTCTCTCTCTCTCTCTCTCTCTCTCTCTCTCTCTCTCTCTCTCTCTCTCTCTCTCTCTCTCTCTCTCTCTCTCCTCCCTCCCTCCCTCCCTCCCTCCCTCCCTCCCTCCCTCCCTCCCTCTCCTCGCTCGCTCGCTCTCTCTCTCTCTCTCTCTCTCTCTCTCTCTCTCTCTCTCTCTCTCTCTCTCTCTCTCTCTCTCTCTCTCTCTCTCTCTCTCTCTCTCTCTCTCTCTCTCTCTCTCTCTCTCTCTCTCTCTCTCTCTCTCTCTCTCTCTCTCTCTCTCTCTCTCTCTCTCTCTCTCTCTCTCTCTCTCTCTCTCTCTCTCTCTCTCTCTCTCTCAGTTATAGTGGGATGGTTATGACGGCTATATTGTTTTGGAGGTTGTTATGGGGCTGGTCACATAGGCATTTTTTAGATCGGATCTTGATGAGGGACGGCGGTCGTTCTGGTTGCTGGTGGCGGCAGTAGTTCTGGTTGTTGGGGGCGGCAGTGCTTTTGGTCGATGGCGACGGCGGTGATTTTCTCTGGCGGTTGCGTTGATTTTGGTTGAAATTTGATGTATGTAGGGTTTGGAGGAAGAGGAAAGGCTAGTTAAGATGGAGAGTGTGACGAAGAGGAAGAAGGAGAAATGTTCGAGGATTATGGGCAGATTCGTTGATCCATTTTCATAATTGGAGGTGGTGGCAGATCTCGGGTTATATGGATGAGTACGAATGACTATGCCTGTCTACGAATTACTATGAATGTCTATAAAATTGGTGGCGGCTAGGGTTCAAAATGGGTTTGACGGCGAAAGATGTTGGATGTTAGGGTTTCATGGCGGCTGGAAGTTGTTGGGTGATAGGGTTTGCTGTGTTTACCAGTCAACGGAGCGAACAAAAAAATTTAGGGAAACAAAATTCGGAAAAAAAATCAACTCCCGAGACCGGTGGTCAACTGGTCAAAGGCGGAAAAAGAATTAGAAAAAAAAAAGAAATTCTAAAGAAAAAGTCAAAAATTGGTAAAAATGGGGGTAATGTAATATATATTTTTTTAGGGCGAATGGCAAAAAGGCCCATCACATGGGACTTAAATGCATTTTGGTCCATAAAAAGAACAGTCTCTCAATTAAACCCATCCCCTTGTCTTTAGTCTAAAATACCATCAATAATATAATTCTTATCAATTCCACCAATTATGCTCTAACTTCCTTAATATTACACATTGACTCCGGATTTAAACAAATATATCACATTAACCCCCAAAACTTTTTTTTTTCCAAAAAATAATTTTTTTTCTGAAATGTTTTTTTTTTCTGAAATATTAATTAAAATATATTTTTTTCTATGAAAACAAAAATTCAAAAAAAAAAAAATGTCAACGCCGGAGACCGGCGGTCAACGGTGGTTGACCGGTCGGAAAAAAATTTCAGGAAAAAAAAAGTTTTCTAAAAAAAAAAAACAAATCAACGCCGGAATCTGGCCAGAAAAAAAAATATTTCAGAAAAAAAAATTATTTTCTGAAAAAAAAAATTTTGGGGGATAACGTGATATATTTGTTGAAATCTGGGGTCAATGTGTAATATTAAAGAAGTTAGAACATAATGGGTGGAATTGATAAGAATTAGGGTTAAAATTGGGGTTAAAATTGGGGTCAAAATTGAAATTAGGGTTAAAATTGGTTAATTGATGAAATTGGGCTAAATTGGGGTGTAAATCATGAAATTGGAGTTGAATTGGGTTTCAATGAATTGGGGATAATTTTGGTCTATATAAAAAGATTTTTCTTATTTGCAAATAAGTTTGAATGGGTTGAATTTATTTGAAAGACAAAAAAATTGAATGCCCCTCTTTTAATTAAGTGCCCTTGTCATGGCCCTATTTGCCATTACCCCATTTTTTTAAAATCAAGATAAATATGCAAATATTGTTAAGTTAAGATTTTCATGGATCGGATAAAATTGATATATTTATACTATGGGTGGTGTTTTTAAGTAGATGGGTGTTTTTATAGACCTATTTTTAGTGTAAATACATATGCAATTAAATTTGGCTCAACATGCAATTCGCCATTGTGATATATCATATATGGTACATGGAATCCGAATATAAGTAGAATCACGTGTAGTAACTATATGTTGCGTAATCACGTGCTGTCCATCTTCGGAACCTTACAAGAATTTCATAAGTTTATCTGCTAAAATGTTCACGAGCAACTCCAGTAGTTGTGCTATATGCTAAATTTCAGTAAATTTTACAACTTTTACTGAAAATTAGAGCTCCAGTAACTCTATTATATGATAGGCCACATGGCATATTATAAATTCGGCTTGTCAAATTTGAAACACCAAGAAGATGAAATGGCAAAATTATTTTCGTAAAATCAAATTAAATCACAGTACAATTGTAAAATGGGCGTTGAAATATAACACTTCAAATATAATTATTTAATTGAAATTTAAATTATTATTATTTTAAATAATTTTTTTTATTATATCATCAAATATGTGAAATATAATAATAAAATGTAAAATCATGTATTTAAAAATATATTGGAATGAATAGTGATGTTTTAAAGTGATGTATTAAAATATAAACAATCACTGTTGGAGTGAGTCAGATAAAGTAGTGTACTACAACATCGTTCACTGTTTATAATTTAATAAGAAGTAATAAATTTTAACCCAAGTGCTGAATTTGCTCTAATGTTTATAATTTAATAAGAAGTAATAAATTTTAACCCAAGTGCTGAATTTGCTCTAATGCAAGTTTGTTCAAACATTAATTGTTTGTAATAAATTTTCCATAATGAAGGGGGGAAAAAAGAAGAAGAAGGAACACGGTAGTCTGTTATAGTGTGTTGCGATCAAAGTTTTGTTTTGGAAAGTCATCTAATTGGACTTGACTATATTAAATTCATACTAGACTTGTTTTGGAAATGGACTATGTACTAAACCCCTGAAAATTAAGTATTATATAGGGACAATTTGCTAAATATCTCTAAGCTCTAATTGTGACAGATCAATATTTGTAATTTGCTGAAAGTCTTGTGTTCATCAAACTCTCCACATTCCATCAGATCCTCTCCAAGCTGCGTTGCACTCTGTTAAACATGCTCTATCCCTACTTCACGCTGCTTTCATCATTGAAAAATTCTGCCACACAACCACTCGCAGGCGCACACACATAATCACACATCAGACATAAGCAACCACACACACACACACACATACGATTTGGGTTACACTCATTCATCTTTCGGTGTAACCTAATAATCATGAAAATCAAACGAAAAAAAATATGAAGAATTGTTCGGTAATGGTGATGGTAATGTTGGTAGTGATACGCACCAGAGATTTTTTTTTTTCTTCAGTGTATTTAAGTAAGTTATGCAAATAAGTTGTCTAAGCTGTGTAATTTCGTTGTCTAAGTTGTGTAACTACGATGTATGTGTAAGTTGTGTATGTGTGTGAGAAACATGTATTATTGTTTTAATTTTTTCTTCATTGTATTTTAACTAAGTTATTATTTATTAATATAACTAAGTGGTGCACCTAAACTGTGAATATATAGTGGGAATCATTTATTCTTGTTTTAGTTTTTCCTTCACTGTATATTAAGTTATTAACTAAGTTTGTTACTATTAATATAACTAAATTGTGCAAATCACCGCGTTGTCGTCACTGTTAATTTCGTCAGCGATTCCATTAAAGGCGGAGCACATAGAGACCTTTAGTAATAAGAAAAAATTCGCCTGTGCTTATAGTTATGGAAAATATTTTTGAGTCGCCTCTAAGTAATTTCCCCTATTATATAATGTTTTTAATATTTCTGTTCAAAACAATAATGTCACGTACAGACACTAAATTATCCAAACTTTGACTTATAAACATTAATAGGAATTAAAAACCCAATTCCACATGGCTCTCTAAACACAACCAAAATATGGTACATAATTTAATTTGTCAATTTTCAACTACAACTATCCGACAGGTCTTATCCAAAAGATAGCCAATAATACATTAGTGAGAGGGACACACCCAATTAATACCTGCATACCCTATTTTTCACTAACATAAAAGTCGTCACTTTGCATCCTCAAAACACAAAACACGCTTTCCGCCGTCACGGGACTGAACTCGCCGTAATGTGGGCCCCAATCAACCTCCCGCAGGCAAGGGGCCTCGGCGGCGACGGAATCCTCAGACAACTGAGCCCGCCGCCGTGCACCGCCGAGCAGTCCGGCTCCGGCCGCTGCATCTCCTTCCCGGGAATGCAATTAAACGAGAAATCAAAACCCACATTTCGAAAAAACAGCTTATTACAATCTTGGCTCAACCCGGAGAAGAAATTGGCCGCCACCGTCAAATTCAAGAGGCTCCGCAAAGAACATACCAAATCCGGCAACTCCCCGGACAGCTTGTTGTGCGCGAAATTCAAAACCTCAATCCCAGACAAACAAGACAATGAATCCGGCAAGTGGCCCATCAGAGAATTCGAACTCACATCAAGAACCTGCAAATCGTTCCACATACCGAGTCCTTCGGGTATGCAACCGGTCAGCTGATTGTTGAGGAACAGGATTTCCTTTATCCCCATATACCCCAAGCTGAAAGGAATATTCCCGGTGATTCTATTATTCGCCAGGTTTATCACGGACGCCGGAGAATTCCCTATATTCTGGGGGAGTTCGCCGGAGAATTCGTTGTTGTTGAGAAATATGGCGTCGAGTTTCCTGTTGAACAGATCTTCCGGGATTTGGCCGGAGAATGAGTTGTACCTGATGTCTAAGTAGACGAGGTTGGGAATGTAGAGCACCGCCGCCGGAAAAGGGCCGGAGAAGCGGTTGTTGCTGAGGTCCAGTTCGGTGAGGGAAGTGAGTTCTCTGATGGACGACGGCACGCCGCCGCTGAACCTGTTGCTGTTGAGGTGGAGAATGGACAAATCTGTGAGGAAGGAGAGTTCTCCGACGAGGGTTCCTTGCAGATTGGCGTGGTTGAGATCTACGGCGGAGACAACTTTGCCGGCGGGGTTTCCGATGAAATCCCGTGAATCTGAACAGAATATACCTCTGTAAGAACATACATTCGGGCCGACCCATGATTTTGTAACCCCGAGTGGATCGTCTGTAATGGCGGATTTCCATGCCTGGAGGGCATTGTATGCCCTGTTCATGTCTGAAGCGGAAGGAGTGATTCTTCCTCCGCCGATCCAGACACCGCCGCCGCCAATGCCGCCGGCGCCGCCGATGCCTACACCGCCACCGACAATTAGTGCGGCTTCGGTGGCAATAAAAATGTGGAGGAGAAAAAATGGGAGAAGGGAATTAGTATTGTCCATGTGTGGTGGGTTATTTTCAGTGAACTGTGAAAGTGAAGCTTTTACGTAATTGATTGGGTTTGCTTGTAAGCTTGTGGGAATTAGGTTGCAGCATTAATGAATATGAGTGAAGCTAGTGGGATATTTTAATTAATGTTTGTTTTTGGATCAAATTTATTTATATATTTATTTATGGATTTTTATTTTGGTGACTAATAAGTGTAATTAATTACTAACTTGTACTAGAAAATTATCACAAGTCCCCCGAGTAGTATTATGACTCCTTACAATAATAGTAGTTTCTTCACTAACAAAAAGTATTTAATGTTTACTCCATCCTTTTCTTATTAGTTGTCATATTTGTTAGTTGTGCACATGTAGGTACTGGCAATCGGTTTACGTGAACCGAGCTTGGGTCGGCTCAAACTCACATACCAGCAGACATCGTTACTATAGACTCAAACTCATATACCATCGGACCTTATTAGTATAAGCTCATGTATTTTTTTCAGGTTTCAAGTTTATATCGGGCCTAATTACTATAGAACTTAATGACTAAAAAAAAATCTTATGAAAAACAAGTGATAAACAAGATTACCTCCATTGAAACCAAAGAAACCCTAAACGATCTTTGCAACTTATTGGAAAAACTTAGAAACAAGACTTAAAGAACTAAAAAGAGATATGTTGTAATATTTACTTAATCGGTCGGACTTTATTTGGGTTGAGCCATGGAAGGCTCAAACTCAGCTCATAAATAAATCGAATTAATAAAATAGCTCAAACTCGACCTGACTCACTAAAACGTAGGCTCAAATCAAATATAATCGGGCCGAGCCATCGGGTTTCAATTAGGCCCAACTCAATTGTCGGTCTTACATGTACGGTTATCAATTGGGCAATATGAGTCGAGCTTGGATTGGCTCAAGTCCACATAATGGTTAGAGTATATGACCAGTAAGCCAACTTGAGGTTGTGGTTTTTCATGTACTTGTCTAAACAATCTATTTCACATTAATAATAAAACTCTTTTTGGCATTCTATATCTATTATTGTCCCTTGCATGTGGATATATATAATACTTACAGTTACTCTATTTACTATTAAATGATCTAGTTGAATCATGAGATAATTTAATAAGAGTAATGTAACGGTTAAATTAGTTCATAGTCAACGGGTTACGCCATTAATGAGGATACCGACATTTCTCATTTGAGACTAGCATTTTGTGTATGTGTACTGCATCTCATCAGTAATCGGTATTGTAATATCGACATACATAAATGGTGCTCAATTCTTAAGAGCACCAAACATCACTATAAATCTCCACGTGTTCAATGGTGTTCAATGAACTCCCTCATCCTATAAATCTCCACGTGGTTCCCAATAATCGAAAGATTTCTATGATATAGTTTTACACCATTAATTCTTAAGAGCCCAAACATCACTGTGACTTCACTAGAGGACCAAACAATATCATGACTTGTCCCTGAGTCTCATCGAAGACCGCTCCAAGGAGCAATGTCCGTGTAATAAAAAACTAGTGTGAAGTCTGTGTATTGTAGTAGGGGGTTCGATCGCTTGGTTAGTCATGGATGTCCTCTGTGTTCTTATAGTTTATATTCAACAGAGTCTCTGGCCAGAGTTGATTGTGTGATGATCATGGAAATGTGTTTCTCTAAGTCATACACAAATAGATTATATTACTAGGAAAATTAACACAATTCAATCGCGACATATGTATCGAAGGATCGTACTATACGTTAACTATATCACACGGTTCTTGCAGACACTTTATTTGTATATAGGGAATCATGACGCATAGTTACCAGAGGTCAATCTTAATGTGTTGGGCAATTAACTTGAAATGTGTTTCATCTTAATAATAACTCTACGAACGAGTTTGAATCACAATAAGCTATGGGCTCACGGCTAGCTTACAACTGAACCACTGAGGGTTACACTTCCCGTTTCCTAGAGACCCTTGATTACAACGAGCTATGATTAAGTTGTTAATCGTACTATAGTTGGATATCAATACGATATGAATCCGAAATACGTAATTGTGAATTATGAATTAGAATAAATATGGAGAGAATCTGTGGAGATTTAGAGAGCTTTCTAAATTGGAAATGTTTCTCAATTTAGCAGGTGACTGAATCGAAAATTTCCAGTTTTTTAAATTGAAAAATTTCGAATGGCACTCGTATTAACTTGAAATTTATGATCTTCAGAAATATATAATTTTTATATTTTTCCGAGCATTCGGAAAATTAATACAATAATATGATTGTGTTAACAACAATATTATTGTCTGGAATAATAAAATTAATATTAATTAGAGTCAAGACAGTATTTTTAATATTGACACAGTAATATTATTGAAAAGAGTTTTCATTAAAAAAATCAAAATAAAAAAAATAAATACCAATTGTCAATGTCGGAAACCGCCGGAAAAAAAATCGAAACAAAAAAAAAAAAAAAAAAAAAAAAAAAAAAAAAAAAAAGAGTCAACGGCAACTGACCGGTGGTCACCGACAATTACTGTCAAAATCGGGTTAGGGGTCAAAATTGGTTAATTGATAAAATTTGGCTAAATTAAACTTTAAATCATAAAATTATGTATAAATTAGAGTTTCAAGGAATTACAAGTAATTTTAGAATAAAGTTTTCCTTAGTTGCAAATAGGTGTTGAATAGGTGGATATATTTGAGAGAGAACTGGTCCAGCTACAATCCGGCCTTATAACCAATGATATATATATTATACACGTATATATCTCTCATTCCAGCTAAATTATATCAAATTGGTAACAACTGGTCCTCTAAAATTGATTTTTTTTACACTATCGAAGCAATATGTCAAGTTTTTTTTTACCTCAAGTTGACATATGGCAAAACATTTGCAAATTTCATCCAGAATGTTGAAAATACAATTGTGACAGATTACAGAGATCATGAAAACTCTGAAAACCACAAAAATGTTAAATTACAAACCATAAAATGAAGCAAGGCATTTATGCGCTTCGTGCCAATTATTCATCTAAAACATATCCTTATTTTCAACGAAGTGTCGTAAAGATGTAGTAGCTCAACAAATTTCAAAAAATAGAGGACATCAGGGAAAGTTTTTCATGATCAGATCTTCATTTTGAATGGAACCTTCTGCTAATCGCATCATAGCTTGGCAGATGAAGAACTGCAAACCAAGAAGCAAGTAAGAAACACAGGATACATATATATATATGGAGGGAGAGAGAGAAAGAGAGAGAGGGAGGGGGAGAGGGAGGGGGAGGGAGAGAGAGAGAGAGAGAGAGAGAGAGAGAGAGAGAGAGAGAGAGAGAGAGAGAGAGAGAGAGAGAGAGAGAGAGAGAGAGAGAGAGAGAGAGAGAGAGAGAGAGAGAGAGAGAGAGAGAGAGAGAGAGAGAATTAGTTACCATCGCCATAAGATGCCATTGTGAGGGGAGAAGATATAATCTTTTGCGCAGTCTTAGCGATATCTTGTGCCGTAATTTCATCAACGGCCTTCAAGAAATGCTCCACGGGTTTCCTAAATATGCAAAACAAATTAGTGATTTTATTATTTGCCTCAACAAGGGCAATAATAACACTGAAAACTCTGCTGAATCAAAATAAACTCAGGCGAATAAATTATTTTCCACATTCAAAGGACAAGTACACCAATCCAGGGTATATAATAGCCTCCCGTCATTAAATCAAGAGAGTATGTCAACTGATAGGGAGAGAATGGTTTAATGTTTCCTTTTTTCAACAGGTTTTATGACCGAGCTGAATACATATATCTAAGGTCATATATATCTTCATATCTCTCAAAGTAACTGAAAAATGGATTTTCTCGATCTTCAGAATCAAATATAATTCCATTAAGTTGGTAATGTCAATAAGAAAAGCCTCAAATGTTTACTGCTACACTAGCCTACCTATTATAATTCCTTCAAAGTCGATCACATAACTTTTCCACTTAATAAACTTTTCTGCTTCTTGTGGATGGTTCTTGTTTTAAAGGGTAATTTACGTCTAACCCCCTGGGGTAAGGTCAAATTACGAAAACATCCCTCATGTTTGGGTAACTACAACCACCCTTCAACTATGAATCTTCTTACACGTCCCACCTTTATGAAGTCAAATTCAACATAATCTTCTAGATTCCATGGAATATTCTCCAGTTTGTACTCGTTTTGTACAAAAATACAGTTTCTGATGCACAAGCCAAAAAGACACATCTTATGATCATCTTGTTTCAAAATGTAGAGCTCAAATGGGGTAAAACGGGTACAAGTTGGAGAACATGCAACATAATCTAGAAGATTTTCACTAAATTTGACACCGCAAGGGTGGACGTATAAGAAGATTCATAGTTGAGTGACGGGTGGTTGTAATTATCCAAACATGAGGGGTGTTTTCGTAATTTAACCTTACCTAAGGGGGTGGCCGTAATTTACCCTTTTTTAAAATATAAACCCAATAGCACTCGGAAAAATACTTTGCAGTCTATCGCTACTCTCCTTTCACTACCTAAATCTTTTTTTGTTTCTGTCACTTTCCATTCATTCCTTGCGTCTGCGTCTTTTATCTTTAATTCTCAACTGCTTGGATTCTTTTTTCCTTGCATTCATTCTCTCGTGGTGCTCATAATTTGTTTTACTTTTTACGTGCCAACAAATACAAAGATATGAGAACTACGAAACAATATGAAGGAAACCTATTTTAATAAAGCAACACAATTTCGAGAGGTTTGAAAAGAGAGCAAACATAGTCACCTAGCAATTTATGCAAGTAACCATAACATGCAAAGTCTGAAGTAAGGAATAAGAAGTAGTAGACGCACCTCTCTCCGTACGTCAAAATCTGTTTACCAGTGTCGTCTGCTACAACCATCTGCAATAATAACACAATAGTGAATAGAATATACCAGCACTCATATGAAGAAAAAAAAAAATCATTAATTTTCTTAAGCTGTGGAACAATAATTCAAGAATATATGTTATAGTGGCGGAAGTGCATACTCTGGATTCCAAATTCATCAAAATGGCAGACCTTGTTGACTTTTTTGCACGATCGAGCTGTACCTGGTCAACTGTAAGACAAAGGAGGCAAGCATGATGAGTACATCCATATTTAGCAGAATTTTCTTATAGCTCTTACTGTGAAAGCAGCTTAATTAAAGACAAAAATTAACTTAGTGAAGTTAAGAGGCAAAACCTTGTCCAGGAGATGCAACTGCGATTAATTCTTTAACAGCAATATCAATAGCCTTAATTGCAAAATCGGATCCCTAGATTAGAAAAGAAGCATTTTCGTCAGTTCCATTTCTAAAGTGAGCAGGTGAAAACCAATTCCTAAATGCAGAATGCAATTAGATTTCCTATTTTTTTACGGGTTATACCGATAACGACACCAAGACATACAAATGATAATCAGCATTCATCAGTTTGACCCTTCATGATGAACCTATATATAGTATCTTGATCGAGCATACACTTTTGAAGGCAAAACATGACTAGAACAATCGTCAATGTCCAAAATATTATTTCATATTTCCAAAAAGAACAAAAAATCATATAGTTGGACATAGTGAGATGTCACAAAATTGCTTTCAAGTAACACAGAGATCAAAGAAACCCACTGAAGCACATCATAACGAACGTTCTCATACATTGACAATGAAACAAACTGACAAAAATTAAACTTAACCGAAGCCGTGAATCATCTTACATAAACATAAAGGAGAATATAAACCTAAAACGTGTAGGGTTAAATTAACTAACATTGCTACATTGATGGATCATGTTCAAGACCAGTTAGGATACGTTTGGATATTCTAGTACAAAGATCATTAAAGGGGAACAATATTGTCACATAGCAGAAGGTTTTTTTCTTTTGTTTCTTGGTCAAGTCCAGTATTCTCTAGGCTCGTCCAGCTAACAACACACCTTGGAATCTTATAGAATTTGCAGAAAACCCCGATTTCTAAGATTATATGGTATCTAACACCCACTCATCTCAGTACAACCCCTTACATTCAACATTGGGTTCATAAATGCACATCAAACTATGATGCTAAACATTAGGAACTGCATCAGTTTGTTGGTAGAATATCAACAGCTCGAAATGAAACAATTGCGAACTCCGAGACAATAATTTCTATAATGATCCAGCTAAAACATATCAATTAAACAAAGAAAAAACGATATCCAGCCAAAAAGATATTGCAATATATTCGACCGAAAGAATGTTATGCATGGCTCTTTAAAATATGTTCAAATTTAAAAGACGTCCTTACAGTGGTAGCTTGAATTCCAAATAATCCAGAATGATTGTAGATGCTGTTGAAAGCAGAAAAAGACTGAATCTGGGGATTCTCGTTCAGGACACGAAGATCTGTTCAGCAATTGTACGATGTTGTGGATGTTTAGAATGTGAATCAAATCGAATAAGTATTCAAACACAATTAAGGTCAAGAAATATGCTATGAATGAGTATGGTTACCCATTTAGTTTAACAATATCCCGAATACAACTTACATAATCTCGAGTACATCCCCTTTCCAGGACCTCCAGCTGAGAAAGATCCACCTCCTCCCATGAGAATCTAAGAGATAATACAATCAGCATCTTCATACAAGATGGTGTATATAGAAACAAAAAAAACCGAAAACCAGATGGGGGTAAATATTTAAGCAAAAAAGGTTCGATATAATCTTGTTCCTTCAAAAGTTACAAACTTATAATAAACTAATAACTAAAAGAAAAGGAATAAAAAAAAAAAAAGACGAGCGCACCTGAAGAACAGTCAATGCAACAGCATCCTTTTCCTTATTCCAGCCACCAGGAAGTTCAAAGGCAAGAGCGAAGTGAGTTGTCTGATCACAAATTGGGGAACAGAACATTATCGAAGAAGTTAGCAAATCGGCATCACAAAATAGGCATAATAAAGAAATAAAAAAATTTATGTGATACAGATACATACCCCTGAATCACCTTGACGGCGGAAATCCCCTCCTGTATAAACTGCCTTCGGCTCCAAAGGTCGAGAAACTTTCGGAAGATCAGATAGAAGTGGTTCCGCATATTCCAACAGTTTATCATGGTCAACACCTGTTGCTGCAAGGACCATCCGAGGAGCCGTGTAGTTTTCCTGAACCATAGTAAAATGTCACCAAACTTGTTAAAGACATAACCAACAAAAAACTACAAAAACATATACGATTTATGAGACACTCACAGCAACAAACTGCTCCAAAACAGAGCTGTTCAATCCGCTAAGTGCAGATTCTGAAGCCAGAAGACCATTTGCGTATGGACCAGAATAGCCAGTTGAATGAACGGCCTCTAAAAGCAGATGCTCAGGGTTTTTCAAGCTTTCAGTAACCTCGGCGCTCACCTTCTGGAGCTAAAAAAGGGCAAAACGAAACCTTATTGCAACACGAAAAATAGCAAAAGATAGTATGAGCATGAAACTTTCATGATGAAGAAGACCATATGTTGTACCTGTTCCTTAATCTCCCAATCCAAAAAGGCCGGGTTTCTAACACAGTCAATAAGAAGCTCCACCATTTGAGGAACATAGGTCTTTAGTGCGTCGTAGGTGTAAGTCATATGCTCGCGAGACGCTGACGCGTTTACATTCCCACCGATTGCTTCAACTTCTCTCACAATACGCAAGTGGCTTCGGTTAGTTGTACTTTTGAAGGCCATACGCTCCAAAAGATGTGTGACCCCATACGAAGATGGTGACTCGTAGATTGAGCCACACTCAACATGTAGCCCTATTGAAGCTGCAGGCTCCTGATCAACATGCATATATATATCAATCACCACATTGTTCACCGAAAATATCAATAAAAATATTTCTATTTGTATGTTTATGTTTACAAGAAAATAAAATGTAAGAAATCATTTCCCTACCGCTGCTGTCTCGGATGCAATTCTGACACCATTCGGAAGAGTGGTTATCTTCGTCTTTCCGGGCTCAACATAGTCTGGCAACGAAGCTGGAAGTTCAACACCCTCGAGCGGGAAGTCTAGTGGTGGAAGTGAAGACGACTTCTCACCAGTCAACCAGCCGAAAAAACCTGCTGGTGATTTGTTTGTGACAACACTTGTACTCGCATATCTAGTCAACCCTCTGTAGCCTGTTCGATCCTGTCAGGGGATAAAAAATTATATTAAGGCAAACACTCTCTTCCAAGTACCTTGTCCAACACAATTGCTGAAGACGATGATTAAGACAGATTGTAACAAAACCATTAGCACAGAATTTCATAAAGCATGGAACTACTATATCACTCTCATGAACTGATTTCACGGTCCTAGTTACAATTTCACTTTAAAAAAAAACGGAACAATATCTATCTAAAAGAGCAAAAAATCCAAATTTCCAGGGGCAGCCGAAGATTTAGCATCTCTGTTTTTAACAAAATCGAAACCACACACGAAAATGTTGCCATGAGATACTTGTCATTTCTTAACTGCTACCCGACGCTTAGAACCATGTGTACCCAAAGACAAATGTCCGATGATATATCTATCGTTTCTTAATTGCTACCCATGCTGAAAATCTAGTACTTGGATAATAACTTATCATTTTAAATAACACATTCGAATTGACAAAGGAATGAAACTACAGCTAAAAAGAATCATTCATATCACACATACATCACTCTATTAAACAATAAAGATCTAATTTTTTTTCACAAGCAGCGATATTTTTCATCAATATATTTAAAACCCATCAATATATAAAATACAAAAAACCACAAATAAATTGGAATACGCGAGTCATCACTGAGCACCGAACAGCCATCAGATCTAATGAATAGATACAAAGATAGATACACGCATAATACAAGACACAAATATCAATCAGAGAGAACACACAGTCGGCGTGCGGTGCGGAGAAAAAGGAGGGGCGGGCTAGGGTTCGAGCAGGATACAAACCTTGAGAGAGCGGAGCCGAGACGACGCCGTTCTATACATAGTGAAGATGTGATGGCCGATCGGTGAATTCGATGAAGCTAATGTGTGTTGGTGTGTGAGGGTTTCCGGCTGAAGATACCAGAGGAATGAGGGGAAGGAGAAAGAATGACTGCGTATACTTTTGTGGAGAAAACAGGAATTCAGGATCCCCGCACGTGAGAATTCTTATTACTGCCTAGGCATTACACGAGTTTAAGAATTTACTCTTTATTTATTTTTACTTTTTTCATATTAACCGTATATATAATAATAATAAGGGGATCACTATTTCAAATACTAATTTTTGCTCACTTGAATACCAAAAAAATAAAAAATAAATAATTAATTGTAAATTACTTTAATGCCCTTAATGAAAATTAAAACCAAAAAATATTACAAATACTATTTTTCTTTCTTAAATACCAAATAATCAAAAACCTAAAAAAAACATTTCCCTCCTCACTCACAAACCCCTCACCTCCTCCACCTCCTTCTTCTCCCTCCCCAAAAACCCTCCTAAAAAACCCCAAAACAAAAGAAATCAAAACCTTACACAACTTGCAAAATGGCGTCAAATGACAATAGAATGGTAGTTTACGAGCAAGGAGAACCCATTCAGGTATGTATTCATGTATTTTTTGAGCTAAAACATCGATTTTGAAATTTTTTTTTTTTTTAACTCGCCATGTATTTTCGACACATACAGGTCGAAAATACCCTTATTTTTCGACGTGTATGTGTCGAAAATACCCCTAATTTTCGACGCCTAAGTGTCGAATTATGATACAATTTTCGACACTTAAGTGTCGAAAATTACCCAAATTTTCGACACTTAAGCGTCGAAAATTGTATCATTTTCGACACTTAGGCGTCGAAAATTAGGGGTATTTTCGACACTTAAGTGTCGAAAATGTGGGTAATTTTCGACACTTAAGTGTCGATTTGGTTCCTGTTGCAAATTTACTTGTCTTATATTTTCGACACTTTTGTGTAGATCGATTGCACCCATTCATTTACCACGTCAGAAAAATTCCCAACAAAAGAAGCTTTATTGGCATGGGTTCGTGAAGTATGTAAAAGAATTGGAATGGTGTTAATGATTGGGGGTTCGAGTGACGGGGATAGAGGACGTAGGACACCGTATGTGATTGTTCGTTGTGAGCGTGGGGGCCATTATGTTGGCAAGAAGGTACCAGGTGAAGATGATCAAAGACCGGGAAAAAGGAGCACCGGTTCAAAGAAATGCAATTGTCCGTTTAAATTGAAGGGGACAAGAGAACACAAGAATGATGAAAAGGCTGAGTGGAAATTGGATGTTCATAGTGGTATTCACAACCACAACTTATTCGAAAACTTGCACGGACACTCTTATGCTGGAAGATTATCAAAGGAGGATGTTTCCTTTGTTCACACTATGAAGAAAGCAATGGTGAAACCAAGGGCAATTCTAAGAGCATTGAAGCAAAAGGACCCGTCTAATGTAACTGGTATGAAGACAGTTTACAATACTATCTCTAAGTTAAATTTCAGTGAATTGGATGGGAGATCTCAATTGCAATCATTGTTCGTCAAGTTGAAAGAAGATGAATACCTCTCGTACCATAGATCGAACGAGTTGAATGCGATTACCGACTTGTTTTGGATCCACCCGAAATGCATTAAGTTGGCACAGTCGTATCCGTACGTATTCGTCATCGATTGCACATACAAGACCAATCGTTACGGACTCCCATTTCTTGAGATTGTGGGTTTTACTTGTACCAACAAGACGTTCTCAATTGCCTTTGCATACTTGGACCACGAAAAGACGGAAAATTTTGAATGGGCGTTGCGTTGTTTGAAGGAGGCCATGACCAGTTGTCCTCGGCCTAATTGCATTGTAACAGATCGAGATTTGGGTTTAATGAAAGCAGTGGCCAATGTGTATCCATCGAGTCATCACTTGTTGTGTCGGTGGCATGTGAACAAGAATATAGTGGCCAATTGTAAGAAATTGTTCCCAAAGGACATCACCAAATGGAAGCAATTTCAGTCGAGTTTTTCGGCTCTTATTGAAAGAAATACCATAGAGGAGTTCAATGAGGATTGGGAGGATTTGAAAAGAACATTTATCGGTTATCTCCCGGCTATAGAAATGTAGCTAATTCATGGTTGGATCCGTACAAGGAGAGACTTGTATCGGTGTGGACAAATAAGTATACTCATTTTGGAACGTACACTTCTAATAGGGTGGAGGGGGCACACGGACGAATGAAAAGGGATGTGCGTAATTCAACTGGCACATTTGTGGATTTGTATACGAAAGTCCACAATCAAATTGTCGAACAACACAATGACATCAAGGCTTCCTTTGAAGTAAGTAAAAATACTTACGAGCACACTTTCAAAACGTTGATATACAATGATCTTCGTGGAAGTATCTCAAAATACGCTCTGCAACTACTCAAAGTTGAGGTGGACAATGCGAAACTATTGCAACCGAGCGATATGGGTTGTAGTTGCGCCATCCGAACAACCCACAGTCTACCATGTCGCCATGAACTTCATGAGTATGTTGTTGTGAACAAATGTCCTATCCCACTTGAGTTAATAGGCTCGTATTGGAAACACATGAGTATGGAGCCCGTCGCGACCACAGACCAAGTCATCCTACCAACCATCGACGAAGAATTATCGGAATACCAGAAGCTCTTTGAATGTGCCGATCTCGATTGCGCAACCATTTGAGACATTTTACCCACCCAGAGAAGACTAACCTTACGGAGCCAAGTGAAAAAGTTGTTAGCAAAGGTCGACCGGCAAAGACATGCAGTGCCCCAAGCATACTCGCCAATCCGATCCAAATCAGATACAAGATTTAGATACTCCACGCTTACCATGTTGCCTGTCTTGTCGCACAGTATAGTACACCCGAGCAAAAATAACAAATACGCCCGAATGGCGTATGTCCTCTTCTCCGCACTATCTTTCATGGTCACTTTGCTAAATTTAGCCTTCAACCATTCCAACTTGACCGCTTTCTTCTTGTTAACATCGTCCGGGTACTCACCTAGCAACTCGAACATCAAACTACTGGGGATCGTTTTGGAATCACGGACCAAACGCTCGCAAGATACGGTACGCCCAACAACTGGCAAACCGACCAACGTACTCACATCGTCAAGTGTGATGGTCATCTCTCCAACAGGTAAGTGAAATGTGTTGGTAGCTGGCTGCCATCTCTCTATGAAGGCTCTAAGTAGATGGCCGTCCACTGTGTTGTACGATGCCTGTACAACTGACATTAAACCACATCTTTGTACTACCTCTGTAATAAACGGCGCCGGCTCCCAACCTTTCAAAGTTCCTGTGTGATTTCGTATTCGAAATTCTGAGCCGCGCTCCGAACGATCTGGCCCTCCGTTCACAATATGATAAGCAATGTGCTTATCAAATTTTGTGTACAATTCCGGTATCTCGGGACCTCGGACCGGTTCGTTGCTCGAATCACCAACTTCTACAGTCGAAGGTAGAGCCGGCACCGGATTCGTTGACGAAGAACCCTCTCCAGACTTCTTCTTGGTCGTGGTCTTTTTCTTGGTCGTGACTGCTATGCCCTTGCCTCTATCGGATAATTCCTTCCTCTTCTTACGGTTCGAGACAGTCGGAGGTATACGAGGTTCACGTGGTTCTTCCACTGCAAAATAACACACAAATAAAAATTAATATACATAATATAAACACAAGCAAATAAAAATAGGGAAAAAAAAAATAAAAATAAAATAAAATAAAAATTTCACAGTTCAAATTCGACAGCAAGCTGTCGAAATTTGGATGAGTTTTCGACAGCAAGCTGTCGAATTACAAAAATTCCAAATTCAACAATGTCACCATTTTCGACATCTACATGTCGATTTTGGATGAATTTTCGACATCAACCTGTCGAAAATTCATCGAAAATCGACATATACAGGTCGAAAATGGTGAACGAAGAACCGACCCACGAATCTCAAATCAATGCTCAAATCGACTGAAATCAGATGCACCCATTACTAATTAACGATCATTCTAACCTAAAACAACCAAATCCTAATTACCCATATCAAACAATCAAATCTTAAATAAATATTAAAGAAAAAAAAATCGAAACAACTATAACTTACTATTCGAAGACGACGACGGCGACGGCTTTGGGCGACGTTGGGCGGCGTTCGGCGGTGTTTGGCGTCGGCGTCCGGCGGCGGCGATGGTTGGAGCGGCGGTGGCGGCGTCGGGCGGCGTGGGAGGGGTGGACGGAGGGAGGTTTTTTTGTATTTGAATTTTTTTTTTTTTTTTTTTTTATTTGGTTTTCAAATAGGTAATTTTAAAGAAAAATTGATGTAATTAGTATTTTGTATGAAAGGGTATTTTTGTACTTTTATTTTTATTTTGGTATTAAAGTAAGAAAAAACTTATAAATATGTACTCAATTGTGGTTTTCAACTTGGTAGTATTCAACTAAGTAAAAATTAGTATTCAAAATAGTTGCCCCCTAATAATAATACAAGGAAGATCATAATGATGATTATTACTTATCTCACAAATGGTATCAAAAATTATTTTACTAAGCAACTAATTGTGAATTATAATGAATTTAAAATTATGAATGTTTTATTTTTTATGTAAAACTAATAACTCACTCATGCGATGCACGTAGATTAATTAAAAAATCAAAATGAGTTAATGTAGAAAACCAATGAAAAAAAGTATATGATGAGAATGTAAAGAATACATTTGAACAAAAAATAAAAATTTGTATCTTAATCTATCAATGAAAAGTCTATATAAAAAATAAACTGACAACGTTCTAAACACGTGCCACGTTGGAATGTAGCAAGTAACTCCCAGACTTAAATCAAAGCAGTGCACTAGTCTTGCACATGAATCTGAATGTTGTTAAAGAAGACAACGAAACTACAATCATATATACGATCAGAGGACGAATAACCTGTTATTTTTCATCATTTTCAATATATTAGTTGAAGACATTACGTAGATAAAGAATACTGATATATATGTGAGCGTATCAACAAAAAAAAATAAGAATAAAGAAAACTGATATATTTGTTTGTCGATGTGTACATTTATATTGTTTCGAATACTTCTTTGTACATGACGTTGCTAGTAACACTTGAAAACTCACCGGATTCGCCCTTGATTAAAATATTTATTCCAGATCTACTCTTCACCCGAAACAATGCTACCTACAATTGACCGTGACTGAAAACAGGCCTTGGAAGATACGATCCAACGTACAAGAGAGTTTGACCTTGACTTTTGTTGATTGTCATGGCAAATGATATAATCACCGGATATTGTCGTCTTTGAAATTTAACTGGCAATGTGGAATTCGAAGATATCAAAGTCATCCGAGGAATAAATACTATGTCGTCAACATTCTTACCGGACAATACCTTGCAACTAATTACGTGCATGCACAATCTTTCAACTTGGAGACGAGTTCCATTGCACAAACCTCTCGCTTGATCGATATTCCTAATGAGCATTACATGAACACCTTTCTTTAATTTCAGCTCATGCGGGGGGAGACCGGAGCACAATATTGTATTGAGAAACTCGGTCGAGCAAATTTCTGCATTAATCTCGGAACTTGATTCGTCCATGCACAGACTGCCAGAGCTCAGGTAAACCTTTTCCTCCTCTTCAATTAGCGACAACAAATAATCGTTCACATGTATAACACTCTCATTTATAGGCCCCGGAATGGCCCTCCCTTAAAAGAAGTCAGGATTGAAAATGTTATTCAGCAAATCCGGATACACGAACTGCAGAAGGTCTGAAAAAGCATCATCCGAATCTCAAATCAGCATGTCCTCGGAAATTTCAATCGAGGCTTCACCATCATTGTAATCTCCAGCTTCTCCGTTTCCAATTCTCATAATCCATTTTGGCAAATTCTCTTATTTCATCTTCATTAGACAAAGATGCATCCGAGTGAAGCCTCGTGTTCTTGTGCAACCTCATAACACGACATTCTCTCCACAATGGTGATAAATTGATCGTAGCATGTACGATGTCTTGCATCGATGCTTTAAGTTCAACAGGTAATATCTGTCTAAAGTCACCACCAAGAACGATAACCTTACTACCAAAAGGTTTTTCTGAATTCAAAATCGATCGCATAGTTCTGTCCAATGCTTCAAAACAAAACATATGCATCATCAGGACTTCATCCCATATGATAAGTTTTGCTCCAATCAGTAGCTCTGCTTGAGGACTTTGTTGTTTGATGCTGCAAGTGGAGCTCTTATGCACAATTATCGGAAGTCCAAATCTAGAATGTTATGTTCTACCACCCCGGTAGAAGCAATGAAGCAATAACGCTCAAGGCAACATTAATGACAATTGCCTTCTCATAACGAACAACGGCGGAAAGTGTGTTCCAAATAAATGTCTGCCCGATGCCCCCATGGCCGTACAGGAAAAACATACCTCCACTGTGCTTCGACACTGCATTCATGATCGTGTCGTAAACTTTTTCTAGTCAGGTGTTATCGATGATAAGAACTTTTGAAGTTCGGCACACATTTCAGAGACGTTGTAATCCCATTCATCAAGTATTAACATATTCTTTGTGTCGTCTAGTGTTGTATGTATCGGTACAAGCATATGTGCATAATTAAGTAAAACTCTTACCATTGCTCTGCAGTATCTTCTCAATCTCAATAAGGGTATAATTCTTCAAGCTATCCTTCGACAAGGTTAACGCTGCTCAAATTATAAATATTCCTACGTAATACCAAGAATGTGGATTATTTAAACATACAAATAAATTTTATATCGTTACGACAATTGTCGTATATGAATTATGGTTTTTCAATTAGCTATATACCAGGATTATTATGACGTGTTTGGTGTCTGTAAATCATGTCATCAAATAACTCCGACAAACATTTTTCTCATACATACTTAGGCCTGCCCAAATTATTCACCAATAACAGAATAGCGAACAGTAATCTTGTGCAGTATGCGCTCGCCCATCTGCTTACTTTTTTTTGTGTCGTCGATGTACTCTTTGTCATCCAGCAACAAACCCAATATGTAGCATGCGTCCCTAAATGTATTGTAGGCCTTCATATTCACACTTCTGAGTTCTTCATAGCTTCTGCAACCAAAACCAAGCAACCTCCCCTCGCATGCAGATAAGTAAGTACCTGCAAAAATGTTTTTAAAAATATATAAGAAAATCAAATTCACATTAGTTGAAGTAAGCATATTGTGTAAAGAAACGAATATATATATACGAATAAACATTAAGTCAAATAAGAAAAAAATATTATATATATAATATTTAAAGCAAACAAGCAAACGATTGGGGATACACGACGACTAGGGTTTTGAGAGAGAGAGGGAGAGAGAGAGAGAGAGAGAGAGAGAGAGAGAGAGAGAGAGAGAGAGAGAGAGAGAGAGAGAGAGAGATGGGCTAATCTATCTAGGCTTGTGGCATGAAGACTGTGTCGACGAAACTATGACCCCGAAGGAAGAAGAATAGGCGCATGGGAAATGAAAAACAAAGATGAATGAAGTTAAAACAAAGATGATCCCCATGAAAGGCAAATGTAGAGGTGGTCCATTGGATATTAAAGAATCGGACGATGCTACCGCATTAGCTATTGATGTCTACAACAAAACACATCTCAAGAGATACAGTGTTGTGGAAGTGCTGAGTGCAACTGCACTAGGACTTAAGGTGATTGTAAAATTTATCGCTAAGCCTGAGCCTGATGATGATGATAAGAATCTCGTAAATTTTGTAGTTTTTGCTCATAATCTTAACGACAGTTATAAATTTCTAATTTCTATTAAGATTGTCCACCCTGCTCACCTGCTACCTGTCGATAGTGTTTCGGAGAAGAAGTAGCCCGTAGGTATGTTTCAAGATGTCCCAATCTTGTACGGCCCAGATTGCAGCACCCGTTGTGATGATGAAACAAAGAATATTCTCAATGAATGTACCGATTTAGCTCTTGAAGTCTACAACAAAACCCATATGAAAATTTACAATTTGCTGGTCCTGGTGAGTGAAACTGGACATTTATCCAAAGGCTCTAACTCTAAGGTGGATTTGATGTTTACCGCCGAGCCTGATCCTATACGTCTGTCGCAAGACGGTGATCTGAGAATGGCAACTTTTCAAGCTCGGGTTTCCTTCTCACATAAGTATGTAGAGTTTGTTGATCGCGTCTCCTACTGTTCTGTCTTGTTTAGTCTGAGTTTTTAATGATGAGTATAGAGGCAATTAATTCCATCAAGAAAATAGAAGCAATTCAGTTTGTTTGGTACATAACTCTGAATGGAACCAATTAGTGCTGACCGATTCAGCCGAAAAATCAAGTCTTATTGATTCAGTGGTCGGTTGAATAGAAATGAATATAATGTAGGCAAAATTATCCCCTAAATTTTGTTGAAAACCGCGGACTTTTTGAAGACAACATAACTCGGAATGAAAGCGGTGGCCTTTTTATTAGTTTGTCAGGTGTTTCATAGATTGTTTATGTAATGGCAACGGATATTTGCAATCCTAAATCTTAGTTATAAGGGCAAGACTGTACTTGATGGAAGACCATATACTAAACAAACTTACTTAGAGGAAAACTTTAAATGACTAATATAGCCCTTATCACAATGTATTTTTATTTCAGTATATTTTCCCTAATTTCCTTATTGTAGTACCACAAAATAAAAAAAAAAAAAAAAAAAAAACAAGAAGGGTAGACCGAAAAAGGAGAACATGAGCGAAGAACCGCCGCCGCCCATCCGCTGAAGGAACAGCGTTAACCGTTGCCGAAGATGATGATGAGGATGAGGATTAGGATGAGGAGGAGGAGGAGGAGGAGGAGGAGGAGGAGGAGGAGGAGGAGGAGGAGGGAGGAAGAGCAGGAAGAAGAAGAAAGAGAAAAAGAAAAAGAAAAAAGAAGAAAATTTGACATATATATATGTTGATTTTTTTGTTAAAAAATCGACATCTAGATATCGATATTTTGGCAAAAAAAAATACAGATGTTGATTTTTTACTACGCGGTTTTTTTTTAGACTTCAAGAATGGTGGTGGAATATAACCTTAAAATCATCCACTTTTTCATAAAAACTAGGGGTGAGAACGGTTCGGTTCGGTGCGGTTTTAGCCACAAACCGGAACCGGAACCGAATTGTTCGGTTCGTAAAGAACCAAAAACCAAACCAATCGGTTCCCTGCGGTTCGGTTCCGACCAGTTTCGGTTCGGTTTTTTGTTGGTTTCAGTTCCTTTTCGGTTCATTAAACTATCGGTTCGGTTTCAATTTAGGTTCGGTTTTCGGTTCGGTTTTGGGCTAATTTTGGCCCAAAAATCAACCCAGAAATATCAATAAGCACCTCAAAATTCAGAAATAAAAAAAAAAATCAACCCAAACTTAGGCCCAAAATAGGCCCAAAAATCAATTTAAGTTCATTCAAATTCAGCTAAAAATATACAAAAATTAAATTCAACACTTCAACCAAAATAAAAAGGACCAACAACAACATTCATTAAAAAAAATAGCAGCAACATTTATTCCACAGCAAAACCACACAAATAATTATTCCAACAGTAGCGAAAAATCTACCAACCAACAGTAGACGAAATGAGGAACCAAAAATCGGATAAAAATCAGCAACATTTATTTAAAAATCAGCTGAAAAACACAAAAAAACACAGCAATACCACAATATATTCTTCCAACAATAGCAAAAATCTACCAAAGTTCGTTTACGAGAGCTAAAAATACTGCAAAATGAGGGACATAGTCACCAACTCCCCCACGATGCCCGACTCCATAGACATTGTACCAACCTACATAATACATATAATTGTATTAGTAGTTAGTAACATCAACAAAGAAATCACATTTATATAAACAAGTTTACCATTTTAGAAACATTAATCTGGCATGGTAAAAAACTTGGATTCACTTGCAAATGCCTCTAAAAGTCAAAATAAGTAAAAAAAAATACATCAGTATAGAAAATAAGCACAATAGTATAGTAAATGAAATTAGAATATAGAAGACTTGTACCTATCTCAAGTATAATAAATGAAATTAGAATATAGAAGACTTGTAAATAAAATAAAAATACATCAGTATAGAAAATAATAGTATTTAAAAACTTGTACCTATCTCAAGTTTTTCTAATTTTTCTTGCAAATCTCCTACATCCATGCTTCTTGGTTTTGCATCAGAGAGCTCAATGTCCGTCGGCGAAGACCGTATCCAATCTTGAGCGCAAATAAGAGCTTCAGCCGTCTTATGGCTGAGCGAACTCCTAAATGGATCAATAACCCTACCGCCAACACTAAATGCCGACTATGATGCCACAGTAGATATCGGCATTGCTAATACATGTCGAGCAATTTGAGACAAGATCGGAAACTTTAAAGAATTCATTTTCCACCAATTCAAAATATCAAACTTTTCATCTCTCTTTTCCATTCCATCAGACAAGTACACTTCAACCTCTGATTTCTCGATATTTCCTTTACCTTCCAAGAATTTCAAATAACTTGATTCTAAATCAAATTTCATATCCCCACTTTTATCATCAAAAGCAGCACAACTAGAAGAAGAAGAAGATCCTTTACCATTCGCCTTGTCAAATTTCTTTTTGTAGTGATCAAATAATTCATTCAAAAGTGAACGAACATTTTTACTTATATCTTTGGATTTCTGAGTATCTCCTCCGTAAGTTTGCCTCAAGCAAAAGTCAAGATAACTCATTTTATTGCGAGGATGCAACACCACAGCTATATACAACAAAAGATTCATGTTATCAATGTTATCCCAGTACTTATCATATTTTGTTTTCATTGAGACGGCCATTTCCCTATCTTCCTTATCTTAACTCAAGCACATTTTTGAAATGCTTGCATACATCGCCACTAGTTCTTTCACAAATAAGTTCGATGTAACATATTTGTTCCCCGAAATAAGACTAGTCACATCTTAGAAAATCTTCAGATACTTAATAAAGTGTCGTGCTTTCGCCCAATCATTCTCGCTTGGAGGTCCCAAAAATCTATTTTTTTTCCTCTTTCGCTTCCTTGTATTAGATTCCTCCTCATCATTATCAGCTTGAAAATACTCCTTAAAGTTGTAATCTAGTGACCGAAGCCTGTCAAAAGCATTGGCATACTTCTCGGCAGTTTCCAACATCAGATATGTAGAATTCCACCTTGTTTCGACGTCTAAACAAACTTTCTTTGTACAATCTATCTTTTCTCTCTCGACACACTCTCTGAATTTTGCCTCTCTAGAAGGAGAAGACCTGACATATCTCACCGCATTTCTGATTTTGACAACAGAGACGTGTTGTTCCTCTAATCCATCCCTCACCACAAGATTCAAGATATGGGCACAACATCTTAAATATAAGATGCAGAAACCTACAGTCCAAGACTGCATCAGGTCCGCTAAGCATGGTTTTTAAGAATTTGATTGCCCCATAATTTGATGAAGCATTATCCACCGTCACGGTAAAAACGTGCTCAATGCCCCAATTCTGCAAGCAAGAGTAAACTAACATTCCAATTGTCAAGCCCTTGTGATTCTCAATGCAACAAAAGTTCAATACTTTTTTCCGTAGTACCCAATTATCATCAATCCAATGGCCGGTGAGACACATATAATTGATGTTTTGAACTGATGTCCATGTATCGGTGGTGGGAGATAACATTTGCCCTTTCAACTGTTTCTTCAAAATGGTGGCCTCATCTAGGTAAATCTTTAAACAATCATTAGCTATAGGTAAATCTTCAAACAATCATTAGCTAGAGTCCACCGAGAAGGAAGTTTGAATAAAGGACATAGCTCATGCACAAACTCTCTAAATCCTTCATCATCTAAGATACTGAATGGCCTATTATCCTTGATGCACATCCTAGCAAGTGCCACTCTGCATCTCTCTTGGCTAAACGTATGAGTAGTAACCTCACCACAAGCATCATTCTCCTTCATGCTAGGCTTATGATTTAGGATTGACTGTTTTTTTTATCAACCCCTGGTTTGCCCCTCTTTCCCACATACACAGGCGATGTACGACAATGCTGTTTCAAATGGGTACTAAGAGCAGCAGTCCCATTTTATCTTGTATCACATATAATCTTCGTTTTACAATAACGGCATTGAGTGGTCAATGCACCCTTTACATTAGGAAAATGATCCCAAACCCAAGAAGTTCGACGACCATCTTTTTTTCCAGTTGGTTCCTCATTTACAGTGTCCTGTTGTTGTTGAGTGTCATTTTGTTCCTCGGTCAAAGTTTCATTTTCGTTATTCTCCAGGACAGTGTCCACATCAAGTTGATCCTCAAATTCCATCTACAGTTCTACGCAATATACATAAGAAATAAAATTAAACACAATTATTGCATAAAAGTTAAAAAAAAAAGGATCAAAAAAAAAAAAAAGAGGATGACATGTTATTGAAGGAAAAAAAGAATCTGTGGGAAAGCAGATATTGTGAAAGAAAAAAAGAACATGTCAAGATTTCAAGAAACAAATTTACTGTACAATTTTTCATTATTTAAAATCTCTCCCATTATTTAAAATCTCAACAAATTTTAAATTTTCAATAACATCCTATTTGATGGTTAACAAAAAAATTCAACAACAAGAGTAAGACACGAAATAACCCAAAAATAAATTTAGCTAAAAACAAAATAAAAGAAAAAATTTGTAGACGAATTGATTAAACACATAAAAGATAAAGAACAAAAGAAAAACAACTTACCCTTTGCGTGATTTTTGAACAGTGAAACCTTGAAGGAGAATTTCAAGGGCGGCGAGTCACCGGCGATTGGTCAGAGTCCGAGGACATCGATGGAGAATTAGAGAGCGGCGCTAGGGTTCAGTTTGGGAGTCGGGTATAATTTTTTGTATCTGTGAATCTGTGATTGTGCGTTCTCCGTTATGTTCTATGTAAAAGTAAAAAAAATATAAAGACAGGTATATATATACTTAATGAAACGACGTCGTATTGGTTTCGGTTCGGTTCCCAACTTGAAAAACCGAATACGGACCGAATTTTTCGGTTCACATAAAATTGAAAACCGAGTATGCGGTGTATACTTCGGTTCGGTGCAATTTGGTTCGGTTTTTTCGATTTTTGGTTCGGTTCCTCGGTTCTTTTTTCTCACCCCTAACAGAAACCCCAACTATGTTAGTAATAGACTTGTATTCATTATTCTAAAAACAAAATCTCAATGGTACTCATGCTTATCATATTTTTTTTCCTCAAAAAAATTAATTCAAAAGGTAATTCCTTACATGCTTTTCGGGGTTGTGGTGACGGGGGTTGTGGTGGCAGTAATTGTAGGCGGCGGGGGTTGTGGCGGTGGTCGACTGCAACGGCGACAACGACGTCGGTGGTCGACTGCAGAGCAGGTTCTCCTCTTCTTCCCTCACGTTTTTTCAATTCTGTCTTTTTTTTTCTTTTTTTTGGGTCTTGCAATAGTAATTTGGTCTAATTAAGTTTGTTTTGTTTTTTTTCACTAAGGGTATTATAGTTTTTTTACTGTTCATTTGGTAGAAAATTTAGTTCGGTCTTGTGCTAAGTAAATTTTATAATTGCATATAGTCGTTGCATTATGCAATTTGTTTTGATTCATTATTTAATAATAAAAATCTGATTTGCCACAGTTTGATCCTTGCACTATTGAAGTATTGGAATTTATTTATTTTCCATTTTTACGTTGTTACAGATATTAGTTTTACAATAAAGGATTAGAATTATGTTGAAAATTTTATTGTTTATATATAATAAATGTATAATTTAGATAAATTTTGTGAAAAGAAATATAATATAATAATCACAATGGACATAGTTAATAATTTTGTTAGTAACAAATAGCTTTTTCAGTTCACAAACAAACTTAAATTATAAAGGTTAATATCGTAAAATTAGTCAGATGCAATAGATTTTTCAGTTCACAAACAAACTTAAACGTTTAGCATTCAGTGTTTAGACGCCCATCTTAATCATTCAGTTATGTATTGAACATTCAGTGTTCAGTGCTTAATATTATCAAACAAATCTTTAGTTAAAATTCTGTTTGTTCCAACCCAAGCCTTAACTTAATGGAATCAAAACTCAAAACTCCTAGAAGTCTAGAACCATTAGATTGATTAATAACAAAACCACAATTATTATCATATAATGTATCTCATAGCAAGATTTTCTTACACAAGAAAAGTTATGTAAGAATTATTTATTTATTTAAAATCAAATTTTTTGTTGTTGTCAAGAATCAATTTAAATTTACATTTATTATTTAAAAGACAAGGCCTCTTTTGGTTCTGTGGTAGGATTATGTGCGATGGATACCTCGTGATGGAATTAAAAATACTGAGATTGATATGATTATACATTTTTTATATCTTGTGATTTGGTTTGTGGGATGTTGGATATGTAAATATTGTTTTTGACCGGTTCGGTTCTTGCTATGTAAATATGTTATGGGATATGAAATATGAACGAAATTGAATAAACCATAGAACACAAACGACGCCTTTGTATCTCTTTCGGATTCTTGCAATCCAAACAAAATAGTTGAAGAGTCGAACAAAGATGTCGGCGCATTTCAACTCCTAGAAGATTATAGCAATAGCATCAAACGATTTCAAAACACTTTAACAAATACATTTGTTAGAAAAATTGGATGTAAACCCAATTTTAATAAAATAGTTAAGTGGGTTCCGTTTATAAAAAATGGAAATAAAATTTAAATTAACGATCTATGTTCCTAGTAGATGAATCTAATGTAGTTAATTTCTCAAAACTGACTTTGAATGAATGAAAAATTAATGCATAAAAATGGACACTTAAATAAGATTAGTTTATGAGAAATGGGAAGGTGAAAAGATAACATCCCACATTGGAAAAAAGAGTTTTGATGAGAACACTTAAATAATGGAAGATGGATTGTTAAGAGTATAATTAATAAACAAATGTGAGCTAAGTGCAAAACCACATGTGTGCCACCGCCGCCTACCTGATTTCCCCCTCGTTGGGAATATTTGGGCCTATTTGGACTCAAAATTAATCAAGTTTTGTGGGTTTAATTAATTAATTAATTCAAATTTAATAGTTCTAGTTAATTGGAGCGCCACATGTGTCCTCAAATAACATCATTGTCCACTAGGCGGACATACTTGTATGTCAGCACGCGCGTCAAGTTGCACCTCATCATCGGAAAGGTGATTATTCAAGTTGAATTTGTGCTTGATCCTTGCGAAAAGATGCCACATATTTTCCACTCTTTTTTTTTTTCTAAAGTTGTGTCTTTTGGACAGAACTTTTTCAACCCTATAAATAGAGCCCCTGCAAAATGGAAAACTCATTCATTCGTATTCAAGCAATTCACTTCATACAAAAGCAAATTGTTCATATCTTTTTTCGCGTCTAGAAAGTTCAAAACTCACGTTCTGTTCGTTGTAGTTCTACTCTTGTTGTGCTGCAAAACTCATCTTAGGGACAATTGGCTAAAGAATGCAATCATATATACGGGCCAATATTGTCTTACGGAGAAATAATCTAATTCTTGCCTCGACTTATTTTTTTTATCCAAACAGTCTGTTCAAAAGTGCATTTCAAAATATACCTCTTAAATAACACAAACTGTAGTAGAAATGTCGTTTAACCACCGCACCATATTCTGCAATTGTGGAATAAAGCTCGTACTTGATAAAACTTATCGTTTGAAGTTGCGGGATAGATTGAAAGTGCATCCTATGTTGCATGTGAGTTTTCTGAAGAAGTTCAACCAAGATTTACTTGATGAAACTCGGAAGCAAGCGAAGAGAGCCCCACCTGTAGTCTGAAAGGAATTCGAGAGAGAGAGATCCAACAAATTCTGGACCACAAGACCCAAAGTCAGAGCAAGAAGAACCGGAGGACTGAGTTTTTGATACATTGGAAACATTCAGAGGTGTTTGATGCTACTTGGGAAAATGAGGTGAATATGTGGCAGTTTGTAGATGAGTTGGCAAAGTATTGTGAGAACTTGAAACGGGTGAATAGTTCGACGAGGGCGTCGAACGCCGTCGGTGGGGAGGTCTGTTACCCCCTTAAACGGATACATCAACTATGACTCGAGTGTGGCCGAGTTATAGTCAAAATGAGGCCAAGAGGTAATGGCACAAGACATGATGCACATAGGCCAAACGGTGGTCGAGTGATTGGCAAGCATTGGGGTGCTTGGCCAAGAAAAGTCAGGCAAGGGTTTTGGAGTGTTAGCAAGCGCATAGCCCAAGATCTTGTCGAGAACGACATGGCAAGACTTGGTGGCTGGCATGGGCGAGTCTCGGCAACCTCGGACGACAAGTGTGGGCAAGGCTAGCGCGCGTGCGGGCAACATCGACCATCGGGCCCGCGAAGGTCGGTTAGGCAGGTCGAACGGCTGATTGACTTGGAAAGTTATGAAAGGCATTTGCGGAGCGGTGTGCACCCGCATGTACTTAGAAATTGTCCCTTCAATGTTGTAACAGTTAGCCAAGTGGCTGGCATGTGTGTCGCCATGTGTCCCTTGACAGTTTAGTGTGTAAATTACATTGTACCTTGTATTTGTAGGCCCTTGAGTGCACAAATCCGACCCATTCAGATAGAGGGACTCAGATTGCAATTGTTAGCATCTGTTGTGAGGATTCATTGTGTGTACCAATGGTTTTCCTTGTATTATTCATTAGTTGATTAATAATGGTTGGACGATGTCCGTAAATGACTCATGTTGTTCGATTTTCGCTGCATAATTGTGGTTGTTGTTATTTACTTGATTCGACGATGGTGCCATACTGGTGTGTGAAAAATTGTTGAGCGGACTGACTGATTTAGATTGTAAATCAGCCCGTACGGTGGAAATTTTTTTTATTGCAAGTTTACCTCTGTATATAACACACACACACACACACACACACATATATATATATATATATATATATATATATATATATATATATATATATATATAAAATTGGTCTATAACTTATTATTTTTCATATAAATAACTTATAATAAAAACTAAAATTAATATTCTGTAAAAATTAGAAAAAAAAATATAAAATGAGCTGAGCTCGAGCTCGACAGACTTGACTCGACTTGAGTTCGAGCTTATCAAATGAAATCTCGATGAGCTTGAGTTCAAGAAATCTGGCGAGCTCGACTCATTTACACCCGTACAGTTGTGCTTCCAAGGTGGGTTGAATCTACAAATTCTTAAGAGTTTAGTGGGCATTTCTAGCAACTTCAAAAACTAAGGGCATCAAATTGAAAAAAACGTTATTTGTGAGAAGTAGAATCAATTCCGAATCTTCACTCCCTCCGCAAATTCTTCACTCTGCAAAAGAAAACGGGAAATCGAAAATGGGGATAAGATTCGTTGTAATGGTGAACAAGCAAGGCCAGACCCGCCTTGCACAGTACTACGAATACCTAAACCTCGACGAACAACAGCTCCCTATTAATTACTATGTTGCCGTTGTCTTTATTTTTTTTGTTGTGTGTCTGAATCTTTTGAAATCCGATGATTGATTCATCGGAAACTGATTTGATTTCTTCGCAAAATATTATGATCGCTGTTAGTTACTGATTGTATCTTTGCCCGTTGGATTTGGTTGATGGTTTGATTGTAAATAAGGCATTTTTTGGATGGTGTGATGTGGTATGTAAGTATTATGCACATAATTTTGATAAGAAAAACTAAATAGACGAATTGAGTAAAAAATAAAAATGGTTGGTTATGATATGTTGAAATGTATTATCTTAGTAGTTTACTGATTTTTATTTAAAATTGAATCATTTACGTTACGATATGCTAATGATCTTTCGTTGCTCGTCTGGAATGACTTGTTCGCTTCTTAACTTAATTTTGTAGAAAAAAAATGCAGCGAAAGAAATCATATCAGTATTTCGGGTACACTGGTTTGTTTCTCGTATTTCTTATCTTACTTTTTTGTTTCTGTGCTGAAACAGTGTTCATTTGTCGAGCATCTGAATTACAAAGTAGTGTATCGACGATACGCGTCGTTGTTTTTCCTGGTCGGAGTTGACAATGAAGAAGTAAATCATGCTGTCTCGAACCGAAAGATCTTTCATCGATTATATCTTGTAATTCTTTGTTCTCCCATAAATCTGATGGAAATGATTTCGTAATGAACAAGCTCACTTTCATTTGACTCGATTAAAGATCTCCGATTGTAGCTCGTTTCCTAATCAGAACAAGCTAAATATTACTTTAAGCGACATAAGATTTACGATCAAGCTAGAATGTGGTATGCGCTTAATTGTAATTTCGCCTACTATTTATGCGACTGAAATAACGAGTCGAATTGGTGTATATCGAAACCTAAATGTAATTATTTAATGTTGATAGATTTTTGCAATTATGGAATTATTAAACTCCGCGCTTTCTATATAACTGTGTTTACAGAATGAGCTTGGAATCTTGGAATTCATACACCTGCTAGTTGAAACGATGGACCGTCATTTCGGAAATGTGGCAAGTTTCTAATCAGAGAAAAAAAGACGACGAAGAAAAAAAAAATTAAAAAGAAGAAGAAAATTAAGTCTTGAGTTGTGTGGTCGTATTCGCAGTGTGAGCTGGATATAATGTTTCATTTGGAGAAAGCGCACTTCATGCTGGAGGAGATGGTAATGAATGGATGCGTTGTCGAGACGAGCAAGGCCAACATTCTCTCTCCAATACAGCTAATGGAGAAAGCTTCGTAGAATTATTTTTAACTCCAGTGCGTTTTCGAAATTAGATATTGCGGGTTTATTGCATTTGTATCATTTATGTGTGTAAGTTGTTACGTTCACGGTAAAAAAGACCTCTCGCCTGTAGATTGTCGCGTAGCTCAAGTTAAGCTTCTAGCCGACCGATTGGATTGACCGTTTGATCGGCTAGACTTAGAACCGGTTGAAAAATCAATTGGACCGACTTTCTTCTTTCCCAATCTTTAAAAAACAAATAGGAGTAGAAATACACATAAGAGTTAAATACAGTTTACGCCCCTGAGTTAAATACAGTTTACCCCCTTAAAGTATCATCTGTAACACTTACTCCCTCAAGCTCAATTCAATTTGTATTTTAAATTCTAATACCTTAACTTTTTTTATTTTAAATAATAACTAAATGAATAATTAAATTATACAACTAAAAACATCTGTTGAAAAATGCAATATTTTAAAATTTAAAAATGGTATCTTGTATTGTTGGGTACATATTTAACAAATAACATCTAATCGTTATTGGACCAGTTAATCGAATCGGTAAATTTTAAGAAATCAATACATAAATAATAATAATCTTAAGTATTTAAAATTATTTTATTTCATAATTTCTTAAAATATATTTTCATTCGTTATTATACAATATATATTAATTTTTTTTCCAATAATTTAATTTTAGTTACTTTTCAATTTTTATGATCCAATAATTATTAGATTGTTATGTTTATTATGTTTTAATTTTAAAATATAAAATATTTGATGTTGAGGGGGGTAAGTGTTATCTATGCTATACTTCAGAGGTGCAAAGTGTATTTAGCCATACACATAATAATGCCTAAAACTGAAAGAAGCCAACTATTAGTAGAGCAACATCACATAGCAGCTGGCCAGCCGCCTTTCCTAGGATCGCTGACAGCTGTCAGTACTCCACGTACGACATTGTCTAGCTTCGTTTTTCGCTCGAAACCATCAACTGTATTCGTCGTAAGATTTTGAACGACAAGCTGGCATATTGCACCCCCTGCTTTAGCATCCAGTTGATGCCCTCTCTCTCTCAAGAATCCCTTTCTCTCTTCAGAAAGTTCTATGTGTTCTCCGTCCACCACCGTCCAGTTCTCGTACGACACAACATTCGGGATCAACTGCACATATTTTATATAAATATATATAACATTTTCAAGTCTCGATATTTTTTTTTTTAATTTCTAAAATATATACAATAAAATTACCCTGTGGTAGACTCTTGCACTCTGAACAGCTGCTAAAGGGTCCATCCCCAACACGAAATGGTTGACGAAAACCTGTGCCACCGCCGGAATAATTTCCAAACCGCCACTCCCACCAATAACCCCAGCTAATTGATTATCCTATATAATAAATTACATTAGTGAAATAAATAATTAGACAATGTATCTAATTAAAGTATATATATGCTAAAGAATATTTATTACCTTGAGGACAATGAGTGGGGTCATTGAAGATAAAGGCCTCTTATTTGGTCTAATAAAATTATTAGGAGCAGGTGGTAACTTATCGGTCGATTTGTCGCCCGGAGTTGAAAAATCGTCCATTTCGTTATTGAGAATGATTCCGGTTGAAGGTGAGAGCACTCCACCTCCAAACGGATAATTCACAGTCGTCGTCATTGAAACAGCGTTTCGATCCGAATCCACCACGCAAAAATGGCTCGTCCCGTGATCTCTTAGTTGACTCCATCTTTAAAAAAAAAAAAAAAATAAATAAATAATATTTGTTTTGTTTTTTTCAATACTGGGGATTGTGTACCTAGGCAAATAGTAGTCTGGAGGGAATGTGGTGTTGTCGAATATCTTGTCTCGAATACTCTTAGCAAAGGAAGGCGAAAGCATTTCCGAAACGGTTTTGCTAATATTTACGAAATCGGGGTCTCCAAGATTCATTCGTATAGCTAACATATGCTTTATAGCTTCGATCAGACGATGCAGGCCTAATGGACCTTCAGCAGCATTTGAACTTCTATAGCTATCTAACACATTCAAAATCTGTACCCCTCATACACCAAATACATCAGATAAACAAATACTGCACAATAATTATAAGAGTGAATTGCAAATATAATTTTTTTCAAATTGCTATAAGAATTCCTCTTTTATTTTTATTAGCATGAATCCCCCCACGTTTACGTTTTCGTTTTAAGTTCACAGGATTTTGAATTTTGATTATTCGATCGGGTTTATGATAATAGAAAAATGATAAGATTTTTATGACAATCAGAATAAGGTGGTGTTTGCAAAAGCTTTTAGAAATAGATTATGAGTTTTTTTTCTTCTCATCATCTGTTTTAAGGTGTTTGCAAAAACCGACTTTTACTTTTGCTTTTGCTTCTCATAAAATAAGCTGCTTTAAGCTATAATTTTGAAAGCACCCATGTACCTACTTTTTTCTATTTAAATTGATTTTTCAATTTTTTTACAAACACCTCCAACTTTTAGAATTAAACACTTAATATCAACTTAACTCACACTCACTAACTTATGCTTTTAAATAAGTTTTTGTAAACACCACCTAAGTAAAGGAGTGCACAATGCCAAAGAAATAAATAGATAAAAATACAAAATAATCAATTTTATGAAGTTGAAAATGAGTAGAAAACGAACCAGAGAGAGACCGATTGTCCCACTGCAAGGAGGCGGCATTCCCAAAATCGTATAACCCATAGTATTCACTTCAACTGCGTCCGTAACATGGACTTTATAGTTTCTCAAATCGGCCATAGTCAAAATTCCACCAGCTTTTCTCACATCTTCGATAAGTCTTTCTCCAACGGTTCCATTATAGAAAGCTTGAGGCCCTTGTTCTGCTATTGTTTCTAAGCTTTTTCCGAGTTCCAAATTAAAGCACGTTTGACCGGCTTTTAGCAGTTGACCGTTCGGTGCGTAGACTTGTCTTAAGCCGGGGTCGTTCATTATCTTTTTTGCTTGTGCGGCAATGCGGGACCCGAGATAAGGGCTCACTGCAAAGCCTTGTTTGGCTAGTTTGATTGCGGGTTCAAATAACGTTGACCAAGGTAAACGCCCGTATTTTTGCCATGCGGTGTGAAGTCCGGCTAATTCACCGGGGATGGCCATTGATAATGGGCCCTCGTACTTGGCAATTGCATTGTTGTCGTACATGTTCTAAACGAGAATTCATATTTAGATTCATTAGAGAGTTATATATACGAAAAATAGTACAATATACTATGGCCTAATTGTATTGTTGCACCATGACAAGTCCAATAAATAATTTCACAATTAAGATTAGAGCCATTTTTGTTTACAATTGTGGGGTGGATCCGAGTAGTTATTGGACTAATAAGATCAGAATATTTAATTAATCATGACTGATCTTACCAACCAAACAAAATGATTGATTTCGATTCGTTAGAAAGTGTTAACAAGATACAAAAATAGTACAATATGCACTATATATATATATATAAGGCCAATTTAATTCCTTATTTTTTTTAATTATTTTTATTTTATTTTTAAACCCTCTTTGTGTTTTAGAAAAATATTCATGTAGTACATTTCTTTCATCTCACTACACCCAAAATAGTGAGCTCCAAGAGGTGCTTTTGCTTTTGCTTTTCCATCATAGAGATTTTATGGTAATAAAAATGACAGTAATTAAAAAAAAAAAACATCTAGTTTTAAGTTTTTAACATAATGTACAAAGTGTGAGAAAATAATTTATTTTTTTAAATAAATAAATAAACCATGACTGAAGCTAAATTACCTGTGAAGCAGCTGATGGAGCAGTTTCTCTCATATCAATTGCAAGTGCACCGGACGTAGTCGATGAAGATCGGACGACCATAAAACCTCCGCCTCCGATTCCGCTAGACATCGGAGAAACAACCCCGAGGCACAGTGCAGTTGCAACAGCTGCATCCACCGCATGTCCGCCTCTTTCCAGTACCGATATCCCGATTTCTGAGCAACGCCCATCGTCCGCAGCTACTACTGCTTTACGCGACTCTATTACTTCTTTCTTTTTATAACCATTATTATTATTACTATTATTCGATGAGTACTTATAATGTTCATCATCTTTTCTTCCATCAAGAATGCTCAATTGATCTCCTCCAAGAGCAACCCCTGGAATCAATTTCATTGCCATAACAATCAATTTTAATATTTTGTTTATGATTTGATTTTTGGCATTTCATTGAATTTTATTAATGAACTATATATATATATATATATATATATATATATATATATATATATATATATATATATATATATATATATATATATATAAGGTAATTTTCTAGTTTTGTTTTTTCTGTTTCTAGTCTTTGTTTAGTACAAGATTAACTTTCGGTATACACACTACTTTTGTCCATAATCTTTTGCCAAATTAAAAAGATTGAAATGAAGAATCAAGAATTAAGAAAATAGCCAAGAAAATATTTGAATATTCCGGCGAGGATTTTCAATTCCTTAAATTGATTTTTCCATTTTCAATTTATTTCATTTTTAATTTAGTAATATGTTGATATTCTGAAGTTCACTCAGTGCCCGAAACTCTCTCTCTCTCTCTCTCTCTCTCTCTCTCTCTCTCTCTCTCTCTCTCTCTCTCTCTCTCTCTCTCTCTCTCTCTCTCTCTCTCTCTCTCTCTCTCTCTCTCTCTCTCTCTCTCTCTCTCTCTCTCTCTCACACACAACACTGTAGAGAGTGTGTGTGTGTGTGTGTCTCTGTGTTGGGAGCATTTAGTGATGTTTTTATTATACCTCAGTGTTTGAGGTATATAGTAGTAATGCTAATAGATGACTTGGCATTATTATTAGATGATGATCGAGCGTGTGTAATGGGGGTATCTTGGTTGTCTGTATGAAAAGAGAAGGAATCTTTATCGACAGCTGTACAATTATTGCGATGCAAAATTTCTCAATCACTTTAATATTCACTCAAGTTATTTCTATGTTACACCCCGTGAAAGTTATTTCGAATGAATTTTACTGTTGATCTACACACACCAATGCGTGTGTATAGGCATTTATGGTGATTATGAATAGTAAAGATCTACTAAATATATTTCACCTGTTGTAGCAAAGTATAGACCTATTCACCCTTGACTTTGTGACGTGCACTCCGTGAATACTCTGAAGTCTGTTACATAAAAGTTCATATTCAGTGCTGGAAAAATCAAACATTCAATTTCACTCCATGAATACTAAGAAGTTACATAATAGTTGAATTTATTCATAAAAATCATAAAATATCTGATTTTTCTTTTAAAAAATTACCAAAATATCTTATCACAAAATGTTTTTTTTATATTATTTCCAAATAAAATATATTTTTTTTTTGGCAGTAAACGAGCTATTTAAATTACGTTTCCTCCAGAATAATTAGAAGGTTTAAAATTCGACCGCCTCATTGCTTAAGGTTGTATAAGATGACATTTTTTACGGAGACAAAACTGCACATTAAAATTGGGGATTGCTACTTATGGTTCCATAATTACGAATACCATTCAGAAAAATTCACTCTGTCCCTTCCTTTATCTCTCTAAAAAAGAAAAAAAATCTCCGAAGCTATTATTTCTTAAATCATTCCAAAACCCACCTGGTTGAAGTGATTTACAAACAAAAATGAGTGCATCGGATGAGGATCGGGATACACATCACGAGGAGGTAAAAATTGTTTATTTTCGTTGTAAACACTTCAAAAAAAGGGCTCAAGACCAAAACAACCCCTACAAAGTACAATCTACTTTCACGCCCAAATTGGACTCCCAAAAGTGAGATACACGCCCAATTTGGGCGCAGATCATGGTTATGGGCGCCCAAACCGGGCGCGGACAAACTCGGGTTTTTTTTTTCCTAATGAACTTTGTTTTGTTTAATTATTTTTTAGGAAGAGAAACAAAATTCGTCTACATTTGAAGTTGATCATAGTGATTATTTTGTAATAACGAATTTATTTTAACTCGAGAAATGAGTTGATAGATTGCGCGAGACTCGAGAGCGATCACTAAGAGACTTGGTGTAAAGTTGGTGAAAGAAAGTACTCCTAAGAATAATAGACTATATCTGACGTGTGATCTATTTGGGCCAAAGCAAATAACCGCAGTGAACATAGATGTGAAATGTACGACATGGCATGGTACAAAAAAAACGTTATAGTGCTTTTCAGTTGGTGGGTGCTGAACATTACGGGGATAAATATGAACTTAGAATATTATATCGTAAGCATAATCCTGATCCCTTATATTTGTGGGGACATGGGTCGACTAAAATATTACAGGAGGAGATGGTCATTAGTCATTACTCATATGTTGGCAAAAAATATGTGCCGTGAAAGAAGATTTTAGCACACTTGAAAATGAGAACTTGGCCGACGATGTGCATTTGAAATAAATATACAATGAAAATGAAAAGCAGGCTAGGGGTGGGCTATACTTCTGCAGCATTTGGTTGGGTTGCTTGAGAAACTTAACTATTATAAGTGGATACGTATTGATCCAACTATGCATGAAGTTGTTGGTCTTATGTGAGCTCACCTTCATTCTGTCGAAATGTTGAGTTTGCTTCCGTACATTCTACTGTTCGACTACACGTACAAAATAGATTAGTACAAAATGCCTTTGTTGGAGACTGTTGGTGTTTGCTCCGATATTCTGAATTCCATTGTTGCAGTGGCATTTATGCGCCATGAAAACGAAGAACATTATGGGCATTGAATAATGTGAATAGGCTTTTCGTCTCAAACAGTAAATCGAGTGTAGTTGTGACCGGTAGAGGGTTGGAACTCATGAAGACGATAGACATTGTGTTTCCGGATTCACATCATCTACTATATACATTGCATATCAATAAAAATGTGGATCGTTGTGATGCACAATGTTTGGGTAACAATAAGTTGCGAGGAATTGCATTTGTTTGTAGGGCTTGGCGAAGAGGTGAAACTTCACTATCTACGGAAGAGTCTGAAAGTACCATGCGGCGATGGTTGATGAGTATATAACTCATCCGGATCTACTCGAGTACCTTTGCTCATATATAAAGAGAAATTTGTTCGTGCATGGACAAATTTTCTGTTCAACCTCGGCAATGTGATACGCGTTTTCCTTATGTATAAATTACCGCAAGTGTACAATATCGCATTTTGTAGAACAGTGGTTCCGGATATCAATCCATAGGGACCTATAGATTCACATATTGAATAATGTCATTATATTATCGTGCCGATCGTTTATGGTCGAAATAGAGATTAACCCTAATAATTAACAACAAACAAAGTTGTGAACATGCAAATATAGAATAGACGTAAATGGAAAAGCGACAACTTTTAACGGGTGGGTTTCGATTGAAAAAGTACTTCTAGGGTAAAATGCACCAATGTTTGATAAAAAACGATCTAAAAACCCATTATCTAATGCCAAATTCCTATTCGTAAACCCAGACGCTAAAATAGTCTGACCCCCGTCTCCAATGTAGTTAGAGCCTAGCCACTAAACACATAAACGAAATCAAAACACGACAAATAGATAACAGAAGTGGAAATCGAAATCATAACAAATATACTTAGTTCATAACAAATATTCTTAGTTCATAACAAATATACTTAGTTCATAACAAATATTCTTAGTTCATAACAAATCATAACATAAGTGGAAATCGAAATCGACAAGGTTTCATTACCCTAGAAGAAAATATTCTTAGTTCATAACAAATATAATATCAAAAGAATGTATACAAAAAATAAAGAACAAAACGTAAAGAAATTGCTTAAGAAAAACCCGAGTCGAAACTGTTGGGGATCGTGCATGTATACGCAGCGGAATTTAAATTTTTTATATCGAACTAGTTTCGATTACATGCATAAACTAATCACATAGTCAACGTACCTTAACGCTTCCGCCATACATATGGTAATTATCGATTTAATTGAAAACACGTAAAACCGAAAATTACGAAACATGCTTATTCATCATTCAATAAAATCGAAACACGTAATCACATATTACTCATAATCATAAATTATAATTCATACAAACATGCTCGAATTAATTTACGATAGTTTCGATTTATTTACCTCTTGTAGCGTGAGATTTCGACGAATCGAAACCTAATACGAATCACGTACAAGCTGCTTTATACCACTCCTAGGGGCTGCAGGAACACCACCAAACGGCAGCTGGTCCGAAGGTGAGGCGACGGCGGCGCGTGTGTGTCAGCGGCGGCGGCGCGTGGGCGGTGCAGCGGCGTGGCAATTTCGTCGGGGCAGCAACTCCTCTCCAATTAGGTTTCACCTCGAATAAACGGATCTCCCCCTACTGTAGCACTAGATACAAAGGGGTTAGATAACAAGGGAATACGATAGAGAAATGAGAGGAAAGAACCGGCGGATTCCGGCGGTGATCGGCGCCGGAGCGGCGGGGCAGCAGCGGCCGAGAGGCTGGACGGCTAGGGCTGGACGGCTAGGGTTTTTGTGTGTAAAAATCTGATCTCAAACTCTTGTTTGAGGTCTATTTATACTTAGGGTTTTCAACCCTAGTGGGCTTAAGTCATTGGGCTTGTCCCACTGATGCATTAAGCCCATTCCCTCGTCGGCCTCGTTTCTAATAAACGATCGTCCACAAAATTATAACAAAATTATATTTGTGACGAGCTCGAAGTCCTCGTCGATACGAGTGCCTCTTCGAAATTTCCAATTTCCAAAATTGGAAACTTCCACTTCAGTGGACCTGCTAAATTGGGAAACTTCTCAATTTAGAAAGTTCACTAATTTCCGCATGTCTCTTTCTCTACGTTTATTCCGACTCGTAATCCACAATTACGAATCTTGGACTCAATCATATTGACCTCCAACATTGCAAAGATTAACATATTAACCTATGCTCATTGTTATCAAGGATCCATGTTACACGAGAAGTGTGACCCTCAATGGTTCACGTGTATGCTAGTCGTGGGCTCACAACTCTTTGTGATTCGAACAACACATTGTTCTTATACGAACTCCTCCCAAGAGTCCCGATTAGAGTAAAACTCGTTTTACCTAATCCCCGATCAAATCGGTGCCCAACGAATCAAGATTGGCGTCTAGCAACTACGCATCATGATTCCCTAGATACAAATGAAGTGCCTGCAAGAACCTTATGATATAGTTAGCGTACAGTACGATCCTTTCGCAGCACATGTCCCGATTGAACTAGAGGCATTGGTTCACCGAGACCTCTTATAAAGTTCAATAACCGTGCGAACGTTCTAGGTATTATAAATCCGTTCGTGTGCGACTTAGGGAAACACATTTCCCTAATCACCCCACTATCAACTCTGGCCAGAGATTCCATGGATTATAAACCGTCAGAACACACAGGACATCCTTGACTACTCAAGCGCTCGAATCCCCTACTACAATGCACAGACTTCACACTAGATTTCGGATTGCACGAACGTTGGCCCTTGGAGTGGTCCGCGGTGGGACTCAGGGACAGGTCACGATACAATCGGTCCTCTAGTGAAGTCACGGTGATGTCTGGGTCTTAAGGACTAATGGTGTACAACTATATCTTAGAAATCTATTACTCGATGAATGAGAACCACTTATAGATTTCTAGGGCGAGGGAGTTCAGTGAACTCATCCAGTATGAGCACCCACTCAAGTATGCCGATGTCACAACACCGAGGACTGATGAGACGCAGTACACATACACTAAGTGCTAGTCTCAAAAGGGAAAGGCCGGTATCCTCATTATTGGCGTAACCCATCGACTAGGAACAAGGTTTAACAGTTACATTACATTGCTGAGTTATCTCACGATTCTACTAGATCAACTCACAGTAATAGAGTAACTCGTTAGGACTATATCTATGCTACTTGCATGGGATAACAGATATAGAATGCCAAATAAGATATTTTATTATTACGAACGAAAAAACGATTGTTTTATTATAAGATAAAAGGAAAGACCACAGCCACAAGTTGGCTTGTTGGTCACCTACTCCAACAGAAACCCCTGTCGAAGATTCCCGCGAAGAACTGTCGAAAACCGAAAAAAGTCGAAAAAGAAATGAGAATGAAAGGGCCTTCCTATTTATAGTTAATGCAAAACTTCCTCAAGAAGCTTTGCATTAAGAAATATCTGCCCTCGAAATCTGTGTCCAGATCGCGATACGGAGCTGCTGGATCACGATCTGGCGACCTCAGGGAACTACCCACCGCCTTGCCAGATCGCGATAGAGAAATGGAGTATCACGATCTAGGTCTGAAACAAAACTGCGTTGTGAGACCCCCCCCCCCCCCCCCCCCCAAATCGCGATACGGAAAGTCTGGGTCGCGATATGAGTCTAGAGCAGAAAACGCACTGTGACAACCCCCAGATTGGGATACGACAACGCTGGATCGCGATCTGGGTCTAGCTGAAAGCCAACTGTGATAACCCCCAAATCGCGATACGCAAAGGCTGTAACGCGATCTCGGTCTTCTTGGCTACTTAATTTGGCTTGAAAAATCGGTTTCGCTTCCAAATTGATTCGAATCAGCCAAAATAGCAAATCTTTACCTAAAAAAGAAATTACACAAGAAACGCATAATATGTACAAATAAAGCCGAAAACTCGGATTAACAAAGACCAAAACTCGAAGATTCAATAAGTAAAAATCGTGTAAAACGAACACTTATCACACCCTCAAACTTAGATTTTTACTCGTCCTGAGTAAATCAAAACAAAACTACACCACAAAAGAACAAAAAACAACAAACTATATCTAGGCCACTTACGTAGGGAATCACGATTGCATTTAGCTTATGCAACAAGCCTTTGAACCCCTGGATACCCCCAAAGGACGAGTTGTATCTCGTGATGGTTTTTAGACAACACATCCACAAAGTTGCCGGATAGGTCAAAATATTTCAATTAATTCCAAAGATAGAACGAGCTAGATAACCTAAAATCTTAGAATAGCATACGGCTTAAGATACTCGAATTCCCTACCGACGCAATTAGTTGTTTCTACACCGAAATCTTAGATAGACTCTAAAATCTGTAATCAAACACAAAGCACAATCATTGAGAGTTTTGAGTAGAAATGTGGGAGAAAATTTAGTTTTGATTCTGAAATTCAGAAACTCTCATCGGACACAAGTAGGTGTGTTTATTCAATAAAAGAATGTCAACAACATCTTTTTGGTGATTTTCATCACTACTTTTTTTTTGGAACGGGATACAATCGTGACTCATGCAAGGCTCGGCATCTCTGTGTTATCTCGCTGACCCATGTATCGAACTTTAGTTCAGGAAACCCCCAAGCTAGTTAGCTTGAGAGACTAGGCGACGAAGTGCACCCTACGAGTTAAGCTCGAGTTAGAGATGCCGGGAAATCAGAGCGTGAATCACGACAATACCATTTTTTTTAACAACACAACAACAAAAAGTAAAAACGTAAAGACCATTATTGAATTTTTTGTCCAACAACTCGAATCGTTAAAACATAGTTCAATTCTAACTCAACCCCCCCCCCCCCCCCCCCCCAAACCTGAGACTATTATAACCCTCAAAAAAATGTGCTCATGCTTAATCATAAAAGATTCGAAAGGCTCTCAAAACAAGTTGCAGAATCGCAGTCGGAAGGTTCATCTATTAGTTGCCGGATTTGCACAACTTCAATTTTAAAATCAACTAGCACGTCTATTAATTCATTCACTGCTCTGCACCACTAGAATCCGGAAATGCAACTTACAATTGATCCTATATGAAATGTATGTGACAAACATAATACCAATACGAAAATCGAAATACATAAATGAAACTAACTTATATGATATGCATGCAAAAGACCAAATCAAAATAAGATAAATAAAATAAAATAAAATAAAGTCTAGCAAAGATAAATCGTAAACGGAATACCAATCCAAAGACCAACAAAAACAAACGAAAACAGAAAAAAAAAAAAAAGAAATAGGTTCAACAAACACCACCCTCAAACTCAAACTCTAGCATAGTCCCTATGCTCAAAAGCAAGATAAAATAAAAGGGTAAGAATACACAACATCCCCTAGTCGTCTTGGTCCTCATCAATTTGTCCTCTCTCATTGGTTCCTCCCTCATCTTCCTGATGGCCCCGCTCGTGCTCCTCCTAGGCCTGTGCCACCAGTGTAGTGGCTGCCGCTTGTGCTGCTTCTTCGGCAGCCATGTTAGAGGTGGATGCTCCGTCAAATCGAGGTCGTGGTGGGAACGGTCGTGGCTCGACAATGTCGTCGGTCCTGCACTGGAGCGCTGCAGCCATAGCCTTCATCATCTTCTTGAACCATCCCACATTCTCTTCCATTACATCCATCCACTCACCCATATACTCAGGAAGTGGCGGGGCTGCCGCTGCCTGCTGTCGTTTCTCGCCTCTTGGTGCAGATCGGGCTGGTCGTACACCTGTGGGTCTTGGTGCATCTGGCATGGGCTATTGCCCTCGCCCCGTGGACCGCTAGCTGATTGGAGCTTGTCGAACGGGAAAATCGGCTTTGGCGCTTTAATGACCCTGTCGTCGGCAAACATAGCAACATTAGCCGATTTGCACAGGGCAGTGATAAGAGACGGGAACATCGGGTCCAAGGATGTGTCGCCCATGGATCGTCGAATCTCTGCGTAAATAATAGCGCCCACGTTCAGAGGGGTTCCTTTCATGATAGCATAGATCAACTTGAGGCGTGTGGCATAAGTCCTGGCCGTCGAAATCGTCGTCATGAGTTGGGAGCAAACAATGTACATCCAAATTTTAGCCTCCCTCGAAAGCTCTCCTCGAAGGAACCATTTGTCTCCAAGCGCCCAATACGAACCCCTAGGGCACAGTGCTTGGATTAATTGCTATAGGTCGTCTCCATCTTCAATAGTTGGAATGGCTCAGTCGGTTGATTGGGGGGCAGCCCGTAGGCTTTGTTGATGGTGGCGGCGTCATAGAGAACTTCCATACCTCGGAGAAAGACCACTGAGCCTATGTAGTGACCGGCATTGGCATAGAAGAGCCGGACCAGGTTTTCGTTGTAGCTCCCCGGTTTGTCAACCAAGATTCTCCAGCGCCTAGCATGGATGTTGTTGACGACATAGGCATACCCAATCATGTCCACATTCTTCCCGCTCCGGGACAATCTATCGAGTAAGCCGGTCGATGTATTCTCCCTTGGCTTCGACATTCACGTAAATGTCTTCATCGTACTCCTCAAAAGTGACTTGATTCACAATCGTGCGTTGATTAGCACGGGAGCCTGTGTTGAGTGGCACGTTGCCAGTCCGTGGAATTTCTTGCTCTTCCGGCACGTCGGAATGTGGGGGTGTGCTAGAAGTGCCTTCTTTCCCCTTTTTGGCTTGAGTATTGCCCTTTTTCTTGTTAGAGTATGTGACCAATAAGCCAACTAAGTGTTGTGTTTTCTCACGATACTCGTAAATAATCTATTTCATATTAATGGTAAAATACCTTTTGGCATTCTATATCTCTTATCCCATGTAAGCAGCATAGATATAGTCCTAACGAGTTACTCTATTACTGTGAGTTGATCTAGTAGAATCGTGAGATAACTCAGCAATGTAATGTAACTGTTAAACCTTGTTCCTAGTCGATGGGTTACGCCAATAATGAGGATACCGGCCTTTCCCTTTTGAGACTAGAACTTAGTGTATGTGTACTGCGTCTCATCAGTCATCGGTGTTGTGACATCGGCATACTTGAGTGGGTGCTCATATTAGATGAGTTCACTGAACTCCCTCGCCTAGAAATCTATAAGTGGTTCCCAATCATCGAGTAATAGGTTTCTATGATATAGTTGTGCACCATTAGTTCTTAAGACTAGGGGTGGGCATTCGGGTCGGGTTATTCGGGTATAACCCGACCCGGTCGGGTATTACCCGACCGGATCGGGTAATTTTTTACGTAGCCGGGTTTTTCCCGGGTTCGGGTACCCGGTGTATATATATATATATATCTATGTTTGTATGTATATAATATGTATATGTCTGTGTGTGTATATATATATATATATATATATATATATATATATATATATATATATATAATATATATGTATATCAGTATATGTATATGTATATTTCTATATATATATGTATACCTTAAAAACAAAAAAGAAAAAAAAAAAAAAAAAAGAGGAAAATAGCAAAACCCGAACCGAACCCGACCCGAAATAACCGGGTACCCGGTTGCCGGGTACCCGGTTATCTCGGGTCGGGTTCGGGTAATATTTTTTTTGCAAAAAACCCGAATAACCCGACCCGAATAACCCGACCCGACCCGAATGCCCACCCCTACTTAAGACCCAGACATCACCGTGACTTCACTAGAGGACCGACTGTATCGTGACCTGTCCCTGAGTCCCACCGCGGACCGCTCCAAGGGCCAACGTTCGTGCAATCCGAAATCTAGTGTGAAGTCTGTGCATTGTAGTAGGGGATTCGAGCGCTTGAGTAGTCATGGATTTCCTGTGGGTTCTGTCGGTTTGTAATCCATGGAATCTCCGGCCGGAGTTGATAGTGGGGTGATTAGGGAAATGTGTTTCTCTAAGTCACACACGAACGGATTATAACACCTAGAACGTTCGCACGGTTATTGAACTTAATAAGAGGTCTCGATGGACCAATACCTCTAGTTCAATCGGGACATTTGCTGCGAAGGGATCGTACTGTACGTTAACTATATCACAAGGTTCTTGCAGGCACTTCATTTGTATCTAGGGAATCATGATGCGTAGTTGCTAGACGCCAATCTTGATTCGTTGGGCACCGATTTGATCGGTGATTGAGTAAAATGAGTTTTACCCTAATCGGGACTCTTGGGAGGAGTTCGTATAAGAACAATGTGTTGTTCGAATCACAAAGAGTTGTGAGCCCACGGCTAGCTTACACCTGAACCATTGAGGGTCACACTTCTCGTGTAACATGGATCCTTGAAAAACAACAAGCATAGATTAATGTGTTAATCTTTGTGTAGTTGGATGTCAATATGATTGAATCTAAGATTCATAATTGTGGATTACGAGTTGGAATAAACGGAGAGAAAGAGATATGCGGAAATTTAGTGAACTTTCTAAATTGGGAAGTTTCCCGATTTAGCAGATCCACTAAATTAGAAGTTTCCAATTTTGGAAATTAAAAATTTCAAAGAGGCACTCGTATCCACGAGGACTTTATGCTCGTCACAAATATAATTTTGTGGACGATCGTTTGTAAGAAACAAGGCCGACGAAGGGGTGGGCTTAATGGATCAGTGGGTAAAACCCAATGACTTAAGCCCATGAGGGTTATGAACCCTAGTATAAATACAACTCATATGATGAGTTGAGATCAGATTTTATAGCCCCAAACCCTAGTCGCATGAAGCACGGCCGTCCTCCGCCTCACGGCTGCAGCCCCGCCGCTGCACCGCCGCACCGCCGTCGCGCCGCCGCTCTGCCGCCGCCGCTGCCGCCGGTTTCTTCTCTTTTCTTCCTCGTCTTTATTCCCGTTGTTTTTCTAACTCTTCAGTATCTAGTGCTGCAGTTAGAGTGGGTCTAGTTGTACGAGGTGAAACCTAATTGGAGAGGAAGAACGCAACTCCGCCACCGCCAGCCCCGCACGCGCCGTCGCCGATGCCACGCGCCGCCGCCGCTGCACCTCATGTGCCGCCGTCGAGATCAGATCGGACCAGCTGCTGTTCGGTCGGTTCTTCGCAGCCTTGGAGTTGTTTAATAGCAGCTTGTACGTGTCTTAGTTTATAGATTTCGATTCGTCGAAATCTCACGCTTCAAGAGGTAATATCGAAAACCCCTGCGAATTAATTCATAATTAGATTATGTGAACTAATTTGTGAGCATGACAATTATATGAAGAATGCATGTTTTCGATTTCATGATGTCGTATGCAAGCATGCTCGTCTTTGTTTTTCGTTTTATTCAATTTCGATTAAAATATGAAAAATTACCATGTGTATGGCGGAAGCGTTAAGGTACGTTCAATTAATTGATTTATGCATGTGATCGAACATTGAGTTCGATTAAACTTTTGTTTTCCGCTGCGTATACATGCATCGATCCCCAACATTTCTTCTCTGGGGCTTTTTCCTTTCCCTTAGTCGGGGTCTTTCCCTTTTCTTTGGTTTAGGATTTCGTGGAGTTCTCGCCTGTTTTTTGGATCTTGTACGCTGGTGATGTCATTATGTGAAAAGGGAGGCAAATTTGTCTTGAACTTTGGTTTGGATAATTTGTCGAACACTTGGCATGCGAAAGTTCCTTTATTTTTTAAATGCGCAATTCTTTCGGGACCTAACCCTCCTGCATCAATACACACAAAAAAACTAATCAAAAGCCATGAAATAACATAAAATAGAATCATAGAACTTAACTCAAGCAATTTTTGGCAAGATTTTCGAAATTAAGCAAAATAAGGCAATTGCTATATCTAAACACTGGTTCAACCATAATGTCATGTTTTCAAGTTCCAAAATCAAGTACACAAACAAGTACAAGCATAAAAATTAAAGAATCAAGGTATAAAGACAAGAAATTAAGAAGAAATTCGAAAATACATGCAAAAACTAAAAAAATTGGGTCAAGAACATACCTTTGTTGAAGATTCCCCCAACGATTCTCAATAAAAAAATAGCAATGAACGTTAAATGTTGATGAAATTTTGAAAAGATGCAAGTTTTATGAGAAATATTGCAAGAGAATGGAATTACCGTACAATTTACGCGTTTTCCTTACGAATAAATTACCGCAAGTGTACAGTATCACGTTTTGTAGAATAGTGGTTCCAGATATTGATCCACAGGGACCTATAGATTCACATGCTGAGTAATGTAATTATATTATCGGTATATTATCTAGCCGAGCATAAATTGTTGAAATAGAGATTAACCCTAATAATTAACAACAAACAAAGTTTTGAACATGCAAACATAGAATAGACGTGAATGGAAAAACGACAACTTTTAACGGGAGGGTTTCATTTCAAAAAGAACTTCAAGGGTAAAATCCACCAATGTATAATAAAAAACGATCTACAAACCCATTATCTATTGCCAAATTCCTATGCGTTAAACCATACGCTAAAATACCCTGACCCTCGTCTCTGGTGTAGTTAGAGTCTACCCACAAGTCCGACGTCGCCGTTCAGAACCTGATATTAAGAGAGCATTTATGTGAAGTCCTTAAGGGCTACCCGAGGTGTATCACGTCTCCGTTTCCACAACCCAATCTACGTTTTGATAATTTCAAACATGAAATCTTCTCTCAAGTTCATTACTATTTAACATCAATCTGAGAGACGATCAATCTATCAGAAGCATTTAATACAAAAAAAAAAACACGAAATCAAAACACGGCAAATAGATAACAAAAATGAAAATCGAAATCAATATATACAACGTTTCATTACCCTAGAAGAAAATGTTCTTAGTTCATAACAAACATAGTATCAAAAGAATGTACACGAAAAATTAAGAACAAAACATAAAGAAATTGCTTAAGAAAAACCCGAGTCGAAACCCCTGTCGAAGATTCCCGCGAAGAACTATCGAAAACCAAAAAAGTCGAAGAAATGAGAATGAAAGAACCTTCCTATTTATAGTTAATGCAAAGCTTCATCAAGAAGCTTTGAATTAACAAGTATTTGCCCTCGAAATATGTGCTCATATTGCGATATGGAGTTGCTGGATCGCGATCTAGCGGCCTCGGGAAACTGCCCACCGCCTTGGCAGATCACAATACATAAATGGAGTATATGTTGGGAATCGGACACAGGTACGCAACGGAAAACAAAAATTTATGCGATTTAAACAAATTTAAAACACATAAACACATGCTCGATAATTGAAATCAATTAATTGCGTACCTTTGCGCTTCCAGCGAAATTAAAAACAACAAACATGCTTAATTACTTAATCGAAATTAAATAAACTAACATGCTCGCGTTTAAATCAAATAATCACGCTCGCAGTAATTTAAACAATTTCATGTAGTCACATAAAATCATACAAGAACGAGCATATATATTCAATTTAAACGCAACCGAATCTATCGACAATGGATTCGAAAGTTTACCTCTTGAAGCGTGAGGTAGGCGCACTAAGCAAAGCTAGATTGCCACGGAAACCAATCCGTGCAACCCGGGGCAGCAGTGGCGGAACGGCAGCAGCGGAAAGACGAGCTATGGCGGCGCGTGTGGCTCACGCGCTGTCTTCGGGCTGCGCATGGGAATGTGTGCGGCGTCGGCTCGTGTGCTGTTCCTCGATTCTTCGATCTTCCTCCTCCCGGATTTCACCTCGTATACTTCGATCTACTAAACACGTGGCACTACTCACGTAATAGTTAGAAAAACGGAAGAACAGAAAGAAGGAAATAACTACCAACGTGAATTGGCCAAGAGAGGGCCGATTCCGGCAAGATTCCGGCGACGGCGGCGGTGATGGCCGCGGGGGAGAGTGGCCGAGTGAGAGGGGAGCGGCTAGGGTTAGGGTTTCGTGTCTTGTCTATGTGCAAGACCTATAAATCAAGTATTTATAGTGTCTTGCATATAAACCCTAACGGGCTTAAGTTGGACCGGACCCAACAGCTTAAGTTCGTTAGTTCTTTTACTTGCTCGTCTCTCTCAACTCGATGATCGGAAAACTTTAACAATTAAATTTTCGGAATCATTATAATGTCCTCGTCATTACGAGTGCCAACTCTCGATTTCCAACTTTCCAAAAGTGGAAACCCTAATTCAGTGCACTTTCTAAATTTGGAAACTTCCGGATTTAGAAAGTCCACTAAGATATTTGCCTATTCTTTTCCTTTTTCTTATTCTCATTCATAATTCCAAATTACTAATGTTGGACCCAATCATATTGACTTTCAATCAAGCAAAGATAAACCATTTTATCTCTGACCGTTTATTCAAAGATCTCATGTGCACGAGCAGTGTGACCCTCGATGGTTCATGTGTAAGCTAGCCGTGGGCCCACAACCCTTTGTGGTCAAAACTCGTCCCTTAGAGTTATGATTAAGATGAAGCTCGTTTCACCTTAATCACCCAACAAATCAAGATTGGCGTCTACAAATGAAGTGCCTGCAAGAACCTTCAGATATAGTTAACGTACAGTACGGTCCCTTCGATACATATGTCCCGATTGAACTAGAGGCATTGGTTCGTCGAGACCCCTTTATATGTTCAATGACGGTGCGATCGTTCTAAGTGTTGTAATCGTTACGTGCATGACTTAGAGAATCGAATTCTCTAATCATAACTTAGTCAGCTCTGGCCAGAGACTTAGAATGATTACAAACTTTCAGAACACACAGGACATCCAAGACTATTCTAGCGATCGAATCCCCGAATACAATGCACAGACCTCCCACTAGATTTCGGACTGCACGAACACTGGCCCTTGGGATGGTCCTCGGTGGAACTCAGGGACAGGTCACGATACAGCTGGTCCTCTAGTGAAGTCACGGTGATGTCTAGGTCATAAGGACTAATGGTGTACAACTATACCATAGATATCTCTACTCGATTATTGTGAACCACTTAGAGATTTCTAGGGTGAGGGAGTTCAGTGAACTCGTCAACTTACGAGCACCCACTTATGCATGCCGATATCACAATACCGTTTACTGTTGAGATGCAGTACACATACACTAAGTGCTAGTCTCTTAATGGGAAAGGCCGATATCCTCATTGGTGGCGTAACCCTTCGACTAGGAACACGTTTAACAGTTATAATACTTAAGTAAATATCTCACGATCCTAACGATCAATTATTAGTACTTGTAATAACTGTAAGGACTATATCTATGCTTGTGACAAAGGGACAAGGATATAGAATGCCAATTTGTTTTATCATTAATACGAATAAAGGTTCGTTTATTACCATAATAAATACGAAAGACCACAGCCACATGTTGGCTTGTTGGTCACCTACTCTAACAGTATAGCGATCTGGGTCTGAAACAAAACTGCATTGTGAGACCCCCCAGATGACGATACGGGAAATCTGGATCGCGATCTGGGTCTGGAGCAGAAAACACACTGTGACAATCCCCTGATTGCGATACGACATTGCTGGATCGCCATTTGGGTCTGGAGCTGAAAGCCCATTGTGAAAGCCCCCTGATCCCGCTACGCAAACCCTGTATCGCGATCTCGGTCTTCTTGACCACTTAATTTAGCTTGAAAAATGGGTTTCACTTCCAAATTACTTTGAATCGGCCAAATAGCAAATCTTTACCTAAAAAATAAATAAAACAAGAAACGCATAATATGTACAAATAAAGCCGAAAATTGGAAGATTTTGTAAGTAAAAATTGTGCAAAACGAACACTTATCACAATACCTCCACAAACATGTATTGTTAGGTTTTTGTTCAATTAGGAATACATAATTTAATTTTATTTGTGCATTGATTTACAAAACTGAAATTAGACTAACAAAGATATTTCTCGAATGCCGTATCATTTAAAAAAGTGAAGTTATTAATAAATTGATTTAATATTTGGGTCTATTACAAATAAACCCATCATATGCTACTTATTTATAAAGGGGTTCACACAAAAAACTCTTTTTTAAAACAATTCAGACATGTCGAGAGGTGTGTAAACTAAACTACCCCTCCCATTTAAATATGCTATAATTTCATCATTTAATTCAATTTAACCTCAAATTTCACAAATTATTCAATTTTGACCCCTAACCCAATTTTGACTACAATTTCGCCCGTCGGCGCTGTTGACCTCCGGTCTGCGCCGTTGACATTTTGTTTTTCTATATTTCCGCCGGTTTCCAGTGGCGTTGATTTTTTTTTTTTTTATTCTTAAACTTTTTTTTGTCCGTTGAGACAGTAATATTGTTGTGGTTGGTAGTCATATTAACTACATTATTTGTTTACCAAAGTATTATTAACTATATAACTGTTTAACACAGTAATATGGTTATATTACTCTCTAGCACAGTAATATTGACACAACAAAAATTACTATTATTGTGTAATACAGTAATATTAATATGTTGACCGTTCAACAAAGACAAACATAATAAAAAATCCAAAAGAATTAATATTGATGCGGTTGACTGTAATATTACTATCAACCACAGTAATATTACTGTAACGACAGTAATATTACCATCAACCACAATAATATTATTGTGTTTACAGTAATATTACAATAGTAGACAGTAATATTATTACGTTAATTGGTTAACAAATCAAACAAAATAAAGAAAAAAAATATTGATGTGGTTGACAGTAATATTATTGTTTTTACAGTAATTTTACGTTCAACAATAGTAATAATATTACGTTGATTGGTTAATAAATCAAACAAAATAAAAATGCCAAAAAAATAATAATATTGATGTGGTTGAGAGTAATATTATTGTGTTTACAATAATTGTACTGTCAGCGACAGTACAATTACTGTCTGGGCCGTATGATTACAGTCAATGACAGTACAATTACGGTCAATGTTAAGCGGTGGGCGTAAAAAAATGGATAAAAAAAACTTAAACTCCAGAAACCAGCGGCAAAAAAAAATCCAATAAAAGAAAAGTTAAAAAAAAATGACTATTGTGGTCAAAATTAATGAGATTGAAGTTAAATTAGGGTTTCAGCAACAATGTAGTCAGAGGTGATTTGGTTCAAATTTGGGGCTACCGAAGAAACGGTAACGAACTCCTTTTGGCGCTCAATTTCAAGAAACAAGAAGAAATTGCTCCCAAGATGATGAAGAATCCACGTCGAGGCACAACTAATTAATTCATATTAAGTTGATTTTAGCTTTTATTTTTTATCTTTGCTTTTTTTATTTTTTTATTTTGCTTAATAATTAGCTGAAATGCTATTCATAGAACATTTTTTACTCGCTTGTAGGGCGATTTATTTAAGTTGTAAATTTCCCAAAAAAACCCAAAATTCCCTTGCCATTTCGTGTTATAAGCCACGAAATGCAGTGAACCACTTCGTGTACAAATACACGAAATATATGTGTTTATCAATATAGAACATGAATGACGAAATTGAGGGATTTCATGAGTTCTTTAGTTTCGTGATGAAGAACACGAAATAGTAGCTTCAGTTTCGTAGTATTTTACATGAAATCAAAGCTCAAGATTCGTACAATACTGTAGGAAACCCCTAATGTTTTTTTTTTTTTTTTTTTTTTTTTTTTTTTTGTTTTTGTAAATTTAACCAACTTATCTGTTAACAGTTAAATAAATACAATAAATTCACATAAATATTCTTAAACTCAAGTACTCATACAAATTGAACTAAAATTCCAATACAAATAAAAATTACAATAAAAGAACAATTTGTAGACTATCGACTAGATTTTAATTGTTCGTACAAGAGTAGTCGGGGTTTGAACATTTTGAGTAAGTGTCTTAGGTTTTTAGCTCTATGATATACCCATGCCGGATGGATAAGTGGTAGAGGACTATTCACGACCAAATTAACAAGCATGAAATGATTGTTGTGCAATGTCACAACAATCATACATGATTGATATGCCTAATTGGGTCAACCCAATGGGCCTACAATTTCTTTACATACTGGGCCACGAGCCCAATATCGAAGACCATTATCACCGAGGCCCAATCACCTTCAAGTAAGGTTTGGGCCCGACAATCTCAACTAAGCTATAACTAAAGGTTTGAACTCACTTCCTTAAGGTACGTCCTATTATCTGAGTAATACTACCCATTGTATTCTCTGGACCATTTATACTATCAGCACGTCTGACTTGAGCGTCGGAGGGGTTTCCGCCGGATCAACCCCCGGCCTAGTTCATGTGTTCTATGATCGCAGGTATCTCAAGGTCATCTAGCTCGTGAGCCAGTGATCCACTCTGCTCTTCCAGCTCATCCTATCTCAACTCTCTAAGGTGATCTATCTCTAGCATCATCATTTTGGCGCCGTCTGTGGGAAGGCAAACAAGATCACGTAGCGCGCAAGATGGCCTTGAGAGTTCTGCTTAGGGGAGTGTGACACTGCTAACAACATCCCACCTCGTGGAGGCTCTGGCTTGCCACTTCCTCCTCCCCATGCTCGGGATCCACCACGAGACATTTCTAGGATGTCCCACTAGATCCTCAATAGGATTCGCTTCTTCCCGCCACTCGATCGGTTTAAACATCCGATGAGGCCTTTCAACGCTAGCAAGGGTTATCGACTCCCTGGGGGTTTACTGTTCCCCAAAACATTTCGCTCGCCAAGGGTTATCGACTCCCTGGGGGCTTACCTCTGCCCCCAAAATATTTCGTTCGCCAAGGGTTATCGACTCCCTCGGGGTTTACAGTGCCCCCAAAACATTTCGTTCGCCAAGGGTTATCGACTCCCTGGGGATTTACAGTGCCCCTAAAATATTTCGTTCGCCAAGGGTTATCGACTCCCTGGGGGTTTACAGTGCCCCCAAAACATTTCGTTCGCCAAGGGTTATCGACTCCCTGGGGGTTTATAGTGCCCCAAAACAAAATGGAAAATTATCCTCAAGGGGTGGACAACAACCACCTTAAAAAAAAAAAAAAAAAATCAAAATATCAGCCAAGCCAAACCGCGCAACCTCCAAGCCGCCCGCGCGCCTCCCACCACCCGGCTCCCTCCAAGCCGCGCGGCTCCCAGCGCGCCATCCAAGTCGCGCACTTTCCAAGGCGCGTCAGCCCCACATGGGCCGCTTCTCCTGCCTAGGGGCGCGCGCGCTACCAATAAAAAAAAACAAAAAAAAAACAAAAAGGAGTAAAAGTAAAATAAATAGGAAAAAGAAAGAGAAAACAAAAGTCACGTAAGAGGAGGGCTCAAATTGCGCACGGGACCCGAAAAAGGAGAAAAGGAAAGAAAGAAAGGAAAAAAAAAAAAAAATGAAAATGAAGCAAAAGACTCTGCAGCACAGAAGTCAAATCGCCTGGGCCACACACCCAACTCCTCTCACTCTCTTTGCAGTCGCGCGTCACATCACCTCTCACATGCCAATCAGATTGCGCGCGGCTTCCCATGCAATCAAATCGTGTGTCCCCCCCCCCCCCCCCATATCATTAATTCATGCCTACTCAATACCTTATCGCGCGCTAATTTTACCGCATTCCACTAAATAGCGCGCGGATTTCACTTCACTTCACCAATTCGCAAGAGAATTTCAACGCGCTTCACTAGATCGCTTGCTCTCTACAATGCATCTCCAAACCGCACGCACTCTCGAACGGATAAATAAAAATTATTATTTATCCACGGCACGCCAACAATTAACGATACACCACAATACCGATTTACTCTCGACACAATCTGGTACCATTTTCGACTTGGCTCCCACATCGACTCGAGAGTGGGGGGCTTGCGATACAACTCCCATGAGGAGCAAACTCGCTCGGTTCTACAACTCGTTGCGAAGCAACTCCCACGAGGAGCCAACTCCCTCGGTACTACAACCCACAACGAGATAACTCCCACGAGGAGACAACTCGCTCGGTCCTATACACCCGTTGCGAGACAACTCCCATGAGGAGCCAACTCCATCGGTATTACGAACCCGCAGCGAGACAACTCCCACGAGGAGCCAAATCGCTCGGACCTACAACCCGTAGCGAGACAACTCCCACTAGGAGATAACTCGCTCGGTCATATAACCCGTTGCGAGGCAACTCCCACGAGGAGCCAACTCCCTTAGGTCTACGAAACCACAGCGAGATAACTCCCACGAGGAGACCACTCGCTCCGTCCTATAACCCGTTGTGAGGCAACTCCCACGAGGAGCCAACTCCCTCGGGTCTCAAAACCACAGCGAGATAACTCCCACGAGGAGACCACTCGTTCCGTACTACAACCCGCAGCAAGACAAATCCCACGAGGAGCCAACTCGCTCGGTACTACGAACCCGCAGCGAGACAACTCCCACGAGGAGCCAACTCGCTCGGCACCCCAACCCGCAGCGGGACAACTCCCACGCGGAGCCAACTCGCTCGGCACTACAAATCCGTTGCAAGGCAACTCCCACGTGCAGCCACCTCGCTCGATGATAAGACTAGCTGCGAGACAAATCCCACGAAGAGGCAACTCGCTCAGAGCGACCTCAATCCGCACGCTCCTCAATCGCGCGTCATCCAATGCTCCTACAACTTCGTTGTAAGACAACTCTCTCGAGGAGACAACTCGCTCGCAATTCACTACACAATCGCAAGATCAAGTTAGCACGATTACAACCTTAGAAACACTTAGAGATATTATGGGAATCTATATATCCTGGCCAGCTTGATTACTCAAATTTCTCTACTTGTTTTCGACGGGTCCTTCATTAAAACGTGGCCACGGTCCAAACATACTTACAACCTACAAGGTCTAACAAGGGGCACGATCCGCATAAAAAAAATCTTGAGAGCTTGATCCCCTCCTCAAGTACATCACGCATAAGGATATATGTAAACACATACGAGAAACGCGTCGAAACATTGACAATGTCAATAAATAACAACTCCCACGAGGAGATTACTTGATCCGTACTACTACATTATCGCGAGACAACTCCCATGAGGAGATAACTCGATCAACTCTATTACCCCGCGACGAGACAACTCCCACGAGGAGATAATTCGCTACTACATCGTCGCGGAACCACACCGACGACTCAAGTAACTTTCATCGCGAAAACTTGGTCGCGCTACGCGCCAACGCGCCATCACGCCCCTCCGACACACGCTCCAATGCGTTTTCGCACACCATCAGGCCATATGCCAAAGAGCGACCACTACAATTTTTACTCTCGACACGATCGAGAACCCATTTCGACATGGCCCCCACATCGACTCGAGAGTGGGGGGCTTAATGATATGCCTAATTGGGTCAACCCAATGGGCCTACAATTTCTTTACATATTGGGCCACGAGCCCAATATCGAAGACCATTATCACCGATGCCCAATCACCTTCAAGTAAGGTTTGGGCCCGACAATCTCAACTAAGCTATAACTAAAGGTTTGAACTCACTTCCTTAAGGTACGTCCTATTATCTGAGTAATACTACCCATTGTATTCTCTGGACCATTTATACTATCAGCACGTCTGACTTGAGCGTCGGAGGGGCTTCCGCCGGATCAACCCCCGGCCTAGTTCATGTGTTCTATGATCGCAGGTATCTCAAGGTCATCTAGCTCGTGAGCCAGTGATCCACTCTGCTCTTCCAGCTCATCCTATCTCAACTCTCTAAGGTGATCTATCTCTAGCATCATCAGTGATAAATCACCACTGCCAAACATAGGAAGGTAAATCATACTCCCCACTTGAGTCAAAAGTTCCACTAATGCACTGTATTTGGTAGAAATTCACCATCCCAATTCATTCATGTCCATCCAATAAGCTTGTGCACAAGGGTCTGAGGGCCAGTCACACTTGCCTATCACCTCAACGTATCCAGTACTGCCAAACATCGTCGTGTACACATCAGCATGCTCTTATAACTCAATAAGAAAATGCCCTCTTACTTGCCACCATCTTTATTGATCCCCGTACACGGCTTGAGCAATGCACCGGTACCCACAGTTGTCATCCACCATCACGTTGACATAATCTTGAATAAGACGGACCATATATCTAGGCACGAAAGAATAGAAGTCGATTCCTTCATGTGGATGTACTGTAGGGGCAGCAGATTCTTATGTGGAAATACGAGAACCTGAACCTTTCATCTTCGATTGAGGCGTTCCATCAGTTCTTCTATCAATCTTTGTTTTAGGAATCTTTGCAGCAGTGGAGGATCAACGACTTAATTGATGCAGTTCTGAAATGACGAGCGTTTAATTATCTTCCATTTTTCGCACAATTTTGCATGCTCAAGGGACCCCATGAGTATTCCAAAAACAGTGTGTGCAAATACTCGGATCTTGGATCGCCGGGGACTCCATCTCTTGATCCAATTTCTCCAACGCCAGATGCGTAACGTAACAAATCAAACCCTGAAAACACGGCCATGCTGCAGTATGCTTCCTTATCTTGTATGATAATGAAAAATCGCACTTCAACTGACTAATTTGGATATAAATTTGGTCCCGAAGTTTGCCTTGCACGTTATCAACACCTCCGGTCAAAGCATTTAACCAACCCTTTGCAAAAGAATGAGCACTCTTCACCCTGTCCGATTACAACGACAATCAAATTATAATATAAATATTATTTTTATATAATATATTTCATAATTCAAATAACTAAAACATGTAATACCTGTTGGTGCTCGTATTGCCAAATGATACCCATTGCGGTAATAGGCTCGGACAAACTTTTCCTTGTATATCAACCACGTACCATTCAAATATTGTATCTGTCTAGGGTATCCTGCATACCGTCCAACAATTTCATTGTAATTATAATGATACTCTTCTTCAATTTCTGATTTCACTGGTTTAGCCCACACCCCACGTCAGAATATTAACCTTGGTCTTTGTTGCCTTCCATAAATTTCGTCGCATTTGCCTCAACATTTCTGTTTATTATGATACGAAACTGGAAAGACATTTGACAGTGCTTTCAAGAGACCTAACTCCCTGTCCGTCAGGTTCGCATCATGTTCGACACCATCTAACAACCCTCCCAAACAATTTGAAGTCCAGTAGTAGGTGTCTGCATCTTCATGCGACATAAATGCAACAACAATCGTGAAATTATTCCTAACTGGAGTAATCCCAATAATTTCCAAAAGAGGCATTCCATACCTACATCAATGTTTTTTTTTAGATGTTTAAAAAATATATATTATAAAACTACAATTATAATTTAAACAATCGTAAAAGCTTACTTACTTATTGGTTTTGTATGTGCAGTCCATCAACATAACATACGGAAATACTCGTAGTAACTTAATCGATTCGGGACATGCAAACATAACATCCGTTATTGTGTTGCTCGTTTCACTATCGACGCGATGCCAATATCGATACTCGCCTTGTTGAAAATTATGCATCGGAAACTGAATAACAGTCATCCCCTCCATTTCCTCTGATTTAATCTTGGTCAATCTATTGTAAACATGCTTCATGGAGGTTTGTATCGTGTGATCATCCTCCCTCCTCAATCTATCCATGATCAACATTGGCTTCACGTGAGAATTTCTCAATTCTTTAATTCTAGCTTTTTGTTGTGGAGTTATGCGGCTAGTCGTACCATGTCCGTGAGGAAACAAAGCCGGAGGATGAGTATGCATGCCATGGATGATAGTCAACGGCCATAATTCATCAAACCTTGACCTTTTACCAATCAATTTGAACGAACAACTAGATTTCTTTGTTGCAGTGTTTCTAGCATCTTCCACATCGATATTTGTTTATCGGCCATGTCCGTATTTTTCACACGTCAAATACTGTGCATTCCTCCTTCTAGACTGACAAATCAAACGGTGAGAATGACTAACTGTACTTGTTTTGACCCACTTGATTAATTCTTTCCTACTATTGAACACAATATCAACTTGGAAGAAATGAGAGAAATCTTCATATTCGTTTCGCTCCAAAACTGCGAGATCAAAATACAAATTGTCTCCATATTGCTGCTTAAAGAAAGACGATTAGTTAGATACTTGCACAAAAAAAAGGAAAAAAAAAAAAGGGAAACACTAGGGATTTCGTGTACAAGTACACGGAATAATTGTCTACATTTTGTGTACAAATGCACGAAACAAACAATAAGAGAGTTTATCCTTTATTTCGTGCATAAAAACACGAAATATGATTTAATATTTCGTAGTGTACTACACGAAATTATTGATAAAACAGAATATGATGTTAATTTCGTGAAGGAAATCACGAAACTCAATGCATAATTTCGTGATATCTTACACGAAACGCATAAAAATCGACGATTATCAGACCAAAACGTATTTTTTTACCTCATTAGCGCGATCGATGTTGGCCATGTTGATAATTGTTGTGTTCTACCTGATTGTGGCGAAAAAAAAAATCACGATCTATAAAGTTCGGTTTATTTGGAGGTAGAAAGAATTTGGAAAAAGTTAAAAGGTTTCTTTACAAATGAATTATTTTGCACAGTAACTAAAAAAAGTGCACCGATAATAGCAAACCCATGCTTAATGATAAAATTGCTTTTGTTTTTGTTTTTGATTAAGTAGCCGTAGTAATAATAAAGCAATATAATCCGTATCAATAAATGTGAACAGTAATATAGTTCACATTAGTATTCAAATTTCAAGTGCCGATATTCTGACGAGGGAGATCAATCATATAGCACAGGATAAACATGAATAAATACTTAAAGCATAAAAAAATGACAACAATGAATGATAAAACACATGTATTAACTCAGTTGGAATCAGTTGAGAAGAGAACAAAATTTCAATACTTGAGTAATCCAAAAGCTGGATAACATATTTTTGTTGATTTTTTAACAAAAAAATGCTGCACATATTCTCTCTAGTTAAATAAGACATCGATCGATCAACCAATTCGCACTTCATTTGCAGTCTTGTGAACACATAATTCTTCCAACTATTCCAATAAAATCTGGAGTGAGGTGAGGAGAACTCGGGAAAAGCTATATGAGAAAGAACGGTATTTATGTAATACTAAACCAGTTCGGGATTGCCAGAAAACATTAGGGTCGCTGCTGTATAGAGTTTTGTCCTGAATTTCGAGGTTAGCGACATGGCAATCGATCAGCCGAGCTTGGACAATTTTACAAAGGATAAGTCCACATGGCAGCATCCACCAACCACTTTCATCCCTGCATCAATTTTTAAAAAGGATTAGTGGCTAATGACAACACAAATTCATTTATATTATAAAAGAAAAGAAAAGAAAATAAAAAAATTGCTTCTTCTTACATGCTAAAATTCCATGTTTGATAATGTTGGTGTTTTTTACTTGACGAGGATTGAGTCTTGAAATGAACTAGTCCACATATGAAGGCGACAACCTGTTAAAATACAATTCACATAGTAAGTAAAACGTCAACGTTTTTTGTGTAACGAGTTGAGCATTATTGACATCTATGCTCCAGCTTTAGTATATTTGTATCTATCTTTAGTGTGTCGAATACTCTTCTTTTGTACAGTTAGTCCCCTCTATATATAAAAGTGGGCTCATTTAATTTCATATGATTTTGATTCTTTAACAATGTCTAGTGACAGCAATAAACGAAGAAGTTTAATGAAAGTAGAAACGATGTAACTGGAGAACCAAGGAGCATGCATGCGTGCACAATTAATACTTACAACATTAATGACGGAGGTAATATTCCACAAAGCATATATACGTGCAAGTCCGGCTGATCGCCTCGGTCCATGAGTAAATAAAGCATTGATGCCAGCTGGAAATGGAAGAACTGTGCCAAGTGGAGGAATCGACAAAACCAAAAAGACATCCAGCATGGATATGGAATAAAGCTGGAGCAGAAGTAGCAAAACTAAGCTAAAATCTCCTAAAAGAAGTATCGAGATTATCAAACCAACAAGATCCTGCAAGTCCCGAAAAGGAAATACATACAAATAAGTCATCAGTGTTCAAGTATAAGTAGTAATATACATGTTATAGACAAAAAATCGACAGATTTATTGTAGTTGACTAGAGCATAATTTACCTGGTGGCAAACTGGCCTTATATTATGAATTATATAGTAGGAAGGATAAAATAATGTCAATCTCTCTCCGAGGTTTTGTAGGCTATTGGCATTTAAAATTTCTCCGGATATCCTTTTTTGCAACATAACATGCTCACTCACTCTAACAAGATCCAACGCTTTCTTCCAGCGATTAGCAGGCAAACTGCAAGTGAGAGAAATGAAACAAACTTGTCATCAAAATTCAATCTGAAGAAGATTACAAGGAACACTCGAAAAGTGCTTTTTTCTTTTTACCGTGACTGCTTCTCAAGCAATAAAGCAGATCGGTCCCGCCCTTGACTAGATGAATGGGTATTTGCATCCTCTACGGCACTTACAACAAGGCCAAATTGGCAATATCCACTGGCTGAAGGTTGAAAGCAAGTCAAATCAACACGTACACCATGAGCATGTAATTTTCTATTTGCATGTGTCTCGAGCCAGCGGATAACTGGATGAAAAGTTGCTCTTAAATGTCCGCGACGCACTAAACGAAGTTGAGCATTAAGACCAGCCACTAGTCTGTACCAAATTGTTGGGGGAACAGACTGCAATAAAGGAACAGCGAAATAGAACTGAGGATCTCAACGAAGCAGAGTGCATAACTAACATATATTATGATTTTAGCTTCTGTTACGACAAACCTGACTCATTAGGTTAGTTAGAATATTGTCAGTGTGAAGAGAAAAGGGAACCATGTAAGATCCTTCTCCTCCGAACACTAAAGACAAAGGAAACCTTTGGTGAAGGCGAGGAGGGAGGTCATCCCTCTTTTCATCCCCCCCAAGGAAAAAATCAACATAACCTAGCATTAAATCAGAACTTGCAGCAACCTGCAGGATAAGCAGAATAATAATTAGAGTAAATAAACTATATCAATATCATTTTGAGATAAGATCAAATTTCAATGTCCAATTCAAGATCAAGCTGTGAAGCTCTTGAATTAGAATTATCAAGTTGAGAATTAATTGTTCAAGAGGGAGAACATCAATTTATTCCAAGTGGGTATTTTAATAGAAGAGAAGAACTACAGCATTCAATAAGAGACTGTACTCGAGTTCCATCAAATCATTAACACGGATTTCAAACTATGTAAGGACACGAGATTTATGCCTCCGTCCTTTTCTTGTGAAGACTCTACTATATCCTTTTTATAGTTTTGTTACATATGCAAACACTTCAATTCTAATTTGGTGTATAGGAAAATAAGAGGTATCTAAGTTTCAAAACTCTGACCTTTACTAATTAAGTCAGTATGATGTTTAACCAAATTGCTGTCTTCTTGCATTGAACATGTCGATCGAACATCATAATTTGTAGATTTCAAAAAAAGTATGCAAGAAAAAGGTTTAATGCTGTCATGAATAATAGTATCATTTAATTGAGAAACAACAAGTGCTAATAGCCAACACTAAAAGGTAACAACCCTTTTGCTTTAAAAATAGGAACAAGTTGGGGGTCTCAGACTCGGAGTTTTTGTGCCAAAAGACATATAGTCCAACCATTGCTGGTTCAGCCTATTATAAAATGAAATGGACAAAATAGGTATGAACTCTAACTATTGCGGAATTATGCTATGAGGTTCTCCACGTTTCCAAATAAGCAAGCCTGCCTAGCTATATATATCCAGGGCTAACTCTTCGAAGGAAAACTAGAACAGCATACCTTGAGGCCTTCATAGAGAGCTCGTGAACGGCAAGAGCGCAAGCAAGCATGATCATATTCTGAACGGACATATTCCCTAAGGTGCTGCACTTTCTCCTTGCGACGCCACTGCAGCCACGACCATGCAAGTGGATATGCAGTAGCACAGAGGATCCCATATACTGATCCTTCCCACCACTGATAAGAAGCTAACGCATTTATCTCATCCACGAATATGTTGAATGCATCTTCATATCTACCAACAAAACAAGGTGCATTAATGTTTCTAATATATGCACAGGGGCAGGTCAATCATTTGAGGGTTCAGTCAATGGATCTATAAGTTAACACGGATAAATGACGATGTAACAATTCAGACATAAAGATCATACACTATTTCTTTCACTTCTTTAGGAGGGGAATGAGGGAGATGCCAGGGTTCACTGAAAGTATTAGCTCCCAGAAAGTACATGCGATGTACGTGGGTTTCGGATTCCTCAAATCTGCTAGTTTCCAAAACCTAAGCCAAAAAAGGAACAACGAAAGAACATAAGCCAAAAATCTTCGAATTTTGACTATCAACAAAAGATTCTTCCAACCTCATTTAGGGACTCTAGAAAAGGGAACGAGCGATCATTTGGGGAGCCACGCCGATTGGGCACTAGACCTGGCAATTCATCTCCACCAGCAAATTTCATTCTAGCAACGCTCAGAACAAGCGCTAAGAGGACGAGCAAGCACACCAATATGAAACCAAATAACCATGGTCCTCCAAAAGTGTAAATTAGTTCTTCAAGGGCAGTATAACAATGAGGCATATGATATCTCTCAGATATACACTTGTATGGACATGGTGCTTCCGTGACGCCACCTGTAAAATAAATGATCATTAAGTATAAGAAAAGTCCCTCAGAAAAACTAAAGGGTATAGTCGTCTCATTAAAGGATTCAAAGATATGTACTATTGAAAGTTTATAGTAGGTAGGTGGCAAAATGTAATAAAACTTAAAAGTACCTCGTACAGCGATATATATAGCACGACGGGGAAGCTCATGAGATGGACAGTCATTACATAGGTCTCTATTAGATCCAGTCACATTCTTATATGTGCCAAGTGGGCATTCCTGCATATTACACATTTATTAGGAATATATAATCAAAGTCCAAGTTGGTGCATAAGCTGTCAGAAATATTATGAAGGTCTTTCAACTCTAAAGCCTCATCACAGCAAAAAAAGAAAAAAAGAAAGTTCTAGTCTCTATACAGAAGCGTGCACAATTACCTGACAAAATATACCATATAGCCCTTTTGGACATGCTTTTCCGCTCAAAGTTCCATTTTCACCTCCTCGGCCCAGACCTCTACCAATTCCTCCTCTGCAGTTCCATTATCAGGAGCAAAATGCGAGGAGTTAAACGACATGAAAAAATGTACTGTACATGTGAATTCATTCAGAACAGTAATGTTGAAGTAATTTAAAAAAGAATCTCATATTGCGGCTAACGATAAGATCTACACACCAAACACCTCTTCGAGAAAGGAAAAAGGAAACGTAATTAAGTAACTAGAAAACTGGGTGAAATACATAATACGAAGTTTAACATCCAATGGCCCTGGCAGAAATGCGAAGCAGAATTTTTTTATTCTATTCGAGTCCAGTTGTCAATTATTTAGTCGCATACAATATCCCGAAGGAAGTTCCTCAACGGAAATGCATCATATATGTATTGCTCAAGAAATTAAAACCACTCCGATACACAATCAAGAATAGCAAAATGAATTTCCTGACTAATATGCCCTATTATCATTACGTACAGATGTTACGCTCCAATAAACGAGACTTTAAAGCCAATTGTCCACTAACAACTGATTGCGGGCTTATTTAAAGCACAATACATTAGAGGAATATTTGTGGATATCTCCATCAACTCACTTGAAATTCATTCCCTCTTACAGGCCAAAGGCAGAAAATTGTCATCAGTGGTTTTGATAAACTTTGCTGTGATTTTTCAATTGTATATTTGTATTCGATTACATTATTGATTAGAGCATGCAAGGGCTACTTAAAATGACCCAATGAGTTTCAACACAATCAAAGACTCAAATTTCTACAAAAAAAAAAAAAAACAAATATAGTAATATTATTATGACCAAATTTAGTGGTTTATATATTCAAACAAACCTGACACCAATAGTTCCTCTGACAATGGCCATTGGCAAGTATTCATCTCCAATAGGAATGTCCGACCAATGGAAATGAATCCTTCCACCACCTCCCCCGCCACCATTAGGGCTTCCATGCCCTCCAAATGTAGAGATGGTAGCACTATCATCAAGGACAACGCTGTGGACAAAAAGAAGAATAGTTCCTCCTGATCCACCACCCGGACTTGCATCTGACACAACCACACCATCCTTCCCTCCAACATATTTCCCGTAACTTTCTCCATTGGCTTTAATTTCACCGTGTACAACCAAATTTGACAATGAGTGCTCCAGTGAACCAATCACTGTTCGAGGAAACAATTTGAATGGGTTAGCAAGAAAATTGACAGAAGCTGGTGGATTAAATTATTGAAAAGCCTTAACAAAATGAAACCAGACAAAAAAAGAGTTGGTAACTGTCCAATTTTACAGATAAGTCAATCTTGCATTATAATTTTAAAAGTCAGACAATAGGATGGAAGTATCCCTAATAAGTCAATGACAGACGTGATTGCTTGTGATCAAGGTACCAAGTGAATATATAGACGAATAAAAAAGAGTCTGAAATAAGTTCTTGGAAATGACCCTCGAGTATAAAATCATACTTAGCAAAACAAAAATGTGAAGACAACAGCTACATCCTAAGAATAAAGAGTTCACTAAATTCTTGAAAATGAACCTCATGTATTAAATTGTGATCCAGCAAAAACGAAAAATGAGAAGACTGCTACTTCCTTATTAAGATGAAGGGTTTCAGCCAAAATTTCCCAAGTCAGATATGATGTCTACAATAGGAAATGTTGCATCCATAATGGAACATGAATAAAGCCTAAATATATAAAATATTTTCAGTACTTCGGAATTCATAGCAGTAATTGGAAACGGACTATGAACAAAAACATAATTGCTTCACACATTTGTTATGTCAATAAACGGACTCACCAATAACACCACCACCAGCAGTTGCACTAGGCAGACTCTCGTTTCCACTTCCACTACCAAGTTCACAAGGCAACTCAGCATTCCCATATGAAATACCACCCTTTATATAAGCTCCCTCATAATACGCATCCCCTCCTTTACCACCATGTCCCGCACCACTACTAAGACCATTAGGCAGAAGTTCTCCATGACCTAATCCACCAGTGCAGCCTACAAATTGGGGAGAAAAATTTGCAGGATAACAAATTAAATAGAATTAAAAAAGTTACTGAAATTCGGGGCTTTCATTTCACCGTTGTGAACAGCCTCATCTATTCTCCAGCGATGAAAGAAATATCATCAAGTGGGGTAAAATTACATACCCAATCCAGAAGCACTTATTGCACCAGAAGATTTCACAAACACATTTCTGACTAGATGAAAATGAACAACAGAGCCTTCTACCAGACCTTCAACAATAATGTCCTCAACTCGACATATCTGCACAACAAAAAGACGTTTAACCCTCAAATGCAGGAGCACGTCTGGTAAAGGAGTCATAAACAACACACTGCTATGACCAATCAACAACTTCTAACCAAAGAAACTCCTCAGAGTGTTGAATCTGAGTTTTGGAACACCTGCAGAGTAAAGGACAATGAAGCATTCACGTTGCAGTCCTCGGGTGGGTAAAGTAGTTCAATAGGGCAACTATTCTGTTCACAGAGAAGTCTTGGTGCCCTACCACATTTAGAACAGTAAATATTTAAAAAATGTGAAGCGTGAGGACAAATTGATATGGTGTACTATATTTCGAGCACTTACTTGCCATTATTGCTCACATTTTCCAAGGGACCTCGAATAATAGATCCAGGACCAACCTTCAGATAAAAAGCAGGCACAGTGTGAGCAGAAAATATTTATAACTAGAGGTTATTGAATTGCAGAACTATTACATGTTATTCCAAAAATATTCAATAATCTACCGATACTATAACACAGAAAAAGTTAAATTAAATAATTTTCATAATTTGATTTTTAAATTAGAAAATGAATATTTTCTTTTGTCAGGTACTTCACAAAGAATGTAATAATTTTATATGGTCAATAGTTCATCTTGGATGCCTCCTCATCTAAAAAAATAGCAATTAGAGAGAAAATGATACAAAAATTATTACACAGCAGATATGATGTTATCATGAAAGATTTATACAGATGTTTCTTCAATAGCTGGACCATAGATTGGATGAGGCCGAACAAAAGAACCAAATCCCAGCACAAGAAAGTTTAATGTCAAAAGAGTATTCTGCCAACAGTTTCACACAATCAACACTCTTTTCATATTCAAACTAAAATGTGAATGTTCTAGCCACCCTCAAGTACATAAGAAGGGTAGAATATCATGGAAGTTATTATAGTGAGATGCCCAAGTAAGCTTTTCAATTATTTCGTTATCAAGATAGGCTGACATATTTTAAGAAACCCTATCGTCAGAAAGACCAGTTGAAGCACAATCATTTGGTCCTTTAAGAGAAAAGCAAGAGTTAAAGTTCTGAGGAGCTTTACACTGATAGCATAAAATAACGACAAAACCAAATGCTGAGCTTCAATAATGTCTCCTGGCCCTGACAAGTTCAATGATCCTTGTCCATGAAGCCCTAAATTCGCAGTTGAATGTATCATGGATGATCCCTGGATACAAATTAATAGATCAGTCATAGAAAAATGATCAAGCTTCTGAATGAAGATAGCTGATTTGGAATAACTTACCTTGAGAACTACTAAATTGCTCGCTTCAAGCAAAGAAGTTGCAACAATTGGATCACTATCACCAGCTATGAGCACTTTCGAATTCAACATCAAGTGAATTTTCACAGACATTCGCAATGCCCCATATACCTACACATAATTCCATTTGATGTATCATGTGACTGAACTGGAAAGAAATAATACTGCAAGTACAAGTAATATGTCCATTGCATGAGTTGATGCAAAATGTTCTGTAAAACTAATGTCCGGGACTGCACCTTACCTGCTTTGAGGTATTAGCACATGCTGTTCAAGAGAAATTAAATGAGATAAAAGACAACTCATTTTGGTTTGTGGGCTCAGATGCTAATGGTTGAGTGAAGATCACACAACATTTGAAGTACAATCTTTAATCTCGGTTTACATGTAAAATGACATATACTGTTGGTTGGCAAAGGCCCATAATTTCCAGATACACGAGAACATAAGCTGAAAGGGGAAGCAATCTAAGAAAATATATTAAGCTAATAACATCCAGCCCAAAAGAAAAAGAAACAGAAATCCAATAAAGTAACCAAAAAGAAAAAACACGAAGAGAATAAATGAATAAGACAAAAAAGACAAAAAAAGGCAAGATGGGCACAGAATATAAAATTCTTAGTAAGAGAAACTAAAATCCATAAAATGTAAATAGTACCATATTGAGCGTATAAAATGATTGGCAAAACTTACTTTTATTACTGAGTCACTCATCAGAAGTTCTTCAGCCATCAGTTCAAACTCAGACAAAGCATAATGAACGAGTCCAAAACTCAAAACTGCTCCACATGATAAACTGAGTTGTCCTCTAACCTATTCATTAATAAATAATGCAGTTAAGTTAAGCAATAATCTGTATGGATATGGATGACCAGATATGATAACTTAAATAGAACATCACAAAAAAAGAAAAAATAATATTGCTGTACGGTATGTTAAAAGCACATATAAGTAATAATTCAAAACAATTATGTAAAACATAGAAGTAACATGACAAACTATCTTATGGCTGCCATAAATTGCAAAAGAATTGTCTAATATACACTTGAAATGTTCAGAAATCGAGCTTTCAAAATCTTTAGAGTGTTCCTAAAGTACCGAAGGACACATGGACTAAGAATATAAATAAATAATGAAATCAACGAGAAGAAACAATGAAAAAAGGTATTATGTCTTCAGCGGAAAACAAAATTATCTTAAACCAAATGACTCAAGGATTGAAGTCATATTTTAGGATAAAACATGGTATTTGCATGTTAAATTTGTGATTCAAGCAAATGACATGTTAGTAACAATGAGTTTATTTATGATTAATGTTCTCATGTTACAAAGGAAATGTTTCGTCTCTGAAGTAAGGAACTATACTTGCTCCAAAGTGACAAGGTAGTTGGAAATCTAATACATCATAGAATCATGAAATCACATTTACAATGCCTACATCTTCTTCTATACTCCAGCACTCCTAATTAATTCATGACCTCCTTGCTTTCTTCTACTTAGGTAAGCACATTTCTAAATCATTCTCTCTTTGGCTTTTGAAAGTATTAAAAAAATCAAAAGCAAAGACTGATGCCTGGAACTCAGTTTTTATGTCTCATTGTAGACCTTCACTCGTTGGAACAACAGTTACAGTCATAAAATATCATTATAATGAAACATTTAAACCAAAAAAAAAATATAAAGAAAGAAATGTTGGGGACTAAGATTATTTACTTAATGACCTGAACACGACTCCATAATAAAGGAACAGTAGCTTGAGCACAATTCTGAATGTAAACGTTTGTCCAGAGTGGCTGGTTTGGAAACTGTAACAGAAGCGTCTCGGTATCTGTTGACATATTGTTATTGTTGATCACAAGTCTACGAGGAACAGCATCGAAGAATGTTCCAGCAGCACCTGCATTCATGGGACAGCCAAAACTTCTTCCACCTGGCAAAATTTGGACCATAATTTAGCCACCACGAGGATAAATACTCGAGTATGTGTATTTCAATATTCAAATCTGCTATGCTAAAAGAGAAACGGCCTATTGCTAAGGAAATTTTTCTCATGGTTTGCTAAAGACATAGAGGATCACCAATAGGGATACTGACGTAAAGAAAATGAGCATACGTTCCAAAAGGGCATATGTGATATGAAACAAATACTAGTTAACAAATTATTACCAAATAATGATTATATCTAGTTCTAGAAGACACTTAAGCACAATTAATAGACTTCACTTAACCATTGGCCACTTGAGCACCTCAAGTACATTATAAGGAGGCACAGGTAAATACACGCGTTCCACTGATAGCTTGAAGGAAAATGTCCAGCAGATCGGAAGGCCTTAATTGTCTTATCATAAAGCTTATAACATTAAAGAACAATTAGACAATCCATGTTAAACTTCCCAATTAAATCACACGCAAGGTAAATCACAAAGAGTCAAAGTCTATGCCCGACTAGAGTAACTGCTATTCTACAAAGCAAAGATAGTTGCTTAAAAATAATACGCCAGTACTACAGCCGCCACAGTTTTGCAATTAGATTCAATACAGTTACAGAATAGACAAGTACATAAGAGCAGAACTAAGGATACTAAGATGAAAGTTGGCATAACGTAGTTGATACATCATTATAGTCACTGTACAGGGTTAGCTCCTAACTTCCTTTTTTGGTAGTTATTTTCTGAACATAGTATGTATGATGACCACGAGTACCTTCCTTATAGTTTCAAGATTACCACTGTGAAAAGCAACTACCATATATATCAAGGCTATACTAGGTCATCCACAGATAACATAAATATTATTCTCGTCGATACTAAACTCAAGTTATGAATAATAAAAAACAAGTACAAACTTTGCTTTCTCTAACAAGTCTCACCATGTACCAAGAATATGGGATCATCATGCCTGCTAAAAACATTGACAGATACTCTTCCACCACCTCCTCCAGCAAATCCATTACCTCCCGACGCACATATTTTGCCACTTCCTGTCCTGCTTGTCACACAAGAATTCAGTCACGAAATGTTTTAGATGGAACACAAATCCCAAGATAAAGTGAAAGGATGATTCATGACCAACTATCTGATCAAGAAAGTAAAAGATAAAGCTGCATGTCAGATATGACAAAGGTCATGTTACAGCAGTTGGCTAACTCAACATATCCAAGTTTGGTGAACAAAACTGATTTTTTTCTGAAAATAGAACTTCATACAAAAACTAAGAAATCAAAGATAAATTTCTAGGTATGTATAAAAAAACTTCCCATCAGGTTTGGTCTAAATAAAGATAGATTGTCAAACAACAGTTTGATGAAAACCAGTTTTACCCTCAGCATTGTTTTATTTATTATTTATCCGCTTCTTCTTTTTCTTGGGAGAAGTTTTGAACTTATCAAAATATGAATAGACCTCCGCTGAAAGATGACTGAATAGGTGAGCAATCAGCCAGCCGTTTAATGAAGAGGTGAAAAGGCTCAACAGCACAGGAAACTCACAAAAGAAGAGATTGAAAGTTAAGGAATTTGCTAGTGACTGATGGGAAACCTTCAGGTATATTCTCATTTGCACATTTGGGTGATTTTCCTGTTGCCACTGGATTAAATGTCTCGGATTAAAATCTGTCTTGGACTAAGGTGGTGCAGAAAATATGACTCACTCATCATAAAATTTAGCACTTACAACCCTGGTTCAAGTAATAGAAATATTACTATCCCCGATAGCTCACTAAACTCTCATTTACCAGAAATTTTGAAATTTATCTCTAACTTAGGCCTAAGTCTTCCTATTGCCATTAAGAATAACAATAGGGGATGACGGGATGTACGAGAACCCTGTGCCGAGTTCCTCATGTTATATCATTTTTAAACATTCCATCCACGCTCATAACTTTTGTTTCAAGTATGAACAGTATACATAATTCCACAAAGATTTTATCCGATACCTGATCAATAAAAATATATGATCCAAATCACCATATAAGGCATTCTTCACCTCTATCTACTGATAAATAGGCATTAACTAATTTATAGAGAAGGAATACAACAACAGGTTGGAGTTGGACAAGCTAAAAGATTTTGAGGAGGTGAACACAGCAATTATCAGGCCTTATATCCATCAATTATCCACATTGGCAGATAAACCTTCTACATGGTATTAGAAGTAAAGATAATGTTAAACTCTCACTTTCCGATGTGATATTCCAATGGTTGGAGTATACGTAAAGAACATATGGCATATTTATACCTGAAGAAACTGAAGAAAAACGAGACTAATTACATAAATCAAAACTACTTAACAAGAGTCCACATCGAAAAGGAGATAATGGAAAATCAAATATGGAATTTCTAACACTTGCCAAACTTCAAAACAAAGTTGTAATGTCCTTCACGTGAATAAATTAAATCCGTGATTTTCAGTACATGCATGCATGACTTCTGATTGGTTAATTTATCTTCTAATTCGTAGACACTGAGGAACAGTGTGGATATGTATTTATTACAATCACTTAGCTGGCTATATGATTGAATGCAATCATAAATAGACATGTTTTAAAGTCGTTGAATTGTTTAAACACTAAGCAAGACTGTGCAACGGTTCCCCTGATTTTCAAGAGTTTTGCTTTTGTTCAAGTGTTCAGATCTATCGCCCTCTTCTCAAGGTATAAAATGCTACCTTTTATGTGTGAACTTGAGCACCAATGAAGTAACCGAATTCATCTAACCTCAGAATTAAGCAATATACAAGCTATTATACAAGTTAGTATTTTTGAAATCTATGTATTGCATATCCTTACTCTCCAAGGCAGAGATGGCTTATCCAACGGTGTAGTATATAATGAAACTTAGTTAATTCAAATCAACTTTCCATTTAGTGGAGGATTCTTCAAGCTCTTTCGGGGTTATCAGTGCATCTGTAACCCATTACAGCATACAATATAGTCTTGCGAATGTCTCTCTATTAACAACTTTAGTTGATTCAAGTAGCATTCTAAACCATATAGTACCTTCAACTATCTCTATCCTCTATGTTCATACGCTCTAGCATACTTATACTAGTAATCTCTTCTAGGACCGTTGTGAGCAGTAATTCTAAAAGGGAAATATAAAATCATTTAATGCAAAAAGGTTGAGGATAGTAAGTAGAGACAACTCTAGTCTCACGTCTCATGTTAAAGATGTAGGATTGGAAATGTTTTTGGCATTAATTCATGTGGCTTGAGAAGATTTTCTACGGTACAGTAATTAAACAGAGACCATATTTGCACCTAGATTTAAGCAAGGGACAGTTGCATAAATCTGTCGTCATTAACTAGGTTAATCTTACGGGTACGCTCTCTTCCCAAAATTTAATGCTGAAGTTCAAAAAGCCGGAATAAATGCTGATCGTAAACAATGCAGTTCCCACGGAAGTATTCAAACAATCGAATCCGAGCAGATTTCACAAATTCAACAACTTAAAATCATTTAAAAACACAAGACATGGAAAGAAAAAATAAAAGGTTGAACTGAAGTACATTACATTATGTGCGACTTGATAAAAATGCTGCCACCGGAACCTCCGCCACCTTTGATCCCGCCATCACCTCCACCAGCCAAGAGCATTCCGGAAACATCCGCAGTATCGTTCACCTGCAACCAAATCCTGCCGCCCCCTCTCCCTCCATAATCCTCCTCTTTATTAGTAGTCCCTCCTTTACTTCCATAACTCCACGGCGCATCCAAAGAATCCCATGAATAAGTGTCTCCACCCCACACATCTTCCGGCAGCTTCTTATTATCCACCACACAGCTTGCGCCTCTTCCACCGTGGCCCCCACCACCGCCCTGCCCATCGTCCGGCGTCCCCGTGGATGGGTCCGGCGGCTCACCAGCTCTCGCCGTCACATTAATCACTGAACCGCCAGACAAACTTGCATTTCCGGCTACAATGTAAACTGAACCGGCGGTGATTTCGGAAAATGAGTTCAATCTGAAATCGCCGGTTACGTTAATCTCGATTGTGCAGCCCAATTTGGGGCAGGTTAAAGCCACCCCCTGGAGGATGAAGAAGTTGCCCCTGCCTTCGATGTACACGTCGTCGGTGAAATTCAGGCTGTAGCTGAGCTGGCAGGTGGTGTTGAGTGAGCCGATGCCCTTCAAATCGTCGCACGAGAGGGGAGGGTTGTGCGGCGGCGGAGACGGCGGAGGGGGCGACGGCGGCGCGTAATCGCCGCGGAAAAGCTTCGACGTGTAGTCGTAGTCCAGGATTGAGAAATCGTCGCCGGAGGCAAATGACGACCGTTGATTTGGGAGGAGGAAGAAGAGGAAGAAGAAGGAGAAATAACAGTAATCGATGAAAGGGGAAAGTAGGGTGGCCATGAAAAGTTCATCAGAGAATTGAAAGTTTTGCAGAGTTTTGGGGGAAATAAAAAAAATTAAAAAAATAGTGAATTAATTACTGAAACAGGTGTGAATGTGATGGATTGTTTGTATGTATATGAATTATAATGGATATGGATGTATATTGAATTGAATTGAATGCGTGTGAGTTTGCATGTACGTATAGGTGGAGAGAGAAAGAAGAGAGAGAGTAGAGAGAGAAGAGGCGAAAGATGAACAGGTGTAGAGAGAGAATGCGAGGAGTTCGGGAATTGCCTCCGGTTTTCATTTTCATCCAAGAATGTTTGTTTCTCTACAATTTCTTTCTTTAATTTGTCACCCAAATTTAAGAAATTCAAAAAATCATCTTCGAATTATTCGATGCTGCTAAATGCAAAACCTATATTGTATATGCAAGATGGTACTAAATTTGACCATGAGCTTATTGGGAAATTTTTATCACATGTAATTTAATTACCAATAAAGGAAATGTTCTTTTTTCGATAAAAGTCCATCGTTCTCCTCCATTTTACCAAAAAAAAAATGTGTATAATCAATTTGATAAAAGTCTATTTGATTTGTGCGAGCGCGTTTGTGAAAGTGTGGGCACGTTTTATGAACTATGAGATGAGTGCCCGGCCCTATCGAAGCCTATTGGTGTCAATTTATAAAAGTTCCTTCTCAATTTTCATTGAACTTTCAGAAGTCCGCTGCTGGAATGAAAATCAAACGGAACAGGTGAAAAAATGATTTTTTTCAAGAGAAAAAATCAAAAAAAAATCGGAAGTTTAAAATGAGTTTCAATTAATGTTCCGAAAAAATCGGAATTCCAAAATCCATTTCGATTTCGGACTGCCTCATAATCGCCGACATTTTAGAAATTGCATTAATTTTTCATATCATGTTCCAAATTCGGATCTGATGTAATTTTCACAAATTGCTTTTCTCTTTTTTGGAATTTTCCAACAAAATGTTAGAAAATTAAAAAGAGAATTCGACAAAATACAATAAATAAAGCCACAAGTACAACAAAATGCAACAAAGAGTTTATGATAAAATAAAAAATGCAACACATTATTTCTGATACCAATTAATATTTTCTAGGATTTTAGTTTACTTTGGCCCTTGAGTATCTATATTTTTCATATACTATGTAACATAAATTATGCTAAGGAATTACAAAATATATCATAAGGTGATATTACATATTTCGAAAAATAATTGAAATATTCGGAATTAAAATTGGATCTAAAATCAGAAGTACAAATTTCCTGTAATTTTATATACATTTCTGATTTCGTTAAAAAAAATCAGAAATCGGAACTTCAGAATGAAAAATATGGTTTTAAATTCAGATTTATTTAGATCCAAATCGACGCAATTCAAAAATTATATTCCGATTTCTACCCCTATCCAATGCCATTTTTTTTGCTAAATACTCGATGTTCAAAAGGTTACTGTCAATTTTCAAAAGATGTGTTTTAATTTTGTTAAGTTTCATGTTAGATTTTGTTTTTTTTTTCTGAAAAAAAAACCTAATGAATATTATTAGGCTATATTAGCCAAATCTAAAGGCAAAGTATGACCTTCAGAACAACCAGAACCATAGTTCTTCGCAATAGCGTGGGCAAGAAGATTCCCCGAACGCTTTACAAAAGTAAAAGTACAAAGATCAAATTCTCTAGAAATAATAAGACTTTCTTCAATTAAAGCACCATAAGAAGAATCGGACGATAGATTATCCCGAAGGGTGTTGATCACTCGTAAGTTGTCACCTTCCAGCATTATAGATCCATTCCCCATTTCCTTTGCCTTTGAAAGAGCATGCAGGGCTGCATGCGCCTCTCCGTCAATCACTCTTGGTCTCCCGGTAATCCGATTCACACTCCACCATAGGCATCTTCCTCGATGGTCCCTAGCAACATTTGCTGTGACATAGTAGCTTCTGCTCTTGGGGAAAGCCGCATCAAAGTTAATTTTCACAATTCCCGGTTTCGGAGGATTCCAATTCGCCGGATGCATAGGTGTCTTCATTGGAGGAACTTTAATCTGCCCTTGCTGGTACGTCAAAAGATAGCTCGAGCACCACTGTACAATCTCACTTAAAGGAGATTCAGGTTCACCATGCAACTCATCATTCCGCCATTGCCAGAGCTTCCACATCACTGTCACCGCCAATGGGAGAGTTGTCATGTCAAGGTGCTGGTGCAGAAATTCAATCCAGCCCCACACCGATGCGATTCCGGTAAAGTTCGTTAACCTGAGTGGAGGCTGCTTCCAAAGCTCGACCACTCTCCGACAGAAAATAATCGAGTGTAAACTCGTTTCAATTTCAACCCCACATCTAGGACAATATGGGTCAGTAGTAATTTTCCGACGGAAAAGAGCAGCTTTGGTCGGCAAGACATCCCAGCAGAAGCGCCAAATAAAAATCCTTATCTTCGGAGGGATCGATAATTTCCACAAAAGTTTCCAATTTAGCTCAGTGGTCCCACTTGTCGATTCCATATCCCTCAACCGACTGGGCTGCATGTCGACACTATTGGAGACTAAGCTATGGTAGCACGATTTCACCGAGAAACGTCCATTATTTGACCATCTCCACATCCACCTATCTTCAACCCAAGCATTGCCTAACGGAACTGCCAAGATGCGATCTTTATCGATTGACCAAAACCATGTATCAAGTAAGCTGACATCCCATGCAATTTGAATCTCAATTTCAGAAGTTTACATGCAATTTTAAAAAGTTCCTATCAAATTTACAACCAATATAATAAGTTTGTATTTAATTGTCAATTATTTCAAATATTTGCTGTCAATTTCAGCCAATTTTTAGAAGTTATTTATCATATACAGCAGAGCCTCGATAAATTAATAATCTCGCTTAAATAATAAATTTTCCCGGTCTCGACTCGGGGGCAACGGGCTAAATTAATAATTTGCTAAATTTATAAGATAATACACATTCGAAAAATTTAAGAAGCCCCATATAATATATAAATTAATAATGCATAAATATAATTTTTAGATTACATGGTATAGTACATATTTATATATCTATGAAAGCTTAATACAATATAATTTAATTGTTGCTTGTTTCTTGTTGAAGTTCACATTATTATTAATGTCGTCCCTCACTTTTCTTAACATGGTTAGAACTTTCGGTATAGTTTAATTTCTCATAACTCAACATAAAATTGTATTATACCATTGCTGCTTTAAGAGCTTCCATTCGTGAAACGGACTCTATAATGCATTGAACTAATGGTACAATGAATAATATACACGTAAAAAAATTAAAAAAAATATATTTATTGAAAATAATAATAAAAGTGATTTCATAAATTAATAATTTATTAATTAATGTATAAATTAATAATTATTAATTTATCGATAAGTTAATATTTCGCCAAATCAATGAAATTTTGATGGTGCCAACAATATTAATTTATAGAGGTTTAACTGTACTTTTTAAGGGTAAACGTGTGTACCCCAGTTTTGAAAATATATATGAGGAGGTTCTATAAATTTTTCTACCCTAGTCAAAAACTCAAATTCTGATTTAAATTTGTCAGACCACCATGAACCCATGTGATATGACCGCTTTATCCTTAATAGGCAGTTTAATTGAAACAAAGCCAAGGACGTCACGATCCTTCCCTAACGGCTTCCACGGAAAATATCCCTTTCTCTCATCAATATACGGATTTTGGCAATATTGCATCTGTTTTTTTCTCTAATCAGTATACGATTTTGTAGAGTAGAGTTCTCGTGGCGTAGGGTTTCCAATTTGGATGATTTTGAACGTTCGTTTTTATTTTTGCAGAGCTGTTAAGATTCGTTTTTGAAAGAATTTATGGTCCCGAATTCGTATTATACAGAGATGTTATCTGAAGTGTTGTGACACTTGAGACAACATGCAGCGGAAATATAAAGATTAAAAGACAGTACTCAGGATTAAAAATGTTCACAAGTAAAGACTTGTGAACTTGCCCTTTACAGGACGGAAAAATATATTAAAAACAGTATTCTAAGAATACAAACAGAAGAGTGCGAAAACTTCTTCCTTATGAATGAATCTTTTTCAAGATCACTCTTACAACCAAATCTAGATACTAAAAGAAAAATATTAAAAATTCTAGATTTCAAAGAATGTACTCATAAAGAGTACGTACAACAGATCCTAGAAAACACACTAAAATTCTCGAGATTAAAACTTCAGCTCTATTTTTGTTTCCTCGAAATCTGTTCAATTCTTGAGTCTTGAGTTTGGTATTTATAGACTTGCCAAGCTTCCACTCCTCAGCCCATGATCTGCAAGAAAACCAACCACAAGAGCACTCAAGATAATGGGTTAGTGGGTTAGTTAGGAAGTTAAGATAAATTCCATAATTAAATCCACTAAGCACTACTTAACCCTACTTAGCCCACTAACTACGATTTAGTTTAGAGTTTAAGAAAAGTTAAAAACACATTATGAAATTAATTCACGTGTTTCAAACTCCCCCTTTTTAACTTTCTGATCAAAACTAAATCGTAGTCAAAGACTCCCCCTGAGATATTGCTTGAACTCCCCCTGAATTTGATACCATTTGAAAAAACATAGAAACAATAAATTAAAACCAAATTCAGCAAGATAGTTCAACAAAAGAAATAACCAAAGTGCAGTCCTAAACAAAAGGTCAGAGGGAAAATAAACAAAACACAATAAAATATTGTTCATGAAAACAATCTAAAGTAAAATATCCAGAGTCTCCAAGGTCTCCTCAGTATCAGCTGCTGCTCCTCCTCCATCACTAGATCCACTGCTTTCTTCTTGAGCTTCACCCTCTTTCTTTGCTTCCTCTTCATTGACTCCTTGCTCTCTGCCTCTAGCATCCAAAGGATGAGATGTTCCTGCTTCAGTTTCATGATCTTTTTCTCCCCCTTTTTGATCAGAAAGAGCCTTCTGAATCATCTCCACCATGGACTGATGATAGGTAATCTGAGCTAGAGAATGAGTGAGCTGCTGCAATAGAAGATCTCTAGGAACAGACACAAGAAGGTTAGAAGTGTTGTCAACATGAGGTGCAACACCCTCAGTACCAATGTTATTTTGACCTGATTCAGTTGAGAGAAAATTATCTCCATTCCAGGGAAGATCTTGAACATGAGGAGCTCTCAGAAAATTTTGGGAAACAGTGATCATGCCTTGTGGAGTGTGAAGATATTCTGAGTCATCTTGGCCCAAGTTTTGAGAGAGTAAGATGGAATAGATGAGAGAAGGATAGGGGAGGTGAGTGGAGGGTGAAATTTTCTGGGCAAGATGACCAATAGTATCAAAGAACAGTTTGCCAAAATCCACTGGTAAACCCATCCCCAATTTGTACATGAGTACAGCATGAGGCTTAGTTACCACAGAGACATTTTTGGATGGAATCCAATTAGTCACTGTGAGTCTAAACAGGACAGAGTAGAAAGCAGTGAGTTGAGACACTTGGAATTTTCTTGGGTGTGCAGGCCAATTTTTTAAACGGTTTCCAGAAATAACTTTGCAAATCTCAGTAAAATCACCATAATTATCCTCATCAATCACAGTAGGAGTTTGTAAATGAGAGTTGATAATTTTGGGAGAAAAAGAAAAAATGGCATTGCGCACAAAAACTTTGCCAAAGTTTGGAGAGTTTTTCTTTAAAAAGGAGGTTTGCAAATTTGCATAAAATTCCTTCACAACCAAGGGATCATAAGAGCAGGCAATCTCAACTAGGTTAAGGATTTTTCTTTGGTGAAGAAATGCAGTTATCCTATGCCTATCGAATTCTTTCTTAGAAATTTTCTTTTCCTCAATGAATTGACAATTCATGACTTGAGGACTCAACAGTGAATCAGATTCAAAATAAAATTGAGGACTGAAGGCATTGGTTACCTCAAAAGGGGTTGACAAATTCTTCCCATCCAAGTCTGGTTCTTCTTCTTCTGAGGAATCATCATCTTCTGAATCTTCAAGCTCATCAGGGACATATGCTGGTTCAGGTGATGCAGCAGGTGGGGAAACACCTTCTTCCTGCTGAGAAGGGTCTTCAGAGGATTCACTGTCAGAATCAGAAGAGGACAAGTTTTTGCGAAAAGTAGCTAGTGGAACCTCCCAACTGTCTTCACTTTTCTCTGATTCTTCAGCCTGAGGAGGAGATGTATCTGCTTGAACTGCTGCTTCTGCCAAGGTTTCCAGGGGGTCAGCATGAGGAACTGATGGAGTTTCTTCAGTAGTGGTGAACTCCTGAGCATCAACAATGGGAATGTCAACATGCTCTGCAGAAGACATCCCAGAAAAATCAGGCATTTCTTCATCCTGATAGGGAGCAGCATCCTCAGCAGCATTCTGAGGAACATTTGTTGAAGCAGTGGGTGCAGCAGCATCTTCTGGAACAGGTGCATCAACACCTTCAGAAACAGGTGCAGCAACACCTTCATGAACAGAATGTTGAGAGGCTGTTGTTGCCATGCTAGGCTGTGATGTCTCCCCCTGAGTTGATGCTGGGAGAGGTGAGTTGTTGGATGATGACTCGGAGGAGCTGGAGGACAAGGCTTGAGCCTGTGGTGCAGCAAAGGTAGGATCCCCTGCTTCATCATCAGTTTCTTCATCCACCAAATGAAGACCTCTTCGTGGGTTTGGCCGAACTGGAGTGCGGCCACCTCTGCCTCCTCTTCTTCCACCTCTGTTTCTTCTTCTGGGAGAGTGTTCACCCCTCCGGCGTTGTGACCCAGCAGTATTCAGATCTGGAAAGGGGTTCATGCGCTTGGACCGGCGAGTTGGAAATCTTCCGGCAGTGGAAGAGGGACCCACAAAATCGAAGTTGTCTGGGTCAATCGGGTTCAGCTCGTCGCCGGGCTCAATGTAGCTGATAGGAAGAGCATCAAGGTTGACCGGATGAATGATGATGGCCAGATTTGGGTCTGCTGGTTCAGGTGCTGCAGCATCGTTGTGGACATCATCTTCGGCTGGAAGGGGATTTCTAGGTGGAGATGCCATGATACAGTAGATAAAAATTTCTTCTTTGTGCTTTTGATTTGAAAGTGCGAATTTTTGAAAAAGAAGCACGAAATTTATAAGCCCTAATTTGCAGAAAAACATTGAAGTGGAGAAGGTGAAGAAGTGGTGTGCGTTTTTCTTGGAGAATGTGTGATTAAGGAGAATAAAGGTTTATTTGGCAGTTTAAAGCAAAACGTGACACATGGCACAATAAGGAGTGGACTTAGTGGAAAATGAAAGACTAACCCATGTACCCATGACCCATATAAATAGTGATAATTCAATAATAAAAATAATAATAAAAATAGTAGCACTCACGAAATTTTCACAAAAATAAGAAACACATTTATTAATGATTAATAGTGTGAGAAAAAAAATAAATTGGCTGACAGGCATGATATTATATATATATATATATATATATATATATATATATATATATATATATATATATATATATATATATATATATATATATATATATTTTTTTTTTTTTTAATAATATATATAAACTCTTATTTTCAAGTCAAACAATTCACATGGAACATGATCAAGTGTTCAGTTTGAAGGTTCCTCAGTTACTAAGATATGACTATCAAAATAGAGGAGTTTGACTTGTGTGAGTGTAATTATTGTCTAAATGTTTACATGAAGCATGATCACGTTTCAAGGTGAAAGACTTCCAGTTACTAATTTAGAAAATAATACATCACAGTGAAGTCATTATTTAATGAAGCTAATGCTTCAATAAATTATGTTGCAGCTTAAGATATTTGATGAGGTGCTGCAACACATTTCAGGACATGTTTATTGAGTACACATCCCGAGAGATTTTCTGAGTTTAGAAAACCTCTCATAATCTAATGCCTTTGTAAAGATGTCAGCCAGCTGATCTTCTGTAGGAATGTACTTTAAGCACAATATATTTTTCTCAACTATATCACGAATAAAATGATGTTTAATATCTATGTGTTTAGTTCGTGAGTGTTGAACAGGATTTTTTGAAATGTCAATAGCACTTGAATTATCACAATATATGGTCAGGGTATCACTGGTCAACCCATAATCTCCCAACATTTGTTTTATCCAAATTAGTTGACCACAACATCCTCCAGCAGCTACATATTCTGATTCAGCTGTTGAAAGAGATACACAATTTTGCTTTCTACTAAACCAAGAAACTAGATTATTCCCCAAAAAGAAACATGCACATGAGGTACTTTTTCTGTCACTAATATCCCCAGCCCAATCAGAATCACTAAAACCTATCAAATTTGTATTAGTGTCTTTGAAAAACTGAATCCCTAAGTCTACTGTACCTGCAACATACCTAATAATCCTCTTCACAGCTTTAAGATGATTGACTTTGGGATTAGCTTGATACCTGGCACACACACAAACACTAAACATAATGTCAGGCCTGCTTGCTGTTAGATACAGAAGGCTTCCAATCATGCTTCTGTAGAGAGTGCTGTCGACATCTTCTGCAACATCATCCTTAGACAGTTTTTGGCTGGAACCCATTGGAGTTTTCATGTGCTTGGCTGATTCCAACTCAAACCTTTTGACCAGATTGAGAGCATACTTCTTTTGATTTACAAAAATTCCTTCACCTGTCTGTTTGATTTGAAGTCCTAAGAAGTAATTCAACTCCCCTACCATGCTCATTTCAAAAGTGTGAGACATAGAATCTACAAAAGGCTGTAAAAGGTTAGCACAAGTAGAGCCAAAAACAATATCATCAACATATATCTGTACAATAATGATATGGTTATTTTTTCTTCTAACAAATAGAGTTCTGTCTGCTTTTCCTCTAGTGAATTGTATTTCAAGTAAGAAGTCAGTGAGTCTTTGATACCAAGCTCTAGGAGCTTGTTTAAGACCATACAAAGGCTTCTTAAGCTTGAACACATGATCAGGTTTGGCAGAATCTTCAAAACCCTTGGGCTGCTCTACATATGCTTCTTCATTTAAAAAACCATTTAGAAATGCACTTTTGATATCCATCTGATACAATTTGATTTTAAGAAAACAGGCTATAGCAAGAAGTAACCTAATAGATTCAATTCTAGCTACTGGAGCAAAGGTTTCATCAAAATCTATACCTTCAATATGAGTATAACCTTGTGCTACTAACCTAGCCTTATTTCTAACAACTGTACCTTTTTCATCAGTTTTGTTTTTGAAGATCCACTTAGTTCCTATCACATTTATACGACTTGGTCTGGGAACTAAGTACCAAACATCATTCCTGATGAACTGATTCAGCTCTTCATGCATTGCATTAATCCAAAACTCATCATTCAGTGCTTCTGCAATATTCCTTGGTTCGACTGAAGATACAAAGCAAGTAGTTCCAGTTAGTGTACATTCAGAAGATAAATTTGCAAATCTTACCATATCTCTGTAATTCACTCTCTCTTTTCTTCTGGTCCTTATCCCATCAAAGATATCTCCTACAACTTGAGTTGATGGGTGATTTTTCTGGATTCTACTTGATGGTTCCTTTCTGCAGACATCATGAGTTGGCTGCAATTCAGCTTCTGTGCTCTCTGTAGGAAGTATTGAGTCAGATGTGGTAACACTTGGCTCAACACCCTCTTCTCTTGATACTGGACTGTTTATATCTGGAGCATCTGTGGCAGTAGTGTCTCCTCCTGTTGTTTCTCCTTCAGCAATCAGATCATCAACTTCATCTTCAGCTGTTTTACTGCGGAGATTAACAAAGTCATCAAATACCACATTTACAGATTCAATAATGGTTCGAGTTCTTAAGTTATATACTCTATAAGCATGACTGTTATTAGAGTATCCCATAAACAAACTCAAATCACTTTTTGAATCAAATTTAGCTAGATGATCTCTATCATTTAGGACATAGCAAACACATCCAAACACAGGCATGTATTCTAGACCAGATTTTTCTCTTAAAAAATACACCAAAGTATATCTTGAAAAATCATCAACACACACAAATACATATTTTTTACCACCTAGGCTTTCTACCTCTATAGGACCCATAAGATTTATATGTACAAGTTCAAAACAAATGGTGGTACCAACGGGTTGTAACACTTTGTGTGGTACTCTAGTTTGCTTTCCCTTCTGGCACATTCCGCATATAGGAATGTCCTTGATCTTGAGATCAGGAATTCCTCTTATGGCATTGTACTTGTTGAGCAGCTTCAGATTTTTGAAGTTTGTGTGCTCTAGTTTCGGGTGCCACAGCTCTACTTCACTTACTCTTGAGCTCTTGCATGAGATGGTGTCACCTGTTTGATAGCAATTATCCATTGATCTGGAACCTGTAAATACACAATGATTTTGATTATCAAACACAGAACAACAGTATTTATCAAATTGAACACGCAGATCATCATCACACAATTTACTAATACTGATGAGATTTGACCCCAATCCTTCAACATGTAAGACATTTGAAAGTTTTGGAAGTCCCTCAAGACTGAGTGTTCCACGTCCAACCACTTTGCCTTTAGCTCCTCCTCCATAGGTTACACGTCCTCCATTGAGTGTATAGTAGTTTGATAGAAACTCTTTAGTTCCAGTCATGTGCCTAGAGCATCCACTATCAAAGTACCATGAACCTGAAATGTTAGCATTTAAAGAAGTGTATACTGCTTTGCACATAAGTTTACCTTTGGGAGTCCATATTCTACACTCCTTTTTGGTAAATTCTACCTTTTTCTTGGAGGTGTTCCCTGGAGTGCTGTGACTCATCCTGTACAACATTTTGTCACTACTTAGTTTCTCACAAAATGGACGGGTATGTCCTGGTGAGAAACAGTCATGACAAATGTATCCCCTTATTCTGGACTCTGAAGTGGTGACTGTGGAATTTCTGCATTCTTTTCCATTTGAACCCTTCTCTTTTACAAAGACAATCTCCTTCTTCTTTACTGGCTTGTGTTTCTTCACTTGGTTTTTGAACCCTAGACCTTCATTTTTGTGGTACTTCTCCAGTGACACAATCTCTTTTAGTTTAGTTGTGTCGGTATTCATCCTCTTGATTGCTAGAGTCGCTTCTTTGAGTTCATCTTTCACCTTTGCCAGTTCAAGATCCTTCTTGGTGATATCAACCTCCAAATGAGTGATTGTTTCTTTGAGAGAAGGATTTTCCTTGTTGACTGCATCTCGAGCATGAGTCTTCTTCTCCAAGTCACTGAACAATTTCTTGTACATTTCTTCCTCATCACTAACTGCTTCATTACTGGATTCTGCTGCATTCAAAGAAATAGAGTTTAAACATGTATAATGATCAGTATTTAACTCAGAAATTTCAGTTACTGAAAGTGTTTCAGAAGGTGTTGCAGCATCCAGATGAACTCCTTGTGATTCTGTTTCAGAAGTATTTCCGGTGATATATCTGACAGAGAGAGCTTGTTTAGAGGATTGCTGTTCCTCTGTCTGTTCAGGTTGTTCTTCCTCCTCATCACTGACAGCACAAATCAAACTCATTCCTCTCCTTCTCAAGGTATTTGCACATTCATTAGCATAATGTCCAAATCCTGAACAGGCCCTGCATTTAATGTGATCTAAGTTAGGTGGTTCAGAATTTGAACGAACAAATGAAGAATTTTTAGAAGTGTTCTGAGAAGGTGTTTGAGAAAATGTTCTCTGTGAAGTAGATCTGTTCCGGGGCTGAGTTTGTCGATTTTGCGAAGAGCCATCTGGAAATAATTGTCTGGGCTTGATTCCACCTCGCCTGTATGCTCTATTGAATTTCTGAATTTGGAATGCAACATTGTTGAGACATTCCTCTGCATCATCATCAAACTCCGGAGCAACATCTTCTTTCTCCAATTCTGCCTGAAGTGCATTTGAGATAGCCTTTCCTTTCTCCTTTCTTTGATCTTCAAAGTTCATCTCTCTAGACTTTAGACTACCAATTAAGTCGTCCAGCCGTAGTGATGATGTGTCTTTGGCCTCCTCAATAGCAGTAACCGTCATGCTGAATCTTTCTGGGAGAGTTCTCAATACCTTATTTACCAGTGTCTCATTGCTTAAAGGACCACCTAAGGATTGGAACTCATTGGCTAAATCAATCAATTTCTCATTGTACTGAGAAATTGTTTCAGTTTCTTCCATTCTCAGTCTCTCAAATTTGGAAGAGAGTAATCTGAGCTTGGTTCTTCTGACACTATCTGATCCTTCACAATGTAGCTGTAGAACCTCCCATGCATCCTTTGCAGAAGTGCATACTGAGATCAATTTAAACATTGTTAAATCTACTGAATTGAAGATTGCATTCAACGCCTTGGAGTTTTGATTGGCATTTGATAGATCATCTGCTGTCCACCGTAGTTCTGGTGTTGGAAATACATCCCCATCTGCATCTGTGATTGTTGGTGCCTTCCATCCAGTGAGAATGGATCTCCAGGCTCTCTCATCAATGGCCTTGATGTATGCCCTCATCTTGACTTTCCAGTAGGTGTAGTTTGTGCCGTCGAGTACAGGAGGTCGCATAGAAGCAGTCATCTGAGTATCCATCACGAATTCGTTTCTGAAAAAAAAGGAACAAACACTTAGTATACGTCAAGTGTTGGCTCTTGATGCCAATTGAAAGAATTTATGGTCCCGAATTCGTATTATACAGAGATGTTATCTGAAGTGTTGTGACACTTGAGACAACATGCAGCGGAAATATAAAGATTAAAAGACAGTACTCAGGATTAAAAATGTTCACAAGTAAAGACTTGTGAACTTGCCCTTTACAGGACGGAAAAATATATTAAAAACAGTATTCTAAGAATACAAACAGAAGAGTGCGAAAACTTCTTCCTTATGAATGAATCTTTTTCAAGATCACTCTTACAACCAAATCTAGATACTAAAAGAAAAATATTAAAAATTCTAGATTTCAAAGAATGTACTCATAAAGAGTACGTACAACAGATCCTAGAAAACACACTAAAATTCTCGAGATTAAAACTTCAGCTCTATTTTTGTTTCCTCGAAATCTGTTCAATTCTTGAGTCTTGAGTTTGGTATTTATAGACTTGCCAAGCTTCCACTCCTCAGCCCATGATCTGCAAGAAAACCAACCACAAGAGCACTCAAGATAATGGGTTAGTGGGTTAGTTAGGAAGTTAAGATAAATTCCATAATTAAATCCACTAAACACTACTTAACCCTACTTAGCCCACTAACTACGATTTAGTTTAGAGTTTAAGAAAAGTTAAAAACACATTATGAAATTAATTCACGTGTTTCAGTTTTTATTTTATTTTTATATTTCATACGATCAGATGGGCTTGTGATTTGTAAAATTGGTTGTGTTTTCCATTACCCTCATATGAATTACATGTTCTTGTAAATTTGGTTGTGTTTGTGATTTTGATGGCTTCTCGCTTAAAAAAAAAGAACCAGATTAGTATCATAATTGAACTGTGTGTGCTGCATTTGTTGTGCATGAATAGTTGTGTTGTGTTAGTATGGGTGATGGATGCTTATTATATAGTTTTATAGATCATTGTGGTCAACATATGATCTATTTAGTATGAAAATTTCGAACTTTTTAACGATTATGTATTTCGGACACGTTGTGTGTCAGACACTTGAGGACACTTGCCGGACACCTTATGGATTATTTTGCAATTTCTAAAAAGTTAGAAACTTGTTTGAATAGCAAATTTTCAAATATTTTGTTGTTGTTTATCTAATTATTTGAATGATTTAATGATCAATTGCAAATTGATAATTGATATTAAAATTTATTTTGAATATGTTTATACAAAAATTATAAAAGTAATTTATATATAAATAAAAACCTATATACGATTGTGTAACATATTTATAAATATACCTTTTTAATTTTAATATTTACACGTTTCCCCAAGCTCTCGTATCCTCATTCATATAAATACTTATAAATATACCCCTTTAATTCATATATGTTTATATAACATATTTATAAAACGTACGAAAATGATCCTTCTGTTACCAATCCAATTGTGGTGTGCTGATGTGGCAAGTTCTTTTTCCAGTTTATGTTTTTGATCAGTTTGCTATATCTATATGTATAATAAAGATATATACAATTTATATGTATAAAGATAAATAAATATTTACCCATAATACTTTGTTTTTCTTAACCTAACAAAATATTTAATTTATATTTTCTCCACCACACCACCATCATTTTAGATTCGTCGGATCTTCACATCATCGCCACCGGTGGTGAGCTCGATGGATCTCCATAACATCGCAACCCAAATTCAGTCAAAAAATACAATCCAGTTAATATTTATCCCCATAAGAGGAAGATCCATCTATTGCACCAAATTATTGCCCAAAATTAACACTCAAGCCGATATCTCTATACAAGGATGATTCATGAGATCACATCACCATGGTATCTCCTGTCATGACAAAACTGACATTGATCCATCTTAAATCACAGTCTCCGTTGTATCAATTGCTTTGTAGAGTATTATTTTGCAACAAGAATCAATTTAGTGCCAAAATTAGAATCACTTCTTTTTCCTATGGAGATGTTGAATTTGGAAAATGTTGAATTTAAATGCCTATCAAAGTCCACTAATCTGTTGAGACAGATTACGTGTTACAATATTAGGTGTGGTAACAGAATTCTTGTGTTGTCACAGTAATAAATCTACTAAAAACAGATAAAGAACACAAGAATTTAATGTGGTTCGGATACAAATGTACCCTACATCCACGAGGACTTGCAAAACTAGTTCAGATTTAAGTGTACATTAATAGGACTTAATAAAACACTAAAGACTCCCTCTTTATGTGATACGCCGTTCGTGCACACGACTCGAACTTGTTGATAATCAAAGCAATTCCTCCTCCGCACTTTTGGACTTCCTCCAATGTTGAACTCCCTTCAAACGACGGATCGACCTCTCCCAAGATCTTTTAAGCAGTTCTCCCGAAACGCCAATTTTTTTTATGGCCTGGTAGAAGAAACCTGTTCTGTTGCCACACCTGATGTGACGACGGCTGATGTGACGACGGGGCTGCAGCACGGGCTGCACCCTTCAAAACCTTTATGCTGGGATTTTTCTTATTAAAGCTCCATAGGACTCATATGAGGTTGATAGCCTTATATAAGCACGAAATCACCACCCTAAACCTAACTTGGGCCCTAAGAAATCGATTTAACTAGGTAATAGAATCCTAGTCGATTTCTACTTCTATTCTAGATAAGTACAAAAGATACCTAACTAGAATATAATACATGGAAATAAATCTAAGTCCTAATAAAAATATTACAAGAATAGGACTCTAATTAATTCCAAAATAAACATGGAAAACAAATATTTGCCAATCTTTAGTTTCCACGTATGGCGGATTTCTTCAATCTCCACTAACAGAAATCTGGTGCCAACAGAAAAAATAAAATATATATTATGTTTAATCTGGTGCCAACAGAAAAAATAAAATATATATTATGTTTCTCTTTCGCTGTTACTTTCCAGGCATTTTCTTTTTATTCGTTACAGGTACTTTAACTATCCATGTGATATCCGTTGAAAAAACCAAAATTGGTTATCTCATAGGAGCATCTCTACTCATTTACCCCAAAACCACGGCCTAAATAGTGGGACCCATATGACACATCATCAATTTATCCAATCCCAAAAAAATAACTCATTTTTATCCCTTTAAAATAAAAGGTGCTCTAGTGGTGCATATTAGTATTCCCTAAAAATTATCCTCATATATTAAAATTATAATAAAATATTCATTAATTAAATGGAGATAACATACATATAATATACCTAAGGTATCAAATAATTGATTTTAATTTAAAATAAATTAATGAGACAAACTAAAAAGATCAATCACATTTTTTTATATTAAAGATTTTCAATAATTTACAAATAAAAATCAAAACTTATACATTAATCTTCATTCGAAGAATGATAAACATCATGATTAATGTATTTATGATTTTCTGATATTTATTACAATTAATTCCATTTAAAAAAACATTAAAGAAATAATTAATATCAGAAAAATTAGAAAATATACATTTCTATTTAAATACAATTTATAAAACCATAAATAATTAATATTACCAATTAATTACCATTTATAAAATCCCACCCTCGTTCTCACTCATAGTCACTATTTCTCTCTCCTAAACAACTCCATAACTGTGGGGTGTGCGATAGGGTATCCGAATATTCAAGGAAATTATAGGGGTTCAATGTCAACCCACTAGAGCATTCATTTTTCCTATATTTTAGGTATTTATTATGAAAGTTGGTTTTAGGGTGTCCGCTATAAATGCTCTAAAAAGGGGAAGAAGACGGGGCGAGACAAGATTCGAGTTTCAGGGGAAAAAAAAGTAAAAGAGAAATTAAAAGATACCAATATATGTGACTTTTTCACTCACAAGGACGCATATGTAATTGCACCTTTAAAGTAACATTGTTCAAATTGTAACGGTTGAACATAAAAGGTAGTGGGTGTGTATTTGATACGTTTTGAAATTCAAGGGGTGTTTAATACAAAACTCATAATTCAGGGGTGCAAACTTAAGTTTCCCCTATCTTTATTGGCAAAAGCCTAGAAAATATTCCTTATAAATTTATAAATGAATCTGTACTTGCAAGATATATACGCCTAATTTACTTTGGGGATATAGTATCAAACAATATCATATTTACTTCTAGGAATGTTCAAATTATCTTATTAGGCATGATAAGCTACTTCAAAAATTTCATAATTATTCTATATGTAGTACTCCACCTCCCTAATTGATGGTGTGATTGATTTAATACTACGAGTCTACATCTGAGAGAGACTCTGTAAAGTATTTCGAATTCTAGTTATATTTTAAAAGGTTAGTACATGTAAGAGGTTTCTAGGGTACTCATAGAAATCTTTATATCTTAGTGAAAAGTTCCTAAATACAATTGGTGGGGGTCTACTTAGGGCTTTTTTTATGAGCAAACTTTCTTATTCCAGGATTTTTTTCATGACACATCGTGAAATTCACAGAAATTGGATTGTGCATATTTTTTTTAAAATTTGAAAAACATCATTTTTAATTATTTGAATTAGCTCAACGTAAGAAACAAACATATAAACGGAAGGTAGCCGTCTGATGGAATAGTTCACTAGTAACTGAATGTAATAAAATATATTGCATTTAGACACATATCTTTAAGAGGAAACTTCAGTTTGCACCACTGAAATATGAGTTATGTATCGAAGGCCCCCTATATTACAAAACATATGAAAATGACCCCTCCGTTACCAATTCGATTGTGCTGTGCTGATGTGGCAAGTTAACTTTTACCAATTAATGTTTTTTGACATATTTACCTCTCAGTTTGCTATATCTATATGTATAATGAGATATATAAAATTTATATGTATAAAGATAAATACATTTTTACCCATAATACTTTTTTTTCCTTAACCTAGTAAAATATTTATTTATATTTTCTCCACCACACCGCCACCAGTTTGGACTCGCCGGATCTCCACCACATCCCCGCCAGTGGTGAGCTCGATGGGTCTCCACCACACCGCCATCCAAATTCAGTCCAAAAATACAGTCCAATTAATATTCATCCCCATACGAGGAGGAAGACGATGAGTTGGGGGCACGAGAGAAGATGCAATTTTGGAAAGAAAAAAAGGAAAAAAGAAATAAAAAAAATACTAATGCATGTGACTTTTACACTCAAACATACACAAATGTAATTGCACCTTCAAAGTAACGGAGTTCAAATTTTAACTGTTGACAAGAAAACCGGGGTGGTGTTGGGCGTATTTGGTACATTTTGTAAGTTAGGGGTGTTTGGTACCAACCTCATAATTTAGGGGTGCAAATTTTGAAGTTTTTCTAAGTGATATTAAGGAAACTTCGATACATCCATGGTTTTCGTAATATATATATATATATCGACCTACGTGGTTGTAAGTGTAGTCCCTTCAAGTCGATGAAGCTTGCAGTCCATGGTTTATGATTTATGAGTAATAAGATAATATAAGAAGATAAAAACCGAGATCAAGATTAATAAAAATGGAATTTTGTGTGATTGAATTGTTGATGATTCGAATATTTTTTAAAGACTTCGAGGAAAATGTTTAAATTGCTAATGCATGTAGTAATTACAAGAATGGGTATTAAAAACTCTTATAATCTTATCTTGCATGTGAAGATCTAGAAAGAAAATGAAATAAATTGAAATTTTGTGCTACTTTGAAAGAAAACTTCAAGTCTCTTGAGAAAGAGGGCTTGAAATTTTATTAATGAAACTTGGAGGTAGTAACTATTAATAACCGAATGTTGAGCTACTTTTGCTATATGAGTAAAATATGTGATCTATGCTCTTTGCTTGAGTTGTTATGCCTCTTACTTGATTTTGTGATTTTGTGACTAAACTATGTGCCTTTGTGAAATATGTGAAAATATGTGTATTAATATGTTTATGTGTAAGCTAACTTTGAATATGTGAAATTAAAGTCTATACTAACTTCACTTGTACGTTTTTAAAGTTGGAAAATCTTGTAAAATTTAAATCGAATAAGCACGGGATATGAGGGGCCGGTACCCAAATAATGAGATGAAGAGTGTGTGGTATTGAAAGAATTTATGGTCCCGAATTCGTTTAATACTGAGGTGTTATCTTAAGTGTTGTGACACTTGTATAAACATGCAGCGAAAATATAAAAACAATACTCAGATCTAAAAATGTTCACAAGTAAAACTTGTGAACTTGCCCTTCAAAAGACGTAAAACTTATATTAAAACAGTATTACAAGAATACAAAGAGAAGAAGTACAAAAACTTCTTCCTTATGAATAAACACTAGCTTGATCATTCTTACAACCAAATCTAGAAACAAAAAGATAAATACTAAAAATTCTAGATTTCAAAGAATGTACTCGTGAGGAGTACGTACAACAAATTCTAGAAACACACTAAAACTCTCATGAATTCTTTTCAGCTCTCGGTTTTTGTTTCTTCGAATCCTTAAACTTCATTGAGTCTTAAAGTCGGTATTTATAGACATTCCAAGCTTCCACTCCTCAGCCCATGATCTGCAAGAAAACCAACTACAAGAACACTCAAGAACATGGGTTAGTGGGTGAGTTTAGTAGTTAAAATAATATCCACAATTTAACCCACTAAGCACTACTTAGCCCACTAAGCCATAACTAAAATTTAGTTTGAAAGTAAGAGAGTTAAAAACACATTGTGGAAATCCACGTGTTTGAGGTATGATTCCACCTATGAAACGGTTTCCAAATAAACGAAGGCTTATTGTCTAATTTTTTGCTTGATTTTTCAAAGGATATCCGAACAAAAATATTTTTCTCACACCTAATCAAGTTGCTTCAAATGAATGAATATATGTGTAAAAGAATGACTCCCTTGTAAGGGATCTACTGATCGTATTCCTTATAAAATGACGAAAGGAAGGTCTAAGAGGTAAAATTATAAGGTCTAAGACAGAAAAGTCTCGCATTTCCTCATCTTGGTACGGAGCAACATCCTCAGCAGCACTCTAAGGGGCATTGTCTGAGACAGTAGGTGCAACAACATTTTCAGGAACAAGTGCAACAACATCTTCGGAAACACGATGTTGAGAAGAGGCTACTGCCATGTTAGGCTGAAGTGTCTCCCTCTGAGTTGATGCTGGTGGAGTCGAGTCTTTGGAGGATGACTCAGTGGAGCTTGAGGAGAGAGGTTGAGCTTCTGGTTCTGCAAAGGTAGGATCTCCTTCTTCATCATCTGTTTCTTCATCAACCAAATGTAGACCTCTTGGGGGATTTGGTCTAACTGGAGTAAGACCGCCTCCGCCGCCTCTTCTTCCACCTCTGCCGCCTCTGCTGGGAGAATTTCCTCCCCTCCGGCGTTGTGATCCAGTAGCATTCAGATCTGGGAAGGGATTCATGCGCTTGGACCGGCGAGTAGGAAACCTTCCTGCAGTGGAAGATGGACCCAGGTTCTGGAAATTGTCTGGGTCAATCGGATTCAGCTCATCGCCGGGCTCAATAAATCTGATCTGCATAACTTCAAGATTGACGGGATGAACGATGATGGCTAGATTAGGGTCTGCTGGTTCAGGTGCTGCAACATCGTTGTGCACATCATCAACGGCTGGAAGAGGGTTTCTAGGAGGAGATGCCATGGTATAGTAGAGAGAGAAAAAAATTGAATTGCTTCTTGTGCTTTTGATTTTTGAGTGTTAATTTTCGAAAAAGAAGCAAGAAATTTATATGCCCAATTTTTTTGCAGAAGAAAAAAAAATTGAAGTGAAGAAGGTGAAGAAGTGTCGTGCTTTTTTCTTGGAGAAAGTGTGATTAAGGAGAATAAAAGTTTATGTGGCAGTTTAAAACAAAAACGTGACACATGGCACAAATAAGGAGTGGACTTAGTGGAAGAAAAAGACTAACCCATGTACCCCATGACCCATATAAATAGTGATAATAATAATAATAATAATAATAATAATAATAATAATAATAATAATAATAATAATAATAATAATAATAATAATAATAATAATAATAATAATAATAATAATAATAATAATAATAATAATAATAATAATAATAATAATAATAATAATAATAATAAAAATAATAACACTCACGAAAATTTACACATAAATAATAAACACATCTTTTAATGATTAATAGTGTGAGAAAAAATTGGCTAATAGGCATATATATATATATATATATATATATATATATATATATATATATATATATGTATATATATATATATATATATATATATATATATATATATATATATATATATATATATTAAACTCTTATTTTCAAGTCAAACAATTCACATGGAACATGATCAAGTGTTCAGTTTGAAAGTTCCTCGGTTACTAAGATATGACTATTCAGATAGAGGAGTTTGGCTTATGTGATTATGATTGTTCTTTGAATGTTTACATGAAGCATGATCACGTTTCAAGGTGAAAGACTTCCAGTTACTTATTTAGAGAATAATATACCACAGTGAAGCCATTATTTATAGAAGCTAAGTTTCAGTAAATTATGTTGCAGCTTAAGATGTTTGATAAGGTGCTGCAACATATTTCAGGACATGTTTATTGAGTACACATCCCGAGAGATTTAAGAGATCCTCTCATAATCTAATGCCTTTGTAAATATGTCAGCCAGCTGATCTTCTCTAGGAATGTACTTTAAGCACACTATATTTTTCTCAACTATATCACGAATAAAATGATGTTTAATATCTATGTGTTTAGTTCGTGAGTGTTGAACATGAATTTTTGTAATATCAATAGCACTTGAATTATCACAATATATGGTCAAGATGTCATTGGTTAACCCATAATCCCCCAACATTTGTTTCATACAAATTAGTTGGCCACAACATCCTCCAGCAGCTACATATTCTGATTCAGCTGTTGAAAGTGATACACAATTTATTTTTCAACTAAACCATGAAACCAGGTTATTCCCCAAAAAGAAATATGCACCTGATGTGCTTTTTCTGTCACTAATATCCCCAGCCCAATCAGAATCACTAAAACCTATCAAATTAGTATAGTGTCTTTGAAAAACTGAATACCTAAGTTTACTGTACCTACAACATACCTAATAATCCTCTTCATAGCTTTTAGATGAGTGACTTTGGGATTAGCTTGGTACCTGGCACACACACAAACATTAAACATAATGTCAGGTATGCTTGCAGTTAGATACAGAAGGCTTCCAATCATGCTTCTGTATAGGGTGCTGTCAACATCTTCAGCAACATCGTCCTTGGACTGTGTTTGACTTGATCCCATTGGAGTTTTCATGTGCTTGGCTGACTCTAACTCAAACCTTTTGACCAGATTGAGAGCATACTTCTTTTGATTTACAAAAATTCCTTCACCTGTCTGTTTAATTTGGAGTCCTAGGAAGTAATTCAACTCTCCTACCATGCTCATTTCAAAAGTGTGAGACATAGAATCTACAAAAGACTGTAAAAGATTAGCACAAGTAGAACCAAAAACAATATCATCAACATATATCTGTACAATAATGATATGGTTATTTGTTCTTCTAACAAATAGAGTTCTGTCTATCTCTTCTCTGTTAAACTGTATTTCAAGTAAGAAGTCAGTGAGTCTTTGATACCAATCTCTAGGAGCTTCCATTTGATACAATTTGATTTTAAGAAAACAGGCTGTAGCAAGAAGTAACCTAATAGATTCAATTCTAGATACTGGAGCAAAGGTTTCATCAAATCTATACCTTTTATCTGAGTGTAACCTTGTGCTACTAACCTAGCCTTATTTCTAACAACTGTACCTTTTTCATCAGTTTTGTTTTTGAAGATCCACTTAGTTCCTATCACATTTACATGACTTGGTCTAGGAACTAAGTACCAAACATCATTCCTGATGAACTGATTCAGTTCTTCATGCATTGCATTGATCCAAAACTCATCCTTCAGTGCTTCTGCAATATTCCTTGGTTCGACTGAAGATACAAAACAAGTAGTTCCAGTTAGTGCACATTCAAGATAAGTTTGCAAATCTTATCATATCTATGTAATTCACCCTTTCTTTTCTTCTGGTCCTTATCCCATCAAAGATATCTCCCACAACTTGAGTAGAGGGGTGATTATTCTGGATTCTACTTGATGGTTCCTCTCTGCAGACATCATCAGTTGGCTGCGCTTCACCTTCTGTGTTCCGTAGGAAGTATTGAGTCAGATGTGGTAACACTTGGCTCAACACCCTCTTCTCTTAACACTGGACTATTTATATCTGGAGCACCTGTGGCAGTATTGTCTCCTCCGGTTGTTTCTCCTCAGTCATCAACTTCATCTTCAGCTGTTTTACTGCGGAGATCAGCAAAATCATCAAATACCACATTTACAGATTCAATAATGGTTCGAGTTCTTAAGTTATATACTCTATATGCATGACTGTTATTAGAGTATCTCACAAATAAACTCAAATCACTTTTTGAATCAAATTTAGCTAGATGATCTCTGTCATTTAGGACATAGCAAACACATCCAAACACATGCATGTATTCTAGATTAGGTTTCTTACCATAAAGAATTTCATATGAAGTCATCATAGACCCTAATCTTAGATACACACGATTTGAGATGTGACAGGCTGTGTTGACAGCCTCAGCCCAAAACCTTTTAGACAGATTTTTTGCACTCATCATTACCCTAGCCATCTCCTGGATAGTTCTGTTTTTTCTTTCAGCAATACCATTTTGCTGAGGAGTTTTTGGAGCAGAAAATTCATGCTTTATGCCCTTTTTATTACAAAAAGTAAGAAATAAAGCATTCTAAAATTCTTTTCATGATCAGACCTTATTCTTCGAATAGAAACTTGAAATTGAGTTCTAACAAACCTGTACAAACTTCAAAAGTATCAGATTTTTCTCTTAAAAAATACACCCAAGTATATCTTGAAAAATCATCAACACACACAAATACATATTTTTTACCACCTAGACTTTCTACCTCTATAGGACCAATAAGGTCCATATGTACAAGTTCAAAATAAATGGTGGTACCAACGTGTTGTAACACTTTGTGTGGCACTCTAGTTTGCTTATAGGGATGTCCTTGATCTTGAGATCTGGAATTCCTCTTATGGCATTGTACTTGTTGAGCAACTTCAAATTTTTGAAGTTTGTGTGCCCTAGTTTCTGGTGCCACAACTCTACGTCACTTACTCTTGAGCTCTTGCATGAGATGGTGTCACTTGTTTGATAACAATTATCCATTGACCTGGAACCAGTCAGTAAACAATGATTTTGATTATCAAACACAGAAAAACATTACTTATCAAATGGAACACGTAGATCATCATCACACAATTGACTAATGCTGATGAGATTTGACCCCAATCCTTCAACATGTAAGACATTTAAAAGTTTTGGAAGTCCTTCAATATTGAGTGTTCCACGTCCAACCACTTTGCCTTTAGCTCCTCCTCCATAGGTTACACGTCCACCATTGAGTGTATGGTAGTTTGATAGAAACTCTTTTGTTCCAGTCATGTGCCTAGAGCATCCACTATCAAAGTACCCTGAACCAGAAATGTTAGCATTTAAAGAAGTGTATACTGTTTTGCACATAAGTTTACCTTTGGGAGTCCATATTCTACACTCCTTTTTGGTAAACTCTACCTTTTTCTTGGAGGTGTTCCCTGGAGTGATGTGAATCATCATGTACAACATTTTGTCACTACTTAGTTTCTCACAAAATGGACGGATATGTCCTGGTGAGAAACAATAATGACAAATGTATCCCCTTATTCTGGACTTTGGAGTGGTGATTGTGGAATTTCTGCATTCTTTTCCATTTGAACCCTTCTCTTTTACAAGGACAATTTCCTTCTTCTTTACTGACTTGTGTTTCTTCACTTGTTTTTTGAACCCTAGACCTTCATTTTTGTTGTACTTCTCCAGTGACACAATCTCTTCGAGTTTAGTTGTGCCGGTATTCATTCTCTTGATTGCTAGAGTTGCTTCTTTGAGTTCATCTTTCACCTTTGCCAGTTCAAGATCCTTCTTGGTGATACCAATTTCCAAATGAGTGATTGTTTCTTTAAGCGAAGAATTTTCCCGCTGCATCTAGAGCATGAGTCTTCTTCTCCAAGTCGCTGAGCAATTTCTTATACATTTCTTCCTCATCTCCCACTGCTTCTTTACTGTATTCTGCTGCATTCAAAGAAATAGAGTTCAAACATGTATAATGACTATTATCTAACTCAGAAATTTCAGTTACTGAAAGTGTTTCAGAAAGTGTTGCAGCATCTAGAGAAACTCCTTGTGATTCAGTTTCAGAACAGTTTTCAGTGATATATTTGACAGAAAGAGCCTGTTTAGTGGGTTGCTGCTCCTCTGTCTGTTCAGGTTGCTCTTCCTCCTCATCACTGACAGCACAAATCAGACTCATTCCTCTTCTTCTCAAGGTATTTGCACATTCATTAGCATAATGTCCAAATCCTGAATAAGCCCTGCATTTAATATGATCCAAGTTAGGTGGTTCAGAATTTGAACGAATAAATGGAGAATTTGTAAAGTGTTTTGAGAGGATGTTTGAGGAAATGTTCTCTGTGGAATAGATCTGTTCCGGGGCTGAGTTTGTCGATTTTGTGGAGAGCCATCTGGAAATAACTGTCTGGGCTTGATTCCACTTCGTCTGTATGCCCTATTGAATTTATGAATCTGAAACGCCACATTGTTGAGACATTCCTCTGCATCATCATCATATTTCGTAGCAACTTCTTCCTTTTCTAGTTCTGCCTGGAGTGCATTTGAGGTAGCCTTACCTTTCTCCTTTCTTTGATCTACAAAGTTCATCTCTCTAGACTTTAGACTACCAATTAAGTCGTCCAGCCGTAGAGATGATGTGTCTTTGGCCTCCTCAATAGCAGTAACTGTCATGCTGAATCTTTCTGGAAGAGTTCTCAATACCTTATTCACCAGTGTCTCGTTGCTCAAAGGACCACCTAAGGATTGAAATTCATTAGCCAAATCAATCAATTTCTCATTGTACTGAGAAATTGTTTCAGTTTCTTCCATTCTCAGTCTCTCAAATTTGGAAGAGAGTAATCTGAGCTTAGTTCTTCTGACACTGTCTGATCCTTCACAATGTAGCTGAAGAACTTCCCAAGCATCATTCGCATAAGTGCACACTGAGATCAATTTAAACATTGTTAAATCTACCGAATTAAAAATTGCATTTAACGCCTTTGAGTTTTGATTAGCATTTGTTAGATCGTCTGGTGTCCACCGTAATTCTGGTGTTGGAAACACATCCCCATCCACATCTGTTATAGTTGGTGGCTTCCATCGAGTAAGGATAGATCTCCAGGCTCTCTCATCAATGGCTTTGATGTACGCCCTCATCTTGACTTTCCAGTAGGTGTAGTTTGTGCCGTCAAGTACAGGAGGTCACATGGAAGAAGTCATCTGAGTATCCATCACGAATTCGTTTATGTAAAAGAAATAGGAACAAACACTTAGTATACGTCAAGTGTTGGCTCTAATACCAATTGAAAGAATTTATGGTCCTGAATTCGTTTAATACAGAGGTGTTATCTTAAGTGTTATGACACTTGAATAAACATGCAGCGGAAATATAAAGACAATACTCAGATCTAAAAATGTTCACAAGTAAAAGTTGTGAACTTGCCCTTTACAGGACGGAAAAATTATATTAAAACAGTATTCCAAGAATACAAATAGAAGATGTACGAAAACTTCTTCCTTATGAATGAATCAGTATCATGATCATTCTTACATTCAAATCTAGAAACAAAAAGAGAAATATTAAAAATTCTAGATTTCAAAGAATGTACTCGTAAGGAGTACGTAAAGAACTTCTTTCTTATGAATGAATCACTATCTTGATCATTCTTTGAACCAAGTCTAGAAACATCAAAACTAAACAATCTAGACTACAAAGAATGTCCTCATGAGGAGTACGTAAATAATGTACTCATGAGGAGTACGTAAAGAATATACTCATGAAGAGTACGTAAAACAGATTCTAAAAACACACTAAAAATCTCATGTATTCTTTTCAGCTCTCGGTTTTTATTTCGTAGAATCCATTACTTTTCTTGAGTCTTGAAGTCGGTATTTATAGACATTCCAAGCTTCCACTCCTCAGCCCATGATCTGCAAGAAAACCAACTACAAGAGCACTCAAGAACATGGGTTAGTGGGTTAGTTTAGTAGTTAAAATAATATCCACAATTTAACCCACTAAGCACTACTTAGCCCACTAAGTATTATACTTAGCCCACTAAGAACTATACATAACCCACTAAGCACTACTTATTCGATAACTAAAATTTAGTTAGAAAATAAGAAAGTTAAAAACAAAATGTGGAAATAATCCACGTGTTTCAAGTTTCTCAATGAAAAAACGATTGAGGTAAAATCGAAATGTTTATAGTGTTTATATGTGTGATTTGAGATGGTACATATACATATATACATAGCATAAACATATATATATTTGTTTGCCTATATGTATTCGGTATTTCTTCGGAAATTCTCATTAAGTCCAAAAGACTCATATAGGTGTTGAAATGCTTGTAGGTACTTTCAATCCCGGGCACGAGTCGTAAAGTTGGAGTCGAGTTCGAGGATCGAGAGATGTGTTCATATGGAAGGCGTGTGGATCTTGTGTGCTCTTAATATAGCCATGTGGTTTCACTTATATATATTTTAATTTTAAAGACTTTCAATACCGTCTTAAATATCAGTTATCATACTCTTCCACCCCTCGGGGGCTCTTATTAGTAAGAACATTACATCTAATAATAATTAAGATTATGATTCTTTTTTTTTTTGTCAAAATTTCTATATAATGCTCATCGATTAGTTATATGTTGTGTTATGCCATGTTGTTTGATAATACGTATTAAATATACCTTCTGTTTTGAATTGCATGCGATTTTATGGAGTCATAGGTCTTTCTGTTACAGTCATTTTGATAGGTATTTTGTCTCATTTGGATAGGACATGAATTTATTATGGATTATTTTCCATAACTGTACACATGCAGCGTCATTTTAAGACATGCATCATTATATGAAGTTTTTCTTACTCAAATGAATCCATTTAACTTGGAGCACTAGCGGTACTCTTAAGGGGCAAGGGGGGCTGTTGATATATATATATATATATATATATATATATATATATATATATATATATATATATATATATATATATATATATATATATATATATATATATATATATATATATATATATATATATATATATATATATATATATATATATATATATATATATATATATATATATATATATATATATATATATATATACTTTTTTTAGGTATTTGGCATTATATTTTTTGAATATTATTTTTGGCCCCTCAATTTTTTTTGTAAATATGTGTTTTAACCCTTTATTTTTTCTATTTTTCTCCATAATCTTAATAAATTATAGATAAATATATCATATTTAATATAAAATAGAAAATAAAATGGTTAAAACTTGTATTATTTTAAATAAACTTTATGAATATTACTTATTTTTGAATTTTTTTATCAATGCCTTTATAAAAATAGTACGAGATCGTGCCATGAATGCCCGAAATATTAAGCGCAATACATTATTAGAATAATTTGGATTAATTTAGAAAATTTTGTGATGATATAATTATAATATATGTGATATTTTAATTAAAAAATAATAATACAAACTTATTTTTTGCAATGTTTTGTGAACCTAAACTTTTTTTCGGACCGCTGCCCCGAACCTTAAAATTTTATTTAGCCCCCCTACTTTTTGATCCAGGTTCCCCCCTGACTTGGAGTATGTTCATTTAGAACAGTAGGGAATTTATAAAGAATTTGCAAAGCTCCCTCCTTGTTCAGGATTTTCAAACTGTACAGCTGCATGTGTTTAATTACTTCTCTCAAATGGCTAACTATATTTTAAAACTGTTTTAAATGAGTGATTTAGACCCGTATGAGAGTATGTAGTTAAATTTTCAAATTGTTTTCACGAAGGGTTTAACAAAAAATAATTTTCTAAGTTGATCTACCTAATCTGTCCGAAATTCCTCTATTTATTCTTGATAATTTAAATTACTAGTCATGTATGCCTCTTTTGTGATAGTTGGTTAAGTATATATGATATGGTAATATGTGGACACACTTTCGCTGATTTTAAAAGAAAAATTTATTTGTAACTTTCTATCTATAGAAGATGATTTTTAAAACGAGCACTCCACACTCATTATTTTCTAAAAGTCTTCCGCTAGCATATTCTAAATTAGTTAAATAAGTGTAATTAGAATGAGCATGTCGCAGAAAAAAAGACCAGAAAAAATAAATCAAAAAGTCAACGCCGGAAACTAGCGGCAAAAAAATAATTTTTGAAAAAAAAAGTTCAAAAAAAAAGTCAAAATTGATTAAATTGGGGTTATAATTAAGAATTTAGTATAAGGGTTGGGGGTAATTTTATCATACACATTATTTTTTTCTTTATTTATAATAAATATTAAAAGGATGAACTTATTGGCGAAAGAGATATAGCCCCTAAACCTAGAATAATAAAAATGATTAGTGAGAGACTTATGTACAAAAATCCCTTTTTGAATTAGTAACAGAATTTGAAGAGCTAGTAGCTAGGTATGAATTTGACTCTACGGTTTATTTGTCATGAAAGATTTAAGTAGGGTTAAATCTATATAAATCAATAGAGTTGATGCTAGCAAAATTCTATTAATTTAAACATAAACCAACAAACGGCTTGATCCTACTTGGCACCTTTGTAAAAAATTAATAGCAGTTTGCACCATCGAAATATAATAAATTATTCATAATGCAGTCTAAATTGAATATTAAAACTTAATGAGTGCAATGTTGTATTTTGTTCGATTTTCTTATGAGTGGTGTTATTTCCACATCCAAAGTATTTCAATTCACCACCAAAAATTATAAAATGTCATAGATACCACTCAAATTTATAATCCACCACCCTGTATTCACTTAATCCTCGTGTGTTCTGAGTTATTTCTATTTTATTTTATTATTTTAATTTTTTTTTTATTGTTTGCAATGAAATATTTATTACAAGATATTAAAACTTCCATATCAGATGACCTACAGATTATGTAATTCTTTTCAGGAAAAGAAATTATATTAAGCCAATTAGCCAACTTCAGAGGAAGTTCAAGACCTTCCATACAAGCATTCTCAATTTATTTCTAATAAAACGTGAATTCCTGCTCTTTTTGGCCTTCGGAAATGTTTTTCTCTAACGAAAGTATTATTCACTTAAGGTGGAGAGGGTGAGATTTCCAATGAAAATGGTGGTGTTTTTTTTTATAAATATTTTAATTTAGTGGTAGACGGTGAAAGAAGAAAAAATGGGTAAAATGGGAAATATATTTAATTTGGTGGTGAAATGAGATATTTTGAGGATGAAAATAGCACATCTCTGTTTTTTTTCCTAGGGTGCAAAATGACAAATTAAATTGTTATTTTCTTCTACATCCACCTAATTTTGAGCACACAATTAAGTGCAAGAAAAAAAAAATCGAATTACTAAAAAATATATAATATTTTCTTACTAAATTATTTGTTTGATGGATCTTCCATTGTAACTGGTAAATATATATGGTATCTTTTGGGAAAAAAAATATTTTTTTAATAATTTGAGAACAACATAGCTGAAGGATTTTTTTTTCTTTTAAATATTTTTTTGTGGTAAAAATATAATTTTTAAATATGTTGATAATTTTTTTTTTCTATTTCTAGTTTCGAAAGAATTGACGAATACAATAAAAGTTTTAATTTGACATTTGACATTATAAAAATACTACTAAAAATATTAAATTACCTTTCCTAGATTCAAATATTCATTCGGGGTGCATTATGCACGATTTATTGTGTTTTGAGAATGCAAAGTGCATTAATTGTTTTCGAGGGTGAAAAGTGTCAAACACCTATATTTCAAGGGTGCAAAGTGAAATTAAGCCACCCACAAACCCATCCATAATCTCACAACTTAAAAAATCTCCTCCTTCTTCACAAACCCACAAAAAATCGTACACACCAAAATAATCAAATACACACCAAACATTCACAATGAAATCAGAAAACAAGGAAATGGTAGTTTATGAGGGTGGAGAAGGCAATAAAGTATGTTTTAATCGTTTATTTTAGCTTAAGGGGTCTTGTTTTTTTGGTTGTGAAAACAAAATCGCCGATACCAGAAATCGGTATTCGCAGACCGGTTTTTGTCACAAAAATTAGTAACGACGTGGTGATTTTTGTACAAAAAATCGGAATACTGATTGTTTTGGACAATATCGGCGCTAACATGCCGATTTATAAAAAAATTGTGGATGAGGGCATATTCGTCCTCCTGATCTTGGTATAAGAAATTTAGGAGTATGAGCAATGCACTCAATGAGCTCTTTGTCTAAACTCTAAATTGTCTACTCCTAACAATCAGTTAAATAATTAAATTTTATTTAATGTTTGTTTAGTCGATATTATTTAATAATAAAGCGATTGTTTTTATCTTTATATAAACTAGTATTTGTACCCGTGCGTTGCACGGGTAGTATTTTAGTGTATTTTGACTCGAGTAGCACGGGTGAATACAAAGTTTTAAATAAATAAAATATTTATAAATAAGTATATCTTTATACTATTTTTTAATATACATCTCATTTGAATTATTCTTAAAATCATAGTTTTTTAAAATTCATTCAACAAAATTTAAAAAGCGCATTTCAAAAGTCGAAATAAAAAATATGTTCTAAAATAGGCAAAATTTGGATCGAAATCATAGAGAATTTGGAAATTCAATTGTTTAGTCACCAAAGATATAAAATATCCATCAAGGAATTTTACAATATCATCTATTCAGAAGAAAGTTGCAAGAATAATAAAGGGATGTCTACAAAAGCCATGATTGAAGATACAAATTTTTTCCTCAGTGTCTAACCCAGCACACTTTGAAAAACCTGCATACTCTCTTCAATGAAATGCTTTTGCGAAATCCCAGTAAGGTCCTAAATGTCTCAATTTGGGGAGTTAATTGCATAGACCCCCCTGTGTTATTTCTCGGAAGCAAAAAACCCCCCCGGAAAAAAAAATTAGCATATGACCCCCTATGTTGTGTTTTAATCAGCCCACCGCCCCTTTGTGTGCACTGACTCGTTGACTTACGCGAAATGACAAAAATGCCCTTCAGATAAATATATCCAACCTCTAGAATTTTATGACTCAAATGAAATTTTCAAAATTTTCAATTCAGTCCCTAGCACTTTCAATTTAGCCCTCTTCTCCAATTGAAAAAAAAAAAACAACGCACACTTCAATTTCAATTTCTCAGCTCATAGCTCAACGGCGGCTGCAACGGCAGCTGTGTTTGAGAGGATTTTGCGATGGGCTTTGCTATTCGTCGGAGAATTCGGCGAAGTGTAGCTCGCCGGACCTCGATTGGCGACGACTTTAGAGAAGATCTGAACTCGCGGCGGCGGCAGCAGCGGCGGCGGCGGTCGCTGGGCAACGTCGGAGAAGATCTCCATTTTCTCCGTTCAATCTCACCGACCACGAGCCGCACACCTCCGCCGCGGCATGCCTCAATTGGAAGAAGATCTGAAAATGTAGTGGTGTTGGGTGATGAGCAGCGGTGGCCTGAACGCTCCGACTTGGGTTGAATTCAGTTGTGAGTTGGATGGGTGGAGTGGTTCGGTGGTGGGTTGGGGGAGGGGGAGGCGGGGATGGAGGAAGGGGGGTGGTTCAATTATTTGGGGAAGAAGACGATTTATTCTTTTTTTTTTTTTTTCCTGTATTCTTTATATTTGTTTTGACAATTTTGATAATTACAATTTAGTCCTATAACTTTAGATTATTTATAATTAAATCAATCTGAGTTTTTTTCCTCTTACAAAGGGTTTTTATGTCTTTTCCTGTCCTAAAATGTCCTAAAACGCACGCCCAGCTGCATGAACCGCGAGTGTATCCCACGATTCGCTCGTAGGGTCCTTATTGTCATTGACTTCCTTTCATAGGGGGGTATTTGCTAATTGTTTTATCCGAGGGGTTTTTTTGCCAATTAGAGATTTCACAGGGGAGCCGAGTGCAAATACCCCCAATTTGGGCAATAAAATGTTGTACCCATAGTCTCCACTTTCTGAGAATATTTTCGTAGATGCAAAACACGAACTTTTATCATCCAATCTAATGGGTTGAGATAAGTGAATTCGGCACCATGCTGCAAGCGGCAAATGAATTTAACATTATTAAAACATTACATTTATAAATAAGATCAAATGATATGGATATACCCAAAATCATCAAATGTATTTCAGATCAATGATTCTATATATCTACAATAATAAAATGAGGAGAAATTGTGCTCGCAATATTCCAATCCCCAATTTCAATTTTCCCAAAAGCAATTTACATATTAAGTAACAAATCGAAAATACCAAAAGATTCAACTAATGCAGGACAAAAAAATAGAAGAGAAATTTACAATTATTTGAGTTGCAATTTCAAATCTCCCAAATATTTTGAGTCAGAAAGCTTATAGAACTAAAATGGACAATATATATATATATATATACACACACAAAGAAGTAATGGTTCGTTTGAAATGCCCCGACGAAGTGGCAAGAACTCGAAGAAACACGAAGTCCGTCAAAGGAATATTCTCGTTGGCCATTCATGGACCCTGATATAAGTTAGGAATTGTACCGTCAATTTCCGATCAATGGTTCTTTCTGCGATTGCCTGCCGGTGCCGACTGCTGACATTTTTTTCCAGAGACACTCGCCTTCTCACAACCTAATACAAATATGTTTCGAGGGCTTAAATAACGGTTTTAGTTTCACATAAGATTTTAAATGGAGAAAGAAAATGATGATAATACAGAAATTACAATATGGAGAAACATCGAGGGCTTACTTCTCAAGAGAGATACAGCTTGTCTTCCACTCTCTTTTGTCTGTTTACCTTTTCTCCTCTCCATTCGAATTTTTACAGAAAAGAAGCGAGAAATGGTGAGTGGAAACTTATAAAACGTGTGTGAGTGGAGACAAAACTGCGATGATATGGAAATCAATCTGATAGTCCTAGAGATGAAAGTAAAGATGAGAGTTTCAGAAATTTTTAAGATACCTGTATAGGGAACAATGAAATCTGATTTGTGTTACCTGGTAATTTGAGTTTGAGAATAAGAAATAAGGAATGTAAAAGAATAAATAGAGAGGCTAAGAAGATTAACTGATTCTGTAAAACTTGTTCCCCATTTTCAACTCAATTTATAGAATTTACAACTAATAGCAATATATAAACTACCCCACTAAATTAAACCACTACAAAAAACATGCATAACGTGCACTTTCTTCACTAACCGCCTATGTGATGACTAATTAAAATTAAATCACCCACTAACTCACTAATTAACTTCTTTCACTAATTAAAAATCATTAAATTTAAATAGAAGTGGAGAGGAGCATGATATCGTGGAGAATTGAATCAGAGATAAGTATTGTAGAAAAACGGCCTAAAACATTAAAAAAAGAAGAATGACCAGAAGTTTTAAATCGTTTCCACGTTATAAAAAAACCTACCAATGAAATAGGATCGTGGTTTTTCTTTTTAAACAGAAAATAGATTTGTTCCCCGTGAAAAACACCGGGTGGGTCTTCTGCTGCCACGTGTCTCTTTTTTTGTATTTTATAATAAATTCCCCGCTAGGGTTTACCTTTAGGAGTTTTAGAAAAATAAAAAAAGAACACGTGGCAGCAGAAGACCCACCCGGTGTTTTTCACCGGGTGTAGCATCGAAGGAACCCAGAAAATAGGATTGTGTTTGCAATTGTTAATCGTGTATCGAAAAATCAGGAACAAAGGAAAACTGGCATGAACGAAAAAAGAGAAAAAAAAATATTGACATAATAGAAATAGTCGAAAGTACCCCTAGGTTTAGGTCTAGATTATAGGTCAAAATATCTTCTTTTTATATATAAGATAAAAATAATAAAATGAAGAGAAAAAAAGAGAAAAGAGAGAGACATATAAGTTCCAATTTCCAGCCATAGGGTAAAATTAATTTATTCTCTTGCCATCATAAAAAATGCTTATTTTAGTTTTAAGATGTATAGTCTCATTAAATTTATTTTCTTGCCATCATTAAATTAAAAAGGCTTATTCGATCTACTTGTTTCTATTACATATTATAATATTATTTTATATATTATCGAATTTATTTCCATCCAAATTTATCGAATTAATTTTATAATTAATTAGTTGGAAATATACAAAGGATATCTTGAAAGTGGGTAAAATGCGACTTTGTAATGAAAGATTGATTTTCCAAAAGTTTGTACAGTCTTGTGCATGCTGTTGTTGTATAATGGAATTCTTTATTTTTCTAATTTAGTGATTATCTCCCACTTACTCTTTTTTATGTTTACTAGTATTTCACCTGTGCGTTGCACTGGTTATTCATCGTAAAAGCAAATATTTAATAATAAAAGGGTTCTCAAAATAGTATAATTAACTGTTGATGTAATACAAAGAAGTAGAAAATTGGAAAAAAAAAAAAAAACTATTTTGTATGTTGTAAGTTGAAATAAGCCAAAAGTGAAAAAAATAAACATTGAAGGTTTTACTTTCCGCATACAGAGAGCGAATATATCGTTGGCCCAAAACTTGTACAACCATAATGACATATTTTCGTTCAAACATGATATTGATCCAAACAATTATTGTTATTGTGTTTGATATCAATCGCCCTAAACGCATGTAACGAATCCAATACAATGTAATTGACCTGCTATTTTGTACAATGATTATACGAAATAAGTAAAGCGTTACCAAAACAATACAAATATAAATATTTAATGACATAAAATCATTCTACGATAAATTACCTTGATAAAAATATTGATAGGAGCCCGTAGCAAGTTCCTAGTATAATGCAAATTAACCTACAAATGAGGAATGCCAAAACATATAAGTAATACAAAATAAAGGTCATTATGTAAAATTGTATAAGATTTTATACAGTTACCTTCATATATGCTGAAAACCATCATTGTACCACATTATTTGTAGTTGGTTGTAGCCTGATTCCGACGTGATCAAAATCCTTATGCCACTTCAACTCTTAACTCTCGAAAGTGCGACATAGAGTTGTCCATGACTGGAAACAAGTCTGAGAAATTACAGTACTACATGAGAAAGAGTTTGTCCTTGACATTTATTGATTGTTATTGCAAAGGAGACCATCGCCGAAAACTGACGTCGCTAAAATTTAATAGGCGATGTAGAGTTGGACGGTACCAATGTCATTTGAGGAATGAACACACCATATCGTCAACATGTTTATCGGGTAGTGTCTTTCAGTTGAGAACGTGTTTTCCCACATTAATAACCTGAAGCCTAGTTCCACTGCACGATCCTCTAGCCTGATCAATATTTTTGATGAGCATAACAGGAATACATTTTTTCAATGCAACCTATGCGGTGGAATTCTAGAGCACGATATGATGTTGAGGAACTTGGATCTATGATATTAACTCATCATTGTACATATTATCGGAATTCAAATAAACTTTCCCTTCTCCAGTTATGAGCGACAAAAAATGATCATTCAAAAAACCGGCACTTTCATTAGCCGATGCAATAATTGTTCTGGCCTCGAAATACTCAGGATTGAACAGGTTGCTCACCATATCCAGGTAAACAAACTCTATCAGATCAAAAAATGGATCTGCAGAATCACGGATAAGCATGTCATCAAAAATTTCAATTTCAAAATTGTTTTATTAGTATTAGTCTTAATCATAATTATCATACTAATACTAATATTAATATTAATACTAATACTACTACTAATACTAATACTAATACTAATACTAATACCAATACTAGTACTAGTACTAGTACTAGTATTAATACTAATACTAATACTAATACTAATTTTAATACTAATACTAATACGTTAATGCTAATATTAATTTATTAATGCCAATACTAATGTACTAATACTAAAACCAATATCAACACCAATATGAATACCAAAACCATTACCAATACTAATATTAATACTAATACAAATATCAATACCAATACTAATACCAATACCAATACCAATACAAATACAAATACCAATACATATATACTACTACTAATACGTATACTAATACTAATACTAATACTAATACTAATACTAATACTAATACTAATACTAATACTAATACTAATACTATTACTAATACTAATTAATACTAATACTAATACTAATACTAATACTAATACGTTAATGCTAATATTAATGTACTAATGCCAATACTAATGTACTAATATTAAAACCAATATCAATACTAATATCAATACCAAAACCAAAACCAAAACCAAAACCAATACCAATACCAATACCAATACCAATACCAATACCAATACCAATACAAATATCATTATCAATACTGCTAGAGTAGGTGACCAACAAGCCAACATGTGGCTGTGGTCTTTCGTATTTATTATGGTAATAAACGAACCTTTTTTCGTATTAATGATAAAACAACTTGGCATTCTATATCTTTGTCCCTTTGTCACAAGTATAGATATAGTCCTTACAGTTATTACAAGTACTAGTAATTGATCGTTAGGATCGTGAGATATTTATACTTAAGTATTATAACTGTTAAACGTCTTCCTAGTCGAAGGGTTAGCCACCAATGAGGATATCGGCCTTTCCCATCAAGAGACTAGCACTTAGTGTATGTGTGCTGCATCTCATCAGTAAACGGTATTGTGATATCGGCATGCATAAGTGGGTGCTCGTAAGTTGACGAGTTCACTGAACTCCCTCACCCTAGAAATCTCTAAGTGGTTCCCAATAATCGAGTAGAGATATATATGGTATAGTTGTACACCATTAGTCCTTATGACCTAGACATCACCGTGACTTCACTAGAGGGCGAGCTATATCGTGACCTGTCCCTGAGTTCCACCGAGGACCATCCCAAGGGCCAGTGTTCGTGCAGTCCGAAAACTAGTGGGAGGTCTGTGCATTGTAGTCGGGGATTCGATCGCTAGAATAGTCTTGGATGTCGTGTGTGTTCTTACAGTTTGTAATCTCTCTAAGTCTCTGGCCAGAGCTGACTAAGTGATGATTAGAGAATTCGATTCTCTAAGTCATGCACATAACGATTACAACACTTAGAACGATCGTACGGTCATTGAACAAATAAAGAGGTCTCGATGAACCAATGCCTCTAGTTCAATCGGGACATATGAATCGAAGGGATCGTACTATACGTTAACTATATCTGAAGGTTCTTGCAGGCACTTCATTTGTATCTAGGGAATCATGACGCTTAGTTGCTAGACGCCAATCTTGATTCGTTGGGTGATTAAGGTAAACCAAGTTTCATCTTAATCGTAACTCTAAGGGACGAGTTTTGACCACAAAGGGTTGTGGGCCCACGGCTAGCTTACACCTGAACCATCGAGGGTCACACTGCTCGTGCACATGAGATCTTTGAATAAACGGTCAGAGATAAACTGGTTTATCTTTGCATGATTGGAAGTCAATATGATTGGGTCCAACATTCGTAATTTGGAATTATGAATGAGAATAAGGAAAGGAAAAGAATAGACGAACATCTTAGTGGACTTTCTAAATCGGGAAGTTTCCAAATTTAGAAAGTGCACTGAATTAGGGTTTCCAGTTTTGGAAAGTTGGAAATCAGGAGTTGGGACTCGTAATGACGAGGACATTATAATGATTCCGAAAATGTAATTGTTACAGTTTTCTGATCATCGAATTGAGAGAGACGAGCAAGTAACACAACTAACGAACTTAAGCTGTTGGGCCCGGTCCAACTTAAGCCCGTTAGGGTTTTATGCAAGAAACTATAAATACTTGATTTATAGGTCTTACCCAAAAGAGAACAACCCAAGACACAAAACCCTAACCCTAGCCGCTCCTCTCTCTCTCGGCCACTCTCCACCACGGCCACCGTCACCGCCGTCGCCGGAATCGGCCATCTCTTGGCCGATTCACATTGGTAGTTCTTTCCTTCTTTCTATTCTTCCGTTTTTCTAACTATTACGTGTCTAGTGCCACATGTTTAGTAGATCGAAGTATACGAGGTGAAATCCGAGAGGAGGGAGATCGAAGATCGAAGAATCGAGGAGCAGCACACGAGCCGACACCGCATGCATTCCCACGCGCCGCCCGAAGACAGCGCGTGAGCCACACGCGCCGCTGTAGCTCGTCTTGCCGCTGCTGCCGTTCCGTCGCTGCTGCCCCGGGTTGCACGGATTGGTTTCTGTGGCAATCTAGCTTTGCTTAGTGCGCCTACCTCACGCTTCAATAGGTAAATTTTCGAATCCATTGTCATTAGATTCGGTTACGTTCAAATTGAATATATATGTTCGTTCTTGTATGATTTTATGTGACTACATGAAATTGTTTATTTATTGCGAGCATGATTATTTGATTTAAACGCGAGCATGCTAATTGATTTAATTTCGATTAAGTAATTAAGCATGTATGTTGTTTTTAATTTCGCTCGAAGCGCAATTGATTTCAATTATCGGGCATGTGTTTATGTGTTTTAAATTTGTTTAAATCGCATAATTTTGTTTTTTCCCGTTGCGCACACGTGTCTGATTCCCAACTGTGGTATCAGAGCTCGTTGCGCAATTAACTGCGTTCGTTTTTATATGCTATGATTTTATGCATGTTCGATTTATTAAATAAGCGATTGTTGTATTATGTAATTGGGAGTTTTCGTAAGTTTAAAATATTTTTGAAATATTGTTTAGAATTTTTTCAGCTTTAAAATTGTTTAAAATTGGAAAATCAGATCTAAAATTATTTTTAAAACGTCGGTTTTTAATTTGTTCGGATCGAACCGGTCAGACCGGCCGGTTCGATAGTTATACACGATCCAATTTACTGAATCCACGTGGATTCGGGTCGGTCAGACCGGTTCTCGGTCCGACTGACCCGGCCCACTGATTTGGGTCAACTGGACAGGGCAGAACCGGACCGTTTCGATCCTAACCGATCAGACCGGTTGGTCGAACCGGTTCACTGAATAATAAAAAAAAAATTAATTTCAGATTTCTAAAATTAAACTGAAAACAAATTGATTTTAATTTTTGAAAAATTATTTTCAATTGATCCCAATTAGATAATCGAGTCAACAATCAACTATTTTAGTAAATATGTGTTATATTAATTAATTAATTTAAATTATTAAATTGATTTTAATTAATAGAACACATATATAATATTGATTATAGTTCAACTTAATTAATAGTACCTCAACATTATTTGAATGATTTATGCTAGTTGAGGTTCTATAATTATTTTGAAAAACCCGATAATTATGTAATGTAATTAATTATGTAGTTAGGTCGTATGTTCCTCTTAGGACAATATGCGTTTCCATATACCTTTAGAGAACATAGATGTAGGAATCACATAGACCAATCCGAACCTTCTGATGAGATAAAACTTTTTAATAAAATCCCTCATTCTTAATCTAATTAAGAATTATTTCAAGCTATAAAGAAAAACCAATCTATTGAATTTTTCTTTCCTTCTGCCAACGGCTGAATTATGTGTAGCCCTTTACTGTAGTGCAGTAAGCCGTGTTAGCGGGGAGTGCTATGGTAAAGTTAGCTGTAATTCAATTGACATAGTGATGAAGGTAGCCATAGAAAAGGGTTATGCTAGATTAACGTGGTCGTCTAGATTAACTAGGGACTGCATTAGTTTGGCATCAAGTTCTATGAGCATCTTTGATTGGTAGGTTAGACTTGACACACGACGATTTTGATATTCGCGAGATTAACTTAGGTCATTATCAAGTGTGAGGAAAATTAATTTAGGGTCATATTGTGGATATGATTGATTGTGATCTACCTTTGGGCGAATATAATCGGGCTAGATTAACTACGGGTTATATTTGTCTATTGGACCTAAAGCCCATTAAGAAAAATCAGTTTTCTCGTTTGTCTACTAGAGGAAAGTGGAACTCGATAAAATTAGTAGGAGAACAATTAAATAACATAAGGCCAAACATTTAATTGTAACAATCATTTAATGCGAATCTCTAATAATCCTCTTCTCTATACCTCTCAGATAATCATGTCTAAGAATCCCATAATGTCAATCCTCGACAATAAAATCAATGGTCCTAATTACCTAGATTGGTTGCGTAGTCTTAAGCTTGTGCTAACCGTTGAGGGGCGTCTCTATGTTCTGAACGAGAGACTTCCCGCCATTATACCTGCCACACCGACTGATGCTGAAAAGGAAACTTATGAAGCTTGGAAGAAAGATGACACTCATGCTAGGAGTTATATGATAGCCGCCATGGAGCCCGCGCTTGCGAGGAAATATGAGTCTCACTTGCATGCTTTCGATATAAAGGCTCATCTCGATAGCATGTATAGTGAGAATATTAGGGCATCGAGGTACGCTGCTACAAAGGAGTTGATCACGGCGAGACTGCGCAAAGGGACTTCGGTCCACGAGCACTGTCTCAAAATGATCAATCTCCTTGAAAAGCTAGTGAATCTCGATGTCACCCTCCCGGCCGAGCTCTCGTTGGATTTGTTCCTGTTGTCTCTTCCTAGTTCCTATGAATCGTTCATAGTGAACTTCAACATGAACAAACTAGATCCTCCCTTGGATGAGTTAATGAACATGTTGGTCAGTTTCGAGGCCACCATTAATACTAATACTAATACTAATACTAATACTAATACTAATACTAATACTAATACTAATACTAATACTAATACTAATACTAATACTAATACTAATACTAATGCTAATACTAATACTAATACTAATACTAATACTAATATTAATACTAATACTAATACTAATACTAATACTAATACTACTACTAATACCAATACGTTAATGTTAATATTAATGTACTGATGCCAATACTAATGTACTAATACTAAAACCAATATCAATACAAATAGCAATACCAAAACCAATATCATTACCATTACCATTACCATTACCTTTACCTTTACAAATATTAATACTAATCTGATAATTATACTATTTCTATTTGTAATACTAATGCTGCTGATAATCCTAATATGCTAATGTTAATGCTAATATCATTGTCAATATCAGTTATAATCTTAATCCTAATCCTAATGCTAATGTTAATGCTAATCCTAATCCAAATACTTTAATACTAATGTCAATCCTAATATGCTATTATTAACATTAATCCTAATATGCTAATGCTAATATATTAATGCTAATTCTACTTCTACTTCTAATTGTAATGGTAATCCTAACCCTAACACTAATGCTAATGTTAATCCTACCTAAAATTATAATCCTAATATTAATCCTAATCATAATTATAATTATAATCTTAATTCTGATCATAATCATAGTCCTAATCATAACGCTAATCTTAATTTTAATAATAATTCTATTCATAATAATAATAATACTAATCATAGTTCTTATCCTAAAAATACATATATGCTAATGCTACCGCTAATTTTAATACTAATTACATTATGCTAATGCTAATGCTAATCCTAATCCGAATTCTAATTCTAATTATAATGCTAATATGAATACTAATTCTAGTCATAATGCTAATCCTAATACTAATATTCATACTAATAGTAAAATCCTAATGTGTTAATGCTAATGTTAATCCTAATGCTAACACTAATACTAATACTAATATTAATACTTATATGATAATGCTAATTCTAATTCTAATATGCTAATGCTAATATGCGACTTAATCCCACTTTGCACCCTTGAAATATGGCATTTTGGCACTTTGAACCCTCGAAATAAATTAATAGCACTTTGCACCCACGAAACATAATAAATCATGCATAATGCACCCCAAATGAATTTTTAAAGCTAATAAATGTAATTTAATATTTTTAGTGGTAGTTTTTAGGATGACAAATGTCAAATAATTTTTTTTTTTCATCAATCATTTTGAAACTATAAAGTGCATAAATAAAAATACATCTCATCAACTTATTTAAAAATTATAATTTTTATCCCAATAAAATATTTTACGGGGAAAAAATCCTTCAGCTATTTCGTTATCAAGTTATCTGAAAATCATATTTTCTTCCAAATATTTTTACTTCATATTTCCACCAGTTACAATAAAAAATACATCAATCGAATAATTTAGTGATAAAATTTTATTTTATTTTATTTTATTTTATTTTGTAAGAAAATATAGTTTTTTTCAATAATCCGGTGTTTTTTTTCCGCACTTTTTGCGCTCGAAATTAGGTTGGAGGTTGAAGAAAATAATAATTTATGTTTTATTTTGCATCCTTGATAAAAAAAAACAATAAAAAATATTTCCTTCATCATTCAATTCATGGTGCATTGTGAATAATTTATTGTGTATTGAGAGTGCAAAGTGCTATTATTGTTTTTCAAGGGTGCAAAGTACCAAAAGGCTCAATTTCAAGGGTGCAAAGTGGAATTAAGCCGCTAATATGCTAATGTTGATTGTAATTCCAATTCTAATGTTGATTGTAAGCATGATCCTAATATTGATGCTAATCCAAATATGCTAATGCTAATGATAATGTTAATGCTAATACTAATGTTAAATTTAATACTAATCCTAATTTTAATGCTAGTTCTGATTCAAATCATAATCCAAATACTAATGCTAATATTAATTCTAATCGTAATCCTAATGTTAATGCTAATTCTAATTCTAACACTAATCATAATCTTAATCCTAATACTAATCTTATTCCCGATAAGAATACTAATACTAATATGAATTCTAATTTTAATCATAATTACAGTTATGTTACTAATAACTAATCATAATTCCAATATTAATCCTAATATGCTAATGATTATCCTAATATGCTAATGTTAATCATAATATATTTATGATAGTATTCTAATGTTAATCCTACTATTAATCCTAATTTTCATATTAATCCTAATATACTAATGCTAATGATAATACTAATGTTAATCCTAATCCTAATTCTAATCGTAATCCTAATCCTAATCCTAATCCTAATCTTAATTCTAATGCAAATCCTTATCATTATTAAAACCGTAATCCTAATCCTAATGCTAGTGTATTATAATATTAAACTTAATTCTAATCATATACAAATATTAATTATACTATTACTACTACTACCAATAATAACAGTAACATTAACATTAACACTAACACTAACACGTAAGACTAACACAAATATTTGTACTAATACTAATACTAAAAATACTAATACTAATACTAATTATACTAATATTTATACTAATGTCAATATAGTACTAATATTGGTACTGATACTAATATTAATCATAACATTGATACTAATTCTAATACTTAATAGTAATACTTATACTAATATTATTACTATTACAGTATTACTATTGCTCATACCATTACTAATATTAATACTCATATTCATATTAATTCTAATCCTAATACTAATTGTAACGATGACTCTATTCATAATCTTGCTCATAATACTAATACAAATAAAAATAGGAATACGAATGGTAATACTAACCTAATTCTAATACTAATACTAATATTAATACTAATCCTAATTCCAATCTTAATCATGATATTAATATTAATTTTGATCATAATCTTAATACTAATCCCAATCATACTAATAATAATACTCATACTTATACTCATACTCATACTCATACTAATACTCATACTCATACTCATACTCATAATATTCATACTAATACTAATACTAATATTAATATTAATACTAATACCAATACAAGTATCAATACCAATACCAATATCATTACCAAACAAACAACAATATTTTGAATAATTATTGTTTGACCAACCAAATCAACACCATGAAATACGAAACGAAAAGTATTCAAAACAAAGAAATTTGGCATATAAATAAAATTGCCACAAATAAATAATGGGGGTTTTTCATATCGAAAAAAATAATAAATAAATTGCTTCGCATGTATCGCTGATTGTATACAAACTAAAATATGAGAAAGAGAAAAAATTAAAAAGAAGACACATGGTATGAAATTGGTACAAAAAAAATTGAAACGAAATTGTAAACATAACCGAAAATACACATATTTTTGGGTAGTAAACATTTGATTGCCAATATATAAGTTGTCCGTCTTGATCATATCTACAAAAACATATACAATTAAAAAAATTGTTATATATGACTGCAAATATAAATTTTTTATTCAACTATATTGAAACAAAAAACCCAATCTTTTAATCCATAACAAATTAAAACAAAATCTTAACAAAGTGTACAGTTATTTGTTTAATTCATTTTCATTGTTTAACAAAGTACGATATATGTAAACCGGTGATGCTATTAGAATGTATACGTTCCAAATACTATTAAAATTTGACAAACTTTTATAAGAATTAAAAAAATGGATAAAACAATAAGGATCAAAAGAACTAGTTATATTTTGCTAAACATGTTTTTTGGGGTTCATTGCAAATAAGCCCATCAATGGGTATTTATTCATAAAGAGATCAAGACAAAAAACTCTTTTATCAATAAGTCCACACATGGTCCAAATTTTTGTAAATGACTAAAATAACCCCTCATACTTTAATATGCTCCAATTTCATCATTAACTTAATTTAACCTCAATTTGACCCCAAATTTCACAAATTATTCAATTTTGACCCAAATTTTGTTTTTTCAATTTTTATTTCAAATTCCTTTTTCCCGTCGGATTCCGGCGGTGACTTTTCAAAAAAACAATTTCTTCCGGATTTTTCGCCGGTTTCCGGCGCTGACTCTTTCAATTTTTTTTTTCTTCTTTTCTTTCTTTCTGTAACTTTTTTTTCGTTTAAATGACAATATTGCTGTGATTGACAGTAATATTAACTATATTACTGTTAAACACAGTAAAATTAACTAAACTACAGTTTAACACAGTAATATTGCTATATTAATCTCTAGCACAGTAATATTAACACAACAAAACTCATTATTATTGTGTAATAAAGTAATATTACTATGTTAAACGTTCAACAAATGTAAACTTAATAAAATACCAAAAGAATTAATATTACTGTGAGTAACAGTAATATTACTATGACAACATAAATATTTCCGTCAACCACAGTAATATTACAATAATAGACAGTAGTATTATTACGTTACTCCGTGAATAACTCAAACAAACAAAAAATTCAAACAAAATAATAATACTGATGTGGTTGATAACAATATTACTATAACAACAGTAATATTATTGGGTTTACTGTAGTATTACAATAATAAACAGTAATATTATTACGTTACTCCGTGAATAACTCAAACAAAATAAAAAACCCAAAAAATAATAATATTGATGTTGTTGACAGTAATAGTATTGTGTTTACAGTTATTTTACGGTCAACGACAGTACTATAATTACGTTGACTTGTCAACAAATCAAGCAAAATAAAAAAAAACAACAAAAATAAAAAAATAATAATATTACATTAATTTACTATCAACGGTAGTACAATTACGTTAATTAACTGTCATTACAGTATAATTACGGTAATTTACTGTCAGTGACAGCACAATTACGGTCAACGTTTAGCGGCGGACGTAAAAAAAAAAAAAAAAAAAAAAAAAAATCAACGCTGGAAACAGTTGACCGAAACCGGCGAAAAATCCGAAAAAAAGAAAAAAAAATGAAAAGTCAACGCCAGAGACCGGCGGCAAAATTTTTTTTTTTTTCAAAAAAAAAATATATTGAAAAAAGAAAGTTTTGGGTCAAAATTGAATAATTTGTGAAATTTGGGGTCAAATTGAGATTAAATTAAGTTAAGGATGAAATTGAAGCATATTAATGTATGCTCCAAAACAAAGTCAAAATTGAATTTTTGTTGTCAAAATTGGATTTTTGTGGACAAAATTGGATTTTTGTGGACAAAATTGATTAAATTGGGGTTACAATTAAGAATTTGGTATAAATGGTTGAAGGTAATATTGGCATATACATGAATGTTTTTTTTTATTTATAATAAATATTAAAGGGATGGCCTTAGTAGTGAAAGAGATATAGCCCTAAACCTAAAATAATAAAGATGCTTGGTTGGGGACTTATGCACAAATATGCTGGTTGAGGTTCTATAATTATTTTGAAAACCTCGATAATTAATTAATGTAATTAATTATATAGTTAGGTCGTATGTTCCTCTTAGGACAATATGCGTTTCCATATACCTTTAGAGAACATAGATGTAGGAGTCACAAAGACCAATCCGAACCTTCTAATGAGATAAAACTTTTAATAAAAAATCTCTCTTTCTTAATATAATTAAGAATCATTTCAAGCTATAAAGAAAAACCAATCTGTTGAATTTTTCTTTCCTTCATCCAACGGTTGAAATTTTCTTTCCTTCATCCAACGGTTAAATTATGTGTAGCCCTTTACCGTAGTACAGTAAGCCGTGTTAGCGGGGAGTGCTATGGTAAAGTTAGTTGTAATTCAATTGACATAGCGATGAAGGTAGCCGTAGAAAAGGGTTATGCTAGATTAACGTGGTCGGCTAGACTAACTAGGGACTGCATTAGTTTGGCATAATCAAGTTCTATGAGCATCTTTGATTGGTAGGTTACACTTGACACACGACGATTTTGAATTCGCGAGATTAACTTAGGTCATTATGAAGTGTGAGGAAAATTAATTTAGGGTCATATTGTGGATATGATTGATTGTGATCTACCTTTGGACAAATATAATCGGGCTAGATTAACTACGGGTTATATTTGTCTATTGGACCTAAAGCCTATTAAGAAAAAACAGTTTTTTCGTTTGTCTGCTAGAGGGAAGTGGAACTCGATAAAATTAGTGGGAGAACAATTAAATAACATAAGGCCAAACATTTAATTGTAACAATCATTTAACGCGAATCTCTAATAATCCTCTTCTCAATACCTCTCAGATAATCATGTCTAAGAATCCTATAATGTCAATCCTCGACAATAAACTCAATGGCCCTAATTACCTAGATTGGTTGCGTAGTCTTAAGCTTGTGCTAACCGTTGAGGGGTGTCTCTATGTTCTAAACGAGAGACTTTCTGCCAAAGCGACTGATGCTGAAAAGGAAACTTATGAAGCTTGGAAGAAAGATGACACTCATGCTAGGTATTATATGATAGCCGCCATGGAGCTCGCGCTTGCGAGGAAATACGAGTCTCACTTACATGCTTTCGATATAAATGCACATCTCGATAGCATGTATAGTGAGTATATTAGCGCATCAAGGTACGCTGCTACAAAGAAGTTTATCACGGCGAGACTGCGCGAAGGGACTTCGGTCCACGAGCACTGTCTCAAAATGATCAATCTCCTTGAAAAGCTAGTGAATCTAATGTCACCCTCCCGGCCGAGCTCTCGTTGGATTTGATCCTATGAATCGTTCATAGTGAACTTAAACATGAACAAACTAGATCCTCCCTTGGATGAGTTAATGAACACGTTGGTCAGTTTCAAGTCCACCATTAAGAAGGAGAAGTCTGTTCTCGTTGCTGCTACTTCTGGAAAGAAGAGCTCTTCCTAAAAGAAGAGAAAGGAAAGAGTTCCCTTTCCAAACAGCAAGTTCGAAGTGGGTGAAGTTAGTGGGGGCCCCAAGGCAAAGGTCAGCAAGCAAGTTGATGATGCTTGCCATCATTGTGGAAAGAAAGGACATTGGTGCCGCAACTGCAAGGCTTACCTAAAGCAGAAAAGTTCTGAAAATGGTACGTATTTCATTGCCGTAAATTTGTCTGTCAATTCTTCTTCTTGGGTATTGGATACGGGTTGTGGCTCACATTTGTGCAATGATTTGCAGCTAATGACAAGAAGTAGAAAGCTTAGAGTGGGTGAGACCTGCCTAATGATGGGTAATGGAACAAGAGTTGCTGCAGAATCCATTGGTATGATTTACTTAAATGTTTTGGATTCTAGTTTTCCAATTGTTTTGAACGATTGTTTATTTGTTCCGTCTCTCATTAGAAACCTTATTTCTATTCCTGTATTAGACATTGAAGGTTTTACTTTTATTTTTGGAAATTCGATTTGCATTATACAAAAGAATGAAAATTTGATTTGCAAGGGACGGCTATTAAACAACTTTTATGAACTAAATCCAAATGAAATACCTATTAATGTTATATCAGCAAAACGTAAGGAGATAGATCAAAACCCCGCACAACTTTGGCACGCTAGATTAGGTCATGTCTCTTTAAGAAGGATGAACGATTTTGTTAGTGAAGGATTGTTCTCTTTGGAGGACATAAAATCACTACAAAATTGTGAATCTTGCCTTAAAGGAAAAATGACCAAGTCACCCTACAAAGGGAAAATGGAACAAGCCGAGGGTCTTTTAGATTTGATCCATACAGACGTATGTGGTCCACTAAGTGTTAGTGCAAAGGGTGGATACAACTACTTCGCTACCTTTACCGACAATTATTCTAGGTATGGGTATGTGTACTTGATGAAGTACAAGTCCGAAACATTTGAAAAGTTCAAAGATTTTAGACACGAAGTAGAGAAGCAACTCGGACGAAGTATTGAGAAGCTGCGATCCGATCGTGGTGGAGAATACTTGAGCATCGAGTTCATTGACTATCTAAAAGAGAATGGAATACAATCTCAAAGGAATCCACCTGGAACTCCTCAACTTAATGGAGTTTCCGAACGTCGGAATAGAACTTTATTAGATATGGTTCGATCAATGATGGGGTTGACGAACTTACCGGCATACTTGTGGGGTCATGCACTTCGCACTGCCGCGTATTTAGCGAATAGAGTTAACACCAAAGCAGTTAAATCCACACCTTATGAACTTTGGCATTCCCGGAAACCCAACTACGAACATATTAGGATATGGGGTTGTCCCACTTATGTGAAGCGATTAGTGGGAGACAAGTTGGATAGTTAATCTGACTTGTGCTATTTTGTGGGGTATCTCGAAGACTCAATGGGATACGAATTCTATTATGTCAAGGAAGCAAAGACGTTTGTTTCGAGAAATACCACCTTTTTGGAAAGGGAGTTTCTATCCGATAGAAAATGCAGCATGATAGAACTTGAAGTAGTTCTAGAACCGCAAAGTGAAGTTCAAGCGCAAGAACAAGTAATCGAACCAATACAACAATCTACTAATATACCTCCTGAACCTACGGTGCGTAGATCCGAAAGAGTTCGGAAAATGCCGGATAGGTTATTCCTCCTCGAAAATGATGAAGATCATGTTGATCTTGGACAAGATCCAAGAACACACAATGAGGCCGTATCGGATGCGGACATGGGACATTGGCTAACTGCCATGAAATCCGAAATGGACTCCATGTACTCGAACAAGGTGTGGACCTTGGTAGATCCACCTAAGGGAATTGTTCCCATAGGCTGCAAGTGGATCTATAAGAAGAAAATTGGAGTGGATGGAAAGGTATCGACCTATAAAGCTAGATTGGTGGGGGAAGAATATACTCAAAGGCAAGCTGTCGACTATGAGGAAACCTATTCGCCAGTCGCGATGCTGAAGTCCATTAGGATTTTGTTGGCTATAACTGCGTGGTACGACTACGAGATATGGCAAATGGGTGTGAAGACCGCCTTCCTTAATGGAGATATTGAGGAAGAAATTTACATGGCGCAGCCGGAAGGATTCATATCTTCTGGAAGTGAGCAAAAGGTTTGCAAGCTCCAGCGATCCATTAGGTTGAACTCAACTATCAAAGAGTTTGATTTTGAGAAGAATCCGGAAGAACCTTGTGTATACAAGAAGGTTAGTGGGAGGGCAGTGATATTTTTAGTGCTTTACATTGATGATATTCTACTCATTGGGAATGACGTCGGAATGTTGCAACAAACGAAAGCATGGTTGTCCACACGTTTCTTGATGAAGGATTTGGGAGAAGTATCTTATGTATTAGGAATACGCATCTATAGAGATAGAGCAAGAAAGATGCTTGGCTTATCCCAAAGCCTGTACATAGACACCGTTATGAAACAGTTTAGCATGGAAGAGTCGAAGAAGGGATTCTTGCTAATGTCCCATGGGGTTTGTCTCTCGAAATCTATGTGTCCGAAAACACCTAGTGAAATCGAGGAGATGAAAAGGACGCTTTATGTACGAGACCCGATATTGCGTATGTTGTGAGTGTCACAAGACGATATCAGTCTAACCCCGGCCCGGTTCACTGAAAGGCCGTGAAAGATATCCTCAAGTACTTACGAACGACTAAAGATATATTTTTGGTTTATGGGGGTGCCGAGTTGAAATTAGAGGGCTTCACCGACTCTAGTTTTCAACCGGATGTGGACGACTCAAAGTCGAACTCGGGATTTATATTCACGCTTAATGGTGGTGCCGTGTGTTGGAAAAATTCCGAGCAAAGCACAACGGCTGATTCCACTACCGAAGCGGAATACATTGCAGCGTCCGATGTTGCAAAAGAAGGGACTTGGATAAGGAAGTTCATCCAAGAGTTGGATGTCATTCCTAATGCTTGTGATCCAGTGCCGTTGTACTGTGATAAAACTAGAGCCGTGACGCAAGCTAAGGAGCCGAGATCTCATCAGAAGTCGAAGCATATTCTGAGGAAGTATCATGTGATCCGAGAGATCATTGATAGAAGTGAAGTAAAAGTAGAACAAGTCACCTCGGAAGAGAACGTTGCAGACCCCTTCACGAAGCCTTTACCGAGATCGGTCCATGAGAAACATCGAGAGTCGATGGGATTGTGATTCATGGGTAGTTGGCTTTAGGTCAAGTAGGAGATTGTTAGAGTAGGTGACCAACAAGCCAACATGTGGCTGTGGTCTTTCGTATTTATTATGGTACTAACCGAACCTTTTTTTCGTATTAAGATAAAACACCTTGGCATTAAATATCTTTGTCTCTTTGTCGCAAGCATAGATATAGTCCTTACAGTTATTACAGTTTGTAATCTCTTTAAGTCTCTGGCCAGAGCTGACTAAGTGATGATTAGAGAATTCGATTCTCTAAGTCATGCACGTAACGATTACAATACTTAGAACGATCGCACGGTCATTGAACAAATAAAGAGGTCTCGATGAACCAATGCCTCTAGTTCAATCGGGACATATGAATCGAAGGGATCGTACTGTACGCTAACTATATCTGAAGGTTCTTGCAGGCACTTCATTTGTATCTAGGGAATCATGACGCGTAGTTGCTAGTCGCCAATCTTGATTCGTTGGGTGATTAAGGTGAAACGAGTTTCATCTTAATCCTAACTCTAAAGGACTAGTTTTGACCACAAAGTGTTGTGGGCCCACGGTTAGCTTACACCTGAACCATCGAGGGTCACACTGCTCGTGCACATGAGATCTTTGAATAAACGGTCAAAGGTCAAATGGTTTATCTTTGCATCATTGGAAGTCAATATGATTGGGTCCAACATTCGTAATTTAGAATTATGAATGAGAAAAAGAAAAGGAAAAGAATAGGATAACATCTTAGTGGAGTTTCTAAATCGGGAAGTTTCCAAATTTAGAAAGTGCACTGAATTAGGGTTTCCACTTTTAGAAAGTTGAAAATTTAGAATTGGCGCTCATAATGATGAGGACATTATAATGATTCCGAAATTGTAATTGTTACAATTTTCCGATCATTGAATTGAGAGAGACGAGCAAGTAAAAGAACTAACGAACTGAAGCTGTTGGGCCCGGTCCAACTTAAGCCCGGTAGGGTTTTATGCGAGACACTATAAATACTTGATTTATAGGTCTTGCACAAAAAAACTCAAAACAACACACGAACTAAACCCTAGCCGCTCCCTCTCTCTCGGCCATCTTCTCCCGCGGCCACCACCGCCGCCAACTCGCCGGAATAGGCCACCCCTTGGCTGATCCCTTTGGTAATTCTTTCCTTCTTTCTCTTCTTCCGTTTTTATAACTATTACGTGTATAGTGCCACGTTTTTAGTAGATCGAAGTATACGAGGTGAAATCCGAGAGGAGGAAGATCGAAGAATCGAGGAGTAGTCACCGAGCTGACGACGCATGCGCTCCCACGCGCCGCCTGAATACAGCGCGTGAGTCACACACGCCGCCGTAGCTCGGATCATCGCCGCTGCTGCATAGCCGTTGCTGCCCCGGATTGCACGGATTGGTTTCCGTGGCAATCTAGCTTTGCTTAAGTGCGCCTACCTCACGCTTCAAGAGGTAAAGTTTCGAATCCATTGTCGTTCGATTCGGTTCTATTTAAATTGAATATATATGTCCGTTCTAGTATGAAACTTGTATGAGCATGTTTGATTTAAATGCGAGCATGCTAATTGATTTAATTTCGATTAAGTCACTAAGCATGTATGTTGTTTTTAATGTCGTTGGAAGCGCAAAGGTACGCAATTAATTGTTTTCAATTATCGGGCATGTGTTTATGTGTTTTAAATTTGTTTAAATCGTATAAAATTTTTGTTTTCCGCTGCGTACACGTGTCCGATTCCCAACAATTTTGGCACGCACGGTGGGACATCTCTGCCTCTCATCTCTTCTCTCTCTCTCTCGAAGATCCACGAAGTGTTGCAGTGACTGCTCTACGTTCGCAATGAAGACTGCTACTTCAGATTCATCAAGTGTGGGCGTAGCTACAAAGAGTATGACCAAGAAGCTGCAAGCATCCTCTGAGACTAGCTCGACGCCCCAAATCATAGAGAAAGGCTTACCACCTCTTGTCAACACAAGTGCAGACGTGGAAGGTTAAAAACGAGAGAGTTCACAGCTCATGCCTCGTTCAACATCGAGATACTCAGATGTGGCATCCGTAATGACAACAAACGCTACAACCAGGAAGAGCAAATTGCAACTTTAACAAAGGCCATCGAGGGACTCGCAAGGCACGTTCAACATCGAGATCTTAAATTGCCAAGTTGATTAACAAGATGCACAAAGATGATGCTAGTCAAATGGTGGAGAATCAGATAGAGGCTCAAGAAGAAGTCGAGACATTCACAAAGCAACAACCAGTTGAAAACGAGAACCCTCCAGCTGAAGAACTTCAAGTTTCTCCCGAAGGGCTGATTCATGTAGATCAAGTGATGACGCTGATAAGTGCAACAATCAAAGAAAGTTGAAAGGAAGCTCGAAGTCGCCATCAACCTATGTCAAGCCATACATGCAAAGGATTAATGATCTAAAGATGCCAATGGGCTATATACCTCTAAAGTTTCAACAATTTGGCGGAAAAGACAACCCCAAGCAACATGTGGCACACTTCGTGGAAACTTGCAATGATGCCGAAACGTACGCAGATCGCCTTGTCAAGCAATTCGTCCAATCGCTCAAAGACAATGCGTTTGATTGGTACATTGATTTGGGGGCAAACTCCATTGATAGTTGGAGGCACTTAGAGGAATAATTTCTCAACCACTTTTACAGCACTCGAAGAACAGTCGACATGATTGAGCTCGCCAATTCCCGCCAATGAAAGAAGGAACCTGTCATCGACTATATCAACCGTTGGAGAATTTTGAGTCTTAATTGCAATGATCGACTGCCTGAGACATCAACTATTGAATTGTGCATCCAAGGAATGCAATGTGGACTCCGATATATCCTTCAAGGAATTCAACCTAAAAGTTTTGAAGAGTTGGCCACTCGAGCACATGATATGGAATTTAGCATAGTTGCAAATGGAGTTGAAGAACCTTTAATCCAAAAGTCGTCCCAGCTCAATGAAGAACATGTCGAAGAAGAACAAGAAGATCGTGAGGATGGGGGCAAGTCTTTTGAAAAAAACAACACCCTATGCAATATGACAAGTCAAATCAAGTGAAACACTCCTTGACACGAATTTGAAAGGTCTACAAGTCCAAATCAAGTGAAGCACTCCTTGACACGAGTTTAAACGGTCTACAAGTCCAAATCAAATGAAGCACTCATTGACACGAGTTTAAAAGGTCTACATGTCCGTATCAAATGAAATACTCCTTGACACGAGTTTAAAAGGTTCACATGTCAAAATCAAATGAAGCACTCCTTGACACGAATTTAAAAGGTCTACAAGTCCAAATCAAGTGAAGCACTCCTTGGCACGAGTTTAAAAGGTCTGTAAGTACATATTAAATCCAAGTTCAAAT